>NC_132892.1:8467872-9151254 GCF_030463535.1 Salminus brasiliensis | reverse complement strand
TAGAGCCCAGAAAGACAAAAAACACACACACACACACACACACAGCACTTTATGGCTTGACACTCCTGACCTCACAACACCAAACTCACAACAAGTGGCATTTATGGTCATTACACGATGGGTCTGAGCAGAAGGAAAGGAAAGATCAGTCGGGGGATAAAAAAACGTCAGAGAGGGAAAATGAAAAGCTTTATTCATCAGGAGCACTCAGTCTGCAGACAGGATGCAGCCAGGCGGTGCACGATGGACAGTGCATTATGGGGTTGGTTTGAGATAGGGGAAGGTTATCGTAGGTTTTAGACGTTAAGTGTAGTTGGTCAAACAGCCAAAACAATCCACAAGCCCTTTAACAGTGTCCATTTTCTGATTAATTATGGTCTGGTTAATAAGGGTTAGGGGACATTCTAGGTTTCTAAGGCATCTGGGCCGGAGGACATGTGTGGACATATGCTAAAGTACAGCTGTGCAGCTGAACATGTGTCTATCAGTAATGATTTCAGTCATCAGTGGACACGGGGACATGGGAACACATGGGAACCGTTTCACAAGCCACCAGTTCACCTAATGACCTGAGGCCTACAGCTCTGGCTTCACAGGTAGTGAAGTGTGGAGGATGCAAGCGACGCTGTGAGATTCGTGAGATTCGGTTCCTAAGCACTCTGACGTCGCTACAGCAAGAGCACGGCCGATTTCCGCTCACTTGTCAGCTTTTCATGCTCTGCAGCCTAATATTTTAGCACAGAATAGTAACGGATGCTTTTAGGATTGGAATTTGGGAAACGGGGTAGTTTTATGGACTGCAGATTTATTAACAGAGTTTTAATGAAGGTTAAGTGTTGTAATGAAATGTACACTAATACAGGATCTCCAGAAGCTCCATTGCTGTTTGGACAGTACGCTGACTGTAGGCGTTCTTATCATAGTCAGTTCAGGCTAAGGTTTGCAGAACCTTTCCAGCCCTTTGACTTTGCTTTTCTGACACTGCTAGGGACCACAGGCCTGCTTAGGGTGAAATTGTTCTTTGCAGTGTGATACAGCAAAGGAAATGATCATGTCCTTTTCTAGTGCCGATCCTTGTGACAGTGTAACACACACATGGAGCAGCTGTTGAAACAGTTCGTCGGTGAAAGCTGAGCTTGTCTAGTCAAAAAGTGTCAACAGAGGCAGTGTTTTTTTAAGGAAGCTGAGGTCATTTGGGGTTAGAACTGACATCTTGTGTACTTTTTACTACGTGTTAATCGGGAGTGTAATCTCTTTCCCGTGCACATGTCGGTATAATTCTCCTAGTGGGAGGGACAAGAATCTCCTTAACCATGTTGGGACCACCTGTTCTAAAATATGTGCCACAACATTGTGACCAGCAGACTGTAAAGCAAGCAAACAGTATTCGGATTTGTGTCCTGCATTCGTCCCTCGACTGGCTTCCATTAAGAGTTCGGAGGTCCAGTTTTGTGACACTGGCAACCTGTCTTTTAAGAAAGGGACATTTAAACCTGCCCGAGACTTGACTAAATGAATGACTAATATAGGACTGACTGTTGTAGGTTGTGTCCTGGTGTGTATACGTTTTTATGTCTGGCATCATTATGTAGCATTTTTACCCTTAAATAATTCCACTGACTTGTAAAAGTGAGAACAGCACCACTGTACTCCGGGCTCAGCATGCTGCTGACTGCACTATTTAACTCTGGTGAAGCAGGCAGGACAGTGCTTGCAGGAACTGTGCAGTGCTGCGTAACCCGAGTGCTGATTCATATTTGTGTAAAATAATAACGGTAATCTTACTCTACTGACACAGTCCTCATGCTTCTTTCAATTTCAGCGACGGTTCTGTATCTCTCAGCTTGTTCAGAAAAGCATGTGTAAAGTGTGTCCTTTTAGTGTTGGTGCAGGAGCCCAGGACCAAGAAATGCTATTTCTTAAAAAATCCTGCTTTACATTGCCCCCTTGGGGATGAAGTTTTGTAAAGTAAAAAATAATCAAAACTTTCAAAAGTTTCCTGTTACCTTTCATAAGTCAAAAGTTTGGTGATGCTTTTTAAGGGCCGTCTGCTTTGATTCCGGTGCATGTAGCTTTCTATGGAGGTCTGTGTGAGAGTGTTTGTGTGTACAATTGTAAGTTTCTGCTCAGTGTGATGTGTGTATCTGGGAACAGTAGCCATGCAGGCAAAAGTGTGTTTTTGATAACACTGTTCTGATGGATCTTAGTGTGTGAGGGGGGAGGGGGGAGGGGGTTACTACTGGAGGGTTGTGTGTGTGTGTGTGAGGTTGAAGGTGGGGCTCTCTGTGCCAGAGCCACCCGGCTGAGCCAGCTGTTCCCTCTGACCAGTGCAGAATTACACTCGTACAGAGAGGCTTTGTTTTCTCTCCCTCACTCTCTCTCTCTTTCTCTGTCTCTCTGTCACACGCACACACCACTCACACATGCCATTAAACCAGGTTTTCTTTCCACTTGCCAAGCGACTTACATGTCAACATTTTTAACGTGCCGCGGAAGTGTACTTCCAGCGGACCACAAACGATCAAACAGATCATAGATCAAACGTAAAAGTAATAAAAATCATAGAAATGTAAACTCGTAAACATGTGTTAAATACATATAACGTGTCTTAGCATGTAAGCTGCATTTTCAGTTTTGATTTATTAATGAATTCATTAAATGTATATATTGTGTGAAGAATGACCAACAAAAATGTTCCAAATATATTTGGAATAAAATCGTGTTACATGTCTAGAGTAAAATAAAGCGTGTGCGTGTTCATTACTGTCTATATATACATACGGTATATACACGCTATATGGACAAAAGCATTGGGACACTCTCTAAATCATTGCATTCAGGTGTATAAAATCAAGCATCTAGCCATGCAGTCTACGTTTATACATATAAGTGAAAGCATTGGTGGTTCTGAAGAGCTCAGCCTTGTACTGTAATGAGATGCCAACAAGTCGGTTTGTGAAATTTCTTCCCTCCTAAATATTCCACCATCAACTTTAAGTGGTATTATTGAAAGGCGGAAGCTTCATGAGATGGGATTCCGTGGCCGAGATGCTTCATGCAAAGCCTTACATCACGAAGTCCAATGCCAAGTGTCGTATTATGTGGTGTGAAGCACACCGCTACTGGATTCAGTGGACTGAGCAGTGGAACCATGTTCTGTGGAGTGACGAATCACGCTTCTGTATGTTGCAGTCTGAAGGTTGAGCCTGGTTTTTACAAATGGCAGAAGAATGTTACCTGCCTAACTGTAAAGTTTGGCAGAGGAGGGATAATGCTGTGGGGTTATTTTTCAGTGGTTGGCCTAGGCCCCTTAGTTCCATTGAAGGGACATTTTGAACAATTATATACAATTATACGCTTCCATATATATGTTTGGTGTGGAAGTGGAACTTGACTGACCCACACTGAGCCCTGACCTCAACCCCACTAAACACCTTAGGCATGAACTAGAATAGAAATAGAGTTTGTGAGGCCAGGCCCTCTTGTGAGGTTCAAAAAAAAAAAAAAAAAAAAAAAAAAAAAAAAAATATATATATATATATATATATATAATTTATATGTATATATATGTATTATATATGTAATATAAAATACCTTGTCCATACCTTGTGCATATATATATATATTTATATATATATATGCTATCTATTGACATACATAATTCCATCTATTGACGTGAATTCATAGGAATTCTATGTTCTCAGGCTCAGCCATGCGTACAGAAGAGTGCTTTTAAAGCTTTATCTTTGTGTCCTTACCCATCACTGTAAGTAACGTGTGATCCCCTGTCTTGCTCTGAATCAGTGAGCGAGCATGTTTCTATGCTGACTCAGGTTTTTGACTGTCTTGGTGTGACAGGTGTGTGTTTCTGTGTGTGTGTGTGTGTGTGTGTCTGTGTCTGTGTCTGTGTGTTTGTGTGCGGACTGTGGCAGTTTCAGAGGGGACATGGAGAGGAAGTGTGGGCAGCATGTCAGAGTTGTCCTTGCCACTTTCTTATCTGACCAGGGCTACTCCTTCGGACGGGGTCTGTCAAAGTGGTCTCTCACACAGTGGCGCACACTCGCTCTTTCTGTCTCTTTGTCTCTCTCTGGCTTAATTTCTCTCCTCTTCCTCTCCCGATCCCACAGCCAGGATATTACAAAAGAGCCCTGTGAAAGAAAGTGAAGTGATAAGACGACTGCTGCAAGGCCATGCCAGCTACAGAGCTGTGTTGATAAGACTGGACTTGATATTTTGTTTTTGCTTGAGTACTGAGAGCCGTTTTTGGGCGTTCTCTTGCATTGGGGAAACATCTCCTTTTAGGAACAGTGAGCGGGGTACAATGGCATTATTAGCTAAATTGTGGCAGCAAAGAAATAACAGTCGATAAGACTGTGGATTGTTTCTTGCAGGTGTGGACTGCACTGTAACAGCACTGATATAGGAAAAAGTCTGACCAGTCTCCTGCAAGGTCACGACTCTCTGGGTATTTCACTTTGGTTCAGAACATTTACCTTCTAATATTATATGTCTAAAGTAAATTCTTATATCAGTGCTGAGTAATCATGCTTAAGGCCTATTGCTTTAGAAAAGGTGAACGTCTGATTCATGGAACCATGTAATCCAGTTCCTTTGAAATTCAGTTTGTCCTGTAAAGGTCTTACAACATTCACTGTTGCTAACCAGCCGTCTAACAGGAAAACAACTGGAACAGAGCATGCTGAAGCACCATTTCTTCAGAAAGTGGAACTGGGACCCCGAAGGAGTGTTGGTGTGGTGCTTTTGCCTTTAAAGAAGATCAACATGTCAGACTATGGCCTTATAGGGGCTAGAGCCAATTAAATACATGTGCCTAAAACCGCATAAACTTGGTGGTTGCCAAAACTGTGCCTGTTTTCTTTTCTCAAGCTGTGTACTGAAGAAGCATTTCCTCCCATCTTTAGTTTTGGGAGGGGGCGATGACCTACCGATGACCCAGTGCCCCTTGCAGTTTGTGCCCTTACCACCTTATACAAAACTGTTTACATTTGAGATTATGTTGCAAGATTACGTTGTGTGAGATGGTTTAGCCATAGGGTTTGCACAGTGCTAATTGATGATAGTCAAGTCGAGGTAAAATATTGTTCCTCAACCAATGACAAAGGAGCGCCTCCAAAATGGCCTCTGGGGTGCTCCTGGGCTACAGTGGTGAGTACCCACCGACAGTGAACCGATGAGGGACAAATCAAATGAGAGCACCCAAAGCTCATTGATGTGTAAGGGCAACGAAGGCTATCTCCTGCTGCATAGCTGCAGAGCAGTCAGAGTGTCTGTCCATGCTGACCCCTGTCTGCCATCAAATCCTTATATACAACTTCCTTCTTGTGTTATTATTCAGTATAATCGATCAGTATCATGTTGAAAAAAGCATTTTATTCCACACAGCTTTAGAAGAATGACAGCACATTTGACATCAAAGCATCCGGAAATGTTAAAGTCTCTTTTTTCCCTGTTGGGCCAAAAATGCCCGCTTACATGACCAACATTAAGTGGCCTCCTCCTCATGGCTTCCTGTGGTTGCTTTCTGCTCCCTATTGTTATCTAGATGAGGTAAAATGACAAAACATTATTTCCTTAAAATTAAACGCAAAGGAAGTGGAAGGAGAATGCTCAAAGACAAAACTTCTTTTAAAAGTAAAAACAATCAGAGTCACGTCTTGTATGCCACTTCCTTTCATGACTCACGAAATAAGGAACTGACCCACCTGTATATATATATATATATCTAATGTATATATTACATTTTATTATAGGTTGTTTTATGCACTAGTTGTTTTGATTAAACATTGCATACTGACATATGGCACAGTTTTGTAACTATTACACCAATCAATAATAAACAATAAACAGCACAACTTCCAATATATATATATATATATATATATATATATATATATCCATAAAATATATCCATAAATAATATAAATATTGTAGTACTGAAAGAATTATTAGCAGTTTAGCAAGGCAGCTTTCTAATAGACATTTCATTAGTTCTCTTCTTCTAGGTTTTGGTTTTATAACTTGATGTTCTCTTAATGTGAGGTTTTGATTGGAGATGGACCAGTCAGTGTTTTTGAGGCCAATTTCAATACCGATTAAGGGTGGGGCTGGATGCCGCACCTTTCCGGGCAAGTGCACCATTGGTAATGCATCATGGTGCAGGACTTTTGTAATGTTCATTGGTACTTTGTCTCTCAAGATGTGTGTTGGCTTTTGAAATCAACCACATCTAAAAAGTCTATTGAACGAGCAACAACCGTGAATTCCTGTGCATAACTGCACTGCTGAAAGTGTCATTAGCGGTTTTTGCTAGCTCTCCTGATACTCACTGCACTAGGCTGAGTGATGTACTCTCAAGAACGCCGCACATGGAGCAGATTTCTACACTAGATTTAATTGGGGTTCTGCAGCCGTGAGTGAGGGTCATATTGCCATCTAGCAGTTGAAAAAAGGAGCTGCAGGGTCCTGTGACCGACTCGCAAAATATGAATCATATGATCTGACCGGCTCTCAGCATCAGATAAATCATTCGCCGATGGCATATTTGGGCTGAAAATCGTCCATTATCAATACATAGCCATCTCTGTTTTTTTTATCGGTTGTACATGGTTTTGTTTGTCTAATCGTGATGGTGTTTTGTGTTCAGATTCACCAGATCAGCTTGTTTTGCTGTAATTTGATTAACAGGGGTTGACTTACATTGGGCCAAGATTAACCAAGATGTCAATACTTTAGATGTAATTACAAGAAGATTTGAAAAATATAATGGATAAACATAGATTTTATAAGTACCAGAACTATAAGTATGTATGTGTAAATTGTTTTATTTCTTCAGACTTACAAGTCAAATACATACATTTAATTATATTACACGTCACTCCAAAACACCTTGGATGCCAGCGTTTTCTCTAGGTTCTTTTTCAGCAGATGCAGCAGACCGACACCCTCCCCCCTTTTGTAAACTGTTTATTTAGATCCATTTATACATATGGCATCTTTCACCCACTGTGAACTGAAACTGGGCTAGGACAGTAACACTGAGGTAACCTGGCCTTAGCATTTGTTTGTTTACCAAAAGACTGCCTGCCTTTCTCTGTGAGCATTTTAAGTGACATGTGATTGACTGTGACTTTCTATGGTCTTAATATGGCTTTTATTTAATGTAGTACTGTCAGAATGCTGCGTGGTGCATTGTAGTGCGCTGAGGAATTGAGAAGTGTCTGCGTGAATCATGCGGTATGTGCGCCACCATTACAAACAAGAGTTTCAATCTTTTGGACAGTGAAACAGTGAAAATACACTGTACATGTGTCTGACGCTTGACAACTTAAGTGTATAAGACGACAAGTCTTCATCAGCATAAAGCACTGTACTGGTTACTAGTGTTAGCTCATTAGCTCCTTTTAGTGGAAGCCTCCATTACTTATTTGACTTACTTTAAAACCTATCGATTTCCCTGGGCTATTTTTTATATTAAGTACAATTTAAGATGGATTCCTCTGTGTGGTGCTGAACTGTGTTCTTGAATGTTTTTGTTCTCTTATCACCTCTATTACAATAATATCACCTATCGCCGATTCTTTTTAAAAATATTTCCCCACTTTTCACTACAAACCGTCCAAAATGTATATTTTCTGTTAACTTTCATTGAAAGTTAAGAATGTTTTATTTTCTTAACATATTAGTTCTGACACCTCTCCACTTATTCCATATGCATATTCGCTTCTTGTCGTCTTAAATAGAAACATAGGAAGTGTCACTGGGTCATTTTTCGGAAACACTACCTGAAATGACGGGACGTGTCTGTTGACAGATTGGAAAAGTTTGACTGGGAAACAGAAGGTTTTGTGGAGTGCTGCCCAGGAACAGATAGGAAGCACACTAGCTTTCCTTACAGGAAACTCCTGGAATAGACTGAGCTCTAAGCTCGGCAGTCAGTGATGGGAATAACTGTGTTTTAAATCTGTAATCTCTCTGGTTTGATTAGATTTTCAGTGTTTGTAAACAAGGAGCAATGCCCTCTAGGGTCAGTTGGAGTAGCTGTGGCTTAGCGTGGTCAAGCATGGTATTTCATAATGTAGTGACTGTGTCCTTCTGCACATGACAGTGATGCTTCTATTTTTGGAAATCCCTCTTTCTATTTATCAAACTCACCCGTGCCAATGGCAGCCTGGTTTTTGCTACTGTTCCTTACCGCTTCTGTGATTCCATGTTCAGCCGTGAAATAATAATGCATTAACAGTCCAATCTGCCGTAAACATGGAATGGGCTGGAAGACAATACAGGTTTACATTTAAAGTAGAATTGAAGTGAGATTCAGTACGACTCAGTATCCTTATATGTTCAACATTAAAACCCTGTAGTGTGACCTTCAGCCCACAACACAACAGTTTCTACAAAGCTTTTTGAGTTTCTATGTATCACATATTTCAGTCAGACTTGATGTTCAGACTTGGTGCTACCAACTACACATAGGTAAACAAGTATCAGATGTAATGATGGTCTCCCAGTAGTTCTTTATTCACTGTTTGCTGTGGGTGACTCATATAAGTTATAGTAGCACAGGTATCATGAGACATTTAATGGACGTGGTTTTCACAAATCTGATACATGGACATTTAGGCTACGCTAACTTTGATCCACAGAAAGTGAGTAATTGCAGCTTGATACTGTGATGATGTGGTTTAATACGATGGATTGACTCTGGACAGACACAGGATGGAAAACAATAGTTGTGATGCCTAAACCAATCAGCAGGGAGGAAGGGCTGCACCTGTTTCCTGTTCCTGAACGGAAGTTGGACTTCAGGGTGAGCCCTGGTCCCTCACTCAGGAAAGCCATCCTGCCACTGTTTGTTGAGCATAGAGGTCGTGTTTGAATAGCTGTTACTATTTATACATAAATTGTATATATTTTTGAAGGCCTCACTTTCTACACCGCATTGCTTGGTCAAGTAGTCCCTTGGTATTGAAACAGCCCTTCCGTTCTGTCCAGATACGAAAGCGTCATTTTTTCCTTGAAAATCAACAAAGATTTGCAGATCTTTAGTCCAGCAGCAAATTTGTTCCAAAAAACACATTAAACGTTTCTGATAACTGGGGCTTGAGCCAGTGCCCACATATTATATATACTTCACTGATGTAGGCTGTTAGAGAGAGAGAGAGATATCTGCTGCTATCTTTTGAATTATTAGCCTATTCTAACTAGCTAAGGTTTTCTTGGGTAAATAGCAAAGCACTTTGTAAGTCGCTCTGGATAAGAGCGTCTGCTAAATGCCGTAAATGTAAATGTAAATGTTATTATAATGGCTTTGAAGAGCTGTATTTGCAGGTTGTAGGCTAATTTTGTAGCAAATCTGATTTTTTGGATGGTTTGTTAACCTTATCAGTCATAGTTGACCAGTAATCAACCAGTGATTCACCAGTAATCAGTCATTCTTCCAATTCTGGGGCAAAATAAGCTGGAATGAACTGGGAAACATCATTGGTGTGACCAAGGCTCTATTGAATATCCTTTCACCAGGTAACCCTGTTTCCCCCGTGACTGTCAGCACCACCAGGCCCAGAGTAGAAGTGCAGGAGAATTCCGGTGAGTGACGTCTATGAGAAGGAGATTCCATGTAATGTACCATATTTATATATATATTGTTGTTACTGAGGAGGAAGCACAATTACAATTCTTATTCTCTCATTCTGCTTTCTCAATTTTTTCTTTAGATGCCGTGCTCTCCTGTGAGTTTAAGACAGAGAGGGATCAGAATCCTCGCATTGAGTGGAAGAAAAAGGACACTGAGGTGTCCTTTGTTTACTTTCAGAACAACTTCACAGGTGACTAGCATTTATGGCCTACTTCTAAATATGACGCCAAGTACTGTTCATGCTCTGATTACAATAAAGGAGAAATCCACCTAAAATGTCACATTTTCACCAATGGAGCCAATAGCTGGAAGCTACTCTTGGACATTCTTTCACAGGACCCTTTAAAGGACGTGCAAAGATTGAAGGGGCAACAGTGACGCTAAAGAAGGTCACACTGAAGGACGCAGGAGAGTACCGCTGTGAGGTCAGCGCCTCGGATGACTCAATTAAGCTGGGAGAAACCAACGTCACTCTTACTGTGTTGGGTAGGAGGTTCCATCCGTTCAGCTAATCCTTAGTTAGGTTCAAAATCAAATGGACACAGTTTTTCCCTGATCCCAAATGTAGCCGATCAGTCAAGGCCTGTTTATGTGGTTTGTAACACTGTCCAAGTGCTCAATTCAGGACAGCTACTGTTTATAGCTATGTGATGTACTTGTGTCCATTTTTTTAAGTAACATATTTGATGTTTGACTACTGGTAGCTCCAGTGCAACAATGAAGAAACACTTCAAAACTTTGGTCACCAATTATGTCTTGGTTGATTGGAGAACTGTTGTACACTGAACTGTTGAAGTAGATTAATATTGTTGTAATGCAGATTAGTGAGTGTTATATTCCCTAGATATGCTTCCAGATGTGTGTTTGAATGTCCAGTATAGCACTGATCTGTCTCACCACTGCCTAGTGTCTTGTTTTCTGAAATGCTTCTGAAGCTTATCGTCTTTTCTCCCTTTGTTGCCGCAGTGCCTCCACACACCCCATTCTGTGAGATTCCCAGCTCGGCACTAACTGGCTCTCTGGTGGAACTGCGCTGCAGTGACCAGTACAGCATTCCTCCTGCAGTTTACACCTGGTACAAAGACAAAAAACCACTCTCACATAAGAGTGCCAACACCACCTTCACTGTCAACATGAACACTGGCATTCTGGTAAATTTGAGCATTTTATATATCTTGTACACGTGTTTACAGATCAATTAAATTTGTGTATGTGTTTTTTAGAAATAATATTTGTAATTTATAAAAGATTTATCCAGGATTTCATTTGATTATTTTGGTACAAAACATAATTTATTTTTAACAAAACACTGAATATGTACACTGATCAGCCATAACATTAGTACCAGTAAAGTAAAAAAAACATGTTTATCAACACATCTAACACATCTTTATCTACAGTGGCATCTGTTAAGGAATGGGATATATTAGGCAGCAAGTAAACAGTCCGTTTTTGAAGGTGATGTGTTTAACGCAGAAAAAATCAAGCATAAGAATCTGAGCCATTTTGACAAAGCCAGATTGTGATGGCTAGATGGCTAGTGAACATCTCCAAAACAGCAGGCAGGTGTTGAGAGTTTTTTTTGGTATGCATTGGTCAGTACCTGTCAAAAGTGCTTCAAGGAAGGACAACCAGTGAACTGGGTGCGACAGGGTCATGGGCACCTAAAGCTGATTCATAGAAGCCCTACCTCACAACCTACTGGACTTAAAGGATCTTCTGCTAACATCTTGGTGCCAGATACCACAGGATGGTACCACAGGGTCACTACTCAATATTAGGCAGGTGGTGGTAATGTTTTGGCTGATTGGTAGTGGTTGAAACTCAATGCAGTAAAATGACCATCTTCAGTGGTTGACTCATCAAAAAACTATACATTTTACACCTAACTGCTAATTCTAGCAGTTACTGGAATATGAAGTCTTTAGTAACTGAATATTGGGCTGGACGTATAGCAGTGGATAGAGAAGTACGTAGAGAAGTGCACAGAAATACATCACAGACAGCTCAAAATTTATAACCCAGTAGAATCTTTGTCGCCTAGACCTAGACAGACCTAATACTAACAGACTTAGAGAGCTAAAGTGACAGATTGATATTGACAGACAGGAATAATCACACTAAATAAACACTGACATCTTGACCCGACACTGACATTTGTAACACACACATACACACACTCAAAGAGCTGTTGTCACAGATGCTGAAAGATTTTTTTTTGCTCAGTGGCCAAATAGGCTGGAGTACTTTTATAATTCAGTCTGTGAATCCCCCCCCATCTTCCTTTCTTTTGAGCAGACATTTCAAACGGTCACCAGAGGCGATACAGGACAGTATCACTGTGAGGCCAGAAACGGGGTGGGTCAGCCTAAGAGCTGTGTAGGAAATCACATGGAAATTGGTAAGTGCATGTATATGTGTGTGTGACTCGAATTAAACTATTCAAAAGATAGTGAATAGCGAATACTACTGAATACTGCTCTGAAGGTGCATGCAATGCCTGGAGCAGAACATTGCTTCTTGTGTGCAGTAATTGGAAACATTGAAAACTACACATAGCCCTTTCACTCTTCAATGTGGGCACACAGGTGTAAGCATTGTTGGTGTGTAGGAGGAATTTTCTTTTTTTCTTGTTTGGGCCCTTCATACCCTGCTGAAAAATCTAGCTGCAGGTTTGGCTGGTAGCTGTTTTTTGAGGTTCAAGGTGGTTGAAATACTGGTCACTCCAGGTAAAAAAAACCTACTCTATGCTAGTAAGCCAACTTGCCTAGGGTATGTTCACATTGAATTTGATAGATGAAAACTGTGAAATCAGGATTTAACTAGTTAACCTTTTTAAGAAAACATTACTAGAATGTAATATTTGAAGTTCACTTGGAACCATTGAACATGTTTACACTGATGTTTACTTACCCAGCACAAGCAAAGGGGTTTGTTACACACCTAATAAATAAGTATATTAAAGCATCAGTCACCTATTTTTATGCACCTATGTTGTTTTATGAGCAACTTGGTCTTAAATGACAATATACCCTATGCTGGTCAAGGGCTACGCTGCTTTAACAACTCAACCAGCTTGACCAGTTTAAGCTGCCTAGGACTGACTGCCAAATATAAAGCATATACCTGGTATATAAAATATATACCTCCCTACCAACCAACCAAACATTATGTTGTTATTCTGTGTTTACTGAAAGTACAGGGTTCCAGGTATGCCGCTGCATGTGACACAGCTATTTTGGGAGAAATTTTTATTGAGATAAAGAAGGCAAAGCCAGAGTCTCTCAGTGTATCGGCAGAGAAATGTTAAGGCGGTAAGATAGGGTAAATCAGTTCACATTAGAGTTTCCCCCTCGTCAGCTCTCCTTGACTGTGACTGGTGTGTTTTCTTGAGCCTCGACCCATTTTCAGCTTGTTTTTCCATGAGTTAGTGTATAACGTTGTCTCTCTTTCCCCTCACCCCTGTCTCTCTCTCTCCTCTCTCAGATGACCTAAACGTTCCAGCAATAATAGCAGGAATAATAATGATGTGCCTCGTCTTATCAGTATGCATTCTCGGGGCATGGTATGCCCACCGGCAAGGCTACTTTAGCCGTAAGTTCACTACAACTGGCCACGTTTTCCGCCGCTCATGTATGTAGGTCATGACGTGCTTATCAGTGCAAGATGAAAATGTTTTGACCAGTTGTCCTTTGTTTTTATTTCTATGTTCCGTCTTAATCTCCCTATATCTCCATGTCAGGACACAGAGGAAGGTAAGATTACTAACTGACTTAATTCGGGCGTATGTGTGTGTGCCTGCGTGCGTGTGTTTTGTTGTGTATTAAAAGCCAGTTACCAAGTTGGAGGTTGCAAACCACATCTAATCACTAAAACAGTGTATTCAGGGATTTATTCACATGAACAGATTTCAAGGTCATCTGTCTTGCAGTAGTCTTGCCCGTCATCTCTCGCAAACCATGATTCGTAAGGATTCAGCTCATCAGGGCATAGTAATTTCTAGAAAGATAGAACCCGGGCTTGTTGTGGAGACATGCGTTTGAACTGGGAATGGCTAAACCTGCTGGCTAATTGTTGCATTTGATAAATAGGTAGTTAAATCAATGGTTTGGCTAAAAAGCATGTTTACAGTTTTCCTCCTTACCCCAAATGTTGTAAGTCAACCTGACTGAAGTATGGTGTCTGAAGTTTGCTTCTTTAGCTTTATGCTAATGTAGCTCACAAATAATGGAAGTTTATACATTGACATCAGTTACAGTTATACAAACTAAATGCCTAAATATCACACTCTTATCTGTGAAATTGTGAAGTAATGTCAAAAAGACTTGCTTATGTGGTTTTTAACACTGTATAGGACACTGTTGCCTATAAAAATATGCAGAAATAAGGCACATCGCTAAAAACAGTAGTAGCGGATATAAAAAATTTAATGGGATTTGTTTATTGATAATGGTATACAGTTAGCTCTGGGATATATATTTATCAAATCAGCCATAACATTAGTATCACTGACAGGCAGAGTTAAAAAAAATTGATTATCCTCATCTATAGTTGCATCTGTCAAGAGGTGGGATATATGAATCAGCAGATGAACAGTCAGTTCTTGAAGCTGATGTGTCAAAAGCAGGAGAGATGGGCAAGCATAAGAATCCGAGACACTTTGACAAGGGCCAAACTGTGATGGCTAGATAACTAGGTAATCTCCAAAGCACCAGGCCAGGTCTTATGGTATGCAGTGGGTAGGACATACCAAAAGTGACCCAAAAAAGACAACCTGTGAACCAACAACAGGGTCATGGACACCACCTCAAATCAAACAGGACTTGCTAATTCATTGATGCTAGACATTACATTGTGGAGTCCATGCCTCAAATGGTCAGCTCTATTATGTCGGCACAAGGGGAACCTACTCAGTATTAGGCACTAATGTTATGGCTGATCTGTGTACATAGACAAGTGTATTTAAGATTAATTTTACAACTTTACACAGTTTCTGGCAAAGGTTTAGGCTCACAGTTCAGTACAGAATGCCAACCTGGTGGTTAGAAGCCTTTATTATTTTTACACTTTCAGACACCAGACATGTCTTCACTGATAAAGGTCATTTTGCATATGAAATTGGACGTTTGGCCAAATCCTAGCTTTAAAATCACCATGTCTTCGATCAATATCGACTAACTTTGACTTGCGATTGCTGAACATCATTCTACATTTGCATGCAATCAAAATAATCTCCATTCTTGCAACTGCTAGATTCTTGCTCCTATAGAGTCGATTAAAGTCGCTCATATTGGCTGTAACCCCCAGCATGACGCACAGTGTGTGCTGTTGCCCCCAACTGTGACCTCTGTGACCCTTGACCCCCCCATGGCGCCCTATTGCAGGTCATTCTGGATCCCACAGTGTCATGGAGCGGCTCACATCAGCAGCCAGAACCTCAACAGAACAGAGGACATGTGAGTTAGAGAGAGAGTGACCGAAGGAAATACATGACTGGGTGTTTATAGGGATTACAGGGGTACCCTGTACCAACAAGGCTGCATTTTTATCATTGAAAATTGCTTCCCTGTGTAAAATGCAGGAATGATTAGCTGTACAGATAAAAATGTATGTGCAGAAAACCACAGGTCCCCTACTTTTTAAAAATGTTTATTTATTTATTTAATTGTATTTTTTTTAAAGAATTGAATTTTTACAACCGTGACTGTAGACCTTGGGTTGTGAGACATTTTTCTCTGTATGCTAATATCACACCTTGGGACCATTGACTTCCAAAGCTGGTCTTTTCTTGAATAGCAGAGGTCTAACCTAAGGCATTTTGATACATACACTATATGGACAAACGTATTGGTGCACCTGCTCATTGATTGTTGAGTATTAGGAATTAGGGTTGTTGGAGTAACCCTACTTGTTGGAGGGTTTCTACTAGATTTTGGAGCAGTGCTGTGAGAATTTGATTGCATTCAGCGACAAGAGCGTTAGTGAGGACAGAATGTTGGATGATCACCACCCCACCCCGTCCCCAACTCATCCCAAACGTTTTGGGATGGAGCACCATCGTTCCAGAGAACACAGTTCCACTGCTCCACAGCTCAACGCTGGGGAGCTTTATACCCCTCTAGCCCACGCCTGGCATTAGGCAGCATGGTGCCAACTGGTTCATGTTTATCTGCTCCAGAGAGTTCTATTCTATTGGCAGTACGTCTCTACAGGGACTAGGCAAGCTGTGTGTGTGCATTTGCACATCTGTGTCAGCAATGGGTGCAACTTAAAGTAGCTGAATGCATTTATTAGAAGGGGTGTCCACAAACATTTGGACATATTGTGCATATGGGTAGTTGCTTATTGGCAGGCAACACTACACATTAATTGACGTCAAGAGGAGCAGCTTCGCATCAGTATCCCGCACAAAGCATCAAGCTTAGTCAAGAGTAGTACACTCCTAAAAATAAAGGTGCTAAAGAGGGTTCCTAGAGTGCTTCCATAGAAGAACCACTTTTGGTATCATAGAGAACCACTTCTGTAAAGGATCTGTGAATCTGAAGAACCCTTTAATTGATTGCATCACTCATAGCCATTTTTAAGAGTGTAGTTATGTGGCTTCGGCGGTAGTACGCTACAATTTGAGAGGGGGGTGTGCATAACACTGATTATTTGAGCATTACCCTTACATAATACAGTGAAGATTTAAATGTGTAGCAGTGTTAGCTTGCATGTGCTAATCTAGAAATGAGCCACTGATATTCGGGAAGGAAATGTACACAATACAAAACTATCCTCCATGGAGATTTTTAATAAGCCATTCATATATCCATAGAGAAAACCAGCTTGTTTATGCTGGGCATGTTAGGCATGTTCCCTACTTCTAAATGACACACTACGAGATCTATGAACATGACACACACTAAAGCGCTTCCCACACCATGTTTTAACAAGCCGATTGGCTGAAATGATCCCGACTCTTTGCTCACTTCGCTCCATAGAAACCCTAGAAAACGGGAAGTGAACGAACCACAGTATCTCATTTACAGCAGCGTAACTCTGAAGAACAGAAGTCTCTTCACACTACGAAACACAAACCATGTGCTAAACTGCTCTACATAAACACTGATGAAAGACAGAATGTGAGACAGGTTGGACAAGAGGAGGACAGCTGGGAGACTGAGACAAATGGCATCATCTGAAGCCTAATATGGACGCAGGGTTAACGTCTGACATCAAAGTGTGTGTGTGTGTGTGCGTATGTGTGTGTGAGTGTGAATGAAGTCATTATATATAGGTTGACAATTGTTTTCAGCAGCAACAGCAAAAGGAATGTTTTGAAATAAGTGACATTTTCTGCTTTGATTTTTTAATCCTGCAAAAGCCAAAAGACTTTTTTTGAGGTGAAATCATGTGTTTTGTCTCCACAGCCCCCATGCTGGCTATGGCCCTCCTCCACAAGTCGTGAGTGTTTTCTTTACTTTTTACTGACAGAAGCACATGATTGGAGCTCATAGAAGCCGCACCTTTGAAAGTAAACGTCATAATAATATATAGACATTTTCCATCCTGCAGTTGATTCAGATTTCCACATTTTTATTGCTGTCTTTTTATAGTAGGGCAGCACATCTAATTTAACTGATTTGGCTACAGCCTTCATTGAACTATCTACAGTAATCTTTAGACCTGGACATAATATATTAATAATGACTTCTATACACCCCCCCCCCCATTTTTAAATAACATTAATGTTGATTTTTTAATGCTGTTTAACCATCAGTACCAGTTCAAGATCCTTAAGCCCAGCTTCTCACACGCTGTATGTTGCTGTCACTGTAGGCGTCTCATTCAAGAACATAGATTTTAAAGCTTTAGCTCCTCCAGCAGAGTATGTTGGACAGTGCTACCAAGAAACCTATGGCTAAATAATGCACAGAGAGACTCCTGTCAGTCACAGGCCCTTAGAATTGTCCTGTCGTCCTCCGTTCCCCCATTTATTTTAAAGGATCTATTCATTACAGATTTTGTACCGTTTGATGCAGGCAAGAAATTGCTAATAACTGGATGATGCCACATGCTGGGACTTGTTCACACTCTATGCACATTAACTGCAAAAGGCTATCTGACCTTTTAACACAGTATTCTAACTGGCCCAACCGCTGAATGACGATATCGTACCCTTTCTTTAAATGGCAACAAGCCATTTAAAAAATGACCCATGACACTTGTTTACAAGCATGAATCACAAGAAGCTTCCTGAATACACTGATTTTGTACCTCGATATTTACTTACATCTTAAAATCTTTTCTTTTACCCTTTCCAGACTCAGGACTTCAGGCACACTCAGTCCTTTATGCTGTGAGGAATCAACATTCTCTCTCAAGACACACACACACACTCAGCATTAATAGAAACACTGGAACCAAAGGGCCTGTGCCATAAGTGACGCCAGCTCACACTGCCGCTGTGGTTAGAGAGCAAAGTGGGACAAAAAGCAGCCTTTTTCATCTCATGTCCTGCTGTTGTGAAGACCCTTTGACAGACCTTAAAAAAAAGACTATTTGTGAGGCAATACTATGTGGAGCTCAATCGTTGAAATTGTATTTTACTCCTGCCCCCTTGTGGTGGCCAGGGGCAATGTGCTTTGCAGTGCACGTTTCCATTGTCCACTTGCGCCCTCTGGTGGTACCTTAAATGCACACAAAGGTGATCATGGCTGGAGTGCAAAAAGCTTGAGGTGTTAAAGGAAATGGCTCACTGAAAAATCTCATTTACAGTTATCCCCTTATCCCAAATGTAGTTAATCAGCCAAGACAAACTTTAGCTCTGTTTAGCTCGGAGGTTTCCTTATTGAGCTAGTATTGCACTGGAGCTACGAGGATAATGTAAGCTCGCTGACACCAGCACCCACTGTTTACAACCTTTCAGCTTTAGATAAAGTGAATACAACACACAGCTTACCCCATAAATGAGGTCAATTCTAACAAACTTCAGGGAAATGTGGCCCGATTTA
The DNA here is from genome assembly GCF_030463535.1 of Salminus brasiliensis. Classification (NCBI taxonomy): domain Eukaryota; kingdom Metazoa; phylum Chordata; class Actinopteri; order Characiformes; family Bryconidae; genus Salminus; species Salminus brasiliensis. The sequence goes on along the minus strand of NC_132892.1, from coordinate 9,132,603 downwards.
TTGTGGACCCCAATATATGGCAGCAAATAACAGTACAATAAAACTAATTACATTGATGCATAAATTAAAAATCAGTCTTTTATTTGACCTTGTGTTAGTTTGTGCCATTCTCTCCACTCGTCTGTACAACACTAATGCTTAATTACAGTCGGAGCAGAATGAGAGATGAAATGAGTACAATATAGTTATACTCATATGATGGTATTTTTTAATGTAGCAACATTGTCAAATTTCAGTCTTATGAAATATCCATATCCTTTGGACATACCTAGTCCACCCCTACACCAACCAAATGTGTTAGACACAGATGGAATGTGGCCTCGGCCTGTAACCCATACAGCGAGCACACACATATACACATTAGCGATCAAAAGTGACAGAGAGCACACGTGCCCGGAGCAGTGGGCTGCCATTGCAGCGACGTCCTTGGCCTTGCTTACTTGTTAGCACAGGTATCGAACCCACAACCCTGTCATCAACAGCCCGGTGCTCGAACCACTGTGCCACCACTGCCCCATCCTACACTATCCTCTTGACTCCAGTGCTGAATGAAAGCATCACGCTTCTGACCAAACATGTCTTGGCTTGACTACATTAGAGGATGGGAGAAACCAGTACATTTACTTAAGGAATCTGGGGTACGTTTCTCACCCAGCAAACACGGACAAACCGTTGCCACAACATTGTCATATGGTGGTGCTTTTTACGTCAGCACAACCACATTGTTAAGTAATGTCAGCATATGAAATGCCACAACATTCAAAGATTGCATTTCAACATTGCGACAGTGTAGAGAGCACACCAAGCAAACATGGCTTGTAGGCTCCAAAACAATAGGTAACTGTGTTTGCTGGGCAAAACTGTGATAGCATCAAGTTCATCTTAAGGTGGTTGAGGAAAGATAACGTACAAACTTCTGGCTAACCGCCAAGATGGTCTTAATACTACGCTGCGTTTTAGTAAACCTTGCCCTGATGCCATTTCACATACTACCTGTATTCCCTTGTGCCTTATCAGGGAGCTGCATTCACCGGTTAGCATGTTTACTGGATTTGGATAAACATTGCCTGTCAAAGGATTGAGGACACCTGGCTTTCCAAAAGGATACAAGAACAAGTTCCTGGTCAGTGTGCAATAATATAACGACTAGAGAACCATTTAGGAAGGAACACCTGACTTAAGTAGGCCTTCTGCCTTGGAAATAATGCCACATCCTACTGATTTAGCTCAAAGTCTAGAACATCTTTGAGTCTCAAGACTTTCAAGATGTACTTTTAACAATCATGCTGCAAAACATAACTACAACATTCATAAAGGCCTGTTTATGCTAGCAAAACTTTGCAGCCATTTGGGTCTTACATAAACTGAACATCAAATCTTACTCTTAACGTTTCAAAGGAATGCCAGGCGTCCGCAAAACTGACAGGCAATGTTGGCTCAAAAAGTAATTATAGTAGTTATCTGACTAACCCAAGAATCTCGCTTTGCAGTATATCACCCTGGAGTGGAATTATCTATTACGTGATGTTTATTGAGACAATATTTGAACCTGTGCCTTTCTTAGCTGTACAGTACTTTTTCCAAATGGAGTGCATGGGAGTGAACCAGTGAATGAATGATTTGCTGTATGTTTAGTCAGTATTGTTTTTTTTATACATTAAAGTGTGAATTATGTGCATTTGTTGCTGTTTTATTCTTTGCAAAATACCCTACGTCTTGAATAGCAGAATAGCTAAGGTAAATATTCTAAAGCGTTTTCTGACCTGCTTTTAGACCACTTCATATTACAAAGCACACATGAGGTATACTGCTGCGTAGCTGCAGACCAGTTACAAAGTAGCAACAACCATTTTTAAACCAAGGTCGTTTATTAAATATTTACTTCAATCATTCAGAATGAGACAGACATATGTAGTTTTCAGAGGGACGCTCACTTGGCCACTTCCTCCAGCTTGGGCTCTGTTAGGAAATAAACAGAGGTTTAGAGGGCATGCATGAACAATTACAAATAAAGTGAATTATGCTGAAGCATGAATTTAATCATGAATTAAAGATAGTTACAAAAGCAGGTCATAGACTTCCACCCCTTTCTTAATATCTGGCTTAAATAAATACATTTCAGACTAACTACCTGCAAGTCTGAGCAATCAAGTCACCATAGCAGGACTTCAACCAGGTGGAATTCAACCCCAAACTACCATTAGTGTTTACTTTCTCTCTTTGGTTTGGTGTGACTCTTAACGATTCATTTCTACTACTTAGAAAAGACTAAAAGATACAATCCATGTGTCCTAGGAACTCTCTGCTAAGTGCAACTCTATAAAGTTCAAGGACAAGAACGTTATTGAGGTCAGGAAGCTGGACAATCAACGCCCCACCTCATTCCAAAAGTAGTGGAAGGAACAACCATCACTCCAGAGAACAGTTCCACTGCTCCACAGCTCAATGTTGGGGGCTTTATACCCCCCAAGCACACGCCTGGCATTAGGCATGGTGTCAATAGGTTCCTGTAAATCTACTCCAGATATACAGAATATTCTATTGGCAATACTTCTCTACAGGGACTAAACAAGCTGAGTCACCTGTGTCAGCAATGGATGCAGCTTAAAGTAACTAAATGCATTAATTAAAAGGGGCGTCCAAAAACATTTGGACAGTGTATTTTACAACCCTGGTCATTCGTCGACATGCCCAAAGAGCATACAAAGGGCCTGTGCATACATACATAGAGATACATATTGTATCTGGAAAGTATGTGGATATACTTTGACCAGATTCTGCTTACACTAGTAACTAAACCGCACCGCAGTGTGACCAGATGAGATCTGACTTTACTTTTGGACTAATTAAACTGCAATGAAACTCACTTTGTAATACTGCCCTCATCTAAGCACAAGCTAGCACACAACAGGGGAGAATCACAGATGCACAGTAATTATTACTCGCAACAACTCTGGTGTAACTCTGGTGACAGGTGTATTCCCACTTGTCTGCCAATATCTGATATCAGAAAGCACATTCTGTTTACGCTTATATTTAATATGGATGGAATCCATTTCTGACCATCTCCAAATGTGCTTTGATTGATCTGATTACAAAGCGTCTTGAGGGTGTTAATACATGGTATTATGCGCCATGGGTAAACTAGCGAAACCTACTACTACTACTCACCCCATCCCATCCAACCAAAAATAATAATATTAAAAAAAGATCACACTGGGACTGGGAACACTGACCTGGGAATTTGAAGTCAGGGAACTTTGTCATGTCACCACTTCCATATAACCTCTGCAGTTTCCCAATTTCTTCTGTCATATTCTTCTGGTAGCTGGGGCCAGCATCCACTACTCCACCCACAGTCCTAGAGGGGAAGAGGGTTGAGGAAAAAAGAAATAAGAAATGGAAAAGTATGACGAGTGTCTACTGCAGTAAGAAAATGTCTCCAAAGTCAAGATACCCAGCATTTCCCAAATTCAGACTTTTGTGCCTTTTCTGCATCCAGGTGTGTCTGAGCAAATTATTCACAAAATAAATAAGTAAATAATCAGTACAGCGGGGAATATTTAGAAAAATAAGATCAGTTTACTAAGACACACAAGTCCAGAGTCAGGTCGGTTAAGGAAAAGAAGGGATGGACATTTAAGAACAGTTCTTATGTTGGTAGGGGCAGTGGTGGCTCAGCGGTTAGAGCACCGGGCTATCGATAACAGGGTTCGATTCGATTCCCGGGCTCGGCAAGCTGCCACTGTTGGGCCCTTGAGCAAGGCCCTTTACCCTCTCTGCTCCCCGGGCGCTGGAGTTGGCTGCCCACCGCTCTGGGTGTGTGTGTGTGTGAGTTCACTACCACAGATGGGTTAAATGCAGGGGACACATTTCACTTTTAATACAAGTTTAATCAAGACTTTAATTTACATGCTGAAAATGGCTCTAGCTCTAGCTCAGTAGCTCAGACTAGGTGCATCACACAGACACAATTATTTAAAAGAACAAACTGAGACTTAATAAAAGGTTTAATGGCAATGAAACTGATGCAAGTGATCCAGCTTGGAGTAATACAGGCCCAGAACGTGGTCCTGGGTTCCCAATCTGGATAGTTTGCCTGCACGGTATATCGTTAATAAAATACTCTTGGTCCCTTCTGGTCTGAATCGGGTGTGCTAGAGCTAGTCCACTACACTAGATCATGCAGTATAGGGTGGGTAGATTAGACGCAGCTGGCTGGCTAACTGCTGCACCATTTAAGGAGGAATGGGAGCATTTCCAGCACTTTCCAGATCTGGGCTGCAAGGAAACGCTGCGTTAAAACCAGGTCCACCAGCATGTGTAGCAGATTTGAAGCACAGTGTGAGACTAACCTGCTCTTAGAAGTGTATTCACGGATTTTGTCCACGAAGAGTTTCTGGACGGGGTCAAGCTCCTTGGCCCGGTTGAAGAGCACGGCGGAGATGCCGATGTTCCTCCTCAAAGTCACCCTCACCGCCGAGCCGAAGAGGGAGGACAGCTGGAAGAGCTGACGGAGCGCCATTCTGTCACTGAGAGGACAAAGATAGACACGTTAGCCAGTCACTGCAACAGCAGTCTGAGAAACCGAGCACGCTTACACACAGCCCTGTTCCTCTCCCCTAAAACCCCCAGCCCCGAGAAGCTAGCTCTGACAGCCCCGCTGTACTTAGCTAGCTAGCGCGCCAATGCTAATGCCAATGCTAATGCTAATGCTCACTCTGACAGTACCGCTCCAGTCAAGCCCCTAAACCCTCCGCCTGCCCGGGTCTGAGCATAAAGCTAAAGCGGGCTTCCTTCAGCAGTAACTGCACACCTTAATGAAACACGACTGGAGCGAAGAGGAAAGCTGTATATAGAGAAACTCCTCAGTCACCTTCGCCAATGAACACCGTCCTCAAACAGCACACACAAGCTATGGCCGCCTCACAGAGCTCTTCTTCTGCTGAAGAACAGGAGGCGTCGGAAATCGCCCGCTATCGCCCGCTATCGCCCCCATCTGACAGTGAGCCGTATTAAGAGGAGACGGAAATATGCAATAAAGTGCAGTGCACGCGTTAAAATCCCTTAAAAGTGTCATATAATGTATTTATTTACGTATTTATGCTGTTTTTTTTAAATAAATAAATATTTTATATTTAATATTTAGTAATAATGCCCAAACGCAGTTTTACAAGGCTACTTACAACCCTGTTATTTTTCTGTTTTGCCTCAGAATGACATGTGTCCTAAACTGTGCCCTATTCACTATCCCCTACATGTGTAACCTAGCTCCCTATAAAGAGCACTGTTATAGGGAACAGAATTCAACGCTGTAGTGAACAATTATGGGCACTTTGTTTCACCTCGGCCTTCCTTAGAGAAGCTGTGTGTGAATCTTCCAGCCAAACAATGCAATGAATGATGGGTATTCCAGATCTGCTGGGGTACATCCTATGTACGTTACCTATTGCAGTGCACTGTGGGATTGTTTGTAGTGCAATTAGTGTAATTGTGTAAATGTGTAAATGTAGTGTAATTGGCTGGTTTATGGCGCCACATTTGCCCACAGCAATAAAAATAACTGGCCTTGACCAGCTTTTATCACTGTAACACTTTTTGTAATGATTTTAGCCAGACAGTCTTGCTGTTCTTTCCGGATCCTCTTGGTGTGCGGTTAGCTAGCGCTAGCAACCTGCTTGCTTCCCCGACCATCACACAGCCCTCGACGCTCTTCCATGGCCACATGTGCTACACCCGTTCGGCTTGCATTAGCTTTTAGCCTCTTTCGCTTTCATATTCTCCCAAAGTAAGCGTTACATTTAGTAGCAATGTCTATAAGTTTAGGAGGGCAAACATGAGCCAAGGCTTTAAGACTTTACCAGTTTTTGGTTTTTGGAATCGGCCTGTTACACAGCTGTGTATTGGTCACACAGGATCTTTGATAAACATGCATTGATCCTAAAGAGCTCTAATTATTATTATTAATTTATTAAAAGAACAAAACAATGAACCATACAAAACTAGATATTTTGTAGTTTGTAGTACTTCAACGATGAGTTCTGGTCATTGCCTGCAGGGCCAGATTTAGTCATTTTGGTGCCATAGGCATTAGACTAGAATGAAGCCCCCTGGATTAAAGGAGCTGGACTTGATTCTGGAGAGTTAACAGACAGAAAATGCTGTTGGCTGTGCTGTGGAAGATGCAAGTTAACACACAAGATTGCCTCAACAAGGGCAACACCGGCCTCTACCTGTGATATATATATATATATATATATATATATATATATATATATATATATATATATATCCCTTTTCCCTGGGGTCTTAATGAAACGTCTGTGACTTACTTTGGTAAATATACCACTAGGATCAAGCACCAACAGCGCCCTTTTCACCCTGTCTAAGAATAAACTGTTAAACTCATTCCAGTGAGCACTGCTAAGAATGGCGAACAGAGATACGCAGATAAGACCACCCATCAAAAGTTGCATCAGTGCAAGTAACAAGAGGCTTAAGATAGTCCTTTATTAGTCCCGCAGTGGGAAAATTCCCAGGATTGTGAGGGAAGCCACAGAGAGGCCAACTATCAGTTTAAAAGAGCTACAGGATTTCAGTGGAAGTGAAAGTGCTCCAGACAATAAGAAGAGCTCTGTCTACAATTTATTTTTTATTGGTGGGTGGCTGGAAAGACACGGTTACTGAAGAACAAATACATTTACATTCATGTGTTTTTTGTCAGGAAGCAGCTAAAATATGGGATACGTTTTTGTGGACGTACAAGGAAAAAAAAAGGTTTTTGAAAGTGCCATGTGTGGCACAAACCTCGTTTGAGGGATGGTGCAAAATACAGGGTAACACAGTGATTCCAAATACAAGGCCGATCAACAGTTGAAATGAAAAGTTTTACAATGGCCATCAAAATCCAGATTCTCAGTCATCAGTCTGTGGCACGGTTTAAAAACGGGTGTCCATAAATGTCATTCAACCAGCCTAGACTCAAATGTGAATTCTTCAGTTGAAAAACTACTACCAGACCAATACAGCCAAAGTATACTTGAGTAAATACCAAGAACTATCAGTACACCATCAAAATACTGAAGTATATCACTGCTGCCCAATAAAAAAACATCTTCATTTTTGTCCATGGTTTGAACCCTCTAGCTGCTCTGTACCATCTGTAAATAACTCTGGATGAATAGACCAATAAAAATGCTCTAAATGACTTATTCTACATTGACTTTCATTCAAAGTTAAGAAGTTGTTTGCCTTCTCCTATAAAAAGTCACAATTTTGGAGATGCATTATTTTTCATTGGACAGTGATGAGATACAAGGAAGTGTTTTACTAGATAAAATTAAACATTTGATTATTTCAGGGTGTTATGTGGTGATTTATGGGTGGATTTATGGTCCTAACACAACAGTGGCTTCATGCAGTTGTGGGCAGTTGCTTACATGGTTTTGTATATCTCATTCTCAATATGCACTATATGGACATAGATATTGGGACACCTGCTAATTCATTGTTTCTTCTGAAATCAAGGGTATTAAAACTTGATTAGTTTATCCTGTCTCGACTGTCCAGAGACTTTCTAAGTTTTCTGTTTTTCTAACAAAAGTGTTTAATTGAGGTAAGGATGTTGAATGATCAACATCCCACCTCCAAAGTACTGGATGGCGCACCATTATTTCAGAGAACAGCTCCACTGCAGCGCTTCATTTGCCCACAGCAATAAAAATAACTGGCCTTGACCAGCTTTTATCACTGTAACACTTTTTGTAATGATTTTAGCCAGACAGTCTTGCTGTTCCTTCCGGATCCTCTTGGTGTGCGGTTAGCTAGCGCTAGCAACCTGCTTGCTTCCCCAACCATCACACAGCCCTCGACGCTCTTCCATGGCCACATGTGCTACACCCGTTCGGCTTGCATTAGCTTTTAGCCTCTTAAAGCCTCACTTCCAAAGTAGCCGTTATGTTTAGCATCAACTGGTGGGCTGGTTGTATATAAGTTTAAGAGGGCAAACATGAGCCAAGACAGTTTTTGTTTTTTGGAATCGGCCTGTTACACAGCTGTGTATTGGTCACACAGGATCTTTGATTAACATGCATTTATCCTAAAGAGCTGGAGCACCATTATTCCAGAGAACACCGGGACTTAATTTAGCCCAAAAAGTGGATGTTTAGTCAGTCTAAGTTGGTTTAGCCCAAAGTGGATGTTCTTTTTGCACCAAACGTAGCCATGAAAAAAATTATATAGCTTGTTAAAAACATAGCCTTAACATATGCGAAGATATATAGGTATACAGATATCTATATATCAATGTATATTATCAGTGTAGCTCAGTATGAGTTCTGCTCTCTGCAACTTTCAAATCTAAATGTAAATTGTATTAAGTATAAAGCATTTTCCACCTAACATTCAAATTAGATACAGTTATCATTCATTCAATTATTTAATCTTACAAAATAAGTATGGTTACTATTCCTTAATTTTAATATTACCACTATTAACTTTCTTTTGTATCTGCTTTGGTAATTTTTATCATTAATGTTTAAATAGTTCCGACCAGAGGAGGATTTCCTTGCCACTGTCGCCGTTGGCTTGCTCACGGGGGTCTTTGATCCTTCATGTTATTTCTTCTTTCTTCTCCGTCTCTGTCCTTTATTAAGTACTAATTATGTAAAGCTGCTTTGTGACGACAACAGTTGTAAAAAGCGCTATACAAATAAATTTGACTTAATATTTATACCTCCTAGTGCACACAATCAAAGCCTTTTCTCATTCATTTGGAACAAATAGCGAATGCTTTGGGGTTATTTGAGCAAATCTGCTGTGTCCTACATTACCCATCACTTTTGTCATGCTGATCAAAATGTGTCATACTGTACTCTGTTGAATTATCCTACTCTTCTAAACATCTAGGCCTTATTTCATTGCAACAGTCAGTACATTCGGAAGGGCTGATCTGCAAGTTTAATTCATTTCTGGGAACATTTTGGTAGATGTCTCCTGAACCGAAGATTAGCTCTCAGGTGAATCACTTCAGTTCAACTTCTAATCATGACTTCCACTGATGAAGAGGAGGTTTAGCATGACAATCAATCAACCAATGATATTAAGTAGCTCAGAGGTGCACTGCATGAACCTTCATTTGGCAGGCATACAGAGACACAGCACAACATAATGTGTTACAATTACGGACAAAGGAAGAATAATGAGAATCGCAATAACATGGTCGGTCAACAAATTGCAGTCAACAAGCAGTAAGAGCCTGAATTCTGAGCAATATTTTGAATTCAGACCAACCACGGCCATTACAGCCATAGCCATCAGAAAATCCTCCCAGGCAGGAAAAATGGGCCACGTCTAATATGGCAAAACACTGAGCTTCATTTGAGGACTGTGCCAAAGCGAAATTATGAAAACCTGTAAAGGTCTATCTAAGCAAACAGATATAGTAAATTGGTGTGGGGTATGTACCCTCTTTTCCCTCTTTGTTTTGTTTTGCCTGGGACAGTCAAAGCGTTTTGACAATCTTGTTCATAATCAGCGACACAAGAACTTGTGTCTGAAAAATTTATTGACAAATACTTACTTTTGGGATGTGAACTCAGGATTTTGAGCAAATTATCTGGTGTTAATTTTATTTATTTATTTTTGAAAAATGCACTCACTGTTCTAGAAATGTTTGAGAAATTTACCAAAGCAACTGAGGAAAAAAAATGTATTTTTAAAAGTTATTATATAAAAGTTTATTTTTCCACTGCTCAAGATTTCATTTATCTTTCAGGTTAAAATGCATTGATCCTAAAGAGCTCTAATGATGCGCACGCACACGCACACGCACACACGCTCTTTTATTTCTTTATATCTATAAAAAAGACACAAAAAAAAAAAAAAACATACAATTAATTAATTAGATATTTTGTACTTGGACAATGAGTTCTGGTCATTGCCTGCAGGGCCAGATTTAGTCATTTTGGTGCCATAGGCATTAGACTAGAATGAAGCCCCCTGGATTAAAGGTGCTGGACTTGATTCTGGAGAGTTAACAGACTAAACTCAAAAGCAAAACAAATGCATCCCTCCCTTCAGAAGCTCTACACCCCCCCAGTGTGTTTTGAAAGCAGTGTTTGGACGTTGGACATGGCAGTTCGCCAGCGTCCCAACACCATGTTGGCGATATTTGGAAGAAGCCGGTAGCCGGTATGTTTTGAATACAGCGTTTGGACACAATGGTAGCGCCGGCTTACAGCCTTGTCTTGCCCTCAACTGATCTTCGAAATTTTGTTCAGCCTTTTTTGTTCTTGGATTTTGTTGGTTTCCCTCCTTGACGATGCATGTAGTTCAACACATAGCAAGCAAGTGTCAGATACACAGTCTCCACTGCCCCAGTCCATTGTTTCCCATTTACAGAGCCGGGGCTGAGCAAAAGCACCAGATCTTTCCCAGCATGCAAACAGACTGAGAGCTTAGCAAAGCATTTGCTTAAATTTAAAGTGTACTGAATTGAATCGTATACAGCCCCTTTAACAGACCAGAAATGGTTCGGTAGAAAAGAGAATACTTAAACACTAAATGATGCAACACCACATCATGATACTGTATGTACATTCAAAACTTTATTTATGGAATACAGTGTATAAAGCATAGTTTTCCCAGTCAAAGCAAAATGTTCCATACACGTACACGGAGAGGAAGAAAAGAAAGTCACAGAGAAAGAAACTAAAGAAATCCTGCTTTCTCTGTATCTACAGTGCAGTCTGCCCACATCCCCAAGGCCTTCAACCTCTTCAGAAAACCCAACCAAACAACTGCAATTACAATCAACCCAGGCTACCTAAATAACCAACCACGGCAGAGTCAGCCACGCCCATCACTTTACTCCCAGACAGACTGCTATATGAGATCGCTCAAAAAGCCAGAGGAGACGGAAAATAAAGATCCCCAAAACGATGTACACAAGAACTTTCTACTGTACAACATTCCCCATTTGTTTTGAAGACACTCACCACAGCAGTGCAGACATTTTCTTAATGCATGCTAGATGGGCAGTGTAGTGTTCATCACATTCATTAGAAGAGCTGAGTGAGAGACTTTCAGGGTGTGAGGCATCCTTTCACAGAGCACAATCCCCTCCCCAGCTGATTAAATCGAATACGTAAATCAGACCGTTACAGTCCTGGGCTCCGCTGGGCTCCTTCCTGACTTTAAAGGAACACTCTACAGTTTTCAAACTCATCTCCATCTGCCAGACAATAATTTTGGTGTGTGAAAACACACGTATAATAGAAGCCAGTGGGCGGCTGCTGAGTTCAGTCAGTAAATGTTTTAGCAAGAAGCTTATTTCAGTAGATCACGTTCATAAATTCTTCAGCCAGGAAAAGATCGAACTGTATATAATACTTCTTTCAGATTAGCTCTCCAGAATGAAGAGGGATTTCATTCATTACCATCATTGTGAATTCATATTACTCATTCCCGTTTATTCAATTAAGCGATTTTGGAGTGAATAACTTTTCAGCACTGAGAACTGCTTTGAAATTGTGGTCTGCGGTGATGAATGGACTGAAAGCTTACGGCTGCAGCAGACAGACGAGGTTGGGAAAAACCCCTTAAATCATTTAAATCGCACCCTGGAAATTGGAGCCAATCTGATCCTAGCTAGCAGCCTTAACATACTTCTTGTCCTCGCTTTCCTCAGTTATTAGCAGAACTGAATAAGGGCCAAGTTGTGTGCACTGCTTCACCTTTGGACCTGGGTTCTGTTACTCTGGCTGCCAGCTCTGTTCCATTATTCCCCAGCTCTGTGTAGCACACATACCAGCAGCAAGCAGCTATCTGGCAACCCAGCTGAGATCCTGTAACAAAGCTGCATGATAAAAACAATAACGGGCCAAAGTTGGGTCATGGTAAAACAAAAGATGAGAAGACACTAAAGAGCGAGTGTAGACTGTGCGATTGGGCAATTGGGACAGGAATGGGGTTGGACTATGCATCCAGAAGACAACAAAGACTCTCTCTCTCTATCTCTCGCCTGCTCTCATTTCCTGCCTTTCTCCCTCCCTCCCTCCCTCCCTCCCTGCTTCTTTTACCCTTTTCTTCACTGCAGCAGAATCACGCCCTCCAGCATTCACCTGTTCTGAGAGCAGGAGATGAGAAACCAGAGTGAAAGGGAAGAAACTAGAGAAGAGAGGAGAAAGCAAGAGACTCTTTGGTGAGACTATGCAACACAAACGGAAGGAGAGGCTGAAGGAAAGAGGGAATTTGTCTTTTTTTCTTTTTTTTTTTTTTTTTAACATCAGCAACATGGGACCATACAAAAACACAAAGCTGACTGGAGAAAACATACATACAGTACATACAGTGAATAGCCCTGCCCTCCCACCCAACCATCCCACCCCCCAGACCCTGAAAACCCCCATTACAAAACACATACAACCACGTGTGAATCAAAATGGGAAAATTAAATAGAGCGGATCGGCAGAGCGAGGAAATAAATCTCTGAAATGCATAGAAAATGGAAAAAGAAAGCAAAAACCACGCTAAGACGTAAAAGACGGTAATATACAGATTTATCCAGCCCCCAGTAGCTGGAGGAACTTATCGAAGTAAAAAAACAAAACGAAATAAAACAAAAAACCAATAATAATAATAAAATCTCAAAGAAAGATAAATCGACCCAGACAAAATCACTGACCTCTTCAATCGTGAGGAACGCGATACCGAAGCAGAAAGCCAATTTAACTACGCCCCTTTTTCGTTCATTAGCGAAACAAATCACGTGTTCACGAGAAGGTGCTAAATGTTAAAAACCCTGCTAAAATGACAATCTCTACGTGAGAAAGGACCCATCCAGACAGCAGAAGAGAGATTTTTTTTTCTTCATATTTTTCATCATGCACTAAATAGGTACAGCTAGCTTTTTTCCGCTTTATGGCAATACATTAGACGCAACTAAAAAGGTTTTTCCAGTCATTTAAGTCAGTTTTCTTTCTCCTTTTTACAATTTTTAATTTTTTCTTGAAAAAAAAAAACAAACAAACAAAAAAACCCCTAAAGTAAACCAGACAAGCCCAAAAAAATAAAGAGCTTGTTGAAGAGTTACATTAGTCATCACTATAATCATATTGTCATCGTGATTTCATCCTTTACAACCTGGCGCAATCAAACACAGCACAGCTGTCATCAAAGCATATGCGGGACAGGAATGAAGGGATAAGTGGATGAGGAAAGAAGGATTGAGGGATGGAAAAGAAGAAGGGAAGAGCAGTGTCTTTAACACCAACCCATTACATCCCAGTGTTTACAAGCTGAAGTAGTGTGGGAATGGACAGTGTGGGAATTATGTCTTTAAACACAGACCACGGATCAGCTAAACCTACCCAAGTTGTCCTAACCTTCAGTAAGAAGAAGTAGTAGAAGAAGAAGAAAAGTCACAACACCTGACCCTGAATCAGTGCTTAAGGGCACTTCCTCTTCATGCAGGGGGGGGGACCTTGGCCACTTAGATAATCAAATGACCATCCAGCCAATTAAAAATTTACTTTTTTGGTTGACAGAAAGTGGCCAATCGTGAATAAGCGTGCTCATGGTACTACAGAATGGGGACTATCTGGAGTGAGCCCTTCCCTACACTGTCCAGAGTTGGGTAAGGAGGAAGAGAGAGAGGGGGGGTGTTGGTCAGGGTAAGGGGGCTGCAGCCTAGCAAATGAGAGCCTTAGTTCTGCATCTGCTCAAAGAATTTATAAGTGGGATTCTCATAGCCGTTCTGCTGCATCTTGGAGAGATGGCGCTCCTCTGGAGTGATTGCAGCATCCACCTGTAGCAGAGTAGAAAAGAATAAAGAATTTCAGGGATTAGGGTTTAGTAGAGAGAATTTTAAGTACCTACTACAAAAGAGTAATTACACCCCAAGACCATCTGCCCCCCAATTAACAACAGAAGTGTATTGCTTTATGAAAATAAACTGTTTTTAACAGAGTTAAACCAGCTTTACTGTCAAAATAGCATTTTATTGTTGATAGTTCCATCTATGCTGCACTCCTCTGGTTTAACTCTGCCATAGAAGAGGACTACACATTATGCAAAAAACCTTCTTGACTTTCAGTGAAAGTCAATGTAAAAAGCAATACATTTACACAAAAATTCATCATACTAAAAAAAGGGATTCTATGAATTGCAAATAATAAAAGGAACCTATTTGGTGCTACAAAAAAAACAAATATTCGACACAGAACCATCTACAAAAGATTTTCCACCAATCTTTAAGTCAGTTACACAATATGGCACTCAACAGACCTTGTAAAGGGGAGTGGGAAAGAAACACACACGAACATGCAGACTTGCACACACCCACACAAACTGACCTCAATCACACCGTGGTGGATGGACGTGTACTGTTTCTTTCGCAGCATCACCAGGGTGATGACAATAACGGTTGCTATGACTACTCCACCAACCATCAGGCCAATAATAGCACCCTTGTTGGAGCTGACGTCTTCAGCGAAGAACACCTAGTAAAAACGGGAGAAAGAATCACAGAAAATAGCATAAGAAAACAAAAGAACTACACAAGGCACTACACAACCGCACCAGTGAGGAGAACTCCGCCGATAGCAAGAACACTTGAGAAGCCACAGCAGCTGCTGTCTCAGTGGGCCTGCGTTGCCATGCCAACCTGACCTTGTAATGTGGTGGCAAGGACGAAGCTGCAACACTCTCCTGGCACTACTTTAGAGTCGACCATGGAAGAGTGGGGGGGCTGGAGCCCGGAAACCATTACTCTCAAGAGAGTGCGCGTGTGTCAAGAGATGTGTGAGAAAGAATTAAGAAAATATTTGTGCTTGCAGATGTGTGTGAGTCACAGAGCCCATGTCTTAGATCTGCAAGGTCTTGGGCAGTGCTTGAAGCCACACTAATGTGTGTTAAGTGTTTGCATGTGTAAACATACCAGCTTCTGGTGGTGCACTTCATAACCAGCACTGTGCCTCTCCTCTGCCTCCATCCTCAGCTCTGGAACATCCTCAGGCTTCAGCCCAGACACTGAATTCAGAGAGACAGAAGAAAAAAAGGAAAAAGGAAAGGGAGGGTGAGGTTTAGGCTATTAAGCTATACTGCAGTTGTCAGTGTCCCAAATTTAATTTCTCTCTTCGCAAGTGATCCAGCTTAGTTATTTTGTGTGGTAGTGTAAACAGCAAAACACACAGGATACAACAGCTTAATTTCCAATTTGGGCCACTATAATGAGAGGTACTGAAATCAGACACGTACACCATGTACAGCAATGCAGCCTTTCTCTGTACAGACAGATTAGACTCCATCCTCATTTCACGCTGGCAGCATCAAAATGCCTGTTACTACAGCTACGCTTTGTCTTTCATTTTGAAGGACGAGCGAGACAGGCGAGGCTCAAACAAACAGCTCTTCAAAATTCACTTCAAGGATATGTTTGAAAAAATATATATAGAAGCAAATAGGAGGGGGTCGTCAAAGGTGCGTCGCGCACATGAAATCCCTTGATCTGGTAAGCTCTATCCCTGTTTTGGAACTAAATTGGCTTCAGTGTTCTTAAGGTCAAAAAAACCCAAAAAACATTAGTTTTTCTTCAACATGGTTTGTTGTCTGCTGTTTGTTCTGCAATTTTAAATAGTGATTTTACATCACCCGAAAATGGTTGTGCTAGTTGATGAGCATGCGAGGTAGACTGTTGTTCTTTCATACATACTGTTCCGTTCAAGTGCATGACATTCAAAAATTCATTTAATTCAAATGTATTCATATAATGCATTTTACAACGAATGTCTCAAAGCATCTTGATACATTAAGACTACTGACCCATATTGGCCATATTACAAGGATACTGCATATAACACCCCCATCCCTCTGGTCTAAACTATGCTGGACTAATAAATACATAATTCTATACAAAAAATTCAGTTCAAAGAGTGTAAAAATTCTCTCACTATGGGACAAAATGAACATCGGGTAATGGGTTACTTCTGCATTTTATTGGTGCTCTTCTGTTTACATCCTGATCAGCCACATCCATGTTTTTCTCCCTTGTCTTCAGGGAAAATTACAGGCAGATTTACCTGCTGATTTTCACTGATCTCTGCGGTGCACTTACAATTGTCCCCTTGGCCGTAGCTACACGGCATGTTTACTCTTTCGTATTGCAAAAAACACACTGTTCATGAATCTTTGCCTCACCCCTAGTGAAATAAAAGTCACGGCTTCTCTTTATCCGTTTGAAAGTGATTTGCAATTTCAATAAAGGGATCAATAAAGTATTTCTGATTCTGATCATGTGGGCAATGTGATTCATTCAGGGATTCGGACAGTAAACACGCTTGTCCTTTGGGTATTTTATTGCTGTCTGGAGATTGAAACCGAAGCGACGCGAAACATGTTTATTACAAACATCCCCCTGATAAACAAGCAATCCGAATAGTGCCATGTTTGCTAAACGCACCTGGGCGAGTGGGAAGTCCTCTGTCAGGGATGGGACGAGCATCAACGGGTTCAACTGGAAGGAGAGAAAGAAAAATACAAACAAACAGTTTTAGTGTATGCCACTACTGTTCTTAAACCAAAAGAAAACTCCAAAAAACAAAACAAATAGAAATTTCATTGTTCTCAAACATGTACAAAATGTAAAGAACAGATGGTACTGTAAAATGATGTGACTACTGATAGCCAACTGTCTACAGTAATTATACGCTCCATATCCATATATGCTAGGGGCTGGGTTAATGTGCATACCATGGTTTTGAGTGTTTGGCTGGTTGAAGCTCTCAGGGTGAATGAAGCCCAGGCCATCGAGCCCCAGTCTCTGAGAGTCCTCAGAAGGGAGCAGGTCTAGTGTGGCGGTGCTGTCAGGCAAGTCCGGCATCAGGGCGTCATTACCGTAACTCACCCTCACATCACTCTGCAGTGAAGCCAACTGTGCAGACATTTCCTGCTGCTCACGCTGCAACAGATCTGACAGTGAGAGAATGGGAAAGAGAGATTTACGGCACTTCGGCTTAACCAGAGTCATCAGCTCTCAGCAATACTGCAGGCTTGATTTTATGTAGTGGCTGCTGACCATGACTGAGATAACACGATCACGGAGGAGACACACAAACAAAGAGAAGGGCGAAAGGGTGAGGGGGGAGAATAAATTACGAGAATAACGAGAGAGCTGAAGAATGAAAAAGCTGAAGGGAGCAAATTAAAAAAAGCAAACTAAGGGGAGTGAAAAGTAGTGCAAAAGAGAAGCAAATACATAAGGAAAGGGCAAGGCGATAGAGAGAGAGAGATGGAGGACAGGATTAGAGGCAAACGAATACAGAGATCAGGGGTAGGGCTCTAATTAAAGAGGTGCTTAATGACAGACTAGCTGCATAAGAGTGTGTGTGAGGGGGGGGAGAGAGAGAGAGAGAGAGAGAGAGAGAGAGAGAGAGAGAGAGAGAGAGAGGGAGGAAGGGAGAGAGACTACGAACTAGGCTGTGACTGAGTCGAGGCTCACAGATGGCCAAATGACGCACAGGACACAAATAAACACTGTACACACACATAAGAGCAGGATGAGAGGAGGGGTCAGAAAGTCAGTAACAAAAACATGATAGAGAGGCACAAGACATGACTGTGTAATATAAAATGTGCTGAAGTATAGAAACGCACTTTGTAGTATGCAAAATTAAAGTGTGTGTGAGAGAAATACACTCACCCACTTGATCCTGGATATCCTCCACCACGCCTGGCACCTTGTAGAGTAGCCCCAGAGATTGGTTCATCCTCTCCTCAATCACACGCAGGTGAGTCAACACCTGAAGGCACAGAGCGGAGGTCATGACGTCTGAATCCCTTTATCCCTTAAGGCACCCTTAAGCTCCATGTTTACATTTATTCATTCGGCAGACGCTCTCATCCAGAGCCAAAGTAATACAAAGCACCTAAAGCACCTGTAAATTGACACTTAAATACCATTATTTAACACTGATCCATACATGTGCCAATAAAATATTTAAAAATCATAATATTGTATTAAGAAAAAGCTAAATTGTAACCCATCTCTTACTGTGCTTACGCTAAGCGCACAGAGTACTAAAGGACAGTACGGAGACATTTACTAAGAAATTTGAAGGTGTTCATACCAATAACACAAACAGGACAACCAGATTTACAATTTTTTCTGGAATTGGAATTTGGCCTCTGCCTTTAACCAATCTGTGCAGTGAGACAGTGAGCACACGTGCCTGGAGTGGTGGGCAGCCATATCTGCGGTATGGGGAGAAGAGACCTTGAAAGGCCTTGCTCAAGGTCTCAACAGTGGCAGGGTATCGAACCTATAACCTGGTCATCAATAGCCTGGTGCTCTAACCACTGAGCCACCTCTGCATATATGCACAGTGATGCAGTCCTTTGTTTTTTAACTATTTTAGTGAAACAGATTTATTTTTATTTCTTTTTTTTTTTCTTTGAATGCAAACATTTGCTGATTATGGCTAAAGAGCTTTCAACCTCTTGACTCAGCTCAACCTTCCTGCGGGTTCGTGGCAGATTATTCTTACCAGCATATGAGCCGTTCAAACCAAGCATTCAAACTTTTCTGAGTCTTCCAAGTGTACATTTGTATTTTTTACAGTTTATGGTTGATTTGCTACAGAGACTGATCAATAAAGAGGCATAAGCATTTGGCTATGAGCACATTATCAGTAAATCAAGGCAGGTTGTTAATATTGTTCTGAACATAATTCTCCCATTAATGTATAATATATCTAACAAATTGCAAGATACAAACCCTTGTAGGCATGTTACTTTAGGTACCAAGTTAATAAAACTAATTAGCGTACGTACCTGGGGCCGAATCTGGGCGGCCTTCTTGGGGTCCACCACGCGCACATGCTCAAAGTGTTTCAGGGTGTGCTGCCTATCCTTCTGCTCAGCACGCACATATTTCTTCAACAGACTGAACACATGACGTGGCTAGAGAAAGAGAGAAAAAGAGAGAGAAAGAGGAGCAGTTAATCGTCTTGAAGGAGAAGGCCAACCAAATGGCCGACTATTATTTGTCACCCTGTCACTGCTTTAGGGATTCACACTCAGGAGTTGGATATGTGAGGAGACTGAAAGAGACATGGAGCCATATGGCATGCGATCATGCTATAAATATGTATTAATATGTTAATGCATATGTTCTGCCAATGCGCTCATATGTTACATTTCTTGATAGGAATGTGTTGGCTGTAAGAACTCCTCCTACTTGTCAGATTAAATGTTATAGCGGTTACAGAGACTGGTTACAGAGAAACATGCAGAGACTATGCTTAATAGTTTACAGCCAAAGGGGAGAGAGGGGAAAAAAATGACCGATGAAAAACTGACAAATTTGGGATGCACTGTAAAGATTTCCTTAGCATAAGGACTTTAGATTTGCCTGTTTTAATGTAGTTCATACCCTCACATCACCGAGTATCAGAATAAACGGTCTCAGAAACAAGAACTCTGGAATAATCTAATTCTCTCTGTTCTCGGTTCCACTCTGTGCTCCCATGTAGGCCGTTCACTAGAACAGACCAGAAAATGAAATACGAAAATTGGATTGAATGAAAAATGAGTGGGGGTGCATGAGCAAGTGGAGAGTGGTGTGTCAGGGAAGCAGTGGAGCAGAAAGACAGATTGTAGAGAAGGAGAAAAGGAGGAAGAGAGGCATTTTGAGGGTGCAGATGGTGAGAGGTGGGTTGTTTTTGGGAGTCAGAAAAGCGTGAACATGCACATGACTGTGTGTGTGTGTGTGTGTGTGTGTCCGTGTGTGTGTGTGTGTGTGTCCGTGTGTGTGTGTGTGTGTGTGTGTACTGTGACATTTCGGTTGTCTCAATTTAATTCTTTTCCATTTAAACAATACAGAAAAAAAAAAAACTGATTTTTCTGGGGCTGCACATACCCGTGGCTGGTCAGCCTGCAGGGCTGTGAGGAAGCTCTCCAGTGCTAGGCGCCGCCGGTCATTGAGCAGAGCCTCTACCCGAGCCATGTGTGTCTCCACTAGCTGTTGTCTCTCACTGGCTGCCTCCTGCTCCAGTGCCTCCACCTTCTCCTGGAAGTGCTGCCAGAGAGAGAAATTTTATTTGAGCCCAGTGTTACGGAGAAGGGAAAAAAAGGAAATCAGAGGACATCGATAGTAAAGAAAAAGAAATGGGGTGGAAATTTATGTCCAGCATCCAGAAAACAGATTAAGGAAGAGTGATAAGAAATTGAGTTCCAAGTTGGGTTCCAGTGTTAAAAAAACACTCCAACAATGGAAGTATAAAAATTGTCTTGACTGCATCCAGTGGAAAATTCCATGTAAAGAAAAGCTAGATGGGTGTAACTCACCTGGATGACTGCCTTCTTGTCCGCACGAGGCAAACTCTTAGATTGTCTCTCTGCGTCTTCCCATTCCCTCATCACCTACACAGTGCAGAAGTCATCAGACCGAAGTATATTCTCTATATTTAAAGATGTTTTAATGCAATCAAATGACAGCAATGCTCCAAAATCTAGCATAAAAGCAGAAGACAAAAGCAGGATACTTTTTTCCCCCTTGATTTTGGATTAGGTGTCTCAATACTTTTGTCCATATAGCGTACATAGTAACTGAATACAATCAGGACAGCGTATTCAGCATTCAGTCAACATTTTTTACTGACAATATTCAACCCAGCTCGGCACATTAAGCTTGTGCCATGATTTTTCAGTCCACCAGCTGCACCTTCTGCTGCGTTTCAACATGCTTACTAACCACTTACTGAATGACTACTTCACTGAGTGATTAATCACTGCCCACAGGCTATCACTCACATTCAATCTGTTAGAACCGAATGTGCATTTGACCCACCAAATGCAAAAAAATCTGATACAAGCTAATGATACTATAGCACGCAACTCAAAACCGAGAACTTTCTATGGCATGTTATTCATTTTAATTGATAGGTAATCAAACTAAATCTTGGCATGGTGGTAAATCCATGTTTTCAACCTCCCCAAGAACAGCTGAGCTCAGTTCTGTAGCATTTTCAAACTACCAAAATCAGCATTATATATCTTAACTTCCATCCTACTCAATTCCTTGGAACAGGTTTTTTTTGTCAAGCTTGTCCAACCGTGCAACACATGCTACAAAGGAACGCATTAAACAGAGCACTGAAACATCTACTAGCATCAACTGCATCAAATGTGGCCAATGCAATCCACTCTAGACTTAGTCCTATAAGCACTGCACATCTTGGATTTTGTCTAAGCTCACCATTTCTGAAAACAGTCCAACACATTCTGATCTCCCCCTCACTCACCTGAGACATTCTCTCTCTGTGCTTGGCCTCCAGGCTCTCCTTGGCTTTCTGGAAGTGTGTGTGCTCGTTCTCGTCAGCTGGAGTCTCCAGATAGTGGTCTACTGCATCTGCAGAGCTTGGAGAGGTGGTGGGCACTGTAAAGGGATGAAGGAAAAGAAGTGAAATGAAGAGAAAGAGCAAGGATGAGACATATGAAGAAGATTCGTTGAGAGAGCAGGTAGAGTTGTTTAATTAGTTGCCATTAGTGTAGCACAAAGATGCAAAGATGAACACTATTGAAGGAGACAAGTTAGAGAGAAAAACAGAAAAAAAGTCTTTGGAAACAGCTCCAAATTGAGCAGAGGGGCCAGTAAAGTTTTAAAATGATGGTTGTGCAATACAACCAAAACAACCAATTAGTAGCTCTCAAAAAACACAAACAGCACTATTGAAAGACTGCTTTCAATAATATGCATTTCCACACTAAATTTGAAATAATCCTTACAGTAGTGATTATTACCACATTAGACGCATTTTCACTGCAAAGTCCCTGCAACATAATGCAAAACCAGTACTACTTGCTTTCAGCTTCAAATGTCCATGTCTGAGCTACAACATTTTACTGCAGCTAGTGTTCACCACAACTAGCTTACACTACACTTCAGAGAGACGCAAGCAGGAATTGACATCGTGCTAGTGGTGGAAAACAGAGGCCTATAAAGGGAGTTAACGCCATTAAACGTGGAGATGCAATGACATAATGCTCAAATCAAAACTGCTCATTTAAACCATTTCTGTCTCTTACTTTATGAAAACTGAAATATCCTAGGCTTTATACTAAGTTTACTATGTTGACAATTTAAAGGTAATACCCGGACATCCACTACTGCAATTAGTCTTGACCTGTGACCACTGTCAGGTCAGTATCAATATTGTAAGTTTTGTGTGAGAGGCTGTCAACTATTCTTCATCAAAACAGGCTGTTTTTTTTACTGCTCCTTTAAGACAGATTTAAGATACATAAGTTATGTTCTGATGGACTGTTTGTGCCTCAAACAAACAGCACTCAGATGAAACACAGCTAAGAACTCCAGTATGGGTGGACAGGGCTTATCGGTGGTATGCAAGATACGCAAATGTGTTAGAGAGACAGGGATTTCAAAATATGCTGTTTGAGTGGACAGTACGTCCCTGCTCACTCCCATTGCTACATTTTGAGGTCAAAAGATGGACATGTCTGATGGAAGCAGTCATCTTGTTTGCGCTTGAGTTGTAGAGTAATTGAAGCCAAAGCAACTGTCAAACCCACCCACGTTTCTCAGTAGCAAGCCTTCGGTGTGTCCTTATATCATCGGGAGCGCACACAGCGAATGAATTTGACTTATCAGAATGAGAAACCGTGATTACTTCACAATGATGGCTCAATCAAACTGCAACGGCAAGTTTGTAAACGTATTGTCTTGAAATAGCTGTGCGTTCATGATATCAGATGGTTAGAACCCTTTACATATCACCTAATAACTTCAATAAAAAAGTTAATTGTGAAGAAAAACTAGGGGACGGGGGTGTTAATGTGGGTGGAGCTTGCAGAACGGTCAGAACACAACTGTCAAACAGATGTATAATTTTAAACTCAAGTTTCCTTTTTGCTCCATTTAGTTACATGGGATTGGGCGGGGTTAAAAAGCTGTACTGCAGCCAGCCACCAGAGGGCACACCAGACATTTTGGCCTCACTTTTTAATCCACCGTCCAGTCCTCTTTTTTTTTAAAGACTGAGTTGTTCTCAAACTGTATGTGGTTACATGTTGTATTAAACTCCTTTATTTGGGGACAACATTGAGGGATCCCTGAAGATCCCCTAGCCTAGACCTTACCAACTTTACCAAGCCCCCCCCCTCTAGGGCTGAAAAACTATACAGAAAGAAACTTGGTACATTTGTGGAACCACAGTAATGGAGAAGATGCAAATGGTCACAGTCTATCAAGTTTTAACATAAAAATATGTATGCAATAAGGCTAATTACACATTGCCGCATATATATATTAATATATCTATTCAACTACTTCTACTACTTTGTAATGCTTCTGTTGACCTTTAACATAAATCACCATAGACAGCAGTCTTAATGCTACAATGCTACATACATTAATGCTACAAAAACAATGGTATTTGCAGCACCCGAGAAGCATAAAATGACATCACGTAAAGAGATCCACTGGCACTGTCCTGACTGGTCCGGTTACAGTAGCCTGGGTCCAAACAAGCTTGAATAAGGAGTTCATTTGTTTTATGATTTGAACCAGGGTGACGGGATGGAAAAGAAACCGTTCAGATTAATAATTTGTCAAGGGAGAGGAGAGAGGAGAAAGACAGACACATAGAGAGCCGAAGTGGTGAGTTTAAAGTGCAGAAAGTCATTCAGGACACACCAATGACTAACCAGAACTGTAGCCACCAAGCATGCCAAGCAAACACAAACACACCCAACATGATCAACTTCAGGCAGTGAAACAACGCCAGACGGAAGACAGTGACTCAACACTACTTCTTTTTTTCGTTTATTACCCAAGCTGTGACTGACTGAGTGAGAAAAATATAGAGGCTAATATGCTAACGTCTTCTCAAATCCACATGGGTGCGCACACACACGCGCGCGCACAGCGGGAGGTTGTTAGTGACAGTGTGTGAGAAAAGCAAGACGGGTGTACCGGGTGGCATACGGTGTGTAGATGCTGTGAGAGAGCTAAAAACAAGCCACACAGAAAGTCGGCAGCAGCGAGCAGCAGTTGGGTTAGCCAGGAGAACAGTGTGGTAGTCAGCTGTTGGTTGTTAAGAAGAGCTTGTGTGTCCAGAGAGATGCACACACACACACGTACGCACGTGACTTACACACAGTGCTGCAGACAGAAAGGCAGTACTCCTCCGACTCAAAGTTATTGCGATTGCCTCCGCAGCCCCCATAGATGAAGGGAGCGCAACGGCCCTCCTCCTTCACAAAATACCAGCGGGGCAACATAGCCCTGCATGGCCCTGTCTCTGCGTTCGCCCAGCAAACCTCTGAGGGAAGGCACACACACACACACATACATACATACATACACACACAACTGAAAATGAGGCCATCAATGCTTTGTGATATTTAAGTCATCCATATTAAGCTCATTGTCATGATACATGAACAGCAACAGCAACTCGAATTAATGATACTATTAATTAATTAATTAATTGTTGTTTTTTCATTGATTTCTATACCTTGCAGTGTGGCTAACTGTTGTTAATGAAGCTGTAAACATCTGCTTTGAATCCAAAAAATATCAGGTGTTCAAACAAAAAAAGGAGACATTAAACATTTAATTAAATATGCTTCCCACACAGGAAGATCAGCAATGGCCTAAAAGTGGCAGTCCAGTGCCACTGAGGCAGGTCCAGTAGCATGCACTCACTGCCCTTAGGGTGCATATTCACTACCATGGACGGTTAAATGCCCTAAATTCCATTGTACTGTGGTGCAATAGCTATGAATTTAATCTTACTCAAGATTACTTAGAACTCCCTGTTCTCAGACCCCCAGTCGTTGTCATAAGTTTCAATTCTGTTTAAAAAAGTATGGTATTTTTATCTTCCATGACACAATGCTTCCCAATTGCTGAAGGATTGAGGAAGTTATATAGTATAGTTTTATATCACACACACACACACACACACACACACACACACACACACACACACACACACACACACACACACACACACACACACACACAAACCTTGTATCCGCCACTTGAAGACAAAACCGCCTTCACACTGCATGAACATTTTCTCATGAATGCACAGGACCAGAATTTCTTGGGATTAAATCTTGTTAAACTGAACAATGTGTTTTTTCCTTCTCCTCCATAAGCATTTAAAAAATACATGGTTCTCTCACACCACAGCACTGAAATATACTGAGGCAAACACACCCACTCACCTCTGACAACTTCCTCAACAGACTCGGTAGTAGTGGTTGTGGTGGTAGTCATGGCGACGCTGGTGGTCTGCTCGTTGTCGTTGCGCTCATCAATCATCTCATCATCTTCTTCATCCTCCTCTTCCTCCTCGTCTCCATCTCCATCCTGGTCATTATCCAGAGTCTCTTCCTCTTCTTCTTCAACAACGTCTTCGTCGTCCTCTACTGCTGCAGGCTCTGCCTCAGCTTGCTCCACTGGCTCTGCCTCCCGAGCCATACTGCAAATGGAAAAAGGACAAGTTGTTTTTATATATATATATATAAATTTGATTAATAGGTTTGTATGCGTTTGCCCCAAACTGAATCAACTCAAAGCTCCTTAACACGCTGCACACGTTCCTTATAGGAGCATTCAGAATAGAGTTAAATACACGCTCTGCCTGTTACATTCAAATGTCATCAAAAAAGTTAATCCAAAGATTTTGTAGCCACCAGCATGATAAAACTACAATAACCTTTCTGCGCACAGGTCTGTGCTGCCTTCTTTCAAAACAAACATGCCTATGAAGCTCTAATCAGGTTTTTGTTCTTAACCTGATTGGATTCATGGATTTAGTCAAGCAAACAGAACGTAATCTCTTGCTGAAATAGCTGAGCTGGTATCTGAAAAGGCACTAAAGTGAAACAGTGGACAAAAACGAGTCCCCAAATTAATCAAGTGTCTGAGAGAATTGATCCAGCCTATATGGATCATTTGTTTCATCGGGATATGAAAAGCAGAAACAGAGTTGTGAACAGCATTCCTCCTCAGGATGGATGGGACTGGGTATATATAACAAAGTGGCAAATGTTTGAATACACTGTGTCTTAATCACAGCATTGCCATATCAGAAAATACTGGCTAACAATGTTCCTACAGTTGTAGGGAAAATGTGTATTCTCTATTCTCTAATTATTCTATCTATCTGCCTATACACACACACACACACACACACACACACACATATATGTATA
Organism: Salminus brasiliensis; assembly: GCF_030463535.1. Taxonomy (NCBI): domain Eukaryota; kingdom Metazoa; phylum Chordata; class Actinopteri; order Characiformes; family Bryconidae; genus Salminus; species Salminus brasiliensis. The sequence continues at coordinate 9,106,359 of NC_132892.1, read as the reverse complement.
ATAATAATTCATGTATGTATATGTTGGCGAGAACTGTCACACTATAATAGTAATATTTACAATATTAATCGCTTGCAGGATAAGCGACTTCAACCTCATGTTAAAAAAAAAACCTGTCAACTAATGAGAGCCGAGCTGAAAAAAACGAGTTAGTGTGCTTTCTTTTTAGAAAAAGCCAAGATTTAGCTGCCAACCTTTTTCTGCGCAGACACCATGGTCAACGGTTTTGCTGTCATCTGCCATAATTGTTTACATCCAATTCTCGAGAAACTCCCGCAAGGTTTTGAAAATCAGAGCCGTTGCTTGGTCGTGCATAATCTGTGTGTGTGGTGTTTAATTCAGGGCAGCTCATGTAGTGTGGGTACTAGTGTGATGACTAACAACAACCAAAGTAAAAAAATCTGTGAAAAGGTGTCAGTGTGTGTGGGATCTCTCACATTTTCAATCGGTTAGGATTTTAAAATCCTGTAGCGTGGGCCAGGCATTGTATGGACATTGTTATCATAAAGTAATGTTTGGTGAGACAGAAATAAAAACAGAACAGAAGTTGGGTTAGCCAGAAGAACGCTGTAGTTTGGTAAAAAGACCTTGTATGTCCAGAGAGGTGCACATACATGTACGCATGTGACTATGTATGTGTGTGTGTGTTTACTGGGCACCTGTTATCTGTGTAGTCAGCCTCTGCTCCACCCCACCAGACGTCAGAATCGTCTTCCTCCATGTCTGCGCTGTCTGCCTCTCGCTCAGTCTCTGCTGGGCAGCACACAAACTCTACCCCACGGAATCGGTCGATGCCACAGGGCAACAGCATCCCATAATCATGAAGGTTCATGGTGTGGTCTCCGCAAGACTTGAGAGAAAGGAGGGAGAGAAAGTGAATAACAGCGAGCCAGACAGATTCAATATCATTTAATTCCCTTCAAGATAATCTGATTCATTCATTTGTTTACCAATGACAACGGCTCCTATCAGTTCCAAGGCCTAGCCTACAGCGTCAGCAGCGAGATAAGATTCAGGCTGAAGCCATAAGAATGCTAAAGGGTTTTGCCGATGATTCATGGTACTGATCCAATAAGCAGAATCGACAGCTTATGCCTTGAGAGATACTCAACAATTATTGGGACTAAGAAGTTTGAAAGTGCATTTATAGAAACAGACATACGCCAGTTAGCTCACCCTTACCTCGATGCAGTCCCTCTAAGAATACTGCATTTCTACCACCGGCACAGAATGAAAATTGTGCAAACACAGTATGAATTTAATACATTACATGTAATGTTTGTGGCCACCCCTTTTAATAAATGCATTCAAACTTTATGTTGCATCCATTGCTGACATAGATGTGCAAATGCACGCACACAGCTTGTCTAGTCCCTGTAGAGAAGTACTGCCAACTGAATAGGACTTCCTGAAGAAATTAAATTTGAACCATACTTATGGGATAAGCTGGGGAGTTGGGATAAGGTGGGGTCATGATCATTTTAACTTCAATGTCGCTGAATGCAATCAAATCCTTACAGCAATGCTCCAAAATCTAGTAGAAAGCCTATTCTAGGTAGTGGACAGTTACTCCAACAAAAGCAAGATTTTTTTTGATACCCTTGATTTTAGAAGAAACGATGAACATCATATGCAATTTCAAGCCTTACTGTAAATAGAATTCCTAGATAGTCCCAAAAGTCAGCGTATAATTGCTCACCTCTTTGGCTACAGTGTGCCAGTGCAAGTGGCTCTCACAGATGTCCATACGCTCCTGGTGCAGGAACTTACACTTATCAGGGACCAGCAGGGCATCACTTACGAACTCTCCAACTATCATACACCCAAGTACAAAGACAAATTACATATATTAATACGAATGTTAAAATGTATTTAAGTCACAAACTGTACTCTTTACAGCCAAGTCAACAAAACAGCAGAATGATTTGAACACACACTGGATACGCATGTGTTGTAGTGTCCGTTTGAATATGTTGCATACAACAGCAGAAAATATCACAGCACAAGTTGAACGTATAGCAAAGTGGCGTCATTTAAGCGGACAGCTAAAGGATGTCATGTAAATATTTCATATTTCAAGCAGAAGGATGACCATGTTGAAGCATGTTCAGGTCTGCAGCTCCAAGTTACTGTTGAAAAGAATATTTTGGCGAAAAATCAAACATCATACATATTCAACATCTACCCCAGATGAAGCTGATCAGCAGAGACATGTTTAAAAAAAAAATGCAAGCTAAAATTAGAAAAGCTACTCAGAACAGCTGCCCCACCATCCAGTTATGCAGGGAGGTTTATTAATTTTAAAAGACAGAAGACGAAACTGGTGACCATCTTTGTTCAGTGTTCTCATTAATCATCTAACAACTAATAATGGGGTAGATGTGTTATATCCAGAGTTGGGCAGAAAAAACAAAACAAAAAAAAAAAACAACAACAAAAAAAACACAACTAATGGTTGAATGCCCAAGGCCCACAAGGGTGGGCAATTCCAGTCCTGGAGGGGATGCAAAGTTCTGTGCTTTTCCTGCCCCCCCCCATACTTCCCATACAGCCCAACCCTGGCTAAATATAAACATACCTAAAGCTCTGTCAACCTGAACGCTGCAGCAATTCCACAATTTTATTTATAGAATAAATGTCTGCATTAGGTATTTAAATACTTCTTGATTAAAAATTCTGATGAACAGCAAAAGCGATAAGAGCAGCCACATACCGAGACAACGATAGGGCACCACGATGTGCACGTGACTGCGGCACTGCTTGCGACCCTTCTTGCACCAGTTCTGTATGCTGACGGGTTGATTGGCCTCCACCACGTTCGTAATCTGCAGCTCTGGGTAAACCTGCAGAAATAACAACAACCCTTCAGTATCTGTTCACTCTCAATCACTTTTATCTGCTGTCTCAGTGATGTACATCATTTTACAACCTTTATTTTTATCGGGTGAGAAAATGCTTTATTATTATTAACTGATACCAGGTGTCTGCAGACAATCACTGAATAGTAACAGAAGTCTATCTGGCCAAGTCTTGTTAAAATTTTAATTAGGCAGTTGGTACAGCCAATTATATTCAATAATATACATCATAATATAGTTAGAGTTAACAAATTAGTAATTCGCTTAAATTGATAACCTAATATTTGTTCACTTACATAAAAAAAAAAATCATATTAAAATGTTAGTAGATTGTAGGGGTATGATGAGAATGCGTCAAGCATTAAAACCCCCCTCTTGCATGAACCTGCAAGCCAACGCCCTCTCTTACCTGACTCAATAACCCAGTCCTGGAAAAATGTTTGCTTTCCCTAATGCAACGCACATGATTCAACTCATCAGCTCATTATCAAGCCCTACATGAGCAGAGTCATGGTGCGTCAGCCAGATGGGTATTGGAAAACCTCCCTACCATTTTTTCCTATCACTACACCTTCATTCTTTTTCTTATGTCCTGGTTTTATGTCCTGAAAGCACACTCTTTCAGGTCCTCTGTAACTGGTTTTTTGTCCCACTTTGTTATCTTACTTCTTGACAGTACTGAAGGATGCCCTCCTTGGTGCCAATGCAGCTCTTTGTGCCGGAGGGGTCCAGCTCCCACTTGCCATTCTGAACGTTGATGTGCATGTTGAGCTTTCCGCAGAACATGGCCACTTGCGGTTCAGCTAGCAGCCCTGCACCCTCGTCGGACGGCACCTAGAACCAAATGAGAATGTAAAATGTAAAATTTTTTAAAACATTTTTTTGTTATTTTTACTGCATAGGCTTCTCATGAAACTATAAGAGGCAAGAGGCTTGGAGCTGGGGAGGGGGGAGGGTGTTGCATGACAGGTAATGTGCTGGTTAAGCTGATTATGGACATGATGACTGCATGAGATGGCATAATTAATAGAGCGCAACCGATAAACACTTATCTCCACAATGCATACGGTTATGACTTTGCATGGCAAATTGTTTCACAATGTTTCATTACTGTGGGGTTGGGAGATATGGGAAAAACACTATCATGCATTTTGGATTTTCACGAAATAATATGCATTATAATATTTTGAACACCACAGACAAAATGCAGTATTAGTGTCTAGGGCAATTCACTCAACCCACAATTGGTTTACGATTTGATCCTCTCTTAATATCCTGGAAAAAAAATGTAAATGTATAACCATTTGTGCTGCGCATCATCTATTAACAAGTCTAGAGCTGGGAAGCGGAATGGAATGTGGAGCATGATGTGACTGTGCTGGACTGGTCTAGTTAATTGGTTAACAATGAAGCTTCATTACATCTCAATTATTGCAATGCCTGTTCTTAACACAGCAATTTTCAAGTTCTAGCATTGCAATATCATGTTTCAGTTGCATCACACAGGGTTCTAGTGCCAGATATTAAATCTATCAAAAACTGTAAGCACAATCTACAATATCCTCAGAAAAGATTTACAATATCCTCAGAAAAGAATATGGCTCATTACAAAAGCAATAAAATATTACCATATGGCAACGTCTCTAGTGACCCTTTAGGGAAGGTGGGATACACAATTATGGGAATTATATTCGTATATCAATAATGTGGTCATGTGAAATGTTTAAATTACATTTTGAGATGCATAGACTAAAATTAGCATTACAGAGAGATGTAATATTTATTTCTACACTTCAGTAAAACTACGAAAATGCAGATTTCAGCTCAGCAGCCAAGAGTTACTTTAACATTCAGCGGTTCTAGAACACAATAATATGTCAACTAATATACATTTTAAATTCATGTTTTAAACCATGCATACATACACATCTGATTCCCTTTGGGAAAAGTCCACAAACTCAAAAAAGTCAAAAGAACACAACAAATCAACTGTGGAATTCTGTGTGTACAAGAGGCCACACCCCAGGCTTCCGAAATGTGCAATCTGTCCCTCCTCAACTTTACCAATATAATCTCACATGTACCAATGCATGTTGCCTGAGGGAGGAAAGCCAGTGCGTCACTGAGCCGGAGTCCTTAATGAACTCACAAGAGAGATTACGAGATCTGTAACACACCCAACATCACATAACATTCCCATACATGCCAGTGACTAGATTCAAAAACACGTCAACCAATACAGTTCTGAAGTTTCCGGATCACTCATGGACCACTCATTCCATTCACGACCAACAGTTAGATAACAGAGCGGGGAAAACTGGGACAGGCCTGATGAGTGTTGCCATTTACTGACAAATTCACACTGCCCCCCTCCACACCTTTCTCGTTTCAATCCAGGGTGTTGTTTCCCCCTAACATTTACATGGCATTTAATCACACCCACACTAGTATACAACGTCCCAATGTTCTCCCTTCCTTCCTTAATCTGCTGTCTGGGTCACAATAACGCTGACGTCACCAGGAAAAGAAAAGAAGACCAGCTCCTGCTGGCTGACCCCAATAAGGTTGATTCAGAAACCTGCCTTCTGATCTCTGCTACCAGACTACAGGTGGCAGCACTGAGAATGACTGCTTTCTGTGAAAAAAGTCTAGGACTGCTATTAAGGCCAGTTTTCAGAGCAAATGCACTAAATAAAACAGAAACTCATGTTTCTTACTGGGTCTTTCATTTCGTTTTAGTTGATGCGTGCAAGACTGCTGTGAGAGAAGGTCTTTGTGCGGGCAAGGAAAGTGGAGAGCATAGGACAAACACCACTCAAAGACAGCATTGTGCTGAGGAAGAAATAGCAAAGAGAGGGAGGGAGGGTGAGAGGGCGAGCGCAAGCGCGAGAGCATGCAGCCGAGAGGGAAGCAAGGTAATGTTTTGTGTTCTCTAATCGTGTTAGAAGACTTAATGTGCTGGCAAGAAGATAATGGCTCATTTGTGAAGCGGTCGAAGCAATATGCACAGAGTGGGCTATCGGATCTATTTGGCACGGACACACTTGCACGGTACACTTTGTAAACACATACTGCATCAGAAAGATCAGACGTCTGCTCTCTGGAATGAGAGGTTAATGTCCTTCAAGGTCACCTAAGCACAGGACATGTGCAGAGCTGCAAATCCCTTGCAGTCCCACAAACCTTCCCCCTTCCACCCAACACACACACACACACACACACACACACACACACACACACACACACACACACACACACACACACACACACACCTACATTGAATCTAAAGGGAAGCAACAGAATTAACAGATTGGAGAATTGGAAACAAAATCCCACACAGCCATTGGCTCCCGTATGCAAATGATAGCCGTGCCATACCTGTTAACAACTGATGGAAGCTGTTAGCCTTTAGCCTGTTAGCCAACTACTAGCAACATTAGCTTTACAGAATAAACCATAAATCTTTAAGGTGCTGCTAAAGAAGTGGCTTGACATTCCCACAGGAACATGAGAGTCAGTGTCCGTGATCTTACAGTCCCATTAACACAGGATGTCCTGGCTTCCCTCTAAAGATTTCACGGATGATGATCCAAAGACATCTCCTGAAACATCGTAACGAGATAGGACACTAATCGATATGCCAACTGCAGACTAGCATCACTGACAGCTTCAGAGTGAAAGGGCATGCCTGAGTAATGCTTTGTAGGGGACATTTAAGATGTGCTAGACTAATCAAATCGGGGAGATTAACGTTTAGGAAGAGCACTAGTTGACACTTATCGCTTCTCCCTGAGGAACTGGACTTGGTAAACAGCAACTCTAGAGTTTAATCCTCAGACGTCAACAGTTACTGTACTATTTACATGCAACTATATAACACAGTTATGCATTTTTGTGTAATCAAGGTCAGAAGCACTCAATAGTGCATAGGGCAGTAAAAACACACCTGTAGCAATGGGCAGCAGTTCTTTATCCCCAATGTAACACTGTGCTGCGCTGCAGACTCTACACGGTCTTATTACTTCCTAAGAACGCTCGACGCTCACTGTGCCAAGCCGGGAATACCACCCGTTAAGACAGGGTTATACTATGCGTTTTTTTACCCAGATTTTAGCCCCGATTCTCAGTGTGGCCGAGTCTGTGCTGGTTCGCTGCAGTCTGTAGATTTTTCGTCATTCAGAGTCGACAGTTGCAAAAAGAAAAGAGTAGTGTGTGAGAAGCGCAGAACCCACGGTTTTGGCCTCCCAGACTCCCAGATTTTTTTAAATCAGCATGTCAATGTCAGTCTGGAAGCATTAGATACACATTCTTTTTTTATTATAAGCTGTAGTGTACCTAAGGTTGTAATGGCACCTAGAGTATGCCAGACTGTGCACTGCTGAACCATAATGGAGAAGGAGGAAGGAAAGGAAAAGACACTGGAGAGACAATGCATCCTGCTTGTAAATTTAACACTGTCCGTCCATTCATTCAATGCCCTGTTGACTTATTTTACACCCTTTTGTCTGTATCACAATGGAGCCAACTTGTCGGTCCTTTGAGTAGGAACTCTTGAGAGGATCATACAAGGTAAAGCAGAGACCTTAGCTTCAAATCTGCCTATCCTACTGATAACGGTCACTGATAACAGCACTGGAGTCATAAGCAGCTGGGGTCAACGCTACTAATCTGAGCTATAGTCATAATATATCTGTTTGTAGGGTTATCCATGCTGTGGGTAAAAGGACATTTGATTTGTAGTGCTGAAGAGTAGTTGGACAAGAACTACTGACTGCTACATTATTTGATAAGATACCACCGAAGGATTTCCAACTAATGAATTGAGACTGTTTTGCCAGGCTGAACCGAACTTGTCTCCTTAACAATTTTTTGATTAAGTATTGCATGGTAAGTTCCAAGACCCATGTTTGGATTTGACAGAAGTTAGATGGAAAGTCTTTCTTTAATATATTTGTTATTAAAACAAATGTTCAAAATCTAGATATGGGTCATCAAACATTGTGTGAATGCATGTATTGCTACTGGGCTTTCAGCAAGGAAGTTTTCTGACCAATTAATGATCAGCCAGAAAACTTCCTCGCAAAAAGCCTGACAGCAATACACTAAACCACACTATCAGACACAATCATGCCTTAGTAAGCAAACCTCGGCTCAACAATTTGAAATATGACTGGAAGGGACCTTTTAAATAGAACTGTCAGAGTTTGCTGATATGATACTTGATTCGATGCCCCCTCAAAATCCACAAAGCTGTTAAACCACTGTTGAGTAGGGTCAATCTCTCTAGCTGACCCAAGTCGACATGAGTCATTGTAAGGAAGAGGTAGGGGTGGGAAAGGGACTTCCTTGTTCTCAGCCATAATGAATTTCCCACCATCTGCTGCGCTCACACATTTTATCACATTTGCATGCAAAAGCCTTAGCACATAATCCCCTCCCCGAGCTGCAGAGACTTAGGTGCCTTTTAATTGTGAAACTGTGCTATCAGGGTGACTCACAACCCCATGTGGTTAGCCACGATCTGACAGCAAGGCTGAAGGAACCCTTCTGAAGACTGCTGATGGGATTTCAGGCTTAAGCTGAGAGACTAAGGGATTGTACATAGGGAGAGTAAGGGACTACTATTCGTAGCTGCTAAGACACTGCCATTAAGGACATGTTGTGGATAAGAGTGCTAAAAGCCGATGAGGCTCAGATGAAATCTGTCGCTGATTAAAAACCCTCCATGTGAAGCAAATGATCCAAAATGCTGGACCTTGAGGTCATTGGTCATAGTGCAATCCATTATGTCTCAACATTCAAAAGACAAAATTCAAAACCAAAGAAAAGAAGTGTGCCTCTCTTGCTGGTAAAGAACAGCATTTATATGATAGTTTGGTTTCTAACCAGGTGTAGTTCAAGTGTAAAAACGTGATGGGAGTAATGATACTTTTCACAAATGGAAGAACTGGGAGGTTGTGTCAGAACGGACAACAACGGCAGAAAATAGACAAACATTTTCAGGAAGAGCAAGGAGTTGAAATCTCCTTTTCTGACAGATCAACTAACAAACTCTAACTTCTGCTCTGTGTGCCCTTGGTTGTGACTGCACCACGTTTACAGTGAGGCTTTTCCTCTTCCCCAAGTGTTTCCACCTTAAATAATGCAGCAGTTAGGCTCTGCTGTTGAAATGTACACACTGTAACTGCGGCACTATTTAAGGTATAATGGAGAGTTGTAATTAGAAGCTAACTTTAGCTTTTGTTTTGTTTCTTTAGCTTTTGGCTGCTGAACGGTAATGTCGATGCACTTATCAATTAAAATATTACTATTAACTATTACTATAAACTACTTTGTTTTACTCACAATGTCACAAATGAACTAGGGTCTAGGGTAATTTTCAAAGAAACGATAAGCTAGTCTGCAGCAGCTGAGGATCATGTCTAATAATGGTGTCTAGAGGCACTCTGCTAAAGGATCGGAAGTGGATTGGAAATTTAAAAGACAATGCCCGATCCACTGGAAACGTCCAGGCCAGCCCCTGGTCCAGAGTCACTGGATTGGATCAAAACACTAATTATTATTATTATTATTAGTAGTAGTAGTAGTAGTAGTACTAAGCATATGCACAATGGACTTAAAAGGCACTAAGAGGACTATACCACTCTTTAGTAATTTAAGTGGTTTTGACCAGAGAATAAGAGGTCAACCACCCGAGTCTTGGTCCACAGTCTCCTTTGGTTTGCTCACTTGCAGTTACAGGTTTTGACTTGATTCCAAAGATGAAGGATTTTTATTACAATTATTACAATTTAGAGACAAGGAATGCTGCAGTGTAATATGTTTAAGTAAATGTGTGAGTTTTTAACCAGCATGGAAATGTCACTCTCGCATTTTATGAGAGGGCAGGAATTTTAATGACTTGCACCAAACCACTGCAGCTAGGTAGTAAACCTCCAAGCAAGACAAAACAAACAGTGGACACTGACTGCAGGGTTTCAGTGCATGCCTGTGTGAGACAGATAGAGGAGGCAATCAAAGCACACATAAGCAATCCTGATAACCCCTCTCCTCTTGCCATTTACAAGCTCACAGAGGAGTGTGTGAGAGTGAAGGAGGGAGTGAGTGAATGAGTGAGTGTATCTGTAAAATAATATCCGCTCCTGGTCGCAGAGACCGGATCCTCAGGGTGTGTGTGCGTTGCGGTGATTACAGGGCAGCCTGCCTCATTTCCCTAACACTGTGCCTGCCAACATTCCACCCTGTACTGCACCAGCTCACCAACACACCATCACAAAGACAGTGAAGATGTGTGCTCCCAAAGATACTAGCCGTCGCCACGACAACCCCCCACTCAATTGCCATGACGGTGCTCAACAATCCGCCCATTATCCCCACCCCCAGCAGCCCCACTTGGGAGAGGCTGGTATTTATTTATTTCGCTTTGTTCCAGTGGCCGCTCCTTTGCGCTGGTTTGGGGGCCAGCTCAGTTTTTTGCTCCTGAATAACTTCAATTAAGATCTGGAGTTATGATGGCCAGCCCTAGACCTGTACAAAACAACAACAACAGCAGCAAAGCACTGTTTACATTATTAAACTTTTTACATTTTATGCAGTCAGAACAGTGGGATCTTAAGACAAGTACAACACTGCTTTCTAGCAGTCAGGGTTTAAACACAACACAAAAAAAAAAAAAAAAAAAAAAAACACTGTCCACGGTCAACAATCTCTAATTCACTGAAAATGTACAGCGTTTGAGAACCTGATACAGTACTGTGATACTTTAATATATTTATATTTACTCCACCCCTAATGGCAACACTGGGGTAGGGAGTTAAATAGGAAAACGCCCTTCTAAGACCTTCTAAAGATGTTAGCAGCAGCTTTTCACAACACTGAGTACAAGGAGGCTTTGAAAGACACTCTGAAGGGAAGCTGTTGATCCAGGTCTTTAAGAAAAGGTGAACTAGGCTTGATGGAGAGCAACAATCAGTGTCTGTGGGGAGTACGCTCCCATTTCCCAGAAGTGCTACACTGCCCGTTGCCTGACCTCCATGGTCACTATGGTGAAACAGAAGCGAAACAAAAGCCAGCCTTTTGGTGCGTTTGTACACAGAGGTGCTTGGAGTGTGACGGTCACTGTTTTTTCACCCGATTGCCAACCATTTGCCTCAGAAATACTTGCTTTTAAAAAGACCTAACTTACTGGCTTATTGCTTATTGCCCCCCCCCCCCCCCCCCCCACCCACCCCCTCTTGCACAAAAGTGCTTTATAATGCTACATCATTTTCATATGCTTTCAGCTCAGTGATGGGAAAGAGAAAAGAAATGACAGCATATCAAAACACATTTTAATGATGGTCCTCGCAATTGCAGAGAATTGAGCTTTAAAGTGTGTTTTCCTCATTGGATGGTAGTGCTGCACTGTCCGCACAAGCGGCCAGCTATACACTTGGTTCTTTTTACAGACAATCTGCTGCTAAGCACCGAAATATGTTCGTGCTCTGTGTCCCGATCAAATCGACATGATTAAACCATGAACAAAGTGAAAATTAGGTCCTGGTCAATCAAATATGTTTTTTTTACACTGATTAAAACATGTGAGGTTAAGTGGAATCCTACCTTTGATCAAGAATAAACTGTGTTGGTATGCTGATGAAAGGTAAAATAAATGCCTGTCTCTGTATCCCCTTCAAATGTTCTTATATTATTTAGTGTGCTTTCCTCCATTGCAGTGTGAAACCAACGTTACAAAAATAAACAGGTGCAAAAACAGTGAATGTAAAGAGATCTCACGTTCTCACTGTTGATAGGCAATTCAGCCTGGTAATATGTGCTGGCAAACTCATGGCGGCGATGAAAATAAAATCACTACTTCTAATTAATAAAAAAAAAGTTTGACATTCTGATGCAAGGCAATTTTTTCCTCTCTGATTTTTTTTTTCATTTGTCAGATTTGTAGTGCGTTCCTGGTGTTTATTATATTCTAATGGTGTAGCTTTATATTCCTCTGCTATTACAGCCTGGCTGCAGTATTGTGAAAACCCACAGAAAAAAAGCAGAGTGTTTTCAAGTAGCTGTTTCCTCAGTTTAAGTTATTAAAAAATTTAAGTTAACAGGAACGGTGGAGGTAAAGTTGAGGTCTGGTAAAAGAAAATCTTTTGAGTGAACTGCTCGTAGGATTGCTAAAAAAGGCACATCAAAACCTTTGACTGCAAAAGACATCCAGGTAGATTTAGCAGAATCTGGAGTGATGGTGTGGTGCAGTATTGTACTGTGCAGTAACACCAGCACAAATATGATCTTCACAGAAGAGCCAACAGAAGAAAAGATTTCTCGTGTCCTCACCACAAACATCAGCATTCAAAGTTTTTAGCAATTAAACATTCATTCAATAAAGCATTTTGGATTAGGATTATAATTAAATATATAATTATAATGAAAAGAAATATCTCTTCAACTGTTAAGCACAAGGAGTGAATCGATCACCCTTTGGGCTTGTGGCAGGGGGAACATTTAAATGGTCAAAATGGATTCAAATTAAATACCAGCAAACATCACATGGTCTGCAGAAAGCTGAAAATGAAAAGCAGGATAATAATACACATCTAAATACCCAAAATTATCTACTTCAACAGGCACAAGTTAAAGATTTTTCCAGGGTCTTCTGTGGATAAACCCAAAAACAGAAATACATGCAAGACAGCCCACAAATCTAACTGAACAAGATGCTTTTTGCAAAGAAGAATGAATAAAAATCCCCCACAAACAAGACAAAAAAAAACATTTACAAGCTGTGATATGTTTTCAGGCTTTGGTCCCTTTCCTTTTTTGATAGTTTGAAACTGTAAAGGATGGAAATAAAATAATCTTACTTAAAATAAATGTTTTAGCTTTTTTGCCTTTTGAAAATCAAGTTTATCACCACAGTAAGTTTTACCAGCACTATTTGTATGTGCACCGCCGGTGGCCAAACTAACAGAGGAAGTCTTCCCTAGACACGGAAGAGGAAAGAAGGACCAGGAATAGCTCTGCATGGTCTGCAAGCATCTCCCACTCCACCCTGTCACAAGCAGCCTAAAATTAGGCACACTTACCAAGTGTCAGTTCTAAAACTCCTCAAAAAGACACAGCTCAAAGGCAGAGAGGTAAAGCAGAGGCTTATGCAATGACTGCGCTACTAAAAACACGTTTCATCATTTTTATTTTAGTGTAATATGACTGTATGGGTTAAAAACATCATCTTGGATGTACAAATATATGAAACAAAAATGATCTAAACACTGCATCATCAATTTCTTTTATAGATGATAACGCCAAGTAACCTCTTACAAAAAAACAACCAAAAAAAGCAAGAAAAATGTGGTAATGGAAACATTGCACTTGCAGCTACAGCATCAGAGGAAGGGGAAAAAACAGAGGAATGAGAGCAGGGACAGGAATATCGTGTGGTGCCCCAGCTCCAACACTCCTCCCTGGAGGAGAACTAATTATAGTCTGGGTGCTGGGCACCAAGGGATGGCCTGGGTGCTGCAATAACCTCAGAGGCTGAGGGTGGAGGAGTCATACATTAGAATATACCTGGAAATGCCATCTAAAACAATATAAACCTTATTATTTATTACACTATTTAAAAATATTAATCTTCTTGTCTTGATGGGGTACAATTTGGAACCTACCATAGTCTTCCAGAACAAATGCCAGTAGGGGGATGCTATAGGACTGAACTGAAGAGGTGTGGAATTGGACAACAAACCTGCATCACAATACTTTAAAGCTCCAAAATTTGCAGTAAAGTAAGTTCACTTTCTGCTTAGGTTATTTTTCTTCGCTTATTTTTATTTATAAAAATCAACAAAACATGATACGAACAGGCGTCTTCAACTCTTGCGTGTATTGGGCAGGCCTGGCCAAAAAATCCAAACAAACAAACAACAAACAACAACAAAACACACCTCAAAGCATATTTCAGAACTATACTGAGCAAAATTGTTATTTTACTAAGCAAATTAATATTATAAAAAACAAAAAAACAGTGAGACCCTGTTGAATAAATATATATTTTGAGTTCCTCAGGCTGCTACCTGTAGTGTGGTCACATCATGGTGCCAAGGTTATTGCATCAATGGCTTTCATTTGGGATGAGGCCCCTGGGGCCATCTAAGCACTGTACTAATCACACTTCCTGCTCATAGTTGACTGCGAAGGTCAAAGGCCGTGTTCCCCCACAAGAAACATCTGTCACAATGCGTCTGTGCAGTTGACTGCTCCCTCATTATAAATGGTCCACTCAGCAATTGCTTCGTTGCCAAGGCAGCAGGTCCGCCAGAGGATATGCATTAGCTCTGGATCTCATCATCTAGCCCATCAAGCAACCAGCAGGAGGCTCCCTGCACCCCCCTCAGGGCATCTAAATTGAGCTCCACCTGTACACGTTCACAGATCTTGCGTTGACATAGACAGGATGACTCCTGGCCTGCTGGCCACCTCCTGCTCCTGCCTCCCCCACCATTCACACTGGAATCTACGGTGGTGCTCATCTCTCCAGACACAACATCCCTCACCTGCTGACAGGCCACGTTGCTCACAAACAAAGCTCCCTATTCAGTGCTGGGGGTTTTCACAGCGATCAGCTCTGAATAGCTTCCATTCCACTGTAGGTAATGTGACCTTTAGAGAGCCATAGCCCAGGACAAAGGGGATGATCAGCAGTGCGGCACAAGGCTAATTGAAAAGAAAACACAAGAAGCGGAGGCAGGACCAGGCAGCCATGAAAGTTTGACAATAGTCAAAAGTAATCCACATGACACATATGAGAAGTTCACTTCATTAAATGCACACTCTATGGGCAAATGGGTGTGTACATCTGCTCATGCATTTAGCCATAAGAGCATAAGTGAGGTCAGGTGCTGATGTTGGATGATTAGTTGTGGATCACAAACATCTCTCCAACTCATCCCAAAGGATGGAGCTTCATCACTCCAGAGAACACAGCTCTACTGGGCACGGTGACCTTCGGCAATGGATCATATTCATGACAGTGATGTAAACACCTTTCGCTTGTGTAAGTAAATTTAGAAAAGGAGAGGTCCACTAAAGCCCACACGCCTGTCAAAATAAAGCATCTGACTAGCCTCAACACAACCTTCCAGATTTCCAGATTTATCCTAGCCTAACCTTAGACCAAGAATAATTTAACAACAACAAATCACTAATATCATCACAATGAAGTTCAAGTCTAAACCTAATCCAAAGTTATATTTACTTACCTGTATACTGTACGTTTATGTTGGTTAGGGATACACCAAAATGTTAATTGTGGGAAATACTGATATGACCATTTTAAACCCACTATGTAAATTAGGGCTGTATCAAACTTTTTTTTCCCATAGATTAATCTAGCAGTCCCCCCTATTAGTTGAATAATCGAAAAACAAATGTATTGTACATTAGTGTGTATTGTAGAACCCACTAACAACTAATGTACTGTATAATAACAAAAACCATGAAAATGTCTATATAACCTCTGCTCTGTCATATCAGCCCTTCAGAGCAGCACATCTTTTCACTTAAATACTTGATGATGAACTAAAAACTGAGGTTTCAACACCATCGTGAACAAGCACAAATGATTAGACAGTTATTCTCAAGGTCACAGAAACGAAGGAAACAAGACCACGCATACTGACCATCATAACCCGTGACCGTTATGACCCATGCACCTGGGAGCGGACAGTTACATTGGAAACACTATCACACCGAAACCGCTGCTGTTGTTTCAGTCTGGTAATCTGCAATAATGTGGGGAGTGTATAAAAACACAGCCCAAGACAAGATGTGACTGTGGTGAGGAGACAAAACAAAATTACAGCCTGGGTGTTTCTGGAGGCCAAGGAGGTGGCAGAGAGCCTCAGGGCTCTGTAGTAACAATACTGATGCATGACTGTGCTGTCTGCCTCTTGCCACATTCAAGAAGAACTGCGTGTGAAGTGGGTTTTCCTCGAAACCTTGCGTTTCTGCATAAAGATAGCCTGGGCGGCTTTTTATATATATGCCCTGTGTCCCCCCTCAGACACAGCTCCACAATTACTGCAGTTCCCCGCCGCCATCTTGCTTCTGTCTGGCTACATCCAATACTCCCAACCCACGACACGTAGATAGCTAGCTAGGTCCTGTTAACATGTTGACGGGGGGGGGGGGGGGGGGGGAATGTTTCTTGTTCCTTTGGCTACCAAAAAAAAAATGTATTTACAATAATAATAACAACAACAACAACTCAGGCTGCGTTTCTGCCCATCGCTATTCCCCTCATACCATCCGCACCCAACTGAGTAAACTGCACAGCTCCAGAAACTGGGAGAGTGCCTCTCTCCTCACACCCACTTCTAAACCACTGCTAGCTAAATTTATCCGGGACCACGACTGCGCAATTCTTACACACCGGCCTGGCCCGTCGACAAACCTGTCTTAAAACATCCTTAAATGATACAGAAGCTAAACCGCACGTTTTAACGGACACTTTCGCCTGTATTTTAAAGGATGTTTGTGATATTGTCTGTGCTCATGGCTGAACGTATTAGCTATAGCTATGGGTGTTTCTGTAGCTGGCGTCTCATCGCAAAACCACGACTGAAACCCAGCAGCTTCTCTATCTACAGTACCACAGCTAGCTAGCTAACATTTAGCTTGCTATCCTAGATATATGTAGCTATCTTAATAGAAATCCAACTATTTCGTTATGTTAACACATTAAAAAAATAAAAACCCGAACATCCTAATATTGGTCTTTTTTTCCCCAGCCTTGTATTAAACAACAGCCTCTCGTTCGTTTGTATTGTGCCTCTTTTACCTGAATAAGATGAGCTGTGGCTAACATTTAGCTACGATCCCTGGGTTGATTTATTGAGCGTATATCTGCTCTGCACCGTCTTATTATTTTTATATAGATAGCTAGCTATGTCTGGCAAGCAGCAAACAAAATCGCTGCCGGCTAAACAGACGACAAATCTCAAAGCACTGATTACTGAGGGATCTCTAGCTGATGTGTGTTTTCCCCCTCCTCCTGAATCCCTGCATTAACCTGCTGTTTATTTCTGGGGTGTAGCCTCAGTAGCCTCAAGGTGACCAGCCTGCGTTAGCTAGCTAACTAGTGCTAGTCCTCAAAACCGTTCGAGTTGGCATAGAAACCGTTAAACTGCCACATACGGGTTAGCGAGTGCTGTCTATCTGACACGGTGTGAGGGGGCTGCGCTCAAACACTAGCTATAACCGTAACTCGTCGATGTATCAGCCATTTTTACAGTAACGTATCCTCGCCATGTTCACAAGCAGAGTCAGAGATTAGGTTTGAGGTGTTCCAGTGCTGCAAAATCTCCAAAACCCCCAAAATCCAGCCAGTTTTAAATGCCGTCCTTACCTCCACAGCCGTCGCCGAGACCAAAGCCATGAGTAGCAAGAAAACCCCGCGGTCCCCCATACTGTGTCTCCGATATTCACCGGGTTTCTGTCAGAATGTGGTGCCGATGGGACCGTCCGTGCCGACTCCGTGAGAATGCGTGTGTGAATGGGAGGGAGAGGGAGGGAGTGTGTGTGTGTGTGTGTGTGTGATGGAGACCGATAGAGCGGCTGTGCAGCTGCTCCACAGTCACGTGACCAAGGCAGGGCAAAAAGGCGAGGCGACTTATTCAACGATTTTTTTTTTGTTATATATTTTTTTAATAATTATAATTATCACACTGTTGTTTTTACACGCGCAAAATCAAAATTTGCTACTGATAAATTATTATTAGTTATTATTTATTGTAATAACCGCACGTGTGTTTGAGGCAGTTTGCGTGTATTAAGGCTTGGTCGAGCTTGTTTACCTCAGGTGTCCGTGAATACAGTGTTCTGTATGGCAGGGAAACTGAGAGAAGGGCCTAATAAAGCTCAGTGTAGGGGCACGATCCTCTCTCTGTAGTTATCTCCAAAGACAGCAGGACAAATCCTTTGCTGTTATTTGCCGCCGCTGTGCGGCGATTCATCAGACAGCCGTGGCTCCTGCAGAAAGGATCTGGTTCAATAGGCACTTTTCTCTGGGGAGCTCGTTTTTTTGGCCGGGCTGCAGAAACATAATTGATATGGCAGTGCTGGCTATATTCTCCGCATCCAGCAAATCCAAGGGCCATTTTTTTTAAAACGAAATCCGCTTATATTTCAATTCGGACCGTCTTGACTCTGGGAAATTGGTTTTCATGGACCCGGATCGAATGAAAAAGTCTTGCTGAAAGCAATTTTTTAACTAGTGTACTCCAAAGCCTGACGGACACAGCTCTGTGTGGAAAGTGAAAAGCAGCATGGCTTCAAATGAACTCTTCTAAGGTCAGCTGGTGGTAAGGGGGAAAGGCAGAGAGACACCGGCAGTGTCAGGCCCCAGCACGGTGGTGTGGGAGGCGCTGGTGGGGGAGAGTGGGATTAGATGAGGAGATGTAGGAGGGCAAATTAAACCACTACCTGTCTACCTATCTGGACAACAGTACATCATTATTTGTCATGTAACCTTTAATTAAGTGTCTGGTCCATCTGTGGAAGAAAAAGCATGTGAAAAATGTGAAAATAATATTTTTCTAAAAAGCATTTTTTTTTTACATATTGCATGTCAGCTTTTTTATTATCTCATCAAAGTAGTTTCTCAGTTTGGAAAGTTATATTAAATATGTTGATGAACTTGCAGGGTGAAAACGTGACAGGATTAGCTCTGGTTTGCTAAGCTGTCTCCCTAAAATGGTGACTGTGGGGCAAAACGAGCCCAGAATGGGGAACCGGGGATGTTAGAGGTCAGCAGAGAATACAGAGGCTGGGTTGAGTGGACAGAAAGACTCCTGTAACTCAGATCAACAGAAAAGCATCTCAGAATGAACAACAAGTCCAACCATGAGGCAGATTGACATCTTGTGAAATCCATGCTATGAAAAGATTGAAGCTGCTTTGAGAGCAAAGGGAGGCCCTACACCTAGCATTAGCATTAGCATAGGTTTCCATAAGTGCCCAAGGAGTTTATCTTTAATATAGTTTCCTATTATGCCAAATGCACAGTTGAAGGCTACAGTAAAAAGGGAGAAACTGGATGTTCTTCAAAAGAGTTAAAGTTTCATCTAATTTTCATGACTTCAACATCATCCAAAACCTGCATGTTTATTTTTTTAATTTATTTCTAATTTCTTAATTTTAAAATGTTGAATTGTCCCTTTTCTCCCAATTTGGTGGTCAATTGACCCACCCGTTTGCAACTTCCCCTACCATTAGCAATGCTGCTGAATTTAGGAGGGTAAGAACTTGTCTCCTCTGATAAATGCAAAGTCAGCCACTGCTTCTGCAGCACTGCCTGGCAGCCAACACGCTCTGAGGTCCCCAGCTTCACCACAGCAGCTAACAGATGCCTGTGCTGGCCAACATCGTTTATGCGTGAGGGAGCACAGACAATTGTGCTCTCTGAGGCTCTGGAGTAGGAGTAGATGCAGCATTGTCCCCTGTATTAGACACTCCTACCTACTTGGTCCACCTAATAGATGTAAAGTCAAAGATAGAGCCTCATCTGTTCTTGTCCAGTTTGTGTTGGCCATTCTCTAGTCCGTCTTCAGATCCCAGGGTGCTGCCCACAGGACACTGTTGGCTGGATATTTGTGGTTAGTGGACTATTGTTAGTCCAGCAGAGACGCTGAGGTGTTTAAAAACTCCAGCAGCACTGCTGTGCCTGATCCACTCGTACCATTGCAACACACACTAACTCGCCACCACCATGTCAGTATCAAAGCAATGCCCAGTCATCCACCACCCAAAGAATTTCTGCTCCTGTGGTGGTCCTGTGGGGTCCTGATTGACCCTGATCATGACGAAAAACAAAACACAGTGAAAGGAGGTAACTAACAAAGTATGCAGAGAAACAGATGGACTATAGTCTGGAACTGCAGAACTACAAACTGCTCATATATGGTAAGAGGAGCTGATAAAATGGACAGTGGGTATAGAAACAAGGAGATGATTTTAATTATGTGGCCAGTCTGTGTATAATAGTGGGAAAAGCTGCCATTTATGAACATGTCATTGAGAAATGCAGATTTCTTAATATGGGCAGGACAGACTACAGAGTGACGTATGAGTGACCAGTACTGCAAAAGAAGAGAATTCTGAACCCTGAAGCCTACACCAGTATGTCCTTGATGACACTGATATCTTTTGTAGTTTCTCTTTATTCACAAATGAAAGCACATTGATTTCTTTCACTGAACAGTATGAATCATGATGTGATACTTATACAGTGACCTTTCGAGTCACAACACCAGATGGAGAGATATGGATTTATTTGCCCCCTTTTTGTAGGCTCTCTCTTTTTAGTCCAGGGTCATTCAAGAGACAACTGTACTTTAATAAAAACCCACCTTCATTCAAATGTCTATACAAATAATTCATTCATTCATTCATAAAAAAAAAAACAAAACAAGCATACATAAGCCACTATGGGGACGATCCACATCCCCATTATCAGCTAGGCTGGACCACAACATCTTCAAACGAGGACAGTTAATCTGACCCTCAGGTCCAAGATTAGACAAGGCAGAAGGTTGTGTTCAATGATTGTAGACATCGGAGATCGTCTCCAGTGCAGTTCCCCTTCTACCCCATTATGTACCAGAGGCAACATTTCACAGTTCATCATTCTGTGCACTGCAGAAGAACCTGGTATCATAATTATATATATATATTTATATACTGTCACTACAGCTCCAGTGTGAGCACGCTGAACACACATCATTTTCTGTTGTAGCCTGGGTAGGGCGGAGGTGGAGAGTAGTTTGCTGTTCGTGGTGGTGTTGGGGTGTACGGAGGAGGTCGAAGGTCAGGGGGATACATCTCATAATCGTAGCTATATGGAGGCGGTGGACCTGTGTGAGAGCAAAAAAGAGATACCCATTATTGCCAAAGTGTTCCTTTAAAGAATATGCATCCATCTTTGAACTAAAACAGAAGAGGGATACTTTAATATCTTCTCCTGTATTTAGTTAACTTTAGTAGTTTACAATGCATGGAAGGCAAAATGCATTGTAAAGGATTCCACCTACTGGACACATATGGAATTGCTTTATCTGACTGCAAGGAACAAAATTTGAAGAGAATAAAGTGGAGTGACAAAGACGGGGCAACATTTTTACTGAGAATTACTGAATTTACTGTGTGTACACATGACAATGCACACAATTTTAATTCTGCGGTCAAAATTGGCTTTGATTTTCCATAGTAAATGCATTAAAAGCCTCGACTCTACAAAGTTCTGAAACACTACAGGTCCCAGTTTTGACTACTAATATATAACCAAGATACTGTAAAAGTAAAAAAGAGAGACTAAGAATGAACTGATTAATGTTTATATAAAAATAATTGATTATTAATAGTGTCTTCCACAAAAGATGGTAAATGAGACCGCCAGAGCAAGAGCATGGGATGCACATACAATACAGATTTAAATGTTTATAGTTTTAGATTTTTTCTTTTAAAATCATCATTATTATGATTATAATTTCTTAGTCATTTTGCATTTAGAGAGAACACTGACTGTTAAAACAAGCAAAAAAAAAAGGTTGCTCCATCTGTCGTTCACAGAGCAAAAACAGAGATCTAATTTAACAGGATCAGGGTCCTGAACAGGATCTCCCAAAAGAAACATTTTGCTGACAACAAAAGTTTGGTATCATATTTTAACAAAAGTGTTCATGAAACTATTTTAAACCTTACAAATCTTAACAGTCAGGGTTCCCTTTTAAGTTGGTAAAGCAGAGTGGTTAAGCAGAGATTATGGCAAAAATAATTTAGTGTGATCAGTTTTATGAAAAATAATCTGCTTAGGTTATTATTTAATAATATCGATCTCTTCTGAGCAAATGATAAATCATTGATATTAATTCACATTTATTTACCAGAGCTGAACTTTCTTCTACAGAACAGTTAGATTTGGGCTGGAGATTAAACCTGCAGGTAGAGTTCAGGTAGAGGAGGCGGGTTACCAATCACTGTGCTAAGCAGCTGACCATAATGCAGCAGTGCCCCCTGGTGACCAAATAACTGCAATGGCATTAGATTAATAAAGAACAGTGATGGGTAATGTTTGGTTACCTGGGTAGCCTTGAGTCACTGTGTTGATGTAGGATGTGCTGAAGACGCCCACTCTCGCCCCGCGCCCATTCTTTACGCACATGCAAATGCACAGGAAGACGGCCGCCACGGCACCCATCAGAAATACCACGCCAAACACGATCCCAGAAATTGCAGTGCCTCTGTGATGCAAGTCAAAAGATAAGAATCATGTTAAGACCATACATCTACCCAAGAACACAGACAGAAAGCACAGCTGAGAAGCGGAGAAGATCATTTGTTTCGATTTAGAAAGATCTGGCTGCTTTCTTAACTACAACTCATTAAAGTTTATAGAGGAGCTCACTGTACTGGTACAATGTAAGCAAATGGGGTTTTTATTGTACAGAAAAGGTTCTTTAACTTGTGACAATAGTGGAATCATTTTTAGCGCTGTACAGAAAAGGTTCTTTATAAAATCATATTGATGGTTTTCTATCATGGTGAAGAACCATATAACCAGATTTTTTTCTTCTTTGTGATTTGTTCAATTTACAAGGACAGTAGGATCTATGATTTTTAGTGCATAAAGGCAAAAGATTTCACAGTTTAAAACAAGTGGTGAATCTGTCGTAGACTTTTTGTCAGGACAAAACAACAAATATAGGAAAAATCCTTAGAAATATACTGGTGAGTGAGGCCCAAATCTTGGCCCATTTTTTATCCTTCCAATATCCAAACCAGCATTTTGTGTTGATACTCTTAAGACATTCTATTGCATCTCAAAAAATGCAAGAGTTCATTTTTGATCAGAATTGACATGAATAATGTAAACTGTCATTTTAGATTTCTGATCAGTATGGCTTATAGCTCATGAAAAGCAAAAACCTAGTATCTCAGTATCTCAGATTATTCGAATATTTCATAATTTCAAACAGAAAAGGATGTACAATACAGAAATGTCCAACTTCTGACAAGTGTGTCCATTTCGATACTTAATTGGGGTTCCTTTACCACGGTTTACCACGTCAATGCGGCATGCCATGGAGGCAATCCGCTTGTTGATGTGGTCAAATCTCCTGGTGGATGACTGTGTTGACTTTGGACACAGTGGATCAACACCAGCAGATGACCTGGAACCCCAAACCATCCTAGACTGCCGAAACTTGACACTGGACTTCAGACATCCTGGGTTCTGTGCGTCTCCACTTTTCCTCCAGACTCTAGGACCTTGATTTCCAAATGAAATGCAAAATGTACTTTTATCTAAAAAGAGGGCCGCTGAGCAACAGTCCAGTTCTTTTTGTCCTTAGCCTAGGTTAGATGCTTCTAAAATGATTTCTGGTTCAGGGATGGCCTGATATAAGAAATGACGTCTGTGCATGGTGGCTCTTGATGAACTGACTCCAGCCTCAGTCCAAGTTCTTCAATCAACTTTTCTTGACAATCCTCTCAAAGCTGTGGTCATCCCTGTTGCTCTCCACCTTTTTCTACCATATTTTCCCTTTTAGACAACTTTCCATTAATATGCTTCTATACAGAAATCTGCCAACAACCAGCCTTTTCAGCAATGACCTTCTGTGGCTTACCCTCCTTGTGGAGGATGTCTATGATTGTCTTCTGGACAACTGTTAAGGAATAGTGGTTGTGCTCTAAACTAGACAGAAAGATGGTGTTTGGTGTTCACACAGTTTGAATAGTAGTGTGATGGACAAAGTGACTTTCATGAGCCACTTTACATTTAATGATTTTTTACCTTTTAAATTAAATAATGAACAAAATTATGAATTTTTTTTTTAAAGCTAATATTTAATCTTAGCAATTGCAATTGTTTTGTGTAATGAGTTTTCAGAAGCTTCAAAGCACCAAAAGGATTTTAAAGATATCTAACCAAACAATTTCCCACTAAATCTCTCACCTGCCCAACAAAACCCCTGTACCTTCAGTTCACATCACTCATCCTTGCTAGCCTGAACATAGTACGGGAAACATCAAAGACCTCCATGTTTATCTTCATCCTTCCAATCCACACAAATGACTGCTTTTGCCATTCTGTCAAACCAGGCCACCCAGGCTGTTCAGATCCATTTGCTGCCTGAACGAGAATCATTCAGTTCTGTCTGGGCTGAGTCTGCACAACGGCGAGTCAACAGCGGCATGTCTCAGGGGAGACGGGGCACTCTGGAGCAAGGAGAAACTCAAGTCGCTGGGGGGTTGGGATGGAAAAAAGCTGCACTTAATACACAACCCTGACCAAACGTCTTATGTTAACAGCCCTGTAGTGAAGTGCACAGAATCTGTGACAATAGAGAAAGCTCAAAAGGCTTTGGTCATATATACTGCAAGTTTGGCCACAAGTTATTCTGATGCTAAAATAAGGGGATTAAGGCTCAAATTTGGTAAAATCAATTGATTAGCAAAAGCTGCTTAGGTTAAATTTAGGATTAGGACCACTTTTAAGCTTAGTAGTTGCAGTTCTGACCAGTAAAAACATAAGCATGATGTTTAAGGAATAAATAGGACAAGAAATAATAGGAATTATTTCTCATAACTAGCTCATTGAAACAAGTACTTTCCAAACTCTGTCAGCACTGATTTGAGTTCTGAACTTTCAAATAATACAATATTTGCATTTGATTAACTGTTGTTAATGTTGCTTCTCCCTACACAGTCTGATGTTCCCTTCCAACATTTTCACTGTCTGATTTGGAACCTGACAATAGCTGAAACCCGAACAGTGAAGTGTAGTGATGTCCACTGATGTCCAGTGAGAGCAACAGCGGCTGCAAGTTCCATACAGTTTGTGTATTCTTGTTACAGTGGAGCTTCAGGAGGAAAACCTGAACTCTTCTTTGCCATTGCTCACAACTGGAAAAAAGGGACAATTTCAAAGCTGTATTCACACAAGAGACTCATGGGTCCTGGGTCAATGATGTTTTTAAATGCACCCTCGCTTCAGCTTAGCACTCGGAAGCACATGACACCTACACAAGTGGCAGCTCTAAACACAAGGGGAGGAGTGGACAGCCAGGTTGACATGTGGTGTCCATGTTAACACGTTAACTTTAACACCACATAATTACATTTGAATGGTACAACAAAAACGCTCTAATTCGAAGGGCCATCAAGTTCTCAATTTCTCAAGCATCTGTTGGGCTCAGAACAGGTTCACATTTCACATGACATATTCCAATGGCTGAGTTTTTCAGTGATGATCTGGGAACTTGAAATTGCGGCACTTCAGATCTTCATCTGATTTTGGATGGGTTTGGGAGTTGGAAACTTTTACAAGCAAGCCTGGTGTGGATTATAAACATTTCAAGCTATAGTAGGGTGTGCACCAAGAGGTCTGGCCCAATTGACGGCCCTTAAAACCCTTAAAACAATAGGTTATTTGAGGGTTCTTAGTAAAGGCAATTGTTCTATATAGAATCATAACAACTCAAAGAACCATTTCAATGCTTACATGTTTTTGCCTAGTTAAAAGTTCTTCATTTATCTATTTTTTTTTTTTTTTTAAGAAAATTACCTATATAGTGCTCAAAAAGGGTTCCACTATTGTCACTGGCCACTGTAGACCATGCTAATCGTAAAAGATATTAAGATACAGAATAAGTATATTGTTTCCAAGCAGTATTTAAGTTGAAAACATTTCATATTTACAGGCATGGAAAACTGAAAGAACAGCTGACAGCAGGGGCGGTTTAGGGTTCAACACAATGGTAAGTGAAGAGCAAATCAGAAGAGGGTGAAATTGTAAAGGTGACGGGTGTGATGTTGTGCGTTTCAGCGATTACTCACGAGAGGACGTCCCCGACGTAGGCGTAGTATGAACAGCAGAAAGGAGGCACTCCATCACAACAGTACTCAACACAGCCATTGCACTGGGCCTCTCCACGACCTGCAGTTGCATAGACACAAAAGCCTAAATAATGCTACACCTACACTTTAAAACTAGCCTTAACCTTAACATCAGTAATTACAGGGAAATCCTTTCACAATGCTGCATTCTCGTAGGCTCAGTGAAACCTCTCAACGTCATCCGAATTGTCACTTCTAAATGAGCTTTTATGTAATAAACATACTACACACTTATCAGAAATCAGTTACAAGATACTGTCGATACACATTGGAAAAAATCCAAAGAATGAATTCTGACATTCTCTCAATTCTCTCTGTGTTGATTCGCTCATGGTTGGTCTGTTGTGAAACAGATATCACATAAGCCTGCATTGTGCAATAAGCCCTCAGCCAACTTTGTGTGTGTGTGCTGGGAACATCCAGACCAAATCTTAGATCATCCAGATGTGAGGTTTTGTGGATGTTTGGGTGGTTTAAGGCATTTTTGTGATCCAACAAGCTTTGCATTGGTCAGAAAAACTCAGGCCATTCATTAACATCAAGTATTCATCCATGTGTTTTTAATATACTTCACAATATAAATTTTCTGCATCTGCTGCCATAGTATTTACATTCATTGGTTTGAGATTCCAGCTTTTCCCCCATTTTTTCTGTATTATTACATGACACAGAGTGGTTTGGTGTGAAATGCTTTGTTCTAGAAGAGCTTACAGAGTCAGACTTGTTCACAGGTTGAAGATCTCTTAAAGTTTTCTCACATGAACTGTTGTTTATTCATTTTTAAGGAGGGTTTAGGTTTCAAATACATTCATTGTGGAGAGGTGACCTTGCAGGTCATTGTAATGTAAAACAATTGACCATTGTTTTGCCATCATCAACATTTCATATAGAACTCACAATTGTGGTCCACCGTTAACAATAAATTGGCCACATTTGCTTTGTAGGCATGGAGACACCTGGTCCCTGACCACCGCTGTAAAGAAAAGTCATCAAGTTACCTTTGTTCATATATCAACCACACAGTATTTCAAAATGCTTAAAAAATTACCACCCCTTTAACCACCTTTCGGTACACAGTGGTTTACCACTATCGCCTTGGAGGATCCAGTCACATTCTATAAAACACAACCTTGCTATTCTCTTTTTTCCTGCTCCCCCCCTTACTGAGCTTGTATGTGCCGTGCATAGACTAGTCTGGTCCTGCACTCCAGGCTTTATCGCTCCTTTTATTTTCAAACTCAGTCGCTGTCATTGGTTTCTTTTGGCTCCAAATCCTCAAGGCAGGCTCGGTTTGTTATTGTAGCACAGGCGTAGGCAGTCGATTCGCACTCGTCTGTGGCAATCATCTCTCTGGTTAATCTGAGTAATAGAGCAGTCATATTTCCATGGCAAATGGTAATACATGCAGATTTACAAACTGAGATGAGGGGCTTCTAAAGAGAGAAGAGAGGGATTGGTAGTGGCCTTCTGACTGCCATACTGTTCACATGGCACAACTGCCATGACCTCTTATATGATTTTTTTTTATGTATGATGTGTGTGTTCAGTGTATAGAAACTTACAGACTAGACGATATTTCATCGTATATGGTGATAAACTGGGTTATCGTGATACACAATATGCTTTTTTTAAGCATCTTGAAGAGATTGTTAGTACTTAATAAACACATCAGCTGCAGGTTTCATTACAAACAGTGTGATTAGACTGGTTTAATTAGATAAAGTGCAGCAGATGTTGAATAGTACTGTCCTCAGTATGGGAGAGAATCTGTCACTACTGATGTATTTAGTCTTTAATTAGACGAGAACTGTATCGTGATAAATATTGTGTGTTGTGAGAAAAAAATGAATCATATCGCCCAGGCCTATTACAGACTCTGGTTTCTTTATAGTGGTGGTGTGAGAAATGAAAATATATAGATACTTTATTACCAATTTATTACCAATTATATCCAAACAACCAGTAAAGCTATATGCCTCTTCTACAAGATCTTGTGGGACTATTTGTTCTTTCAACAAATTCCATGTATCTCCCCACGATGAATATAAGATTCTAGGGTCAAAAGGGTCTCTTTGTCTCAGGAATGATTTTTTGACATCATGTTTGTTGCTGCTCAGTCATGTAATAACTGTGTGATGTAGTTTTTTAAGACATTTTTTAGACTCTGATCATAACCACTGTGAACAACAAGCATTCTGCATGAAACCAGTCTGAATGACTTACCACTTTATTCTCTTAACCACTTAACTAAAACTCCAGCCAACATGGACTAGACTTGGCCATGTGGAAGCAGCACTGCGGCGATGTCTCAGTCCCAGGCACAACGAATCCTTAAAAGGGAAACCCAAGCTCTGAGTTCTAGCTCTAATTTGCAGTTTGCAATTTGCTCTTCCATGTAGTCTAGTCCTGGCTACACGGGTGGTCCCCAAGAGGTCCTCCTTTTACCTCTGGGTCCTGTAGGTCAACACGTTTAGGACAAAGGGCCCATAGAACTCCAGCCACCTCTTAAAATGTTCCTCCACACAGCCCTCCCTTCCCTTTCCCCTTGTGACCACGCTTTTAGCCATGCGTGAATTTAAACCCTGACGCATGAACATGCGAATAATCTATTAACACACATCAGAAGCTGAATCTGCAGGGCTCCAATTAAATGATTGCAAGTGTTCCCAAAAAAGGAACATAAGGATGACAGCCGGCGTATGCCTGTAACTCTTTTTTGGGGGGCTGGAAAACCAAAACAAGCCCAATCGTGTAAATGTGCAAAGTCAGGAGTGAGGAGGATTAATTAGGCCCAGTTTTTTTTTTAACACGTGTAGTATTAAGATCATCCTAAGTGGAAGAAAGTGTGTGTGTGTGTGTGTGTGTGATGCTCACTCTGCCATTTAAGGGTTTCAGTGCTAAAAAAAAAGAAAAAAAAAGAAAAAAAAAAGACAAGTAGATAATATGTAGATAGATAATTATTATTAGATAATTAGTCATTATGATCTATTATTAGATAATATGAACTTTAAAAATATTGCAATGTAGCTTTACATTTTATTTAAATGTTTAATACCTGTAATAAAGTTGTAAAGTTGATTAGATTTGGGTTTATAATGTTTCGATCGACTGCTTCATTCAACTCCTGCTGCTTTCCAGTGTACCAGCCCTTCATAAATGCACATCCTCATAACTCATAACTCATAACTCATAACTTACCGACAAAGAGGCACAGAAGCAGCGACTCCCTGAAGAGTGTCCACCCTGTGTGTGAACTCGCGGTCCTGAGACTTTCCATTCCGTCTTGCGGCGTTTCCCCCAAGTCTAACGGACTACAGTAAGGATCCCAACCGCACACATAAAACAGCTCAGGCGATTCACTCCTTCCCGATCATATACATGTTATAAGGGAGCTGCGTGATACTGGATACGACCTCGACGCCGACTACCGCTGTCACTTAAAGAGAAATGAATGCTTCAGAAATACGCCTTTTCTTCTTTAATCCACAGTCCACGTGTTCCTGCCCCTCCAAAAAAGTATCCATTGACTTCTTCCTCTTTGTTTTTTGCCTCCTTCCTTTTGCTACTTCTCAAGCTACTCCCCTCCCCCCCGTCTCCTCCCCCCATGCCGTCCTCCTCATCCTCCTCCTCCTCCTCCTCCTCCCTCAGCCCCTGTTTGCTCAGCATGCTAAAACTGCGAGGTCTGCTCACGGTCTCTCAGACAAAACACTGTCACCGCCTCCACCGTCACGACATACCATGCTATGATCAAAGAGCCATTTAGGCCCAATTACGGTCCTTACACTGGACTGACCTCACGACGGTTTAAGAACCTCCATAGCGTGTTTATCAGAGCTACTCAGCTCCAATGATGTCTCCTCTTCATTCAGCTGAACAAGGTCTTGTGTCCCTGAAGTCTATATATAGAGAGCCGTTGGCTTTTGTGTTTTCACGAATCTCGCTTTCTAGTCACTCCACTGAAGAGAGGAGAGAGTAAACAAGCCATGCAGCTGTGCCTCTTCTTCTCCTCCATCCTCACTAATAAACACACAATCCAGGGTGACTTCAGCAACAGTGAAACCTGAGGCAAGTGGGATGAATAGACCACACTGCAGCTTGAGTGTCTGGAGCCAATTTAACGCAACTGTCCTGATTACAAAATCCTACTTTCCATTGGCTAAGGGTCTTTTTTTTTGTTTTTGCAGTGTTTGGAAATTGAAGTTAGCTTCTTTACACTCTTTAGTTTAGATGTTAGGCTAATGAGCTACATCTCACTGTGGCTTATGTCTGAAATAAGAGAAAAAAAGAATAAAAGAAAAAGAAAAAAACAACAAAATAAAAACTTTCATAACACTGTAATAACACTTTCATTCTAATGTCAAAACAAAAAATATATACAGAAAATAAATCAATAAAATATCAGGTTAAGGCAAACTGATTTGTGTTTATATGCGTTTAGACATGTAGACCAATAGTGGCGGTGAGGAGGTGGGACCTAAGCAGTTTGACCAATGGTTGATGTAGATGCAGGTACATGTAGCCCAATAGTGGTAGTGAGAAGGCGGGGCTTAAAACAGTCGCGTTTGAGGCCGCAGAAATCCGCACACACAATGACTGGCGTGACGTCACGTGAAATCAATGCTAAATCCCGGACATTTTACACAATTTAGGAATCCCACCAGTACATGTCCGGAAAAAGAGGACGTATGATCGCCCTGGCTAAAGCTAACCACAAACTGGCAAGCATCTGTATCTGTTTGTCTTTCTGTCCATTTCATCATTTTTTGTTCATTCAAATTGATGATTTCTAACATAGTTTGATGGACTTTAGTGAATAAACAAAACTAAATAAATAAAAAAACGACTTTCCCGCAGAGCTTGGTAGCAGGGCAGCCATTAGAAGCAACCAGTTCAGTTTTAGCTCTCCATGCTCTCTGATAGCAAGAGGATAGCAGGCCACTGTTTGGCCACTAGCAGCGAAGCTGGCGGTCAATTGGTGTGTAGCTCAGCGTTTTCTGGGTGGCCCACTGGAGCTTAAGCAGACAAAAAGGCCACTTTTCATTGCTCATTTTCCACCAACAGTCCAATTAACTTACTTTTTCTTCATTTCTTACTAATGATATCCCTTATGAATTTGTTTTGTAAATGTTGTAAATTGTATATGAAACCTACTCATAACACATTTCCCCCCCAAATGTTTGTAATATTTGTCTTAGTTAAAATGTTCTAGAATAAAAGTCTCTGCATTTATAATCTGATTGAGAAAATGAAAAACTAGTTAGATCTTGACCAGCAGTGACAAACCTTGCAACGAGCCAGCGGACGGATATGGCCTGGCTATCTGGGCTGTTTAAAATTAGTGTACAGTGGGTTCATTTATATAAATTAAGCTTGTGTGTGTGTTTGTACATAGATGGGACTGGTAACAGTTCATGTACAGTGTTTGTTAGCAGTGTTAGCCTAGCATGTTTCATTATAAACTGAAACTCTTTAGTAAAACTTTACTGTTTTACTTGTTACAAAATGTTACAACAACAAAGAACAACAAAGAAAATGTGTTTGATTCTGTGCCTGATTTTTGATTCGCAAGTATATTATAGCTCCAGAGAACTTACATCCTAAAAAGTATTAATAATGATCCCACAACCAACAACAGAGCAATTTATTTTTCCATATTTCTCTTGTCTTGATGTGCACTGGAAGTTTGTAGTATTGGGTAACTCTAGGTATGCCAACCTTTCTGCCCAACAACAACCAAAACTACACGTTCCCTACCATTTTCATTCAGTGAGTGAAAAGTTTCATTGAGTGAAATCTAACTAATGAGCTAAAAATAGGGTGGTCCTACTTTGTTTTACTGGAATGTGGGAT
Organism: Salminus brasiliensis; assembly: GCF_030463535.1. Lineage (NCBI taxonomy): Eukaryota > Metazoa > Chordata > Actinopteri > Characiformes > Bryconidae > Salminus > Salminus brasiliensis. The sequence goes on along the minus strand of NC_132892.1, from coordinate 9,074,707 downwards.
TCTGAACTGGTTAAGGAATGGAAATGGACATTTTTCCGGGTTTGTTTGGGGCATTTTGGTGAGGAAATCTTATGATCTCAGCAGTGGGCAGCAGTGTTAGTTCACAAACAACAATATTAACAAATACATTTGATCAGCAAATGACATTGTAATTCAAGGGAATCTCTTCATTCTGCTTACAGCAGTTCCAGTGCCAGCCATTATATCTCTTATTCTTTTTTCTAACACATCAGCAGTGCTGCCTTACTCAGTATATGTCTATGAAAATAATGTGATTACCATGGTGAAAAACAACCTAAAGAACCTTATTCTAAAGCAACTCATATGTCAGATGCCCTTAAAGCCTGAGCCATGCTGTGTGGTACTGCTCCCTTGTGGATAAAATGTGCAATGCATACACAGTGTGGAGGTGGTTGGTGTGGCGCAACAGATAACACCACTACCTGTCAGTGCACTACCACATCATGTGGGAGACTGGGGTTCGATTCCCAGTCTGGGTGACTATGCTGCGCTATACCAATAAGAGTCCTTGGACAAGACTCTTAACACTACATTGGCCCACCTCTGTAATACGAATAACCTTGTAAGTCGCTCTGGATAAGAGCGTCAGCTAAATGCCATAAATGTAAATGTAAATGTAAGTAGTAATAGTGCTCTTAAGATTGAAATCTGAAGCCTTGAAGCCTGTAGAGAATGTTGCCCTATCTGTTGTGCTCTTTGTTGTAGTGTTCAGGACTCAGTTACGTCTCAGAGGTAAATTAAAACCATTCACGAGTAAACACTGGGAAATAATGACTTTAATAAAGTTAAAAGTATCAGGCCAAAAAAGGTGTCTCACATGCTGAGTTCCCTGTAGGGCTGCAGAGGAACCCCTTAGTGCAGCAAGCATCTGTCAGCATAGAAAAGGATGGTTTTAATACTATGTATTCTTGACAAATGACGAAGCTCACCGGAGAGGCCTGAGCAATAAAGGTGCAAATCTGAGAACATGATGTGTAAAGCTATTTAACCCGGCAGTATCCATACATTACTTAAAACCCTTGCATTAGAATAAATACAAATAAACAAATAGGCAGTGCATTGTGATTGGTGTGTATACGTGTGTAAGCTTAACCATGGCCAAACCCCTCCTTGAGGAAGTGCAGTATTTACACTCACTGTCCAATGCCTAGTTTATCTAGTCAATCGCTCATTAAAGTAATCAGGCGAGCTGCTGGAGGAACTAAACAGATCCAAACAGTGACTGGAGTTCACAGAGAGGTCATTCTAAATCTATTCTTTTACCCCTTTTGAACATGTATATACATTTGACATTTGCACAGTACTGTGGATTTCTTTACTCATAGATATACTTACCTAGTTAGTAGAAGTATAATGGCTATGGCTAAGTCACTGGACGGCTCTAGAACACTCTATAAACGCAAACTTTGAGTTTAATCAGGGCTGTTTCTTGCTGTAAGCTATAATACAAGCAGCCGCTTAGGGCCCCCAAGCCGCCAGGAAGCCCTGTGAACATGCTGTACTGTTTTTTTATTATCATATAGGGACATTTCCAGGAACCTGGGGTTGTGAGTTTTTTGGTTGTTGCTCTGGTCTCTTTATTTGAGGAGTGTGACCTGGTGCTACGGTTTCCTCACACCTCCCAAAAACACATGGGAGGTGAATTGGCTATGCCCTCTAAGTGTGAGTAAATGCGCATAACTGTGTGTGTGTGTGTGTGTGTGTGTGTGTGTGTTACACTGCAATAGACTAGCACCCTGTCAGGCTCAACGATTCCTGCTAGGCGCCGGAACCACCATGGCGCTGACTGGGAAGAGGCAGATAAGAAGGCAAGTGGCTATTATCATAAGCAGTTTAGTATATTGCATTTCCTGTATATCCTATTTATGTTCCCATGGTTTCCCAATTAAAAAGTATTTAATATTATATACTGTATTTATCATTTTGCCAAACAGAATATTATGATTTGTCCACTTGGTCTTCCAAGTAAGATGCAAGGAAATGACCCTCAGTGTAATGTACATCCCACAATCCAAGCCCATAATGAGACACACAACTGACATCAGTCCACAGGTCAATGTGATACTTTATTCATAAACCTAAGACCATATATAATACTGTATAAATACTCTAATATAATCTACATCCTTCTGTTATTTCAATAATAATAACAACAAATAGAAATACAATAATAATAATAATAATAATAATAGAAAAGCCACAAGATTATATTAAACAGGCTGTACAAAAATAAATAAGGTTTGGATATTCTGTACAAAAAGAAATACGTCATTAAGATGACACCTTCGTGGAAGGCACGAGAGACTTACTTATGAAGTAGTAGCAGGAGAGAAGTCCCTCACCCATCTCCAAAATATGCCCTCTAACACGCAGACATTCACACAGTCACTCTTTCACGCTCTCACTTTCTCATACACAAACAGCACTCACTCCTCAGATACAGAAACCATGTTCTTTGGCCTCTCTCCCCCTCCATCTTTAGGTTCCCTCATGATAAGGTTATTATGGCTTTGAAAACAGACAGCAATATCAACCTGCGTACTAACTGTGTAGCTGTGGCTAAAAAGAAAATGAGCAACACTCATTTATGGTGTATGATAGCAGCTTGTGTGTCTATGTGAGGTGAGTGTGGAGTGGGTTTTGGCAAGAAGGCATCCATAAAATATGTGCTCTGTATGCTAGTAACAAAAAAAAGGCTGGAATTAGTAGCAGGAGTACCACTTGTTGGCCCTTTATAAAGGTCTCCTTACTAAGTCCCAACTACTGCTTTCTACACTCTAATGGCGCCTTTCCATTTTGTGGATCCTCTCATATACATGTTCCTATAGGGAAGCAAACCTGTCTATCTAGTCCAGCTCAGACAGACAGTACAAATATATAGACTAGAGCTTTTCATACAATCATTCAGTTTAAAACACACTCACACTCAAAGTCCCACATGATGACAACAGCACCTAAAGCAGCACATAGTGTCCTTATAGTGTCCATACACTCTTCCTCCTTCTCAGCTTTTTTTGACAGGTACACAGTGTGCCAGCTTTGTGCCCTGTACCCAGTGTTGGAGGAGTGGGAGCTGTAGCACTAGATGGGGGCAAATTGCAGTCATCGTCATAAGGGGCCCTTTGGATCCCAAAAACCTGCATTGCTCTGCTTCAGATACTGAACAAGCAGGATTAGAGTCATTCAAGGTTGCTTTTAGTTCTAACCAGTCTTAACAGGTACTCTGGATGCACAAGTCCAGCAGGGGTCGAGGCCGATCTTTCGCGTTGCAGCTGTCGTGGGACAAGGTGCGACCATCGTGCCCCACGCAGCGCAACTGACGTTTCCGGAAGCCTCGCCCACAGGTCTTGGAGCAGGCTGACCACTCTCCCACCAGCCAGGATGGGCAGGCCTGTGTGACACAAGGGCGAGAGGAAGGAGGACGCAGCTCTTCAGGGCAGTCTTGAGATGGTCGGCCATGGGCATCTAGACAGAGGATGTCCCTCATTTGTGTGCCTTCGCCGCAGACCTGTGAGCATGGTCCCCATTCGCGCAGGGTCCACTCTGCACCTCCAGCTTCTCCAATGGCATTGATGGAACGCCGGTTGGAGGCAGATGGATTGGAAGCAGGACGTGGTGCAAAGTAGCTGTACTTGACGCGGGGTCGTGGAGAGTCACCTACCGACAATACCTGGATTGTTAGTGGCTCTGGAAGAGGAGCAAAGCTGCGCACCCGCTCCAGAGTGGCTGAGGAACCACTGTAGCGCAGAAGTGCCCCTCGCAGGGAGATGTCAGTCTCCAGAGTTGTTAGTTTGTAGTCACCATTTAGTAGGTAGGTGCCATCTTGACGGCGGACTGCCAGGTAGCTGTTGTCTTGGCGACGGCCGCCGGGGGACCGCTGCTTGACATCAAGGTTGGTGGCACCGGCAGGGATTGTCACGACATCTTGATAGCCAGGTCTGAAATCATGAAACAGTAACAGAGGTCAGATTCAAAGTCTGGGCTCTAGATGACACACTAGCACATCCGGTCAAGTAAGGTTAGAAGGTCAAATTTGATTAAAGCGGAAGGTTCACCTTGCACGTTCCAGTGATCCAGACACTTTCTTGCAAGTGGATCCGTCCCCTCCACAGACGCCGCATTTATCGAACCGTTTATTCGAGCCAATGACACGGTCACACCCAGCCTTGACGCACTGGCCTTGGACACACACTGAGGTGGAGTCGGGGGTGCAGGGTGTCCCATCAGCCACCTGAGGGCAGCAGAGAAGCACGTTTTATGCAGTGTCCCTTTTCAAATGTGGAATAAGAACCTTAATTCATTTGTTACAAATTTGCAGACACAAGTCGCCTACATACCTTTGGCTTGAGAATGAAGAAGTAGCCTGTTCCCTTTGCTCTGCAAACCAGCTTGCAGCGGTCCTTGGGTGACACGCCAGCATACTTCGGCACCCACTCGACACCTTCACCGGAGCCAAACGACACTTGGGACGAGATGTCATTGTGGGCCAAACACTGCTCTTCACGGAAGGTTAAACCTACATAGAGCGTTGGACATTCATGTTAGCCACAGGACCAGCACACAAACCATGATTTGTTGTATTTTGAACATTTTAAGGATCGCTATCCACTTACCATTGCTGTCGGGGCAGGCCTCTGTATTGCAGGATCTGTACTGAATCCTTTTACCCTCGCAGTATTTGCCTCCGTTCTTGGGCAGGGGGTTGTCACAGTCTCTGAAAGAGTACTGTACACCACCACCACATGTACGTGAGCACTCCCCCCAAGATCCCCAGGTTCCCCATCCACCATTGACCGGAGTCTGAAATAACAAGAGAGAGAAACTGTCAGACATGAAAAGCAAAGTGCGTCAAGCCATTTACAACCGACCTCCAGATTTCAGTTCACGCATTGCACCAAAGAGCGCCTACCTGGTAGGTGGCTGCTTCCTTCTTGCTGAGACACTGGCCTGCCATGCAGTAACTGTCATGCCCACATGGTGTTCCATCAGCCCATGGGAAGTTCTTGGTTTGGCAGACCAGCAGACCACTTAAAGTGGTGACCGTGCACCACAGAGCTGCACAGGTGGTGCTCAGGTCAGGGCAGTGCTGTGACTCTTCTCCAAATGTGAGCCGACACTGTGTGTCAGCATCATACACAGAACCTGGCAGGGCCTGAGGTAACTGCTGAGGTTTCTGGGGCTTGTCCAGCAGACACTGGCCATGGCCATTGTCCAAGAAGGACGTGACCATCAGGGCACTGCAGGGAGACCAAGGTTGCAGTTGGTCCAGGTTGGAAAGAGTAGAAGCCATCATATGAGAGCTCCAGTGGTCACCATTGACACTAGCACACTGCTTGGCATCGTCATGGGGCATGTTGAACACATGACCTACAAGAAAGTAGAGCTTGTAAGGACTTGATATTTGGTATTTGGTTTCTGCTGTAATAGTTCCACTGACAGAGCATTCATTCTTACCCAGCTCATGTGCCACAGTAAAGGCCGCTTGCAGTCCATCATCCTCGATTATGGAGCAGCTCCGGTCAGGATCACATACCGTGCCCACGTCGGCCATGCCCAGTGTGTCGCAAGAGTGAGCACCACATAGATCCTTAAGAAAGAAGGGAGATCAAAAAAACTATATAAAAATCTGCGTTTTGATTTCACAAATACACTTTTTTTAACAATGTTGTTGGTTCTTACTTGTCTCGTGAACAGCACTGCTGTGTCATAATGCTCGGGGTGGCGATCACTGGCAGGGTTGTGCTGCCTTTGCCACTGGCAGAAGTTCCTCAGAGTCATGGCAGCGTTGGTGGAAACATCTGGTCCATGTTCTTCATTGTACACCACCAGTAGCTTCACCACAGCCAGTGAGATGGAGTTGTGGATGGTTGGGTGGCGATAAAGGCGAGAGGCTACTGCCATTATGGTCAGCAGGTAAGGCTTCAGCCCGGCTCCGTGGAACTCGGCCATGGACTGATCTGCTACAATCATGATCTCCAGATATCGTGGGGTGGACACGAAGCGACGGGATCGATGGTGTGCTGAAACAAACAAGCAAGGCATACTGACATTAGCCTTTGGACAAATGTGTGCTTTATTCCTCTACTTGTAGTTATTATTATACATTTCATTAAAAAAATGATAATTAATGATAAATAGAATGATGAAAAATGGTGATTACAGGTATTAAAGGGCATCTTAGCCCATTTACACAGAAGAAACAGCACCATAAGCAGTTTTATGATATAATTATCAGAATCCCAAAGCTATTAGAGATGGCCCATACTTTTTAAATCCACCTTTTTGTCTTTTTAGCAGGAAAAAACCAGCATGGCAAGAACTCGGATCATCGCTCAGCTTCAGTTTCCTAAACTGGGGCTCTTTCAAGGGGGAAAGCTAGCAGAAAACTTGCGCCATCCACAATCCTCCTGGAGAAAATGTCTGTCGGTGCTGACCTATACGCGCCGTATCAGGAGGCGAGCTTACACGCCTCACCAGCTCAGAGCCTCCCGCCTTCTAAGAAGTCTTCCCACCCTCCTTTCCCCCTGCCTCATTTCAGTTAACCCTAACCTCACTCGCAGCAGGTTTTATCCATGTAAAATGTATGTCCTATTTTTCCAGACACTTCAAACTTTTTTTTTTTGCTCCTGTGAGGAGCATCTTACGTAAGCTTCACGTTCAGTAACAGCTGGAGACCTGCGGCAGACACAGAGAGCCCTTGAGCCTGCCAAATTCAGTCAGTATGCGCCAAGCGCACCCTGGATGTGGCGGTGTCACTGAGTTTATAGAGTTTACAGGAGGGTGGGCATAAAGTAGTCTCATACGGGAAAAGTGGGACTCCTCTAGGGCAGCAAGATACGGACAAAACACCATGCGACCTGCCGTGACTGTGGTGTGTATTATTAAAAACACACTGGTGATGTGCTTAAAGATTGATCTGTGTTATTTTTTAGCCAAATGATTTAATGATTTTGTTGGATCATTGATTCACCCCAAAAACCCATGGAAACACATTGTATGTGTTTTTTTTTACAACAAGCACAGTTTTATAGATAAAAATATATATATTTCTGTACTTTCCTTAATGGGCCCCAAAAAAAATGTTACATAAATTGCATCTCATGTGGCTGTGTGTGTAAAACAAAGTAATAAAACACATAGTATCCCTATTTTTATGTCAGGATCTATCGATTTTTCAAAAGAAACGCCAGAATCGTAAATATCGGTATTTTAGTATCGAGCCGCCGTAGTATCGCGATAATGATTACCATACGATATATCGCGCAGCCCCCGGTGTTCTGACGTACGCTCAGACTTACAAGTGCTGAAAGTGATTACCTTGAGAGTCCGTAGAGCTGCTCTGCTGGTCTGAGCCGGTCTCCTTGTGCTCGGGCACCTTCTCCTCCTCCTCGTTGACGCCGCACTTGGAGCCGGCGCCTCCTGCCCTGCTCCTCCGGCGGACAACGTGCAGGTCGACGTGCGAGGCGTTGGCCCCGGCGGGCTGGATGAAATACTCTTCACCGCCGGTGTAGAAGGCGCCTCTCAGCCCGTCACAGGCGTTGATGGCGGCGGCTGACTCGGGCTCCCCACGCACTGTACCCGAGTAGAAGCAGCGCTCCTGACCCGCGCCGTCTGGCTCCTGGCTCTCCTCGGTTCGGCCGATCTCGTGGAACACGAAGCCGGGCGCCAGGAACGTGCGGTCGGGCTCCAGCTCCAGTACCGACTGCTTCCCGAACACGTCCAGCTGGTACACGAGCTTCTGGGACTCGGCATCTGCGTCCGCGGGACCGAGCCGTACCGGGACCACGGTGGTCTCCTCCCACTCGCCCTGCACCCCCACGGTGCACGCGGCAGCGAGGAGCACGAGCAGTAAACTCAGCATATTCCTTCAGAAACTTGGACTAAGTAAAAGTATTAAAGTCCTGAGAAAAGGAGCACAGCCTTGAAGAGTTCAGAACTGCGGGTCACAGACAGATCTGATCAAACTAAAAGCGTCTAGAAACAGACAGAAATCCAGTGCCAAGGCTCGTTGGAGTACCGATCACAGCTTGTGGAAAAGGAATAAATGAAACAGTCGTTTCTCTTGTTTCTGAAGTTTCTGCTGAAGTTCTCGCAGCTTTAATTCCCATTCGCACTTCGTCCCGGACATCAGCGCCTCCTCCACTGTCTCTCCTTCGCTCTGCTTCTCCTTTTCTCTCAGCGTGCGGCTCCCGGCTCGCTATTTATGTGCCCCTGTCGGGACCACCCCCTTCCTGGAGTCTCTTTGATCAGACGGCCCCGAGCTCCTCGTGCGCAGCTCCACGCAGCGGAGGCCTGGAGCCCCGCCACCGGCATTAATCACAGCGGAGCGGCACAAAAACCCCTCCACCTCCTTTTAACCCTTTAGAGAGACTCTCGCGCGCACTCCACTCCCTCTTTCTCACCCATTTCTCAACATACAGGACACGGAAGCCCATAAATAATACACACAGGTAACCCTATGGAACACCGGGACCTTCATATAATACAATAATATGGATATCATATCATATACTTAGGTCACCATATAGGGCACTGATGTCTTCAAAGGAACACATAGTACATTGGTTCAAACAGAACACTTAAGACACTGTGTGTCACTTAAGATTCATATAAAACTTCATACAGAACACTGAAGTCCTCATACAAAACACTAAGGCATCATACAGAACACTTAAGTCCCCACTTAGAACACTCAAGGCATCATATAGAACACTAAGGCATCATACAGAACTGTGAAAACTTCATAAAGAACACTTAAGTCATCATACAGAACACTCACTTAGAACACTCAAGGCATCATATAGAACACTAAGTCCTCATACAAAACACTAAGGCATCATACAGAACACTTAAGTCATCATATAGAACACTAAGGCATCATACAGAACACTTAAGTCATCATATAGAACACTAAGGCATCATACAGAACTGTGAAAACTTCATAAAGAACACTTAAGTCATCATACAGAACACTCACTTAGAACACTCAAGGCATCATATAGAACACTTAAGGCATCATATAGAACACTTAAGTCATCATACAGAACACTCACTTAGAACACTCAAGGCATCATATAGAACACTAAGTCCTCATACAAAACACTAAGGCATCATACAGAACACTTAAGTCATCATATAGAACACTAAGGCATCATACAGAACACTTAAGTCATCATATAGAACACTAAGGCATCATACAGAACTGTGAAAACTTCATAAAGAACACTTAAGTCATCATACAGAACACTCACTTAGAACACTCAAGGCATCATATAGAACACTTAAGGCATCATATAGAACACTTAAGGCATCATACAGAACACTTAAAGCATCATATAGAACACTAAGTCATCATATAGAACACTTAAGGCATCATACAGAACACTTAAGGTATCATAGAGAACACTTAATGCATCATATAGAACACTTAAGGCATCATATAGAACACTTAAGGCATCATAGAGAACACTTAAGGCATCATATAGAACACTAAAGTCCTCATATAGAACACTTAAGGCATCATAGAGAACACTTAAGGCATCATATAGAACACTAAAGTCCTCATATAGAACACTTAAGGCATCATAGAGAACACTTAAGGCATCATATAGAACACTTAAGGCATCATACAGAACACTAAAGTCCTCATATAGAACACTTAAGGCATCATATAGAACACTTAAGGCATCATAGAGAACACTTAAGGCATCATATAGAACACTAAAGTCCTCATATAGAACACTTAAGGCATCATAGAGAACACTTAAGGCATCATATAGAACACTTAAGGCATCATACAGAACACTTAATTCATCATATAGAACACTTAAGGCATCATATAGAACACTTAAGGCATCATACAGAACACTTAAGGCATCATATAGAACACTTAAGGCATCATAGAGAACACTAAGTCATCATACAGAACACTTAAGTCATCATACAGAACACTAAGTCATCATACAGAACACTTAAGGCATCATATAGAACACTTAAGGCATCATACAGAACACTTAAGTCATCATATAGAACACTCAAGGCATCATATAGAACACTAAGGCATCATACAGAACACTTAAGGCATCATACAGAACACTTAAGGCATCATATAGAACACTTAAGGCATCATAGAGAACACTAAGTCATCATACAGAACACTTAAGTCATCATACAGAACACTTAAGTCATCATACAGAACACTAAGTCATCATACAGAACACTTAAGGCATCATATAGAACACTAAGTCATCATACAGAACACTTAAGTCATCATACAGAACACTTAAGGCATCATATAGAACACTTAAGGCATCATATAGAACACTTAAGTCATCATACAGAACACTTAAGGCATCATATAGAACACTTAAGGCATCATACAGAACACTTAAGGCATCATAGAGAACACTTAAGGCATCATATAGAACACTTAAGGCATCATAGAGAACACTTAAGTCATCATACAGAACACTAAGTCATCATACAGAACACTTAAGGAATCATAGAGAACACTTAAGGCATCATAGAGAACACTTAAGGCATCATACAGAACACGAAGTCATCATACAGAACACTTAAGGCATCATACAGAACACTTAAGGCATCATACAGAACACTTAAGGCATCATACAGAACACTTAAGGCATCATACAGAACACGAAGGCACCCCACCAACCCTGACCCTAGGCCATGGATCTTCTGTATAAAGTTATTAAACTGAAATTTATATATGAATCATACAAAACAACAGTGAAGGAACCTCACTTTTTCATTTTTTTTTAAGTTCTTATGATTTTGAACATTTAAAAATAATGTATACTTGTAATGAATGTATTGGTCAATAACTTCTACAAAAGTTATTCATTTATATTTGTTTTTGCTAAAACTCATATCTGGCCAAATCATATAACTGTTCAGTTCCATCATAATTCTGGCTGCAGAAGCCAGTCCGCTGAGTGCAGCCGGTTTGCAACGCAGGCGCCTGGTCGAGGTTGTTAAGGTGGACCGGACTTCGTCTCTCTGTATGCTAATGAGTTCGCCCGGCCACGCCCCTCGCTCTGACCTCGCCCTCCCCCCTCAACTCACGCACGAACCGCTTCACAAACCCTGACCTGCTCCACGTCTCGTGGCCGCTTTGAGCCTCTCGTTAGAGAGCCTGAATCACTGTGTTCACCCCGTAACCCGCTGAACCGACTGAAGACTGAGGGAATCAGGCCGCGAATGAAAGAGGTCTGTTTGGTGACCTCGAAGTGAAAAGCTTGGAACGGCAAAACGAGCACATGCCGTACGAGAACAGCGTAAAACGGGCATGTCCGAAAGGGAACATCAGTACTGATAGCGATCAGATGTTAGAAATGTAGTCAGGGCCATAAAACGGCGGGATCACGATGTCGCGGTTAACCTTCCTGAACCGTGAGGCCCACCACAGCCCCCTGCTCCACCTGAAAGACTCCACTAGCCTGGCTTTAGACTGTGATGTAGGCATATGCGCATTTTGGTGTAATCGGTAATCTACATGAACATGGGTTTTATTATGTTGTGGTGGTGGAAAGCACTCCCTGGTGTTATGAACTTATGAAGTTCACAATAAGAGGCTTTCTGGAAACGTATATTAACCTCGTAGCAGCTTTCTCTTTACTGCTCAAGACACTTCCAGCGTTCAGGTCCACCTTAAATCCGACGCAGCGGTGAGGGGGTTTGGCTGAACGTCATAGAAATGTCCACCAGATGGCGCGCAGTGATCAGGCAGGATGTCCCATCACGCCAATCTTAGCAGATCTTCTCAGCGTTTTTTAGGAGGCCTTAGAATAAAGACAAATTAAACACCAATGAAAAATTAGCAAGCTATAAACAAACAACTAAATAAATAAACAAACATATAATAAAATGCTAGTTTTCTGTAAGAATTACAATTAATAAAAATTATTTCCATTTGTGTCACTTCCTCTTATTAATCCTCTATTAAACCTCTGGAGCTACTCATTGTCATTGTCATCGATCAGCCATCACAGTAAAACCACCTGCAGATGAAGTGAATAAACATTGACTATCTCCATACAATGGAACGTGGGATCAATGGGGGATGTACATATTAGGCAGCTAGTGAACAGTCAGTTGTAGAAGTCGATGTGTTGGAAGCAGGAAAAATGGGCAAGCATAAGAATCTGGTCACTCTGACAAGGGCAAAATAGTGGTAGCCTAGACGACTAGGTCAGATCATCCCCAAAGCATCAGGTCTTGTTGGATGTTCCCATTATGCAGTGGTGAGTTCCTACTGAAAGTGCTGCAAGGAAGGGCAACAGGTAAATCAGCAACAGGGTCATGGATCTCTCATTGTCTCATTGATGTGATCCATCTAGGCCCCACCTCACAACTGATAGGACTTCAGTACTGCAGTATTATGCAAGTAATTGGGAAGTTATGACTGATCAGTGCAAGTCGGTTTGAGTGCAGCACATAAGGTCCAGCACAAGTGTCCTGCAGTGTCCAACAGATGGCGCTGCAGCCTTATGTGTATATATTTATTTGCACAAAGTGCTGCTAATTCTAGTGATCCAGTAGGGAAGCCCCAGAAGGCCATGGGGGTCACATTGTCTCCTACTATGTCTAGAGGTAATTATTATTTATAGTTATTTATAGTTTCAGATATAGATATAGATTTTAATATTTTTCAATAGATTTATTATTTAGATTTTACTTGATCATTTGGCAAATGCCGTTAATACAAAAACCAACCTGCTAATACAGTGGAGTGTATAGGCTATTTCAGTGGTAATCTACGGGCACTGTGGATGTAAAGTATAGATGTGATTTATGCACACACACACACACACACACACACACACACACACACACACATGCACTTGTGATCATTCTAAACATTTCTGATTTCACATTTTTATATTGATTAATATTTAATAAGCCTCGGAGGCCTCGGAGTGGGCTTAGTGGACTAAGATCCGAGGATGGCTGGTTGGACTCCGGCTGATTGGACTCCAGAACAGGCATCTGTTAGCTGTTGTATCGGAGCTGGGGAGCCACACTTTCCTCCAAGCGTGTTGGCTGCTTAGTGATGCAAAAGGCCGTGGCCGGCCTCACATGTGTCGGAGGAAACTAGTGCTAGGTCTCACCCTCCTAGTGTTGGGGGCATTGGGGGAGTTCACATGAATGGGGATTAGGTAATTGACCTTCCAAATCGGGTAGAAAATGGGGTCAAATTAGAAAAGCTATTATAAAAGAAAGGAAGAAAAAAAGGGGACAATCGCTTTAAATTTTGCAAGATAATAAATGTATAATCTTGGGAAAACAGTTGTAATTATGACTTAATTATGACTCTTGTGAAATATTAATGAACCCTTCTATTAAAAGCAGCATTATGTGAGAGCTGGTATTTTTTTGCTCATGAGCTCCCCCTACATGTGTGGAGTGTAATTCACAATTACACCACTGCAGAGTAATGTTACAGGGGTTTACACAAATATGACTTGGGCTATGCAGTGTTACACAGTTGTCATGAGATTTCTTTTGCTGCTCTATCAGAGTTATATAGTGCAGAAAGCAGCGTGCCACAGGTAGACAAATGTAGTGATAAGAGTCTTGCCTAAGGACCAACTCTACAACACAACATCAGCTGCTGGAGAACTGCTACATAATGCTGCTTTAACAAACATTTGTGAATCCACATGCATAGTTTGGGGGGGTTGAGTGTTACAACACTCATAAATACAAAGGCATACAAATTCCCAGTATTAAATGAAAGGTAATAATGGTAAACGGGAAGATTGGGAAGGTGGGGAAACTGTAAAAAAGGGAAGGTTTGATAAGTATAATAAATGTTACTTTAAGTGAATGTATGAATATTACCAATGCTGATATGATGATCCACGCTAAATATTTGATTGCCTCCTCCCTGGTTCAAAAAAACATGGTTACAAAAAAAAAAAGCTGGAAAAGGATCCTTAAAATTCTCTGGATTCACACTGAAGCTGGCTCAGCTAGTTAGTCTCCTTCTGACAAGACTTTCATATTCACTTCATATTCAGGACTACCTTTCGGCAGGCTCTCCTAAAACTAAAGGAGTATGATCTGCATTTGCCTGGTGTAAGGATACTGCTGTGATTGACGTCTGCTGTAAGTCACTTCTCTAGCAATCTGGAGCACCTGATCATCAGCATTCACATCCACTTTTGCAGCTTATTTTTTCCTGGATGCTTTATAGCCAAGATTGCAAAGGAGGAGCTACATGCTGCTATTAGCAAACATCAGACAGCACTTCTGGATGGAGCTTTAGTTGTGGCAGGAGATTTCTAATAGCATGACATTTGAAGTGCATGAAAGACTTACCATGTGTTTTTTTTAAAGAATGCAAAAGACATCAACACATACTTTATTTTTTTTTACAGGTTTACTGTAGCCCTTTCAGTAAATAATATCAAATTGTCGGAAAGTAGCTTTGACAGAATTCCAGTAATAAGACAAAGATCAACAACACATAAAACATAAAAATACCGGTAAGTAAGCCTAATGTGACAAAAACGTTGGGAGGAATAGAAATTTGCAGATTAGAGGCAAGTTAAAATTCAGTGTAGTTGTGGAGGGTAGGCAGCTAATCTGAGGCAGGGAGCAGTAGCTGGTGAGGTATCAACAGTTGCTCTGTGGAAGGTGTGGGACAGGAGAGCCTGATAGTCAAATCTCCATCAGTGTCAGGCCGGACAGGGAGGCAGTCATTTACTCAAAATAAAGGTAAAGAGATGAAATTAGTTCTGCTTGGATTTACAGAGTACTGAGGACATGAGCATTATCAGATTGTGGCTAGTGGCTTAGGCAGATCTGACTATAACAACTACAAGGAGAGAGTCAGAAGGTAGCACAGACATGGACGGAACACCCCAAACATCCATTTCAGATAAGAGTTGATAGGTAATGATCTGTCACCACTGTTTTCCATTTCTAACAACTCACTGAAACTTGCATAGGCTACCTGCGTAGACTGGTATTGTGAGTATCTAGAACTTTCAGAAGGCCTAGAGAGATGTTTGCCTCATTAAGTGGTCTCACTCATTGAAAATCAGTGTGACTTTGTAATTGTTTTGGTCCTAGTCATTGCCTTGCCAGAATTCTAAATGAGCTTGTCTGAATCTACCTAGAAACCTTGGGGAAAACTCCAAGCATAACTTTAAAAGTAAGAGAGAATAACAACAGTACAATGGCTTAAACACAAATATCATGATTAAGTACAGATATGTTTATTTTTCTTTCCTAGAAATCATTAGGCCTTCTTCAAAGGCAGAGAAAGCCCTGAAGGTTCCCTATTGCATTTTTTCTCCTGCCTCACTATGGGAGACAGTATCTTAGATCATGTTTACATTACCATCGCATAAGCTTACAAAGCCATTCCCCTCCCTCATCTGAGGCAGTCTGATCAGTTCTCATTGTTCTCATCAGTTCTGTTCCCCAAATAGACACCACTCATCAAATGTGCTTAACTGTTTGTACCGTCAAAGTGTGGCCTGAGGGTGTAGTTTCCACGCCAGTTTTAACGACTGAAGTAGTTCTAGTTTATTTCAGCAGATAAATCAATGTTACCACCCTCAAACAAATAGTAATCTTCACTAATCAGAAGCAATAGCTGAACAGTAAAGTCTGTCTACTGCTTCTAAATATGGGGATGCCTGTTAAAGTCCAAGATCCTTGAGGAACATTTGGAGGTTCTTTCATTTGGAACTGTGAAGGAGGAACCTTCAAAAATGTTTGGGAGAAGGACCATGCCACAACTCTTCCTCTGCATTACTGTGTGCTATATAGCTGCCCTTCTCCTTCTTGTGATGAAAATTCGCACCCCTCCACCGCCCCTGTTCCTCCCGATGGTCCAATTATACTCCTCGGCAAGCAGGGTCTGGCTTCGCATCTTATCAGCTCAAAGACCCCCAGAACTCCAGCCCAAATTTCTCGAGCTCTCCTCCTTGCCTCAGCTTAGCCTGGTCCGCACGTCGCAAAAAGGATTTTAGAAGAAAAAAAGTTCCTTAAAGGTTCCTCAAAGCACCATAATAAGTTTCCCTACAGTTTCAAACTGAAGAACCTCCAAAAGTTCATTAAAGATTTAACAATTGGCAGCTTATCTAGTGATAATACTAAGAAGGGCTCTAGGAAGACCACAAACAGAATGTTAAAAATCAGTGGCCATCCATGACATCCCATATACAAACTATAGCTTCCCAGCCAACAGTGTAGGCCTACTTGATATGCTCAACCTCTCTAATGCTCATTATGAGCCACATGACAACTATCCTTTAACACTCCCCACCTCTCAGATACAGCAGAGCAGAGGGGATGCTGACCCTGATGTAAGGTTGCTGACCCTGATGAGGTCTTCACCAACATTTTCAAGCTAATACTGACCGAGGCAGCTGTCCTTAAATGTCTTAAGAGAAAAAACTCCACCATCACATGAATAGTGGATGCCATCTCCATGACACGACCCGGTGCTTTGACTTCCTGGACAATAGCAGCACCTTTATACATTTTATGTTTGCTACCTAGCTGTGCATGAAACCCAGTGGTTAGGTATATGACCAGGTGTAAGGTATATGACATGCAAGGTAAGTGAATTAGTTATAATTCATTAAACTGTTGGTGTTATAATGCCAAGCAAAGGATTATCTGACTAAACTTTATTTACTACTAATAAATTTGACCTAAAGGTGAATTTTGCAATGGAGCTGCAAAGGGAAAGTAAAAAATGTTCCTAGGCCACCTGCTGCCAACCCCTGGGTTAGGAAACCACACCTCCACTTTGAGGAATCCCTCAGGGCTGTGTGCTAAGTCCTCTACTCTGTTCTCTCATCACTCATGACTGTAGATAGCACCATGCTTGAAGGTCTCATCTCGTCTACCAGAAGGCAGTCCATTGTCTGGCAGACTGGTTGGGTAGGGTTGGGGTAGAATGTTTCTCCAGCCTCCATGATCTGGGTGTTCACATCTCTGATGACCTCCTCCTCGACGCCTCCTTCCTTTAATTGCGGCACCATGAATAGTACAGACCAACTGCATCTTGTGCAGAAATTCAGTTATAGGTGTACTGCAACGTTCAACACACATGATGTTGTCATGGACGCTTTGAAATGGTTACAGTATCAGCAGAGCTTTTTAGGCTACGTTCTTAAAGTTGGGGTTAGGATTTAGAGCTGATTCAAGGGTATGGTTAAGGTCAGGGCTAGGGTTAGGTGTATGGTTACATTCAATAGACAGTCATTTCCATTCAACTTGGAGTTTAGGAGCATTTAATACATATTCGATTAAATCTTAGCTGAATGTCGGGTCAGCATCTACAAGGCCTATAAAATTGGAGCATCCAAGTAAAGTGATGCCCAGATGTGTTATCTGCTTGGCAGTGTGAATAAGTGTAAAAACCTTGAATCTGACATTTTTATTCTGATTTGGGCCACTTTCATATGTGGTATTGAAATTAGAACCATATTTGATACACAGCCAGATCAGAATTCATGCGACTTCTACGTCAGTCCAACGTGACATTCACCAAAGTAGTAGTAGTGAAAAGAGTAGTGAAAATGTGATGACAGCAGTGAGTTTTCAGCGGTGGGATAGCGTGATAACAGACCTCATAAACATTTAGGGTGACCTCTATATTTAAGCAAAATTAGAAGGCACATATTGCAACTGGTCTGTGTTAGAATAAATTTTTTCAAATGCATCCACAGAAAGTTGAAGTTAAAAGAAACCAGGGAAGTGAGTGTGGCTGAATAATGTGCATTTTTTACAGCAAGCTCAAACGTATTCTCAGTGATAAGCCCAGCTGTCGGCCACTGAAACTCTTTGATAGCTCCTGTAATGCTGGCGAAGATGAAACCGAAACCTCACATGAAGTATTGCACATGCACATCAGTTTAGGACCATGAACTGCTCAGATGACTGTTGGATATAGGTCACATTAAAAACCATAGGGTGATCATCCTTTAAAAAAACCTTGTATTTGGTGAGAAAATCAGATTTGGGAACGTACACTTAGATACATAGAGCAGGTCTGGTTTCTCTATGCTGTCACAGTTATTCCATGCTTTATCTGATGTTTGTACAGCTTTTTTAGTGATCTGAGCACCTTCCCAGTTCCCAGGATAGAGAATACCCCATAGAAATCCCCAGAATGTATAACCATCAACATGTAATACAGCTTTTAAAAAATGAGGTTTAGAACTACATGCAAAAGGTTATACATTCCCAGTCATACCCCAAGGGTATCTGAGGTACCCCAAGGGATTTCCTGTGCATGCGACTGTATATCTAGCTGGACAAGCAGCCTGTTTTACACCTGATGTTTGCTGGATTTTCAGATGTTCATGTAGGTTTAAATAATTGTCATATAGCATAATAAACACCACAAGTGTGACAAAATGTTCTTACCTCGAGAGTTTGTTGCAGATAAACTGTGGACAACAGCATCTGACTTTACCAAAAAATGTGCTCTTTGGTTTTGTGACATTACATGAACATGAGATCTTGCGTCATGATTGTCTCAATGTCAACTTAGTCTTAAAAGACGTTGACGAACACCATAAAGAAATCAGAATTTAAATATATATATATATATTTTATATACATGATTTGAGGATGACTAGAAATAAAAAGACCCACTATTTTCTTTAAAAGGAAATATTCTGCTCAGTCATACTCATATTCCTAGTTAAATACAATGTATTTTGTATTGCGATACAAAAAAATGACCATAACAATAAATAAATTCATCACGTTTTTTTTACATACTAGTTGTACAAACAATAAATTATAATTTCAGTGCTGTATTTTCTGTCATTCAGCAAAGGGGTGTTTCCCATGGCGAGAGTCAGACAGTACTGGATACATGAGAGATGAGCTGAAATCTCTGGTCCCCAGGGTTGAAGATGATTGAGTTTAAATCAGGTAAGGCTTACATTTTACATTTACGGCATTTAGCAGACGCTCTAATCCAGAGCGACTTACAAGGTTACTCGTATTACAGAGGTGGGCCAATGTAATGTTAGGAGTCTTGCCCAAGGACTCTTATTGATGTAGCGCAGCACATTCACCCAGACTGGGATTCGAACTCCAGCCTCCCACATAGTGTGGTAGCTCAGTGGCAGGTAGCGGTGTTATCTGTTGCGCCACACCAACCACACATTTTTTAAATAGTTTTCATAGTTAGTGGTCCGAATTTGAAATATTCTTCTTAAACTCATTAGTATATCAATAGTCTTCTTTAATACGCTTTAATACAATATGCTGTATTGAAAGTCAATGTACTTCAACCCTAAAACAGAAATGTACAAATGGTGCATAATATTGGGTATTTGTGGGTTTTTTATGTGTGTGTTATTGTTTAGCGATCATGTATCTATTTGTATGTGGTGGAAGACTGTATTCAGTATGAATGTATACTGCATCTCAACATCATATCATACTGATGTGTCTGTGCATATCCAAAACAGAAAGCATGGTAATTTCAGATGGGTCCATCAAAGGAATACTGCAGCATTTTAATCTAATCTCTATCAAGCATAACGGGCAGTTGCTGAATTCCATTGACAAACACTTGAAATACGTGAATAGAAGCGGATACCAATTTTGCCCCCTAGCGTGTTTAAGGTGGTAGTAACTTTAGGCTCCTGTTGAAGGTGTTGCACGCGGATGATCGAGCCGGCGGATGGGATTTATAGAATGACGTGGATTAGTGCAGTGCAATGCATGATGTGTGGAAAATGTGTTTTAAGCAGATGTTAATAACTAGTAAAAAAGAGTAATAACATTTGGGCAAGCAAAGGCCATATGGTGAGGAAAGTAGCTGAATCTGCAGGTGTACGGAAGCGTACGGTCATATGGGTATACCAGCAATGGCAGAAATCCCAGCCTACATGAGATTCTCATCAGAATTGTGGCCGGAAGATGAAACTGACAAACAGGGACCGCCGGCGTGTTTCTCAAAAAAAAAGTACTTCCCAACTAATTTCTGAAAAAACACTCTGCAAGGAGCTTTGTGAGCAAAAGTGAGCAAAGGCCTCTTGTGTACCACTCTGCTCCATATGACACATGGTGTCTTTCAGAAACACTGGGATTTTTGCCACTGCTGGTAGATCCACATGACTGTATGCTTCAAAACACCTGCTAATTCAGCTACTTCCTTCACACTATGGCCTTTGACACACCCAAATGCATCACTCCTTTTAGCCAATCATTAACATCTGCTTTGCGACCCAATTTCCATGCATTCAGTGAGACACTCACAACACTGTACCACCTCTTCTCAATGTATGAATCCCCTCACACACCCGCAGGTATGTATAGCCCTATGATGCTCATGTAATGCCATCTGCAGTAGCCTGAAGATACTTACCACCTTAAACCTGCAAGGTGACTAATGTTCTGTCCAGGGAGCTTATAATGTGTGTTTAAAACTACAACCATTACACTGCAATAATACAGGAATGTTCTGATTTTATCCAAATTTCATACAGTCAAAAGCAGTTCCTTGCTGTTTCCCTTTGGCATTCTGGTATTCATTGTGATCATGGAGGAGCTTGCGAACACTCCACCCACAGCACTAGTTTGAAACCATATTATCACAATTTATCCCTTTGAAACAAATGTCCCATCTCAGAAAAATATGGGTTTCACATAAGCTTTCACAAATGGAATTCAGCAAATGCTGGCCTTCTACTATTAATGCAGACGTTGTTGTCCATGGTTGTAGGTGGTACACTACAGAAGCTGCAGATAAAGATTTGAAAACCACTGGAGAATTCCTTTAACAAGTGATCAGAATGGCAATGGGTAAGTAGGGAGGGATAGGAAAGGACAGGAATAACAGGATCCAGGTTTTCCCATATGGTGTGCTGCAGGAATCCCTGGCACACATTAACAAAAGAAATCCTAAACTTGTTGAGAAGCACACATTAAGACATGGGCGTCAACAGATTATGGTCTTTCTGACCATTTTGAGAATGTGCTGGACATAAACACAGGAAAACAGTAACATATATTCGTCACAATTACACTCCAATGGGCATGTAAGCTTCCATTTGTCGTAACTCTGCACCATTGTAGGAGTTGTCAACCTCCAAAACCAGAGTAGTCATACTACAGTCCCATGGTGCAGGAATAGCTCAAACTCTATTTACTTGCAGTCCTCTATGTTAACCCAAAATTACATTTCTATCGTCTTTGCTGGGTTTCAGTTCAAATTTGACCTGGTGATGGATACACACTAAAATACACTGAACCCCAAAGGGGAGTGGCTGGACAAAGACATCTGGTCATCAGGAGAAGAGTGGCTACATATTGTTGACTCCTCAGTGAATCCAGGCTGCAGATTAAGTCACTATTTTGCATTGGAGGCCAGGGCTGGTGCTCCTTGTCCAAGGTCATCGTCGGAATACAAGCCGATTCAGTCAAAGTTCCACAGTGACATTTTAGGGCATGAAACAGCATCAGAACAATTACAACTGCAAGTGTACAAGAACCTTGCATGGTTCTGCTCCACGAGATTCTATGTGTCTATGCTCCAATTTGTCTGTCTCCTCTTGAGACCTTCCACTGCGGACACGGAAGAAGAAGCACACATCCACAAGAGCAAGCTTTCAAAAGTCCTCTTCCTTAAAAGTTCTTCAGCACTTTTTAACCAGGCAGTGTTTGAAGGCTGGAGGTCTGTCTCCCAGAGGACACCCTTTACTTAGCTTACCCAGCAGGTCCTTGCACTGAACTGTACGACTCTGCCAGCCAGTGTCACAAGTCCTGGAGCAAGTCATCCATGCACCCGTCACCCACCGAGGCCCAGGTGGGGTCGTTGGTAGAGGTTTGGCTGTGGAGGGCATCTCCGTGGTCATGGTGAACATCTCGGCTGAAGACATCGCCGCAGCTGTGGCAGAAATCAACCAGGTGGTCCGAGGTGGCAGTGGCGTCTTACGTGGCATGAAGAAGCTGTAGCGTATGTCGAGTGGCTTCTTTGCATCTGTCGCTAGTATCTGAACCACCAGGCTCTCTTGAAGAGCCCCAGGCCCCATGCTGTGGAGGGCCTCATCATGCTGGCTCCAGCCACTGTAGTTAAACATAGTACCATTCAGAGGGATGACAGTCTCTGAGGTAGAGATCATGAACTTGCCATTGAGAAGGTAATCTCCATTAGGTCGGCGGAGGGCTAGGTAGGCTGTGAAACGAGTCTGGCCTTTTGGCTTATATTGACGGATCTTGATGTGAGTTGAGCCCTCTGGGATCTTCACCACATCAGTGTATCCCTTACTGCAGGTGGGAGAAGGAGGAGAGTAAAATGTGGTTAGCATGCTAGTTTAGACTATATACTGCAAGACATGCAATATTATCACTCCATTAATTGAAGGTAAGAATTTATTCAAAACCTATGACCCATGTGAAAAAGTATCCCTAAGCCTAAAGGATCCCAAAACCTAATTTCTGGTTGTGTCACTCTTGGCCACCATAAGAACATCATGCCATCAACAGTCATCAACATTATGTTGGTAATGCACTTAGCTTTATGTCACAAAAACCTTCAGGATTTTCTGATAGAAAGAAGAATTCCTGGTTCCATTTCTGTCAGAAAATCCTGAAGGAGAAAGTTCTTCTGTCATGTGACCTAAAGCCCAAGTGCAGTTGGGTTATGCAGCAGGACAATGATCTGGAGCATGTTAGCAAGAAACAAGAAACATAAGAAACCAAAAAAAAATTTAAAGTGTCCACGTCAAAGTCCTGACTTAAATTCAATCAAGATGCTGTGGTAATACTTTAAAATGGGCAGTTTGTGCTCAAAAATCCAAAAATGCGCATTTATCGCAAACATTTGATTGCAGCTGTTACTGCTAAGAGTGGCAAAGTCAGTTATATGGAAGAGGGCAAATACCTTATCACAGCACTGTATTTAGAGTGATTCTCGTTCCATAAGCTAACACTAAGCTGTCACATTACATGCAGAATATCATGGATGCACATATTTGAGATTGACGCTAACAACATTGTAAACACAACAGAGTTAGCAGAAGTTAGCATTACCACAGTGGTTATATTGACATACTATAAAATAATCATTCTGTACAGATGCCTCAGATAGGTCACCAGACTATACATGATGATACACCAATGTGTAGCCTTCAGCTGTTTTCCAGGACATCTGAGCCAAATCCAGATCCAGCCAGGCCAGATTTTTTCATTATTGAGGAGCATGGACCAGTAAATTTCAACCCTAGACCTGGAACACACTGCTCCAGTGCTTCTTCCTGTGCCTGTACAGCATGAGGAGCTGCGGATTGAAGAAGAAGCCTCTGGCCTTCATTTCTTAGCTGAGATGCAGTGTTTGCATCTTTGATCAAACTGTGAGTTTTGATCCTACATACTTGTTTATTGAGATATTTGTATGAGTGTTATATTACAGCATGTGATATATCCTCAAACTCACTTTTTAACATTTTGTTTTGTTGACTGTTGAGCAAAAACTCACTAAACTGACTGCAAGCAAAAGCAAGCTGGTGTACACGCTTGTTGTCCTACCTCTTCTTGGTGAAGTTACCCGCCACTTTTAAACAGCTGGTGCTGTCGCCACCACAGATGCCGCATTTGTCATATTGCAGCTTTGAGCCAATGATTCCATCACAGCCGGTGCGCACACACTTCCCTTTCACACACACTGAGCTGCTGTGGGGCCTACATTCAGTTCCATCGATCACCTGAAAATAAACAAAGCAAAACCAAAACAAAAAACAAGTCATTATTTTTTCTTCTGTGCATGGTTTCTCCATCAAATGAACACTGCTGTTTTTGGCCCAGCCCTGGTCAATATATCTGTCCTTCTATTATATCAAGATTTCCTTTTGTTTAATGCTTGTTTAATAAATGAATATTCCTTTACATCTTAGACCCTGCATATAAGCCCACACTGATAACTAAGTTAGGTACTGTCATAATTAACACTAGTTTCCTAGGCCCTAATATAGAACCCTGTGGAACTACAATGTTAAGGTAAGCTAAACCAAATGGTTGCCAAATAATTCACAATAGTTTCTGCATTAGGAATAATTGCTAAATAATAAACCTAGGGTTCATAGAGGTTAACACCACTTGCATCACACATTATTCTCCCATTTTAGTTTCAATTAAGAAATCATGCTAAAATATGTATGCAGTCACTGTACTGAATAAATAAATGAACTGGACTTACCCTTTGGGAGAACACTACATAGTAGCCTGTGCCCTTGGCCCTACAAGTCAGCTTGCACATGTCCCTTGGCAGTATCCCAGCGTACTTAGGCACCCATTCCACAAAGGTCTTCACTCCTTTAGGGTCAGTCTGAGGCCCATTCCTCACCTCGCACTGCTCATGCCTAAAACTCTTACCTAATGGAAACACAGTGACACAGGATTTTTATTAATATTATTATTACTTTATTACTAGACATTTTAGCTTGTGGCTATCGTGAAAAACTGTCATGGTATAAAAACGTGTTTACTTAGGAGTGGAAGAGTCTAACTGCTAAAGACAGAGAACAGCACAGTATCTAGTGGTTGGGTGTTTAAAAAACACACAAAATGAACCACTGTCTGCCACCAATCTTTGCATGTAAACTATTAATTGCAAAAAAGTATTTTTGAGAGTCAATACACTATCACAAAACATAATATCGCAATACTCAAGCATATCGATATTTTCTCACATCCCTATTAGTCTCATAAAGTTATTAGTCCTAACTACCATGCCACTATGTCAGTATCTCAGCTTTACTGAATATATGGTCAGTGGTGGGCTTGTAGACAGACCATGACCAGTAAAAAATAAGTGGGTGGGACAGATGGGCTACAACCTTTAAAATATGTGTTGGGGGCACTTACTTTGCGCTGGACAGGGCGTGACATTGCAGGACCTGTAGATGGCTCTTTTTCCCGTACAGTAACGGCCGTTGTTACGAGGAGGAGGGTTGTTGCACAGACGGTTGGCAAACTGTACTCCGCCTCCACATGTCCGAGAGCACGCACCCCATGGCCCCCACGAGCTCCAGCTACCGTGGTTGGAGGCCTGAGAGTGGACAACAAAAGAAGGTCAGTAAAATAATGGTCACGAGAACTTTCAATAAATCATATATGAAACTGTAGTGCTGAATGTATTGCAGTGGAATTTCAACAGGAATTTGTCTGAGCTATGACAGAAAGAATTTGCCTGAGAGTGTTTACACGAACAAGGAGACAGGTAATGGAACTGTAAACCGCAAAATCAAAAGTATGCTTGCCGCAAGCCTGAAGACGATCAAAACAAAACAACTATCCCACACTGAAAGCGACTCGAGGTCCACCTGGGATCTGCAATCCATGAGGGAGTCACTGTAACGCATTCTTCTCAGAGTTATTTAATGTTGAAAGAATCCGGTTGCATGAATGGTAAGCTGAACAAGTCTCAGAGAGATGTTTTATGTAAGGGCGTGTGCACACCCATTCCCCTTCGTAATAAACAAGCTCTGAGCCAAAAACAGCTGGAGACCTGTCTCAAGTGAGCAGCTACACACTGCAGAGGTCCTTAACATTGCCTGGACGTTCTGAAAGAAAGCAACGCCACAGAAGACGAGTTCACCAGAGGATAGGAGGGGAAGGCCTGAGTGTGTGTCAGTGTGAAAGGAAGACTCCAGAACCATGTTTTCTAATTCCATGTGGCAAACAAACTTGCACGCAAACACTCTCAAAGGGAATATTGTCCTTTCAGAAGAAAATGAGTCCTCCGTAACACTTAACGGGCTAGCAGACACGGACATAAATATGTGCAGGAAAGACACGAGACAGTGAGGGAAATTCCCCAAGCACTGAGGGCTAAATATGCTTGATATTAATCTGGTTACCTCAGGCAAGGGCAATGTCTTATGGTTGCATTTCTACAAAGGTATCTTAGTTTTAATCACAGCCCTGGATAAAAACGTCTGTTTCAGACACAGTAATATTGGTCTAATTATAAAAGGCACATTTATTTTGGTCTGGTCCAGTTTCTTGCTTTATCCCATCAATAGCATGGTACCTTTGTCTTAAACCATGAAAAGCCCACCAGCGGCTCCATATACTGTATATCCCAACAGCCCTGAACCGTTGGGAACCTGAATCTGACCATAATGGAAACTAAATAGATATATGCAGTGTCGCAGTCCATCAGTTTTGTACTCAGTGTGAAAGACATTGTTAATATATGTGTGTTCATGTTCAAAACTTGATGTGTGTTTTGCTCGTCAATAAAAATTGGACTCAGTGTGAGAGGAACATGAGACCTACTTGAAGCTCCCTTGACCACAACAGTCTTACAATGGCGGACACCCATGTGACCCCATTTAAAGTCCTTATAGGCAAGTCTTTTTACGCTTCTAGGCAGTTATTTCCAGTCACACATTTTAACAGCTTCTAGTTCAGTAATGTACAAACAATGTGATTTTACTAATGCGCTAGTGAACGTCTCCACATCGGGGGGGGGTTCACACTTGCACACTGACCCTCCTCCACTCGCAGTGTAACCAGCAAGCTTAGTGGGGCAGTGGTGGCTCAGTGGTTAGAGCTCCAGGCTATTGATGACTGGGTTGGGGGTTCGATACCAGGGCTGTTGGGCTGTTGGGCTGTTGAGCAAGACCCTTCCCCCTCTCTGTTCCCTGGGTGCTGCAGCAATGGCTGCCTACCGCTCCGTTTGACTGGGGTGTATGTGTGTGTTCACTGCACAGATGGGTTAAAGGTAAAAGCCAAATTCTATCTGTGCCTGACACAAATGGTGTACATGCTTGTCCTGTCTTAAGCTGATTGGCTCTTTTTGTTGAAGGGCGGGACTTTATCTGTAAACAGAAACTCTTATTCATATTCAACCAGTGACCGGTATCTTCGTTAATGCTCCAGTGTCCTTTTTTTAAAAAAACAAAAATATCACCCTACTATATAAACTGCATTACCCAGTAGGCACTATGTGATGCTTACCGGTTTCCTTTCACTCAACAAGTCCAATACAAAACAAGTAACAGTTTTGACTAAGGTATCTTTGCAGTACAACTGGCTCCATTTGTTCAGGGGGTGGGTGGGAGGGTGATTGGTGAGGGTCAACATAAAGGGAGTACTACCTTTTCCCCTGCTTCAAGCACTGGCTGTAAGCGATTAATGCAGTTCACTGGCAGTCAAAACGTTTAAAGATGTTTGAAGGGATCTTCCTTTTCTTTTTTAGTGGATAACCACGAAAAATGACTTGATGTGCCAACAAGACAATGCAATACACTCATCGAGTGATGTAATGGTTGGAGGAGTGAGGAAGTTCTGGTGATGTCATGGGCTACACCATCACCAGATCTGAAAAGCATTAAGAACTTGTGGGACTGTGGTGGGGCTTGTGGAGAAGAAAAATCCAAACAGAAATGTGTGGGGAGCTGTTAATTTAGACCATTTTAAGAAAATGTTACGTAAACAGGACAAAGCGGTGTGAGGCAGTCTTCAAGGCTACACCATGGATCATTTAAACAAGCAATATTTGAGCAATACTGTGGACATCCCCTGCATTGTGCTAAGTGCAAAAAAGGTCTCTTGACTGCACAGATTTCCTTATCCTCTTCTTCCCATACATCTATCTAATGGTCTCATCCACATGCAAGAACACCCACTTGCATTTTTCCAGTCCCCACCTCCCACTCCATTTCCCGTTTCCTGCTTCTCATATAAGCTCTGAGCTCATGGGAGTATGGCCCACACACCTTCATGCCTCATTTCACCTGCTCTCTCTTACTTGCACTTTTCTTAAAGACATCTCCTGCTGATCTCTCGTTGGTGCCTCATTTGCTAACTCCTTCCCACCTCTCTTGCTGAATTCCTTCCTGTCTTTCACCACGTAATGCCTCTCCTAGGTGCTCTCTTCACGTCCTTTCAATACGCTTCCTTCGCTCTCCCTGCCTCACTCTGTCCCTCTCTCTCACACATTCCATCCCAAGTTCCCTCTTGTTACCTCTATATCCAAACAGTGTGTCCTGGAGAGCTGTTCCAATATACTCTTAACACATCTATTCATCTCTCTCTCTTGCTCTGTGAGAATAGTACATCATACCTAGCCTCTCAACACTTCAAAACACCTATCGTTCTTTCCTACGACCGACCGCTTCCTCTTTCAGCAGGCCTCTTTTGCCCGCAGAGTACTGGCTCTCACTGCTCTTTTGCTTCACTAGAACATCCACCCATCTTTCAATGTCGTTCACCCTCTCCATTCTGTTGCTCTCCGAAAATATGAAGTGCCCTTGCACGTCTCCTTCACGCCCTTGTCAGACTTGCTCGCCGCCTTTTTGACATGCTCTTTCTAAAAACACTTTTGTATATTTTTTCTGACATAAATATGTTCCCTTAATGGATAGCTGTACATTTTTTGACAAGTGTAAGTGAAAAAAGCATGTAGACAGACAAGGTTTTACACAAATATGACTCGGGTTGCCCAGCGTTTATGCAGTTCTAAAAGGTCTTGTGTAGCTCCACCCAAGTAACATAGTGCAAGACCTGGCGTTCCATAATAACAGAGATGTTGTTCTTCCTATTACAACTCCGGGCCAGCTATTGTACTATGTAACTTGGATGGAGCTACACAAGACCTCTCAGGAGAACTGCATAACGTGCATAACTGCGTATCCAGAGTCATATTAAACAGAGATGTTATTCTACCTATTACAAGTCAGTGGAGCATCATCATGATTTTGACACTGTTATATATATGTTGCTATATAAAGTCAATTCAAAAAATTTATGTCCGACCATATAGTCAAACAGCAAATACCAGCATTATACATCTTAAATATATAAATCAGCTACTGTGCATTTCAATTAATCTGTTAAATAAAATGTTCCACTATACAAAATGTTCCTTGTTTAAATTTATATTGGTGGGAAATTAGCTATTGGTGGGGTGAGTTGTTACACAATGTTAAAACTAACCCTGTTGTGTGGAGGCTGTACTTCAGCTTGGCTAGCTCTCACTTTGAGCTATTTACAAGCTTCTGACTCGTGCTGTGTTACATTTCCGTTTAAGGCATTTAACAGACACTCTTATCCAGAGTGACTTACAAAAGTGTTTACTCAGAAAATACCCTTAGCTAGTTTGTATAGACTAGGATCCAAAAATAACTTAGCTTAGATACTACTAAATACAAAGGTCAGTGTGGAGTCCACAATACTCTACATTACACTTTGTCAAAGTACTCTCGGAAGAGGTGAGTCTTCAGTCTTTAGTCGTTTGACTCTGCTGTTCTGACACCCAGGGGAAGTTCATTTCACCACTTAGGTGCCAGAACAGAAAAAATCCTGGATGCTTGTCTTCTGTGGATCTTAAGGGATAGCGGGTCAAGCCGAGCCATACTTGAAGCTCGAAGGGCTCTTGGTACTGATCGGCTTTTGACCATTGCCATCAAGTACTGCAGAACGCAGCAGAGGAGTTACATGGCTGAATTTAGAAATGTTGAAAACAACCCGTGCCGCTGCATTCTGGATTAAATGCAGGGGCCTGATGGTGCGCAGAGAAAGACTAGCCAGTATTACTCCTACCAGGAGGCCTATACACTGAATTCAATGATGAAACAAACTTTCATGGTACAAAAAATCTTCAGGGTTAATTGTGAGAGTACTCTCATATATATCATATATATATGATATAGCAGTGGGTGTGGCCTTAACCAAACATAAGTGGTAGTTGCTGGAAGTAGGTATTGTATAGTTACTGGCCCAAAGCCATCTAACAAGTGGAAACAGTTTATATGGAATTTATATGACAACAATAACTATAATAGTAAAGCATATTCCTATAAGCAGTAAGCTTTGAGCCTTAAACATAATGTATTCATGTTCAAAGACCCCCTACGCTCTCTCCTCATCTTCTTCAACCCACCACACCTCCTTACCAAACTCACCGAATAGTGCCTCTTGCGTGTCTTGTCCACACATTTGCCTTGCAGGCATATCCTGCCCTTGCCGCATGGTGTGCCCTCCACGGCTGGCAGCTTCTTGGTCAGACACACCATCTGGCCCTTCCTGATCACCGCACACCACAGGCGGGCACACACGTCCATGCCCGGGCATACCGTGTACTCAGGCCCAAAAGCTAGCCGGCACTGGCGCACCGCGTCATAGCTCTGGCCAGGGAGCTCCTCAGGACCCAGGATAGGTTGGCGTGGCATATCTAGCAAGCACTCCGCTGTAGTCGGGAGAAAGGGAATGAGGAATTAACACACAATGAGGTGCTAGCTTGTTAGTGTGACTCAGAGTTGGATTCCTTAAGTTTCTGAAGTTAATTACCATGTGAAGAGACCAACAAGCCTTGGTTTCTTAAACTTGGTTGACCTATGTGTGTTTTGTGTATAAAAGTACATGCAAGTAAAATCTGCAAAAGTGCCAAGCCTGCAGAAGATACCAGTTTATGTGTTGATGTTCAAGTGAGGGTGTTAGGGGTATAAGAAAATATTGGTATATCAAAGAATGGTGATATACCAAATGGTCTAAATTGGCCTTTCAGTCTAACATTGGCTTTAGACAATCAGCATTGTAGATAGCTTTAGCACTGTACAAGCTGCATGCTAAACCATGCTATTAAGCAATGTCAACAAGACTTGCTTTTGGGTCCTGACACTGTGAGACTGTTTAATCATATGTAAACACACCCTGGACGCACTGTGATTGGATTACAAACACTTAAACCACATTCACAGGCGGACAGAGATGGACCTTGTCCATATTCAACACAGGTGTAAACAGAATAAGTATTTTATATGCACAAACAATCACAAAAGTGTCACACTAACCCACAAATTAATATATGAATTTGATGAAACCAGCCATAAATTGTTTTCACCAATCTAAAAACTGATGCTGAAAAGTGTAAATGGAATCTGGCTCAGTAGATCCAGATATGATCCAGATATGAAACACACATTGATGTGAGGTGTACACAAACTGATGAATGACATATGGATGGTTTCACAGACAGGAATAAGTCTAGTCAGGCACTGTATTTTCATTTCAATTAAATTTCCATAAAAAATTTAACACAGTCCAGGACTAGGGTTAATCACTGTCTTGGTCACTTGATCACTTCAAACACTTTGAAAAAAGTTGTGCAGTAGAGTCGCACCATTTCCGTCGTCGAAGAAGTCGGTAATGGTGGCCGAGGTGCAGCGGCTCCAGGGCTTAGAGGCATCGATGGACGT
The DNA here is from genome assembly GCF_030463535.1 of Salminus brasiliensis. NCBI lineage: Eukaryota > Metazoa > Chordata > Actinopteri > Characiformes > Bryconidae > Salminus > Salminus brasiliensis. Next base: position 9,043,469 of record NC_132892.1, on the reverse strand, counting down.
CAGGATGGACGACATGAGTCTTTTGTCCTCGGTGGAGCCAAACCTCTCCTCACAAAACTTAGAGTCATCATGGGACAGGCCTAGAAGGTGCCCTGAAAACAAACCACATTAGAGAACCGTTATTTCACAATAAATCTTGTTTATAGTAAATCGCTTCAGAATCATTGGGAAGAATGAGTATTCCCTAGGCTGTGCTTTCTAAGACACATAAATTAGAAAACTTCCAAAATGTCAGATGATGTATGGGGGCCAAATTATGTTTTTTTCTACTCTAAAACAAACCTAATAAAAACATCTCAGAAATATTCCAATACTTTGATGCATCCAATACAAAATGCCTTGACAGTTAAATATTAATGTTCAGAACTATTTTTTTATGTTTAACTAATCCAAGATTTATAACCATTCACAACACAGTTGTGTCTGATCCATCTTTCTCTCGCCCTCAAAACCGTCTGTTGTCAAATGTCTATGAAAATAGAGTAAGAAAAGGCAATTGTGTGACCATTTTCCCTCTGCACCATTGTTTTGGACTACTATGAGGTTCACCAGTCCTGCTTTAGGCCAGGTCATAGGAGTATACATTTTGTTCCTTTTGCTTTAACACCCACACTTCAACGCCGACAAGACTTGTTAAGAAGCTAATTAGCTTGGTCAGGTGCATCAGAGCAGGGAAAACAGTAAAAAGTGCCAGATCAGATCTGGAAATCATTGACCCAAATTATCCAATTCATCAAATAGTCAACAGCTCTGCTTCCTCAATTAGGAGTTTCAGAACAGGAGAATAATGACACAGCATGATCCTGCTTCTGAACGAACTGTTACTGAACACCGCTGCTTTGATTGTGCGTACCGATCTCGTGGGCGACGGTGAAGGCGGCGTGCAGGCCGTCGTCCTCAATGACAGCGCAGCTCCTCTCTGGAGAACACACAGTGCCCACGTCAGCCATGCCCAGTGTATCACACGAGTGATGCCCACACAGGTCCTGCACACACACATACACACACGCACACATTCACAGACACAGAAAAACACAAATACACACGTGACTCGAGTGCTCCTAAAATCTTTACTGGGAATATCACTCCCAGTCACACTGATAAATGCATGTGCACAATTGGTGCTACTGTTTAACCTCGCTTAGATTGAAGCATGGTCAGATAACAACCTAGCTAGCTAGCTGTTTCAGTGTTGGGTCAGTGCAAAGCAGCTCTATCAGTTAAACTCTAACTACTGTTATAATTTAACATGGGGGTGCCAGTAGCTGTGCAAAGGGGTGAAAGGGGTCTTGAAAGGCCAAAGACATTGGTGTTTTCCATGCCTTGATTCTAAGATCATTTAGGGGTTAATAATTAGCAGATGCACTGAATCTGCTGTGTACGAACAGGCAAAATACCAAATCGATGTACTGTTGCTTGCTCTGCTGGATCATAACTTGGCCAGACATTATACACATACCAATTCGTTTGCATTAATAACATTCCAATAACCAATTAATGTCTGATATATTGCACCATATTTCTTCCGTCTCATTGTGAACTGGTCCTACTCTTAAGTACGGCTTATGTAACGCCAGTCACAAGGCTGATGTGGTTTGATCTGCTCACACAGCTTTAATTAAACTAGGCGTTCGCCTCAGTTTCTCTCAGTTCAGTCAGACAAACAACACAGCCAGTAAAGGCTAACCAAAGCAAGCTAGCTACTCTGCCGAGGTAGCCTTCCTGCATGTGCATTTCTTGAATGGAAGCTCAACGGTTATGTAAATCCAAATTTTGATGGATAATGTAATTAATAGCACTCAGTACTAATCTTAGTGTTGGCTAATACAAATGAAACGTTACACTGAGTTCCATAGAACGTTTAGGCCACTGAGCACTACGCTCTTTGCTACACCTACACCTGCACCTGCCAGTGCTAGTGTTACTTGCCATAGCTAACATTACTATCCAGTGTTACCACAGCTAACATTACCAGCCCCAGCTAACGTTACTAGCCATAGCTAACATTACTATCCAGTGTTACCACAGCTAACATTACCAGCCTCAGCTAACGTTACTAGCCATAGCTAACATTACTATCCAGTGTTACCACAGCTAACATTACCAGCCTCAGCTAACATTACTAGCCAGTGCTAGTGTTACTAGCCATAGCTAACATTACTATCCAGTGTTACCGCAGCTAACATTACCAGCCCCAGCTAACGTTACTAGCCATAGCTAACATTACTATCCAGTGTTACCGCAGCTAACATTACCAGCCCCAGCTAACATTACTAGCCAAAGCTAGTGTTACTAGCCAAAGCTACTGTTACTAGCCATAGCTAACATTACTATTCAGTGTTACCGCAGCTAACATTACCAGCCCCAGCTAACGTTACTAGCCATAGCTAACATTACTATCCAGTGTTACCGCAGCTAACATTACCAGCCCCAGCTAACATTACTAGCCAAAGCTAGTGTTACTAGCCAAAGCTACTGTTACTAGCCATAGCTAACATTACTATGCAGTGTTACCGCAGCTAACATTACCAGCCACAGCTAACTTGCAGCTGCTATTCTAAGATAAAAATGCTTCACAATGTTGCTTTAATGTTGCTCAAATTTCATGATTTGTCATGCAAACATCCGTTTACTTCGGAAGCCAGGTGTACTGACTCAGAAAATGTTGGACTTCCGAGTACAATGAAAAGCTGATCCTCTTGTCCACCTCCCCCCTGTGTTTTAATGCTCAAGGCTGATAGCTATGGATCTATCCTCTCTCCCACACAGATCTATGTGAATATGCCCTGAGGGCAAAATGACTGTCCTGCTGTGAGAGATCAATTAGTCAATCAACCCGATGTGCTCTTGAATTCACAACTAGATGAACACACTGGCACACACACACACACACACACACACATGCATGCTCGCAGGCACACGACATACAGAAGTGGCATGTTGATTCACACGTGGGCCAAATGCTCAAGCAGACATACACATGCACCCACAGCTAAACAAACAAACACCAGCGCATGAGGATTTTTCCCAGGATGGCCCGGGACAGCTCACTGTGTGAAAGTCTTTCTGGGTGTGTATTTACACCTTTACTCATGCTTAGAGGAAACAAACCGCAGTCTGTTGCGACTTCTCATCCACACACGCACGTGCACCTGTATATCTAGACACACACACCTAGCCACATTAGAGAACAGCCCTCTTAAATCCCAAGGCCTCTGGAGGCCAAGTCAAAATTCTACATGTACAAAGTTTGGGTATATATGTGAAGTTTGGGTTATTACATCAGCGGAGAGCGTGTGTAATGCATATTCAGTTGAGAAGAAGGCCAGTCTGAGGGCAGCCTGAAGGCCAGGCCTGGGACTGGCTTAGGTTTTTTTTTTTTCGTCAGCCTTGAAGGTCAATTTTTATTATTTTAAGCGAAAGCAGTGTGCAATGTTCAACTTTTAGTGGTTCAAATTAGACATGTCTGGGACCAATCCAAGAATATTTAATGGATTGTGTATCATCTATTTGAGTTCAGAGCACCCTCCATCACCCCCAAAGCACCACTAATGGTCATTATTCACAGCCTGCAGTAGTGAGGAGGGCAAGGAGTGTTCTCAAAAGGTAACAAAACAGTAAATTGCTGCTGTCCAATAAAAAAATATGTATTTTTATTTTTGCCTGGTTTTAGTTTTCTTCATGGTTTGAACCCTGTTGCTGCTCTGTATACTGTGTTAATACTTCTAGACCTATAGAACAGACCTATAGAAATGCTCCATATTACTTGTTAAGATATTAAGAACGTATCAAGAACAGACACCATTTTGGAGATACATGTTTCTTGCAGAGACAGAGACAATATAGTCAAAGTAGTTTACTATTAGTTTACTAATGGAAATACATCAGTACAAGCCAGCACTGAGTAGCGCGTTCAGAACCAAGAGGAGGAGGCTAATAGGGCTGCAAGAAACAACTATTATGATAGTCGAATAATCTATGAATTATTAAAACAAAGTACTGATTATTTGGTTTATGACTTACCAAATGACCTAAGAACTCTTATGTAGCTATCAGCTTTTAAATTCAGTTTCATGTTGGTTTATGCATTTGACATTTTTATTCACATTCATTTCATTTAATAAACTACTGAGTTGTACAGTACAGTTACACTATTTTCCCGTTGTCGAAGAAGTCAGTGATGGTGGCAAACTTCCAACTTAAATTTTTACATTCTGGCACCTGAGCACTATATAAGGTAACTTTTAGCATTTGTACCCTAAAATAACAGCAAAATTATTATGACGCTCCACTGAATTGGGATCACTCCTGGGCTCCGCTCTCAGTTGGAAAGTGTGATTTGCGCTGTGAGCCACTCCTAATGGACACACTTGTGGACACTTGTGTCCACACAACTTGTGGACACACTTATACATGCATTACTGGAAAAGCTGAGAGATAACCACTGCTGAAAGTGAAAGAAGCACGTGAACCGATGCAGGAGTATTACCAGATTTTACAGTCATTTGACTTGGTTTAAATTACACAGTGCAGTCAGCAGCGTGCCAAGCCTGGTGCGGCAACAATAGAGATGGTAATATCTCTATTACAAGTCAGTGGAGCGTGACATCGATTTTGATGTTGTTATTTAAAAAATAAAATGTTATTTTTTTTTACATAATGTAGCTTTAATGATATTTCTGTTGTGTGATGTCACATTGAAAAGGGAACTTTCTTCCTACTTTCTACCTTCTTCTATTCCTCTTCTTCTTCTTCATTCTGCCATAACAGGGTTTTCTATCCACCTCTTTTATGAAGCTTGTAAAAAAACCAAAAAGGATTTACATTTGGAAAAGTTGGTTTAATGATAATTTAATGAGAAAAACAGAAATTGAAACTGCACTGCACTGGCATTCACAGGGGTTTCAGCAGGCGGTTGCATATTAGCTGCCGTTCTAAACTTCACATACAACACTAATGGATGTGCTTCTAATGGTCTTGCACGCTTTTTACTTGCTATTTAATGTGGTACTATGCAGATTGGCATGAAGCTAGTGCCTTCATGAAGCCTTGTGTTCTTAAGGGTCAAAAAAGCTGTTTAACAGCAGAGAAAACCACCAAAATGATCTTCTTTCTGCCTGAACCTTTCCTAGAGTGACCCCAACATGTTTGTTCATACCTCCATGGCAGCTGTACACCACCAGGGTGCATAGATTGTCTCTGGGCCTCTGGACCCTTAGGATTTGGGAAGTATTTAGAATGGTAAGATTACACAAGGGTTAAATAGACCACTGGCTGTTTGGCCTGGGGTCTATGAACTCTTAAGCCTACAGCCGTGTACAGCTGACAGAAAGCTGTTTCTTATCCTTTTAAGATGTTTTAGGCTGCGTACCTCCTCTTGTGTACCCATTATTTAGTTTTTTAGACGTGTCCGTGCAGAGACACTAAGGGAGGGACAGACACAAGCAGAAAGAGAGACAGACAGACAGGCTGGGGGCAATGGCGAGAGATGGAGATGGAAAGACAAGAGAGAAAGAGACAGATGCGTAGACAGCGATTTGAGGAATTTTCTTGGCTGCCGACCAAGGACCTTGAGTCAGCCAGAAGGAGGACGAGGGAGGCCACGAGGAAATGAAAGTTTAGGAAATATTCAGGGAAAACAATATTGGCGGATCCAATAGAGAGGTATGTAGGTCAGGCAACCATTAAAACAGTGGCTGAGTGTCTTGGCATTGCCGGGGTGCCTGGGTCAGTGGTGGTACATGCCTTTACAGAGTTTGTATAACAGCCTCCTGCCCATGTACATATAACATGCTTTCAAACTCGTTAGCCTCAGGGACTGGCTGTGGCAATTTGGCCAATCGGATGTGATGCAGTGACTGTCAATCACAAAAGCTGACTAATGAGGTAGTTGGTGGAGGCAGATGAGAGGCCAATCAAAACAGCTTTGGGCAGGAAAAGTAATAGTGGTGACAAATGAAGGATGATGGGAATAGTTTACAGCTGAACGAGGGCTTGGAGAGATCACACATGCACAAACATGACTTCACTCGTACACAGGGCTGTCAGCTGCTTGTAAATGTTCTGGCAATCTGTAAATTCTGTCTATCAATCCCTAATCCCTAACTAAGTTTGCTTGTTCATATAATTAAGTCCTACTTGCTAACCATGCCCATGTAGGGCCTGTATGGGGAACCCAACTGGGAACCAGAAAGTTTTGTCCATGGGTTCTATGCTGGCCTCCTATATGCATGCTCACCGGGAGGGGTTGTACACTGGGTACAACACATGTAAAAACTCACTCAGAGCCCACTCCCACCTAAAACCCAACTAGCCCAGGTTCCAGGATGGGAGAAAAAATCTACACAGCACAAAGTCACAATTTTTGAGGTTCAAAAATAGGATCCGGCTACCCATTGGAGCAAGGGTCTAAATGTTGGCCTTATCATCATAAATAGCTGGCCATGCTCTCTCTGGGTCAGTAGGATGGCCCTCCTGCTCCCCATAACTTAGCATATTGCTAACCAGTGAAGCTGTCAAGGATGTAAGGTGACCAAGCGATTTCTGCTCATTTGATCCTAATTGTGTAACAGAATAGTCACTAGGAAGGCAATGTTTTGCATAATAAGAGTCAACTGGAATTATCATTCAGGATGTCTGTAAAAATACAGCCTAACAGTAAAGCTGCTAATTTAGAATTGGGAACTCTTCTCATAGATCCCATAGCACCATCCCATGATGGGTCATGACTCTCACACTTGGCATCAGTACAGAGTAAGCACACTGAGGAGAGACAGACAGGAAGGAATTGAGGTGGAGAGAGCTCTGGATACTCGATTCTAGGTGTGACCCACACTATGGGTTTCTGTCAGCTGGTTCTGATTTGTTGTTCTTCTCAGGGCTGGGAAAACGGCCCTGTTTCCTCCTCATTCTGTCTAAACCAAAGGCTTACTACTTAGCTTTCGCCCTTTAGAAGTTGCAGTTACAACAAAAGCATTGGATGTAATTCGGTATGACTTGTATCTCACTCACTCACTGAATCAAGCAGACAGAAACTGCAAAAAATGAGAACTGTCTTATCAAGCCATCAATATGCATACGGCTTAAGAGGATAAACCATTACTGCAACTGACCTCTGAACAGCAACTGGAGACTTGAACAACTAGAACATGTTCCCACAGTGCACAGCTGCTGTATATCTTCTCAACGATAGATATCGTCAAGTAAAGCTCATAAAGGGGGACCTCCTCCCTTTACATCAACACAGAAATGGGAGCAAAACCAGCTCAGCTGCTGTCAAAAACAAACTTCTTGTCCTATTGAATTTCTCAAAAGTGTCCGGAACTGATCCTGCGGTGTTGCTGCCCGGCGCTGGCCCTGGCCCCAGATCTCTCAGCCAGCCAGCCGGCGTCACGGATGGACGGAGCCCGTCCTAGACTCATGTGAGGATTTCAGCTTGTTGCTAGATCAGTGTAGGGAGCGAAACATAGGATGTGTGAAATACCCCAGCCGACTACGACAAACATCAGGGCAGACAATCTTAAATCTCTCCTCGCTTTCTCAGTATTTCAGGGTACGCCGCGACAGGAATGAACAGACATGCATGCACATAAACTGTGTTTGCTCTCCAACTGAATTCTTCATAACTCTGAATACTTTTGCTATGGATCAGTGGTGAACCATGACCGGTAGAGCTAGGCCTTTAGTTCTCAGTCAAGAAAATGGGAAAAAAAAACACCCATGCTAGTGTCTGCTAGCGCCCCTGTGAGATTTTTAATAGTGTGTTAGCACTAAGCTAAACACTTGCCATTCTAGACATACATATGAAGCTGTTAAAGACATTCTCTATGGTTTATCTGAAACTTTTATAAACAGACATAAACATATATCCAGTATTTTACCATTTCAACTGCTAACAATCTGTCATTCATATTTATAATAAATTCCAAAAGGCCTAGAATGATCTCACAAATCAGTCCCACATACTGTATATCAAAACATAATAGATTGATTCCTCATGACAGGTCACTTCCTAATTATGTTGTCTACTCTAACAAGTAAGGCCTTCAGTCCAGCTCCTGAATTCCTAATCTTTGCCATATCCACCTAGATACCAGGGGGTAAACTATCCAGGTCCAAGTGAATGAGCACTTTTGTTCCCAATGAAAACGCAACAATAAAATAAGAGTACTACTATGATACGCTTTTTTAGTTTCCAGAAACCCTTATGTCTTCTTGAATGGCCAGGAAGGCCCTGAGGATTCCCTACTGCTATTGATACACGCATAAAGTGTATTTCTCACACTGTCTCCCAGAAATAAACACACATTCATTGCATACCCAAGCTCTATGTACAGTACAGCTATGTGCTAATGTACGAATGTACAGTACATAGTTTGTGACCGCAACTATAGGTCATAAGGTCAAGGGAAGTAGGAAAATTCAGAGTATGTTTGAACATGCCATGGATGTCTCATCTAGTCACTGAGTGTGAATGTGTGTATGTCTGTGTGTAACAGAGAGACAGAGGGGGAGCTAGAGATGCCAGTAGGCATACTGATAGGTTTACTGAGCAGGATTGCAGGTAAATAGAACTACATTAAACTGATGCAGGCTTTTTATTTAAAGGTGACAAGTAATGGGCCGAATTTTCTGACCTACCAGTGTTTTATTACTTGTTGTAAAACATCCCAACACTGTACTCAGTGTAGTCTTCTATTATGACAGGATTACTAGGGCTCACTACTAAAAACCTAAAGCAAGGGTTATCATAGGTGTTTGGTGGACTCCAGGACCTGAGCTGATGACCCTTGATCAAAAGTACTGTTACTTAATTCTGAAAAACAAATGCTAAAAATGTCTGGGGCAAATATGACAAGTTTATAACCTTTATTAGAAATTATTGCACTTTTGCTTTTAACAGTTTCAGAATTTGAGATTTTTGCGAATGCGATTACCCCATCAGTCTAAGAGATTTTTGTCCCTTTAAAGCAGCATTATCCAAAAATTGAGGGCTCCCGTGCTCCTCCTACTGTTAGGAGGTGTAATTTGCACTTTGGGCCACCTTTAGAGAACTTATACGGGCATTTCTGGACAAGCTGAGAGAAACAGACCTGTCACTAAAAGTGGAAGAAGCATGTGGACTAGGATGGTAGGGTAATATTACAGGGCTTTACACCGATATGCTCAGATTATGCAGCATTACACAGTTCTCCCTAGTGTTGCCCTGCCCAGCACACTAAAGTTCCATAGTACAGCGTGCTGAGCCTAGAGTAAAAATGAAAGAGATGCCATTCTCCCTATTACAAGTCAGTGGATCATCAAAATGATTTTGAAGCTGTTATTTTATGGTAAAGATGCTACATATTGTTGCTGCCTCCAGTATTAGTATTTAGATCCTGCAAGTACATTCCTATTTATGTTTTCTTATTCAAAAACGTGCCACAGCAGATTGAGCAATCACATAATGCAGAAGAGTGGAGTAAACAGCAGCAGTTTAAAACAATACTAATTTCACCTTCAAATAGCACCTTCAAAATCATTGTGGTCCTCTACTGACCTGTAATAGGGAGGATACCGCCTTTATCGTTGCTACTCAGCACACTGTCTAACCTCATATTAGTGTAAAAACACAGGAGCAAAAAATATCAAGTCTCACATAATGCTGCTTTAAAGGGTTAAATATTTATCAATATTCTAAATATTACTCTTTAAATAAAATATAATTAAATATATAATTATAAATGATGTGAATGATGATGTTGACTAATGGCCGCACCTCTACAATAATAAATAAATAAATAAACAATTAAATAAATAAATATTTTTGTATGTGTAATGTCCAAATAGTAATAAAATGTCCAAATAGCGCTGTGCTTGAGCCACATCAAGTATGACTCCCACATCAAGCATAAAATCTTGAACTTTTGAATCTGAATCTGAATCAGAATGGCACTTTGGGGTAAAAAAATGAATCAAATTGGGGTAAAATAAATTGGACAAAATTGGAAAGTCCTTTTAGGACCCAACTGCATACAAACTCCCTTCTGAAATACAGTGCCTCACACATCTCACCACACTCCAATTCTCATCTTCAATCAGTCCCCTAAACAGGCTGACAGTGATTGTCCGTCCCGGGTGACAGTCAAGGCATTGTCCTCCGTCTCCGGCAATGACCCGCAGCGTCAGAGTGGTGGCATATCTGTCCCCTCTGTGATATAACATCTCATAAACGCACGCTTACAAAAACGCCTGTCCCCTCTCAATGTGCCTCTTGTTCCGGGATGCTTTGGTATGCGTCCAGCTCCATGGGCATCTCCACATGCCTGAACTCACAATGAAACAGAAAAAGGGCCACAGGGTTTCTGGGAACTGTATATGTGTGTCTGTGTGTGTGTGTGTGTGTGTGTGTGGGGGGGGGTTGTTTTGTGTCCACAAAACGTTCTGCCCACTCTTTCCACGCTACAGCCTGGTTCAAAGATCCAATGCCGCGGTGCCTGCCTTTCGGGTTCTCATTATAGGAATGAATTAAGCAGTGTGGATTGGATGGCTAGGGAATAGAGAGCGTGATGTAAAGCACGTGTTGGTGAGGGCTATGCCAACGCTGTCATGTCCCAACTGCATTCTTTAGGAGGCTTTCTTCTCCCACTCCAAATGAGGAACCCTCTGTAGAATCACATCAAATTTGAAAAAAGATCTCAGATTATGCTTTGAACTGGCCTGAGGTTTGGAGCAAAAAGACTGAGGTTCAGTTAGTGAGAGGTTACTAAATCTGGAGCTATTCAGCCCTTGAAAGCTATGTACTAAAATAAATGAGGTATTTGGAGTGATGGTTGCTTATAAACCCTTTCTTCGATGAACAGTAGGAAGACTGAAAGATGAGACCAAGGAACAGGGAGGAGGCGAGATCTTCTGGGATGCTTAATGCATGGTGCTCTTCATTCACTTCAGTAACAGAGATTTGTAAGTGAGCTGCTTTGACACCAATAAAAGCTTTTAAAGGAACCACAGATCTTGGTCTAGAACTATTTCAGAGCCTGCAAGGCAGTGGTGTCCAATCCTAGGCCTGTAGTAACTGCATTTGTTGTTTTTTCCTTGTTCTTCCCAACTCACCCGATCCAGCTAAGCTGCTGATTCACAACTCCCCCCTGAGTTGAAGTGGGTGTCCTACAGAAGGGAATATATTCAGGGCTAGAATCAGGGACAGCTTCTGTGGCTGACTGATTAGGGAACTGTTGACTCCCGGAGTAACAATGCAGCACATCATATTGTATGGTATCATAGCAACTAGTTAACATGCTTTCCATGAACACAATAATTTCATGTGCTGTGCTACAATACGTTAACTAATCCAGTACCAGGTTTTTCAAGGTATAGACCTGGGACAGGTCTCCAGTCTCCTTTAGAGCAGAGGTCACCAACTGTGCTCCTGGACATCTACTCCCCTGCAGATTTTAGCTGCAGCCCTATCTGAGCTTGATCTGAGCTGATCTGCTGATATGGAATGATATGGGATGGAGGTGAAATCTGCAGGACGTTACAGCACCAGGAGGAGCTGACCACTTCCCTTAGAGTGAATACATGCATTTTCTTCTCACATATACTAATCAGTCTTCCGCTGACTGGAGCAGGATACCGGTGGACCCGTCCATGGAAACAAACGTGTTAACGTCAATGACTATCGTCGCTGTGAGTAAGCTGCGAACTGTGAGCGAAAAGCCAAGAGGAAATGGATGGTGATCATTCCAAGAATCTGTTTCACACACTCAACACTTCAGCTTGCCAGCTGGGCTGCTCCTCCCCTTGTGCTCTGCCCACCACGGCCTACTGACATGACATAGTTAACCACAGCTACCACACACACATGCTCAGTGGCAGCCCCGCCAGGTGTGGAAGCGTTGCTCTGCCAGAGAACACACCGCTGGCACCCATTTACCCTGTGGAAGGCCAGTGCAGTGTGACACTGCCAAGAGAAGCTGCCTCTCAGTGGAATCCGGTGCAGCAAAACCTGCCAAGAGGAAGCTACGTCAACATCGCTTCGCTTGATGCCAAGCGAGGGCACCTAAGAACGAATTCCACAGGGAGGCTGGGCACCAAGAGAACCTCTCCTAAGCTCGAAATCTTAATGCCAAGAGAACCACAGTTAAGCAAGGAACTTGACAAGACCTTGCATGACTTATAAGCTGTGGGGGGTGGGGGGTGAGAGGAGGGGTTAGCCCGCTAACCACATGAGAGAGGTGCAAGAGAGGCACGAGCCTTTGTACTTCGGTGTTGGTTTTGTCAGAAGAGGGGAAACTTAGATGAGTGTGGTCTCAGCCCATGGATGGGCTTTCAAATGGTGGATCTGTTTGTTTTCCTGACAGCTCAAGCGCTACAGAGGGAGAGCAAGAGGGAGGCTTGAGGACTGTGGTTTGTAATATAAAAAAAAAGCTTTACATCTCAGCCAGAAACCGATTTGAATGCTGACTTGTCGGCTGTGCAGGAATGTGCACACGCTGTGAGAAAGATCACGCGCGTTCTGGAAGCACACACATTTGCTGGCGGGCTGGGAGTGGGACTCAGCAGGCCGAGGTCGGTGTCCCCTTCTTCTGAAAAGGGGAAATCGGTCAGGGCGGATTAGAAAGAGTGAGGGAAAAGGCTAGCCTATTAAAAGTTAGTAGGTGTGACTTCTTTCATGAGGAAAAGCAGGGGTTCCTTCTCCCAGCTGGGGTTCCTTATCCCAGACCTGTGGACCCAACACTTTTAGCGCACCTGACTCAACAAGCTCTTTGCGGGCTGGATCAGGAGGGTTAGAGTAGACACAAACACACAAATGGGATTCCCATGGCTGAGATGGAAACCGCTGCCTTATACTGTTGATGTTAGTTTCTCTGATATTGACGCGGATGCGTCAGTGATGCAGGTAAGTGTCATTTTTGCACCTGGAACCCCACAAACTACTTTGGTGCCACAAAGTACTCACACATCAAAGTACAGTCTCACACACACACACACACACACACACACTAGCTCATACAGATTCCTCCTATACTGATGATACCAGTTTATCCAATAATGACTGATATTACAGTGAAACATCAGCGGCTCACACATGCATGTGACAGCATCTTGATATTGTGGATATCAGTTTCTATTATATTGATTAATATTAATGTTAAACAGGCAGCACACGTGGACTTGGAACCTGCCTGTTTGTACATTGTATTACACTTGGCATTACATTATCTCTCTCTCTCTGTCTCTCTTTCACACACACACACACACACACACACACACACACACACGAGCTGATGTGTAGTAATTATAGCTACTTCTATATTTGTTATAGCCAACATGACCTGTAGCCCACGGCCCACGTGGGTGCATTAGATGCAAGTGACACTTCCTGCACTTGTTCCACTTTGTCAGTTTTGGTACCACACTCACACTCGCGCGCGCTCACACACACACACACACACACACACAAGACGCACATTTCTTCTGTACTAAAGAATGATGTGTGATCTTTTCCTATGTGAAATACTGTAATCACAGCACACGGGCTGCACACGCGGGCCTCTTATATTTTTTACCTGCCTGGTGAAGAGGATGGCGGCGTCGTGGTGGTGCTCATGGTCGTCATCCAGCGGGTTCTGCTGGTTCTGCCACTTGCAGAAGCTCTTGAGCGTGGCAGCGGCGTTCCGCGACACCTCCAGGCCCTTCTCCTTCTCCGTCAGCACCGTCACCTTGACGACAGCCAGACGCACGGGGTTCTCGATGCTGGCGTGGCCGTAGAGTCGCGAGGCGATGGATGCCAGCGTGAGCAGGTAGTGCCGCAGCTCGGTGCCGTACTTCCTGGCCATGCTCTCGTCCCGCCACCAACAGCAGCTCCACGTGCCGGGCGCGCGACACCGACCTGCCGCGTCTCCTCCCCCGGCCCCCCCTCGTCCTCACACGGGGCACCGGCTGCTCCTCGTCGTTGTCGGCGTCGCGCGTGCCGCAGCTGTCGTGCGCCTCCGCCCCCCGCGCCGCCTCGAAGTGGAAGCCCTCGCGCCTGTAGAAGTAAACGGAGGAGCGCGGGAGCGCGCGCACCGTGTAGCGCGCGCCGTCTACCGCGAAGAAGCCGCGGCAGGCGCCCGCCGCACAGCTCGAACACCGCCAGAGACTCGGGCTTGGAGTCCACCGCGCCGCGGTACGTGCAGCGGCGTCGCACGTGCGCGCGCTCCAGCGCCGGCGGCGCGCTCTCGTCTCTCTCCAGGTCGAGCTGGAAGCGCCGGCCGTCCATGTCCAGAAGGAAGCCCGCGCGCCCGCCCCCGCGATACAACGGTCCACGGAGCGGACGAGCCCGGTAGAGCCGCGGCCAGCAGGTGCGGCGGGGCGCGAGCTGGGGGCAGGGGCGGGAAGAAGCGCGCGACACACGTGGAGCGAGGAGAAAAACAACAAATAATCCCGGGCAGCATGATGACGATTTCGCACGCGCGCGCAGTGAAAACAAAAACAACAACAACAACAACAACAACAACAACAAAACGCGCAGGAAAGCAAAGAGTCTTCAGACAACTGAAGTAATTCCTCTTGTTCTGTTTCTTACAGAAGAGTTGGAGCTCGAGCGTGAGGAGGGCTGCTGTGGGGCAGCATCTTCGGGTCAGGATCCAGAGACGAGCGCGGAAAGAGAGGGAGAGGACGAGAGATACAGAGAGACACAGAGCGAGTGTGTGTGTGTGTGTGAGAGAGAGAGAGAGAGAGAGAGAGACAGACAGAAGAAAGCAAACAAAACAACCCAAGTGATGGAAGGAGAGAGAAGCAGCAGAGGAACAGAAGCCGGAATCGGAGGGGTAGAGAAGTGAGCCTGAAGTTGAGGAACAAAACACAAAGTTTTTGGTCTTTAAAGCGCCGGGAAGGAGAGAGAGAGAGAGAGAGAGAGAGAGAGAGAGCGAGAGAGAGAGAGAGACATAGCGAGAGAGAGAGAGAGAGAGAGAGAGAGAGCGAGAGAGAGAGAGAGAGAGAGAGAGAGAGAGAGAGAGAGAGGAGGGGGTGAAGTCCGGCCCCTTGCGCTAAACTCTCCACTCCACCCTTTCTCTCTCTCTCTCTCTCTCTCTCTCTCTCGCTCTCTTTCTCTCTCTCTCTCTCTCTCTCTCTCTCTCTCTCTCTCTCTCTCTCTCTACTCTTTCAACTTTCTCTCTCTCTTTCTCTCTCTCTCTCTCTCTCTCTTCTCTCTCTCTCTCTCTCTCTCTCTCTCTTTCTCTCTCTCTCTCTCACTCTCTCTACTCTTTCAACTTTCTCTCTCTCTTTCTCTCTCTCTCTCTCTCTCGCTCTCTCTCTCTCTCTCTCTCTCTCTCTCTCGCTCTCTCTCTCTCTCTCTCTCTCTCTACTCTTTCAACTTTCTCTCTCTCTCTCTCTCTCTCTCTCGCTCTCTTTCTCTCTCCTCTCTCTTTCTCTCTCTCTCTCTCTCTCTCTCTCTCTCTCTCTCTCTCTCTCTCTACTCTTTCAACTTTCTCTCTCTCTCTCTCTCTCTCTCTCTCTCTCTCTCTCTCTCTCTCTCTCTTTCTCTCTCTCTCTCTCTCTCCATCAGTGCCCCCCTCTCCCCCCTGTCTCGTGTTGGGTATCAAAGTGAAGTCAGGTGCTAAAAGGACGGAGCGTTGCTCTCTGGAACAGTGAGGAAAGCGGTGCAGGTAAAGGTGAAGAGTGGGAGAGTGTTGAACCACAGCAGAACTACCGTCGAAATGAGACTGGGACCATCCTGACGTTCGTTCCCACTGCACCGAACAAGTGGTCGTACACACTGTCGCTGCACCCTGGGCTGTTCTACGAGGCTTTAATTATTGAACCCCTTCCCTGTCTCCACGTCTCTGTGTAAATTTAAGAGCTATGAAGAGATGGATAATTCATAGCGCGTGCATCCACAAAAGAACGTTTCTCACACACACAGGGACAGACACACACACACACACAGGGACAGACACACACGCACACACAGGGACAGACACCCACACACACACGCCTTGTACACCTTATTTGATTTTACATTCAAGAAACATTAAGTGCAGAGAAAGGCATTCCAAAATGTAATGGGAAATACTTAAGTAATTGTACTCATTACTTTTAGGAACTTTTCCAAGTGTCTGTGTGACTTGTTAAGTGATTTGTTAACCAATCATATTAGACTTTTCAATAAACCCCTCTCAATAAACCCCTCCCACTGTAATTTGTTTCTGCAGAAATAATGCATTTGATAATGAATACATTTTGTTTATAATGTGTGCGGTCACAGAGATCTTAATAGAAATCCAAAAGAATGTAAAATACATGTAGTAGTTAGAACTCACCAGTACTGCAAGCATGTCGTTCTGTATTTCACTTCAGGTAAAATGTCAACAGAGCAATATTATTAATGTGTACAAACTACATGTGTGTACTTTTACTTAATAACATTATAATAAACAACATAATAAAAAACATGCGACCTTCAACATAACACCAGGCAACTGTCAGGGCCTTCCATGCCTTTAGCAAAGATTCCTGAAGTGACAACATACCCACAACACACAACAACACCCCCCCCCAAAAAAACCCAACTGAGCATATATTTTTGCTTCCAATCAAGTACATTTTACTAACAGCAGCTCTGATCCAGTCCTATCGAGTGGTCCACACATGCCACTTTGGTTGGTTTTCTTTTAAGCTTCAGATCAAGTACAAGACCAGTATTGCAGCTGCTGTATTCTTAGGACATCCAGCACAATCTGAATATTGATGTTCCAGACTGCAGCCACAGACACCCTACACACACACACACACTTATTGCATCTTTAGGGAAAAGGAGTCTGTCTTTGTTTCCCAGCGTTTTCATCTTTCAGTCCGTGTTTTAGCTTGATGGAATATCAGGCCTCATTCAAACTCGCATTGGGGAGCTGGCTAAACGCTACCTGCCGAGCGCAAAAAATGAAATTACACTTCATGCATCTCTCACCCAGTGTTTGTTTATTATTACGGCTGAGTCAGTCACTAGTCCGTCCCACAGGGTCCATCAAAAGCACTGAGTCAGTGACAGGGAGGCGACAGAGGATTTGGAGAGAGAGAGTGAGAGTAGGCCTAAGTGTCAGAGCGTAACTGTGAGCTCTCTCTCTCTCTCTCTCTCTCTCTCCCTCTCTCTCTCTTTCTCTCTCTCATTAGACACACAATAGTGTGTATTTCAATCTCTAAGCACTATGCACTATGTACTGCCCACAGACTTTGGTCAAAATGTTTGCTTCTTCTTTTTTTTATTAACATGGTATTTGATGTGTCCTTCATTGATGTAGTGGTACAAAAAAAGATGGTAAACACAAATCTTCAGTGGACACCCAGTTGTAAAACCGAGGAATAAATCAATCAATCTTTATTACAATCAGGTTATTTTTTCTCTGTCTTCAATTTGCTTTCCTGTACTGCATCTACTACTGTTATCGTTGCTACTCTGTCTCAGGAGAAATTTACACATATGCGACTAAAAGACTTTTAGACATTTTCAGATTCGCACAATATGTACTAAATAAAGAACAACCGACGTACATATGCACGAGTACTGACGCAACCCAGACATGCAGAAGAAGCGTCTTTAACGAAGAAAAATAGCACGAAGGTAGTTGTAGCGACACTGTTTTGTCCGTTCTGACAGACAGGTGTGTATATGGCAAAACAGCGCCCCCAGTAAATGGGAGCTGTAGTGTGAGTAATAAAATATGTCAGAAATATCAGATATCAAATTTTACTAATTTTTGGGGTATGATTTTTTGAGATCTTGTTAGCTAACTGCATTAGGGAACTTTGGTGAAGCAGGCAGGACAATGCTAGCAAGGGCTA
The DNA here is from genome assembly GCF_030463535.1 of Salminus brasiliensis. Taxonomy (NCBI): domain Eukaryota; kingdom Metazoa; phylum Chordata; class Actinopteri; order Characiformes; family Bryconidae; genus Salminus; species Salminus brasiliensis. The sequence goes on along the minus strand of NC_132892.1, from coordinate 9,025,670 downwards.
AGTATTGCTGCATAACCCAAGTCATATTCGAATGAAAGGCCACAAGCTTATTTCACAGCTTGTCCAGACATGCATGTGAAAAGCATGTCCATTAGGGGTGGCTCAAAGCGGGAATTACAGTTCTCAACTTTAATATTTAAATGTTATCAAATTAATGACTTCAAAATGTTTGTCCCACTGTAACACCTGTTATTATTAAATTGGATCCAATTAAAGTATTTAGTGTATTTAATGTATTTTGTCCTTTGCAGAATAAATTTTATATTCACATTAATATGAAATTTTGAACACTGTATGGTCTTTTAGATTAGCTGCTCCATTAGCTACAAACCCTGAGCTCTTTCATTCTGCCATCTGCTAGCTTAAAAGTAAGTCAAATCTGATCTAAAGTAAAAGGTTAACAATTGTTAGCTAGGTAGATTGCATCACACCTTTCCAATATTCATAACCAGGCATGACCAATCGTGTTGACCGACATGGCCACGCTTAGTTTCTTCTATGCACATTTTCCACCCAAATGTCACCGGATCCTGCCGGATCAATCACAGCAACATTAAGGAGTCAAAATATGATTTTTGCAAGCAGACTAAAACTCCAGTGTATTGAAATTATGTCAGATGTAAGTCGACTATTAAACTTTAACACTGTTAATATATAGCTATTTACAACTGCCACAAACCCCTGAACCTCAATTTCCTCAACCAGAACCTCAAGCTTTCTGTTGTGTTTGGAGTATTTTGGTTAGATTGCCATGCTAATGATGTCAGCTCAGTGGGAAACAGTGCTAGCTGTGCTAATTCTATTATAATGCATTAACGACCTTGCAAATCACCAGAACCCGAGACATCCAGAGAAAAACGGTACTAAACGGTGCAACAGTAATAATAATTATGATAAAAGAAAAAATATACATAATAATAATTCAAAGTAATAATATATATATATATATATATATATATATATATATAGTTCATTATGTATTTTCTTCCCCATATCACAGTCTGCCCTGTAGCCACCGCTGCATCATTGTGCCAACGTGTGCCAGGCTGCCACTGCTCATCCACTAAAACACACGTACAGCTCTGTAGCCACTGCTGTATGACGTGAGTGTGTAGGAGGGGCTAAACGCTTGTTTACAACACAACACCATGTGTTCACAAAAGCCTAAAATGGTACAGTCCACTCCTGCTGAATGATCTCCCTTTATTAAGGGCTGAATGGAAGAGTCCACTTCAGTCTCTACGTTTACAGTGTACAGGATGACACAGAGCATGATGATCTGGTCTTCTTCAACGCTTCAGCTGTGCAGACAGTCCTTTTACTGAGCAGATTACTCTCTGCTGAAGATGACTAGTGTATATTAGGAATGTTATCTGAAAGTTCATAAAGTCAAGCTCCTGAATTGATTTCATCTAAAGAATAATACATGAGCAGCTAAACATCAGATGTCCCCATCATCTCAGCAAGAGCTGTTCCACTTTCATTGTGGGCCAAACTTCCCGCTTATGCAACCCCACTGAAGAGGCGCCTCTCTCGCCCTCCATCCCCTTCTCTGGCATCTCACCTAGCTGTCAGTGTGTAGGGAGAGAGAGAGAGATAGAGAGAGAGAGAGAGTGGGCCGCCGTACCCAGGAGGTATCAGGCTCATCTGCCAAGTGTCCTTTGACACAAGGATGTTTGTTCAGACTATGGAGCTCTGGATAGTGGGGGGAGCAGCATGAGAGTACATACTGTAGTACGGTATATGTTTGGATTGTGAGGCCCTTTGTCAAAATTGACCTGTTTATCAAAATTGAACTTTTCGACTTTGGTGGTTATCCCCTTTTGACCCCTCATGGATATTACATCATGATGGCCAAACATTCATATGGTTTTATTTTCTTAGCGTCGGGAATTTTTACTTAACAATAAAAACATCCCGGCCTTTGCGGGTATACAAGCACGATCTACCTGCCCAAGCTAGACAACCAGAATGACCAAGCTTGACCTTGCTGGTTGACCAGCATGACCACACAGAAAATGCATGGTCATGCTGGTCAACCAAATTGGCATGAACATGGATTTGTATGGATTTCGGGGAAAAAACACATGATTTTATCATTACTGTTATTGAAAAACTGCACGAAGGAGCTCAGACTCTTGCTCAGGAACCTATTCAACACGAATCCTTGTACATTTTTTATGCAGCACTAAAAAAAGCAATTAACTGTGAACTAATTACAATACTAATTACAATACTAATTACAATGTTATAACTATACTCAACTCTCATATTGTAGTTAAATACTAAGTAAAGTCTTCAATTGTAGCTAACTGTTACTCAAATTCTCTAAATCTAACATCAAACCTGAACAGGGTTTTTATAGTAAAATGCTAGTTTGCTAGATGACCTGGGAGGAGACTATGAGAGAGGGAGGGTGTATTCAGAGGACTATTTTGGGCTGGAGTTCGGGTGGCTTTGCTTTGTGGTAGGAAGCCAAGTCCCCACTCTGATGTGTGGAGCCAGGAATGATAGATGACAGGGTTAAAGGGGAGGTGACGGGGTGGTGGACGGTTGCGCAGACTTGATATGGACACGTGGACAAGGTAGAGCTGGAATTTATGGAACGTTAAATTAGTGGATGAGTGGCTTTAGGCAAATTGCCTTTCAAATTCTCTAATTTTAAAGAAATACCTGAACTGTGTTATTATAGCTAAATACAAGCCCATCACGATACGATAGACATCAGTCGTTGAATAGATGTTAAATCAAGGTAAACTGTCCCCATTAACTTTACTGAATCAACGTTCCAATCTGATGCTGATTTATTATCACTTTTGCACATTGAAATTGTAACAAAATATCAACTGAAAACCAACACTGCTTCAATCATCTTTAAACCTTTAAGAATCATACTACTGTAGGAAAATGTGTTAAATCAACCTCGCTTTATCTACAGCAAGGGACATGTTGTAAAAAGCAGAATAGGGAAAGAAAACAGACACAAAGTACTGTAAAGGTAATTTAGCTAATGCTTTAAAATGATTCATATTCAATTAAAACTATGTATTACCAAAAATCTCTCAGAAACTAACATATATATGTTGGGAAATGTTTTCTCCTTATCTCAGAGGCAGCAGTTTGCTGTGAACATTTATTTGGGTCTGTTGGAATTGCCAAAGTGACCTCTTGTCCTCTGTCGCATGATCTCCCGGTCAACTATGACTCAATGTATATTGCTAGTCATCGCTGCCAACATTACAAACTGGCAACTTTCACTGATAATTCATTGTTGATCCAACATAATAATGATATGAAAATTTCCACCTCAACCAATATGATGGTTCTGATCACAAATCATCAACGTATCAACATCACCTTACTATCTGGGAGCTGTACAAATGAGCTCAGGTTCTCTGAAAGTTTCTTTCAAATTCTAACGCTACACCTGAAACCTCCATTATAGCTAAATAATAATGTGAAATGACATAGCGAAATACTACCTATGCACACATATGCACTTGCACAGCTTATGTATCACAATCTAACACTACACCTGAACTGTGCTTAATGCTAAATACTAATGTAAATAGCTAGAATTTAGATATAATAACATAGCGGAATACTGTTTTATACATATTAGTTGCAGCTAAATTTCTCTCAAATTCTAATGCTACACTTGAACCATGCTTTTCTCACTAAATACTAATGTGTGTATATAGTATTTAGCTATAATAATGTAGAGAAATACTACCTATACACATTAGCTGCAGCTAATTTTCTCTCAAATGCTAACGCTACACCTGAACTGTGCAATATTGCTAAATACTCATATAAATAGCTAATATTTACCTATCATAACAAAGCAAAATACTTTCTATACATATTAGTTGCAACAAAATTCTTTCAAATTCTAATGCTACACTTGAACTGTGCTTTTCTCGCTAAATACTAATGTGTGTATATAGGATTTAGCTATAATAACATAGTGAAATACTACCTATACACATTAGCTGCAGCTAATTTTTCTCAAATCCCCTACATGCTAATGTTACAACTATACTCAACTCTGTTTTTGTAGCCAAATACTATTAGGTCGTCCATAATGCTGGTGGCATTTCGGATGAGGTCAATGGGCTTACAGTCCTTTAAAAAATATTCTATGGCAGCACGCAGGAGAACTGTTTTGGCACCTTTATTTTAAAGAATGTGCAGGAAAGGAGGAGCAGTGCACAAGATAGTGTTGGATTGTGGCTAATGATGGGATGATTAGAAGACAGAAAGTGAGAGGAAGGCGGTGTTTAAATGCGCTGGATGAAAGGGTATGGCACATGGACAAAAAGATACACTCACACACACAAAAAAACATTGCATGCTTTGGCACACATGGCCCAACGTGTCATAGCCCACCCCTACTTTGGCTGGCAGAGTTACACTGATAGAGCATCAAACACCAGCACACATTAGAGAATTACATATAATCCTGATCATCTGAAACAGAGAAGCTTGCCAGGGAGCCATATGGACATGGGCCAGGCACTCATATCACACACACACACACACACACACACACTCTCTAAATATAGAGCACACACTATAAAAACGTGCATATGGACATGCATGCAAGGACACGTGCCGAGAGAGGGTACACATGCTGTGTGAACTTACACACATACACACACGCTCAGAGGGAGCACATCCAATAGCACTAATTGAAAGCGGAACCATTTACATAACAGGAGGGTTAAAAAGCTAAGCTAGTGCATCTTTACAGCACTGCAACTATCACGGTCTCTCTCTATCTCTCTGTCTCTTTTTCACACACACACACACACACACACACACCCTCATGCATAATAGACCTCTTATAAGTGTCAGGTTAAAAATACTCTTTAAAAGCTAGGCCATATTAGCGACACCTTCCACACTAAAGAGGCCCACATTCTTCACATAGTAGCAGCCCATGCTCCTGACTGTCAGAGTTGATGTAATAGTGGAGGACTGTTATTACACTTAGTCTCTCATCACACTAATCTCTGTTTCTGCATCACCTTCAGCCTGACGCACCTACAGCGCTCAAAGTTTAGCGGCTGCTTTAATGTCCTTCATCTTTCAGCATCTGCTGTGTTAGATGATGCTGTTTGAGGGTGAACTTTAGAGCACATGTGTAACATGGACCTCTCTGTAGGGGATATACAGTGATACTCTTTCTCTCTTGCTTGCGAACACACACCACACACACACACACACACACACACACACACACACATATGAGCTAATGCTATAGCTACTGAGCTCTGCTAAAGTCATTAATTGGCATTGTCTCTCGCATTGCGTAACGCTACAGCTATACTGTGATCTGGATTATCATAGCTAAATATTATAGCAGCTAATTTTCTCTCACGTTCTCTAATGCCAACACTGTTCTTCCTGAAGACAACAGCTTAGACCAGCATACATTTTTGGAATAATGGTCTAAGCTGGTTTATGCTGATCTGGTGCTGGTCTGGACCTGGATAAACATACCAAAATAAACATACACTTGTTTTGCTGGTGAAATACATGCTAGTTTAGCCATTCTTTTGTCGGAGGCACACCTACTCCGATCAGCCACAATTATATTAGAAATGGTTATATAATTAAAATGGCATCTGTCAAGGGGTGGGATATACATATTAGGCAACAAGCAAGTCAGTTCTTGAAGCTGATGTGTTGAAAGGGCCAAATTGTGATGGGTAGATGACTGGGTCAGAGCATCTCCAAAACATCAAGCAGGTCTTATGGGGTGTTCCTGGTAGGCTGTGGTCAGTACCTACCCAAAGTGCTCCAAGGAAGGACAACCAGTGAACCGGTGACAGGGTCCCCCCAAGGCAATTGTGACTCCACATTGCAACTGATATCTTGGTGTCAGATAACAGAGGACACCTTAAGAGTTCTTGTGGAGTCCTTGACTGAATTTTGTTTTCTACTAGCAAACACAATCAATTGTGGCCTCTTAATTCCCTTTGACATAAATGCTATACCTAAGGAACATGTTGGTGTAGCTAAATACTTGCTAAACCCACGATTGCTACTAATTGTCTCACAACTGTCATACATGTACTGAACTCTGTTGTTGAAACTTGCTGACCTGTTAATTGCAGATAATGTCTTGGTTTTTCTAGCCTTATGGGAAATTTAACAGGACACTTTTACTGGTGACATGTAGGCCAAAGACCCTATTTACACCTGGTCACTTCATCCCTCTTGAATATCAGGATGTGCAGTGGGGCCAAAAGGTATTTAGTCAGCCACTGACTGTGCAAGTTCTCCTACTTAGAAAGATGAAAGAGATTCTGTAATTTCAACTATGAGAGACAAAATGAGACCAGGAAATCACATTATAGGATTTTTAAAGAATGTATTTGTAAATTATGGTGGAAAATAAGTATTTGGTCAATAACAAAAGTTCAGCTCAATACTTTGTAACATAACCTTTGTTGGCAATGACAGAGGTCAAACGTTTCCTGTAAGTCTTCACCAGGTTTGCACACACTGTAGCTGGTATTTTGGCCCATTCCTCCATGCAGATCTACTCTAGAGCAGTGATGTCTTTGGCCTATCGCTGGGCAACACATACTTTCAACTCCCTCCACAAATTCTCTATTGGGTTGAGGTCTGGAGACTGGCTAGGCCACTCCAGTACCTTGAAATGCGTTTTACAGAGCTGCTCCTTTGTTGCCCAAGCAGTGTGTTTGGGATCATTGTCATGCTGGAAGACCCAGCCACGTTCCAGCTCTCACTGATGGAAGGAGGTTTTGGCTTAAAATCTTACGATACATGGCCCAGTTCATTCTTCCCTTAACACGGATCAGTCGTCCTGTCCCCAAAGCATGATGTTTCCACCCCCATGCTTCACAGTAGGTATGGTGTTCTTGGGATTCAACTCAGCATTCTTCTTCCTCCAAACACTGCGGGTTTTAACCAAAAAGTTCTATTTTGGTTTCATCTGACCACATGATATTCTCCCAATCCTCTTCTGGATCATCCATATGCTCTCTGGCAAACTTCAGACAGGCCTGGACATGCACTGGCTTAAAAGCAGGGGGACACGCCTGGCACTGCAGGATTTGAGACAGAAGAGCTTCTTAAAGAAGTTACAGGGCTGTGAGAGCCAGAAATCTTGCTTGTTTGTGGTTGATTAAATACTTATTTTCCACCATAATTTACAAATAAATTCTTTAAAAATCCTACAATGTGATTTCCTGGTTTTTGTTTCTCATTTTGTCTCTCATAGTTGAAGTGTACCTATGATGAAACTTACAGACCTCTCTCATCTTTCTAAGTAGGAGAACATGCCCAATCAGCAGCTGACTGAATACTTTTTTGTGTATATACTGTATATCTAAATTAGGTCAAGACACATACAAAAGTGTAAACACACCCAAGATGCATTTAAACCAGATACAAATTTGATCACTCAAACCAATTCAGGTGGTTATAGCAGTGTAAACGCATCACGTCTCTCACATTTGACACATTTGACAACCAAACCTCCTCCCCATGCAGTATGCCATTAGGCATGTGATTTGTGTCTGTGAGGAAGGTGCATGACAACATGTAAAATTGCCAATTTTAAGACAGCAACCTTCTTCAGCACAGCTCAGGAATGATCAAAGGTATAGGTTTCAGGTGGGCATGGGCAATGATTGGGTTTGTACATGTGTAGTTACCGGGACCAAGTTGGGCTTCCCAAATAAGCCCCACTATGACACATTAATCTCACATGTGCAGTGTACAACCCAATTGAGCCCCATGTTTAACGCCTACTGGTCCCATCACTGACCCTGGTGGGCATCCATATGTGGGACCAACATGGAACCCATGGAAAAAACTTTCTTGTGCCCAGTTGGGCTAATCACACAGGCCAGGTGTAAATTGGGTCCTTAAGTCCCAGTTAACAGGATGTGACCTTCTCAGAGTGAATGGCAAACAGCTTCTTAGTTTCTGAATCCAGTACAAACAACACTCCTGCAGTATTTCTTTAAAGAAACCAAACACACACACACACACACACACACACACTACTCATACAACACTTCACTTATTTAAAGCAACTGATCAAGTTAAAGAAAGGACACCTATCGTCAGGTTAAAACTGTTTATTACATTCTGTACAGCAATTGTAAAAAGCGGAAAAAATTATTTAGACATCATGCCAATATATGTATCATGTAAACAAGACACTCTCACTCCCACACCCAGATTAAGTTTGATTTCACTTTGACTTTCCTAAACTCCAGGGTCTGTTTTGACGTCCGCTCTGGAGCCGGCTCAGTGCTAATCACAAGGCTGGAAGCTTTGGAATTTTATGTCAGTGTTATTTCTTCTATATTCAGGACACACATGTCCAGGTATGTGCTTATCCTGCACATATGCAGTATGTAATTTTCTCATGCATGCCAAAAGAAGTCTCCTTTTAGTCATGCAAAGCACATGAGGCGTAATTTTCCAAAGCAATGGAACAATGGAAAACAGCAATGGGGATAAGAGAGTGAGAAAAGGTTACTGTTGAAAAAAGTAATGTACACCCCTAAAGGCATTAAACCCCCTAAATGGTTTGTTTTTTAATGCAGTCAGTTGTCCTCATAGGCCATCTAGCTTGCAATTTTTTCTAGTCCCAGGGTTTTTTGGTTGTAGTTTTTCTTGCATTTTGTATCTATTTATCCAACACAGATGCACTGAAGAATTGTCACATTGAATTTACACAATTTAAATGTGGTAAATGAATACAATATGTTACATCAACGCAATGACTTTCTTTAAGTTCTGTAGTTTTGGCAAAATAACATTTATCTAACACTTTACCACATTTAAGCCATGTTTTAAAGTGTAAGTACAAGATTTGAATGATGGACTTTTGTCATCATACAGAAAACACTCGACTGATCTGGTGGTGCCTTCACTGTCTAACTGACAATGCTACTATTTATTGCCTTAACGCGGCACTACAGATAAAAATATTAAATATTTTAAAATTATACTAAAATAAATACAAAAAGAGATCATGGCATTCTCTGTCTAAAAAGGGCTTTAGAATCCTTAATCACTGCCTATTCTTACAGGAAAATCTACAGTCTACTATAGATTCATTTTCACTCCTTAAATTTTCCTTCATTCATCAATTAATACATTAAGTGAAAAAGTTTGAAAGCTGCTAAAACATAAAACAATAAAGAGCTGTTGTGTGACTTACTGTACAAACAGATTCATCAGGAATTCAGAGCTCTGCTTTTACAAACTGAACGCTAAAGAGAAGAGAAACTAATAGATTGCTGCAATTCTGGAATCCAGGCACCGAAACATGTGGGAGCTCAATGTTTAGCGAAGTCACACTTTGGAAAAACCCAAGCCCACTGTAGTTGCAAGTGTATCAATGTGTGAAGTTTGATTAAAAGGGAAAGCAAGCATACCTGGATGAACCACTCTACTAAATGTGCCTGAAACCAGCCGAAAACACCCTTAAGAACATTCACTCGACTCTGTGCTCTCAGGTTTGAGGTTTTATCCTCTAACCGGTTGTGATTTCAGTTGTGAAGTTAGCTGAATGTTCCTGGTTACAGGTCGCTGTACATGGGCCGATGGTTCTTTAGTAATTTAGTAATGGATCGCTGTTGAGTCCAACTGCCTTTAACTTGAGCAGACAATGTGGTTTCATTCTCGCTTTGGACGTTTTGTCTAATGAATGAGTGTTGCATGTTGCAGAATGTTTTGGCCTGTGTGTTTACACTAATAATGAATGAAGCAGGACTAATTATTGTTATTATAAGTGCATTCTCTGCCACCTTTAAGGTTTCACTAATAGCATAGGTGTAATATTACATTTTGTATCTTTATATTTTTTCTTGTATTTTATTATTTTAAATGTCCACTCCTGACAGTTGTTTGTGTTCAAGTACCAAATCAGTTCTAATATATTTCCACATGACCATTTAACAATGTTTACACTCTACATGAAACTCTTATTTTAAAAAAAAGTGAAGAAAAATGCCCCTGTAGGGTAATACAATCATTAAATGGGTTAAAAAGACTGTTCCTCTTCTCTTTGCAAGACTGGCAGTGCAGTGAGATTATTAAACGTTCAGACTTGTCTCCGTTTGGTCAGCTACAGAATATTTGACATGGCCTCCTCTGATGTTGATGTCGAGCCCAACGTTAAATGCACCATTGGTGTGGTGTTTCTGGACACTGGGCGAGTGCTCCTCTGGACGGCACAGTGCTCGCAGGCGCTGTGAGATGGGGAAAAGAGACGTGAAAGTTTAGGCTGATTTGAACGGCAAGATGGTGTAAATCCAGAGTGTCAAAGTCAGGTTTGGGTGCTAGAGAGTTTAGGGATTATTTAGAGATTGTCATATGAATTCCAGATGTGTCAATCAGATAAAACGCTTGTTTCCTGAATTCAGCTGTCAAGGAACGAGTTTAAAGTGTATCCACTGTCAATATCTGCTGGTCTTTTCACTTGTTAGCACATTTGAATGATAACAAGCGTGTATGTGGAGTCAAATTAGGGTCTTTAATGGTATTAAGAAAATAAAGCAATCACAAAAATGAGGTCCCTGTGAGTTTTTCTTATTCCTCAATCGCCTATGAATCGCCTATTACCTAAGCCATACATATTCTCCCCCTATAATGTGTAATGCTTCCGACACCAGGAGGGTGAAGACCAACACGTGCAGAGCCAGAAATCGCCTCTTTTTCCATAGTGCCGTTGATGAACGTCACCGGGCAACCAGCATGCCTAATATTTTATAAGCTGACGTTATTAATTGATTGGGGCTATTCTTCCATTTCCATTTCCCAAAGTGCCATGAGCATTTACCAACCTGGATCAAGGTACCAGGAGTGTTCATCAAGGCGTAGATGGACCACAGTGGCAGGAGAGACACGGACGATAGCGCCAGTAGCCAACCCAGAGCCGTAGCCCAAGCTGGGGCGGCAACACCCTTCCCCAGCTTCAAAGGTGACCAACTCACCAGCGAGAACACAAACGTGGCCTGAGGAACCAGAAGAATGACCAGTACATGAGCTTTAGAAGGTCTCAGGGCCAATCTGGACATGATGCATATGTTTTCTGTTAAACGCTAAAGGCCAGAGAGTGAACTGCACCCACCGTGCACACAGCTGGGGTAAGGTAGCGCCAGCACAGCTTGAAGGTGGAAGGTGGCGGGTAACCGATCATGCTTTTGATGTTGTTGCTGAACCGGTCTGGCCCTGGATGAAAGGAAAGTGTGTGAAAAGCAGTTTAAGTTTAACTGGGTTGGATTTCTTAAAGAAAAAAAACACTTCGTAACAGAGTAGTTTTCAAAGCCTAGTGTTCTCTACCCTACCCTAATTTCAGCCCAATCATTCAGCATGTTAAGCTATGAGGAAGCATCAAAAAAGTGTGCCCTGATCTTTAAAATGGAATGTTTTATAAGCTACTACGCATTACAATGACACAAGAAACTATTTATAGAAGTTAATAGAAGTGGTAGCAGTGTAGGAAGAAAGATGGTCTATTGGGGAGACTCTCTTTCTCAGTAAGGGTCAGCAGAGGCCTGTGACATGACTGATGATTCAGACGAAAGCAGTCCTTTGCTCCAGGGAACTATAAAACGACTGGAATACTTCTGCTTAGGAGGCCACTAGTCCTGCGGTTTAACTGCCCAGATAGCAGTATGCCACATTTAACAAAGGACCACCAGAAAAGAGCCAGGAGCACTATCATTTAAGTTCTTTAGTACAGCCAATAGACAGTTAACAGGCTGAGAAACATAAGGTTTCCCACTAACACTTTATTATATGACTTGTCTGTGCATTTGAGTCAGACTCTGAAAGGCAGTTTGTTACTCTTTTAGTTGTTTTTATTGTTTTATTGACAGACTGATGACTGGCTCCATTCTGATGACCTTGTTTTAAATCTTATCACACTGATTGATCCCTTATTTAATACATTCAGATTTTTATAAGCAGTCTGAATGAGGACGGCCTCTCATGTTTTCTGAGGTTTTGATTAATTAATTTGATGGAATGGACTACTGAGACAATTTTTTGCTCCAGGTGTGTGTGTTTTCTCATCAAAGCTGCCATTAACAGCTACCCAGAGAGGCTGTGGGTCTCAGGGAAAGAAAGCAGGGGGTCTTGAATGATGGATAAATAGGATAAAGCAAAGTACAGAGCAGAATAGATAGATGAGTGTAAAAGCTGACTATGTGTGTATATGTATGATCTAAAACACTGGTTCTCAGAAAGTTTTTAAGCATGTAGCTATCAAGCATTTAAAGCCTATTCAGTGCAAGGCATCAATTATTTTATATTTCAGAGTGCTAAACATTTACTTAAAGCCCCTGTCAACTTTATTATTATAATTTAGATTGGCTAGATTTGAGGTCAGATTGGCCAGATTTAGTCCTGTAAGCTCCTTTAAACTCCCAATGTTTCTCCCAACTTTCTGAGAACCAGTGTTTTAGATCATACACATAGAATGAATAAAGTTAGCAGTGGAGAAAGACTAAATCAGAGTTAGCAGTATGTTCATGTCACCTACCTTAATTCCACTAGATAATTCCACTAGTTCAGCTAACCTACTTATCCTGTCAGGGGTGGATATATTAGACAGCAAGTGAACAGTCAGTTATTGAAAGTGAAGTGTTAAGGCAAAGAAATGGGCAAGCGTAATAAATCAGAGCCACTTTGACAAAGGCAAACACTGTGATGGCGAGACGACTGTGTCAGAGCATCTCCAAAACATCAGGCAGGTCTTGTGTTTTTTTTCCTGGTATGCAGTGGTCAATACCGGCCAAACGTGCTCCAAGAAAAGACAGTCAGTGAACCGGCGACAGGATCATGGGTACCTAGTACTCATTGATGTGATCCATGGAGGCCACACCTCACAACTTACGTCTTGGTACTAGATACCACAGGATGCCTTCAGAGGTCTTGTGGAGTCCATGCCTCGGTCAGTCAGATGTAGCGGCCCAGGTGGTATTAATGTTATGGCTGATCGGTGTAACTAATGAGACATATGGTTTGAGGCAAGTGTGTGATGATTTAGGCATGCAGTATGCACAATACTGATTGGTGGCTATTAGCTTTTATTAGCATTGTAGCTCCAGTGGAAAACTGGATGCCACACTTGTCTTGGCTGATCGACTACATTTACATTACTAAGGCCATAAGAAAAAGCTAGGTTCTCTCAAAATGACAGACTGCACGGTGCAGTGGTTTAGTATGTGCTAAGGGAAAGGTTTTGCTGCAGTTAAAATGATTCACTTAGGCATAACCTGAGTAACAGCGTGTTAGGTTATATGATATTATCATGATTCAGGTTTATTGTATATAACAACACGGAATGGTTTAAAGCAGAGTACAGTGTGGTGCTCTCTGTTTTATGAATTCTGTTGAATATTAAGGTGACAGAGCATGTGTGTGTGTGTGTGTTCTCCTACCATAGACCCAACCTATGGCCACAGACTGGAAGATAGAAAGCAGCAGCAGGCTGGCTCCACTGCAGGAGAAGTGATCGTAGAGTTGGAACACATACAGGCCTCCCTGCAGAGAGAGAGGGAGAGAGAGAGAGAGAGAGAGAGAGAGAGATAGATAGATAGAGAGAGAGAGAGAGAGAGAGAGAGAGAGAGAGAGAGAGATCTGTTCTAATCTTCATTAAGTGACAAATTCCCCTGTCTGGGTGATATACAGCTTAAGAAGGTGGATAAAAGAAAAAAAATAGTTTTGCATGAAATGAAAGAAGCAGTCACAGACAAAGAGAAAACTTATGGCAAGAAATCACTTGACGAGAAAGAGAGAGAGAGGGGGGGGGGGGCAGCAAGCAAAATGGCAAGTGAGATGGAAAAGTTAAGAGAGAACTCTTGAATAATAACTCCTTCAGTTATTCATTTTGTTTTGTAATAGTTTGATTTAGCATATCTTGTGGAGTCCCACTGGGTTCTATTTTAGGGCCTATTAAACTGATGTTAATTATGCCAATAATGTAGTTATGAAAGTGAAGAAGTGTGGGCTAGGAAGGAATTAATACAACTCCAGTTTACTATAAACAACAGTAGCTACAGTGTCATTAATAGTAGTTGAAAGGTGCGTAAATAGCTGATCTAGTTACTTCAAGTAAATTAGGGAATTATCCAGTGAATCACAATATCGCAGAAGTCACCACAATTTAATTTCAGTAGCTTTGCAAAGGAAAAAAAAATTGTGTTCTTTGTCTGAAGAGAAATAAAGCAGAGAGCACTGATTTCTGACTATGTTCTCCTCCACCAGCCAAAACTCTTTAAACTTTGTAATACAATATGGAATTATTTCTAAAATCTAGAGAAAAACTATAACAAATGATGAGATCTTACACTGAAGCGTCAGAGCCAGGAGCTGAGACGATGTGAGATGAGTCAGACACCAAAGAACATAACATAACATAACAATGTCCAGGATTATGATTCAGGATTCTTTTGAAAAATACACTGAATACATGTGCTTGAACCGTTTTAACATGAGTGAAATTCAGAGAATAAAATTGATACACTAAGATTTTTGGACTATTTGTTGAAGTAACTGTCTCTATTGTCCAGGCAAGGGTGTTCCCACTAGATTTTGGAGAACTATTATGAGGATTTGTTGCATTTAGCAACAAGAGCCTTAGGGAGGTCCGGATGTTGGATGATCACCACCCCACCTCTCCCCCCAACTCCCCAACTCATTCCAAAGTATTGGATGGAGCACCAACCATCATTCCAGAGAGCACAGTTATACTGCTCCACAGCTCAATGCTGGAAGACTTCATAGCCCTCTAACCCATGCCTAGCATTACGCGTGGTGCCCAAGGTTCATGTTTATCTGCTCCAGAGAGTGCTTTTTTATTGGTCATAGTCCCCGACTCTACAGGGACTAGACAAACTGTGTGTGTGCTTTTGCACATCTGTATCACCAATGGGTGCAATTTAAAGTAGCTGAATGCATTCATTAGAAGGCTTGTCCACAAATATTTGGACATATAATGTATATGTTCAATGGAACCATTGCATTTACTAAAGAACCCATGAAGAACCCCCTTTATAAGGTTGTGTGCTAATGAATATTTTTATTATTAATTAAAATCAACAATAATATTCCAGTATGGATATGTTTGAATTGCTAACCTCATACTGATGCACTGGTAAAGGTTTTGTGTATTTTTGTGCTCAGTGAATAATAATGATTGTGGTTACTAATTGAGGTATAAGCCTATACTTTAAGGGGTTAATACAGTATATTTAATACAGCAATACACATTTCCAGTTTTCTTGGCTCTGGCGCCCAGATGCATTTTGCTCCTGTCACTCACCGGTGTGACCATGACCAGTCCGACCAGGAAGCAGGCCACACACACCAGCAACAGCAGCAGCTCACGTCGTCGACCCCTACGAATGACCGCTGGGTACAGGTCAGTCAAAGAGGTCATTAGAGCCTCCAGGCTGACAAACTGAACACACACCCATGGACACACAAATATGGAGAGAGTTATTGTTCATCATTGTTTATCAAGTACAGAAACATATGTTTATATTGCCGGCTAACCAGGTAAGCCAGTTAACATCTACCCAACATCAGCTAGAGCAGTTAACATCTAGCTAACATCAGGTAGAGCATTTGACATCAAGCTAAAAACAGCTAGAGTAGTTAACATCTAGGTAACAGGTATTCTAGCTGATATTAGCTAGATGTTAACTGCTCTAGCTGTTATTAGCTATATGTTAACTACTCTAGCTGATAGCAACAAGAATAGTTAACTTCTAACCAAAATCCACTAGAGTAGTTAGCATCTATCTAAAATCAGATTCTAGCAGTTAACACAGTGCTAACATCAGCTAGAACAGTTAACATCTGGCTGACATAAGCTAGAACTGCTAGTTAACACCTGGCTGACATCAGCTAGAACCGCTAGTTAACACCTAGTTAACCTCAACTAGAACAGTTAACACCTAGCTAACATAAGCTAGAGCAGTTAACACCTAACTAATAACAGATAGAACAGTTAACACCTGGCTGATATCAGCTAGAACTGTTAGTTAACATCTTGCTAACATCAGATAGAACAGTTAACACCTAGTTAACATTAGCTAGAACAGTTAACACCTGGCTGACATCAGCTAGAACTGTTAGTTAACATCTTGCTAACATCAGATAGAACAGTAAACACCTTGCTGATATCAGCTAGAACAGCTAGTTGACATCTTGCTAACATCAGATAGAACAGTTAACACCTAGTTAACATTAGCTAGAACAGTTAACACCTGGCTAAGATCAGCTAGAACTGCTAGTTAACACCTAGCTGACATCAGCTAGAACAGCTATTTAACACATAGTTAACACAGCTAGAACAGTTAAGCCCTAGCTAATAACACCTAGAACAGTTAACACCTTGCTGACATCAGCTAGAACAGTTAACCCCAGCTAACATAAGCTAGAGCAGTTAACACCTAGCTAATAACAGATAGAACAGTTAACACCTGACTGAGATCGGCTAGAACTGCTAGTTAACACCTAGCTAACAGTAACTAGAACAGTTAACATCTTGCTAACATCAGATAGAACAGTTAACACCTAGTTAACATTAGCTAGAACAGTTAACACCTGGCTGAGATCAGCTAGAACCGCTAGTTAACACCAAGCTAACATTAACTAGAACAGCTAGTTAACACCTATCTAGCATCAACTAGAACAGTTAACACCTGGCTGACATCAGTTAGAACTGTTAGTTAACATCTTGCTAACATCAGATAGAACAGTTAACACCTTGCTGATATCAGCTAGAACAGCTAGTTGACATCTTGCTAACATCAGATAGAACAGTTAACACCTAGTTAACATTAGCTAGAACAGTTAACACCTGGCTGAGATCAGCTAGAACAGCTAGTTAACACCAAGCTAACATTAACTAGAACAGCTAGTTAACACCTATCTAGCATCAACTAGAACAGTTAACACCTGGCTGACATCAGCTAGAACTGCTAGTTAACACCTGGCTGACATCAGCTAGAACCGCTAGTTAACACCTAGTTAACCTCAACTAGAAAAGTTAACACCTAGCTAACATAAGCTAGAGCAGTTAACACCTAACTAATAACAGATAGAACAGTTAACACCTGGCTGAGATCAGCTAGAACTGCTAGTTAACACCTAGCTGACATCAGCTAGAACAGCTATTTAACACATAGTTAACACAGCTAGAACAGTTAAGCCCTAGCTAATAACACCTAGAACAGTTAACACCTTGCTGACATCAGCTAGAACAGTTAACCCCAGCTAACATAAGCTAGAGCAGTTAACACCTAGCTAATAACAGATAGAACAGTTAACACCTGACTGAGATCGGCTAGAACTGCTAGTTAACACCTAGCTAACAGTAACTAGAACAGTTAACATCTTGCTAACATCAGATAGAACAGTTAACACCTAGTTAACATTAGCTAGAACAGTTAACACCTGGCTGAGATCAGCTAGAACTGTTAGTTAACATCTTGCTAACATCAGATAGAACAGTTAACACCTTGCTGATATCAGCTAGAACAGCTAGTTGACATCTTGCTAACATCAGATAGAACAGTTAACACCTAGTTAACATTAGCTAGAACAGTTAACACCTGGCTGAGATCAGCTAGAACAGCTAGTTAACACCAAGCTAACATTAACTAGAACAGCTAGTTAACACCTATCTAGCATCAACTAGAACAGTTAACACCTGGCTGACATCAGCTAGAACCGCTAGTTAACACCTAGTTAACCTCAACTAGAAAAGTTAACACCTAGCTAACATAAGCTAGAGCAGTTAACACCTAACTAATAACAGATAGAACAGTTAACACCTGGCTGACATCAGCTAGAACTGTTAGTTAACATCTTGCTAACATCAGATAGAACAGTTAACACCTAGTTAACATTAGCTAGAACAGTTAACACCTGGCTGAGATCAGCTAGAACCGCTAGTTAACACCAAGCTAACAGTAACTAGAACAGTTAACACCTATCTAGCATCAACTAGACCAGTTAACATCTTGCTGACATCAGCTAGAACAGCTATTTAACACCTAGCTAGCATTAGCTAGAACAGTTAACACCTAGCTAACATTAACTAGAACAGTTAACACCTAGCTAACATTAACTAGAACAGTTAACACCTAGCTAACAGTTACAGCCGGCTCTAATTTCTCAGTCACATATAACCTGTCCTTGACAAATATGAGCAAAACCTCCACACTTTACAGTTGTCTCTAGTTATTTTACATGCATTGGGGGGCTTTAGCCTGATATTATGAATATGTGGTTGACTGTGGGTGTATTCGTATCTATGTGTTATTTGTGTGTGTTTGTGTGTGTCTGTCTCGCCTGTGTGTCCAGCCCCAGCATGATGATCATAAGGAAGAAGCACACAGCCCACAGCTGGGGAAGGGGCATCATAGACACTGCCCTTGGAAAGACTATGAAGGCGAGGCCAGGGCCTAAGAGACAAGACACCCATCAGCATCTGTTTACTGTAGGCATTTTTCATTTACACTCATGTAGTAAATCAACCAAGAACACTTGCTGAATGGATTGCGCTACTTTAGTAATCAAAGCTTATAAAAGTCATCTGTGACCAGTTCATACCAGAAATGAATGACCACCTAGCTGGTCTGTGGGATTTTAGCATCAGGCTAACAAAGGTGAATGATTCGTTTAACAATACAGGCTAACATTGCTGTGCATTGAACTGGCATCCTAAGACTGGCAACCGCCACAAAATACCCCACACAAAACTGACTTTACCAAGTGAGGTAAGCTAAGATGCTTTGACAGTATTATAGTATATATCAAGCAGCTGATGTTGTTATTTAATAGTTTTGAGGTGTATTTTGACTCGTAACAATGTTAAAATTCAGAGGATCAAATGACATTTAGGAAACAATCATCACAGCACCAACCTTCCCTCCTGAATGGTTCCCGAAGAGTCCCTCCCATCTTTAATCCTTTTAATGAAGCTTAGTTCGTGGATTTTGCAGAAACCACAGGATGTCAGTACTCTAACGCTTTAACAACCCCAAACACACTGAATGACACATGGACATCATCATTTACCTGACTGCGCTACCTCGGAGATATGGACGCCCTGCTCTTGTGCCATGAAGCCCAACACTGAAAAAATGGCAAAGCCGGCTATGAAGCTGGTGCCACTGTTCAGCAAGCACAGCAAGAAGGTGTCCCTGAATAACACAGACACACAGTTAAAAGCTCCACGTGTTAGGAGTTTCCAGATAGTTCTGTAGACACCGAGTCGTAGAATGAACCCATTACAACTACAACAAAATTCAAGGGTCAAAGGGAAGTTATTTGTGATGGTGGTGGCAGGTAATGAAAACAAGACAGTAAGGAATGTGGAAGGGCCCCTGTGCAATGATCTCTGTCTATTACATTCATTTACATCATTA
This sequence comes from Salminus brasiliensis, assembly GCF_030463535.1. Lineage (NCBI taxonomy): Eukaryota > Metazoa > Chordata > Actinopteri > Characiformes > Bryconidae > Salminus > Salminus brasiliensis. Next base: position 9,006,222 of record NC_132892.1, on the reverse strand, counting down.
TTCATTATTATTATTATTATTATTATTATTATTGATATTATAAACACAGCCCTGCTGTATATACAGTCTCTACCTATACACCGGCAAAGTAGACCTGCAAGGCGATCAAGGCACGGTATATGCAATGACATTATTTCAAAGTAAAACATCCCACAGTTATCTGTTTAACACTAAAATAGCTGCATTATGCCAGCAAGCCATTGTTTTCCAGCAGGAATTTTACTCCTAGCGCATAAATGAACAACACACAACCTCTGTAATTGCACTTAATGTCACATACAGAAATCCCAAAACATCACAGCTGCCCCTGGATTAGATGGATTAGGTGTGAGTTTACTAAAAAGGCCTGGGAAATATACATGTACTGCACATTTAAGTAGGTGTGTTGTTGTTAGAAATCCTCTGTGGTTCAACAGATTGCTGATTGGACCTTTCAGAGTTGAACTTCAAAAGCCGTCTTTTGAAAAAGAAATAAATAACAGGGGAGACGCCTGAGAACTTTCTCATGTTCTACATAAAACACAATCTGCTGTGAGAAAGTGAGACTGAACCCGATGGTTGTTGATTTTACCGTTTAGCGTATTCCTAATGGGCCAGTGCTAGAGTCACATACTGTACCTATAGCAGTCATTGTTGAATTTATTGTAGCTTCCCAGAGCGGTGAGACTGCCTAAACAAATACCATAAGAGAAGAAGATTTGAGTCCCAGCGTCCATCCACACCTTTACAGACAAGGAGAACAAGAGGGAGAAGGTGACGACCTGTGAGCTGGTCGGGGAAGTGCATTTCTTAAATACAATATAAAGCAATTATCCTGTGTTGTAGTAACCTGGCGAGGAACATCTGTTTTTGTTAATGTTTAAGTGGGCTAAGTTTAAGTCAAGCCTAACATGACATCCTATTGCGTGAGGCCATGCTTTTACATACTCAGTCCAAATGTGTTGTCTAAATGTCCTTGGGTAATGTTTCATTGTGTAGCATGTCTATAAGAAACTATGAACACATTCGTAATGAATTGTTGTTACAGTGGATTATAAGACGTTTTCAAGGAACAGCTTGGCGAAAAATCAAATGAACGTAATTCATCACAAACTCCAGATGCAGACGGTCAGACAAGACATGTTTGGAATCTAAAATGTGCTTCTTTTGTTTGCAGGCTAATGTTGCCAACAAATACTGGACTTAAATTGCCACCAATCTCAACTTAGCTAATACGTATGTTTTCACTTCACATGAACGGCTTCATAAGCAAAACATAGAATGAAATGGCGTGGGTGTCCCTGAGCTAAATCTGGAATTCTATTATCATCTGCATGATGTCCTGCACTGTAGTACTTCTACCGTGTTCTGACTATTGTGCTGAGGTCAAAGTGGTGCTGGGCATGTGTTAATGGAGATGAGATTGGTGACAATCTAGGTACAGTGTTTGTTAGCAACATTAGCCTAGCATCTTCCATTCTTAACTAGAGGAGCAACCTTCAGCTGGCAAACATGTCTTGGCTGATCAACATCTGCATCTGGGGGTAAGTCATTTGAAATTTCACAAACTATTCCTTTGTGTTGTATTGCCAGTGTGGAAAAAAAGGTTCATAGTGAAGCTTCCAATTCTTACAGTCAGTTCAGTCATACAGTACTTGGGAATAATAGAATGAAAAAGCTCCTTATCATCCTTATCGTTTATTTACTCATTCAGACAAAAAGTAATGGTTTAGCATCACTGTGTAATACTGGTCAGCCACATTGGTCATACCGGATGACAATCTTAGTCACACTGACCGACAAGCTTGAGCATACTGGCTGACTAGCTTGGTTAGGTTGATCGTGCTGGTTGACCAGTAGGACAAGCTTGACCAAACTGGGCAACCAGCTTAGTGAAGTTGGTCAGGCTGGTAGACCAGCTAGTCCACCAAACTCAAACAATAATATAGCCTATGTGAATATTAGAATGAAAAAAACTCCTTAGTAAGTGAAGCAATTCATAAAATTCATACCAAAAAGTAATGGGTTAGGGTTACTGTGCTTATTACACAACATCTCAAAAGCTTTCTTATAGTTATCATTTAAAACCTATTTTGGTAAATCAGTGCTAAATTGTCTTAAGTCAGGTGAGCTGCTAATGGAACTGAACTAGAGCTGAAACCTGGAACCAAGCTTTGTTCTTCCAACTAGCTCACGGGATCTTTTTTCAATATGAAAAATTATTGTTTACACATATGTTTACTTACATGTGTTCTAATGTGCTCTCCTACTTCTGAGATAAATGGTTTAAAATAATGTGCTGTATAGTTTTGTATATACAGTATATCAAGGAAACCTAGCGTCACATACATTTCATTTTCCTTCATAATTATTTTTTGATTCTATTGACCCATTTATCATGGAATTCTGACAGGGAATGTAATGTAAAAAACAGAGATAGTAATCATGTAAAAAGCATGTAATAAAACTGCATTATTTCTTATAACAATAAATTTATGTTCTGATGTTTTAGTCATGCTGTCTTACCTGAGGGTCAGCGAGGCGTGTATGGTTGGGTTTGAGGTAATAGATGATCCCTTCTACAGCACCAGGTAGGGATACACCACGGAGCAGCAGAACCAGCAGCATGACGTATGGAAAGGTAGCTGTGAGGTAGACCACCTAGACACACACACACACACACACACACACACACACACACACATATGCCAAACAAACACAAAATTTGTTTATAGCATACTATTATGATGCACGTTGACTATTTCTAGCTTTAAATGTATAGTCCAGAAACAGATGTATACTGCACCGTCTTCAGAAATCCAGCTCAAGGTCTGTTTTGTTAGATCTGAAGTGAGAGTGGAGATTTTCTCACAAAGATGAACGCTTCAGGTGGTGTTTATCCAATAGAGATTTTTTATTTTGGAGTTTTCATACTGTATCAGGTCATGCATGGTTGTCAGGGGCCCCATTTTGCATTTTGTTAGTGGTGCCAATCTACTATTAAAAGCACTTATTTAAAACACGTTTGCCTCAAACATGGATAAAATAACACCTTAGTGCTATTACTCAAGGAATAAACTCTATGGGGTCTGGAATTATTCACAAAGTAGTACCAAGACAGATACCTCCATACCAACATTTTGAACAGTCAGGCCTTAACCAAATTGTCCGCATACAGTGTTTGTGGATATGTGTGTTCCTTCCCATTCACCTTGCCAGTGGATTTGACCCCTTTCCACACACAGAAGTAGCAGACCACCCAGACTGCCAGCAGACACAGAGCCAGTCTCTTGTGTATAGAGCCCAACTGTCCAACTCTATCGGACACATTCAGCACCTCCAGTCTGGGAAAACAAACGCACATACACCAATGGCACTATCAATACAACACACTGTATCTGCAATCTAGCTGATATTGAGCTTCTTTAGAAAAAAAAAAGTTCTCACTTACACATAGACATGTACATAAACCGCTATACTTACTCCCAGAACTCCATAACAGGGGAGGTCGCATTCAAAGGAAGTTGGCTGATGTTCTCACCTTTAAACACTGCACAGGTATCTATAGTGAACAAACATCAGACATGTTCATCACCAGCAAGACATTACCTACACTGTTAAATGTGTAAAATCCTTGAGAAACCTTTGGAGGTTCTGTGGAGGAACTTTTAAGGTGTGTTGAGGAACCTTTAAGAAAAGGGTTTTAGAAGAAAAAGGTTCATTGAAGGTTCCTTAAAGCACCCTAAGAGGGTCCTCCACAGAACCTCCAAAGGTTCTTATGCTTTTAGCAGTGTAGGGTAACCAGACAGAACTGTATTTCAGTTAGTTTGTTTGGAAACAAAAAGGTGCAGATCTTATATCCCTCAATAGAAAGTGATCTAATCACTGCAGCATCTAGGCAGAAACAGCCCAGCTAGCTCTCTCATTGGTTAGGTCTTTAGGGGCTGGACAGAGTAAACCACAAATATAACTATGTTTTACAGTAGAATCAACCATTAACATTTTCAATGCTAGGACCAAGAGCTACTCTCAGTCTTCTAGAAGTTATTCATACATCACTGAGTGTAAATATGTATTCTATACTGGCTTTCACTGTCTGATGGCTAGCATGTTCTTTACTGGCTCTTGCTACTTAGCCGGCGGGGCTAGTGTCGTCTTCGTAACAAGCTGCAGGTGTCCGTAATCAGGGAATGGACTCATAGCACTAACTGGAGGGAGAAACAGCTACTCTGCTAGCTATGTTTTGTGTTTGGGTGTGACGCAGTGCAGTGCTGCATGGCAAGTCTGAGATGCAGCAAACTTTGGATAGTTTTGCCACCCTGAAATGTTACCTTAGTGCTAATATGCTATGCAGATAGGAGAAACTTTTTTGTAGAGGTGGGTTTTTTCTTGCATTTCGGCCGAGATGTGGCATGGCAGAAATCGCTTTACTGTTAAACTTAGCACTCATGTTTCTATGAGCTTTCATCTCCATGACTGATTTCACAGTGGTTAGGCTTTTCTACCTATGAAAGCAGTGTGGCTCTGACTGATGGTCAGCAGTGTTACCTGTGTTCCAAGTGTTGTTGCAGTGGGCCCATGGAAGTTCAGCCTGAAAGCTGCTGCCCAAGTAGAAGAGAGCCCAGGCCAGAATGATGATGTAATACACACAGCCATGCAGGATCATCACCTGACTGGCATAGCCTAGGCCTGCAATGACGGATGTCGTCAGGTAAGAGTATAGGTTTTTTCCTTGCACACCTTCAATAAAAATCAAACTCTTGAGTTAAACTTGCTAGGACCACCCTGTCCCAAACCTTCTTTCTGAAGTTTTCAGAAAGCTCTCTGGACCATGGGGATACCACTCACTTCCACTCAGGACACCCAACATTTATTTGCTACTTTTTTAAGACTAACGTTTAGCAGAGAACACCTAGACAAAGACAAGGACGTCTGGAACAATATTCTGAGTGCTCTTGGGTTATACTTTGCAAGGACAGCCTGACCTGGCCATGTTGCCAGGTGCACAGCTACAACCTTCTTTCTGAAGGCCTCAGAGTCTTGCCCTGATGGTTTTTGACAGCAAGGGTTTCTTCCTTGCAAATTTTAAATGAAATTTTAAATCTAACTTGTGCAGTCTTTAAGTGTTCTCTGAGTGCTCTTGGGATATACTTTGCAAGGACAGCTTGACCTGGCCATGTTGCCAGGTGTTTCACCAGCTACAACCTTCTTTCTGAAGGCCTCAAAAAGCTCTTTAATCTGGCAATGGTGAGACCACTCCCTTCAACAATCAAAAGCTTACCAAATAAGACAGGCTCCTCCAACATCCTCTATAACTGGATTCCAGAGAGTGTGATCAGGTTGTCTAGTGTTTAAGAAATAGGTCATTTGTAATCTTAATATACAATGTATATGTCCTAATATATATATATATATATATATATATATATATATATATATATATTCCTAATATACTGCTTTCAACCTGTATATAAAGATAAAATAAATAAATGTAATAATTTGAATGTGATTATGGACCTCATATATATATATATATATATTCCTAATATACTGCTTTCAACCTGTATATAAAGATAAAATAAATAAATGTAATAATTTGAATGTGATTATGGACCTCAGTGCAGTCAGACCGCAATGCTTTGTGTAAAGGCCCCATTTTTAGGAGCAACCCAAAGGTGTTTGGAAACATTCAACACTGGTAAAGAATTCAGAGAATGTTCAAGAAATTGGACCGACTGTTTGTCTGATGCAGATTAGGTTTGCGACAGCTGCTCAGCATGACTGTGCACCTTCATGAATGAGTGCCTCCACGTATCTGGCAGCATAATATTCATGTTCACAGACTCTGATGTAAAGACAGTAAATTCCAGTTCTAGATGATCAGATTGATCGAGATAAACAGACAAGGGTGTGTGGGAATGCATGTACATATATGAGTGCAATTGCACGTACATGTGTGAATGTGTGATATACCTCCAAACAATGGACAGATGTTTCTCCAGGCGCTGACTCCTCCCAGACTGGTATACTGGCCCAGTGCTGTCTCCAAGAGGAAGAGCGGGATTCCACACAGCACCAAAAAAAGGAGATACGGGACAAAGAAAACTCCTGCAAAAAACATGCAGAAAGTGCATAACATAAGAAAGCGGATTTATGTATATATTTACCCACACATACACACACATATACTTCTGATGGGATATTTGATGACATTTCTTTAGCACAGTCCACACATTTACGATAGACTTGAGGTCAGCGTGAGCTTAGCTTGCTTTTTCCTTTCCACAACCACCTTTGATGTGTGTTTTGGGTCATTGTCCTGTTGAAACCCCCAACTGTGTCCAAGTTTGAATCGTCTAGCAATGGTTATGCTTAAGACTTGAGGGATTCCTCAAAACATACATTTATTGTGTAATTGGGCCTTTGTGGCCAAACACAACCTCTGTCAATCTGTGTCTCATCTGACCATAAACTTTTCTTTGTCCATGTGGTGAGCTGCAATTGTCAGTTCAGGCTTAGAGTTGAAGGTGTTCATTTTGGGATAGGGGCCTTTTTTTTCTTGAACCGCTCTCTTGTGCTGCATTTACATTGCTCCGCTGCAGCACTGGGTGTGAATGCACTTCTGCACAATTGTGGGTGTTAACAAAGATAAGATAGTCCTTTATTAGTCCCGCAGTGGGGAAATTCACAGTGTGACAGCAGAAAGGGATAGCAAGACACTCAGTTACAAAAATTTAGATAAATAATTTACACTATATACACAATATAAATAAGAATTAAAAAAGCAATAAACAATATTATTTACAGCAAAAGACTCTTAATTGCACATGGGGGGGGGGGGGGTATTGCACATAGTATTCCCTGAACATGAACATGTGTGTGTAGTTAAGTGTGTGCGTATGTGGTCCGCTGGGAGCAGTGCTGGTTCACTGCTTCGTCCAACTGAACGCATGTACTGCTAAGGCCAATTTTTATGAATAAATGCATTAGGTTTTGAATAATTCAAAAGCAAAATGTTTCAAAATGTATAGGTTTAAAATTGTTTGGTTTCTGGGGTGATGGGCAGAGGTGATTAGTGTTTGTATTCAACATCTGCTTTTATAGAACATCAACATCCAATCAGATGTTTTCCCACTCAATTTTTTTTTGGAGGGAATGCTGTTGAGCATAAGTATGTGGACCATTGGTCAGAGTCCAGGTATTTGGCAGGGATGTATCAAAAAGAACAGGAAACCCTGAAACTGCAATAATGAGCTCTTCCTCCAAGCTTTACCGGAATGTTTATATACGGAAAGAATGTTTCAGATGTTGTATTGTGGACATTTATTGTACAGATAATCTTCTGATTGGCTAGATGCATCATGTTGGTTGGATTCATTTGCAAAAAGCCTGTTTCGGCTCAAATGTTTTTGATGTGCCGCTTGGCCAGATCTGACAGTGTGTTGATGCGTAGAGTACTGTAAATGCAGCAATGTTAAACTGGCTTCACTGTAAACAATGGCACTAACATTTGTGAAGACTTATTATTACAATATTAGTTTGTAAAATGACATTAAATTAACTATGCATTGAATAAGGCTTCTTTGGTTTATGCAGTTTTGTGTATGTTGCCATGAAAAGCTAATGTAGCTATTGTAAAGCTTTAAAAATAAAAAAGGTAAAGGCACACGTATTTGTCACTGTACAGTGTGGACTGTACAGCGAAATGTGTCCTCCGCATTTAACCCATCTGGTAGTGAACACACACTCACACACACACACACACACACACACATGTGTTAGGGGCAGTGAGTACACACACACACCCAGAGCGGTGGGCAGCCAACTCCAGCGCCCGGGGAGCAGAGAGGGTAAAGGGCCTTGCTCAAGGACCCAACAGTGGCAGCTTGCCGAGCCCGGGAATCGAACCCACAACCCTGTTATCGATATCCCGGCGCTCTAACCGCTGAGCCACCACTGCCCCACAAAAGCTGGCAACTGCTGCATTAGCCGGGAATCGGACCCGGGTCTCCCGCGTGGCAGGCGAGAATTCTACCACTGAACCACCAATGCTTACCCCACAGGAAAATGCTAGCCCATATAAATGCAATTTACCTTTTTCTAAGCTAAGTTTGATAGATGAGTGCATGAATGAAGCCTCTCACCTCCTCCATTCTTGTAGCACAGGTATGGAAAGCGCCAAACATTGCCTAGGCCAATGATCTGGCCGGCCACAGCCAGCAGAAACTCAGTCTTACTGGCCCATTGACCACGATCCTGAAGCTTTTCTTCCTCGTCTGTAGTCGTACCTACTGCTTTCTTTAGCAGGCCGCTATCTTTATCCTGTATTTCTGCTGCTGTTTTCTGGCCCACCATGGAAGACTCCATCAGAGGTATACACATTCATACACACTTGCACACACACAATACAGAGGGCACCCATCTAAACACAAACTCTTGTTACTGACGAGAGAACATGCCGCCTTATATCACAGAGTACATTCCAGTGACTTAAGGTTACACTCTGTTGGCTGTGCTATGTAAACTTATCTGAGCGGGCGCTGCTACAGAGCGGGTGTGTATGAGCGTTCCGGGGGGCTAAAACAGCTCTCATTACATTGAAAAACGGCATGTGCTACTGTGCCCTGCACTCTGTACACTTCCACCTTTTTGTTAGAAGCAATTCACAATATTTAGAATTTGATTCGAAATGAAGAAATAATGTAAAGTAAAATGTGCCTGATGTAAACTAATGTTAATGATTCCTTTACTATGATTACTTGTGGAGGTTCTTCAAATAATAAAATAGGAGGAACCTACTAAGGTGCTTTGAGGAACCTGTAAATGTAATTAGGTTGGGTTTAGCTTAGTAATGTGGTACCTCAGGTTATGAGAACACTCAGGGCAGTGTGTTATAGGATAACATAAAGCATGCGTGTCACAGGCCAAATTATAAGGCTATACCTTTTAAAAAATATTCCCACTAAAAGCAACTGGATTAACCTATGTAGATAGTCTGAATTTTTGACTGACTGCCTTCAAGGCTCAGTATTCAGTAGCTACTGTGGATTACTCTGCTGTGAAGCTATCATGTAAGCTATGCAGGTTTGAGAGTGTGCAATGAAGGTGTGGACCAAATTTACTACACAACCTTCTGCACTTAAAGCAACACTATGTAGAAACAGTGTAAACTTATCTGAGCGGGCGCTGCTACAGAGCGGGTGTGTATGAGCGTTCCGGGGGGCTAAAACAGCTCTCATTACATTGAAGAAAGGCTGTACACTTCCACCTTTTTGTTAGGAGCAATTCACAATATTTAGTATTTGATTCGAAATGAAGAAATAATGTAAGCTATTTGAGTTCAAGCTATTTGAGTTTTTTTTTTTTAAATATTCTTTAAACTCATATTCTTTGTTTAAAGAAAGATTTTTTTTCTCATATTGCATCTCATATTGCGTCATGATGAGCTAATTCACCTTCAACAGTGAATGTGCTGACTTTCAGAAGCTGCTTAACCCTTGTATAGCTTTAACATTCTGTAAACTCCCCTTATCCTAAGGGTCAAAACTGACCCTTAGACAATCTATGCACCCTGGTGGTGTACAGCGTGGAAGTATGAACAATGGGGTCACTCTAGGAAAGGTCATTACATTTCAAGCTGAATTCCATTAAGAGGGTTTTCTCTGCTGTCAAACATAGTGGCCAATGACTAGGGTAATTTGTGACCCCCAGAACAACACAAGGTTAATATTTTTAGTAAATGTCATCACAATTTAAACATGTCAAGCTAATTCCCACCTGCAGGTTGGGCCCAAATATTGTATAGGTTGTTTTTTTTCCAAATGTGAATTGAACACTGTTATTGCCTTTGGTTACCTGTGTTTTCTGCCATGCTGCTCTATCATGAATGCAACTTTTGCTTAGCACTGTTCCTACATAAACACTGCCTTTCACTTTCTTGGATGTTGTCCTGGAACCTTTTGTGACTTCCTGGATGATTTGTTGCTGCACCCTTAGGGATATTTTGGCAGTCATGCCTCTCCTGAAAAGATTCACTGATGTTTCTTTAGGTTTTTTAAGTTATAATGGCTCTCACTGTTAAAAGGGACATGCTAGACAATGGTAGTAGATCATAGTATCAAAGATAGTAGATAGTAGAAGCACTGTTGTATGAGAAAGACCCTTTCCTGCGGTGCATTCAAATTCCTTAAGATCCTATATCCTGTTGTAGTGCCTTTAAGGTCATTTCATGTACATGAATAATGTGCCTGGAAAAACATTCCAGGTCGAACCACACTATAACCACAGTGAATGGGTCCTAAGCTGCTGTAGGTGGAATAGGTGGCCGTATAGTGTACACAGTTAATGTGACCTCACAAAAACGGTACTTTTAAGTGGGCTGTTTTAAAGCTTAGTTTTCATGTGTGGACTGTTCAAATGAATATCACATTTTGGCATCTTAACAATGCTCAGATGGTAGGTCTGACTCAAGGAATGGAATATTCTGCTTTCCAATTAATGGACCCATTTAACACATTTTACTCTCTAAGACCCCTGAATGATCACTGTGGGAATGATAATCTGGCCTTAAATGTCATTGCTGAATTTGCATTATTTAGATATGCAACTTCAACAGCTTTTAGGTATAATGGATCGGGTAATAATTCGGGACATTAAACGTAAAATCTATTACAGATCCTTGTACTTGTACTAATTTTACAGCTTGCAGCTATGGGCATGCAACTAGTAGTAGCATATATGAAAAATCAACGTGTCACATTAGTGATTTTGCCATAGTATTAATTAATTAATTTTCAATATTGATAAATTAAAATAAATTTCATAAATAACAACATGAATAAAATATAATATCTGGTATACCTTAAGCCAGAGGAGGTGACCTATTTAAAAGAAAAATTCAGGGGCCTAGCTTTGATTTTGTGCAGGCTTGCTTCTGGTAAAGAATGGTCTGGGTCAAATAAATGGGTAACTAAAGCTACTTTAATGCATATGGGTAATATTCTCTGATGAATCTGAATCATATTTAGACATGTGTTTAAAAATGTGATCATTTGTAAAGTTACATTGTCAGAATCTGAAACAAAAAAAAACAAGCATGCAGACCTAAAAATATTTCCTAACAGAAATAAGCCCAGTTTCTGATGGGAGCTAATCAGCCGACTGCTAAGTCAAATGTTCCGCTACTTTCAAATGAAAGCTTTGAGCCAGGTGAGGCCAAAAAGAAATAGAGAGGGAGGGTGAAAAAAAATTGCGGTGAACATAAAGAGGAAAGAATTCACTTCCACGTTGGACCATAAGCTGTGGTTGTAAGTCACTTCTGTTTTGGAAAATTACATCTGGCTTCATACTTTCCTACACCTTGGGCTTACGAATCCTGAGTGGGCGAGAAATACACTCAGAGAAGGTGCAGGCTGAAGTTGGCGTACCTTACAGACCTATTCAGTCCTCAGGCCACTGAATAGCGCTTATTTTATTAATGTAGTGTACAGTTGTGTGCATCAGACGCCCGTAATCATATGATTTTCTAAGTGAAAAAATTTAATTTACATATCCTTTACAAAGAACACACATCTGTTCATTATTGGTTAATTTTAACATACTGGAAAAAAGTGTGTAAATAGATTTTAACAGAACGCAAGTGAGTGCTAGGCTAAAAGCTAAACCCAGCCCAGCAGCAACATTGAGCTAGCTGGGCTAATCGGCTGATGGTGTAATAGCACTGATTACAAAACTGTTGCAATGTTAAAAACACAGTACTGTTGTAGTACTGTTGTAAATCGCATATTGGCCTTTTTGTGCCACAATCAAGGTCATATAGCTTCTATAAAACATCTTTAAAATATCATGATTTGAACAGGGATGCCAAGCCTTTGCATATGACTGAAACATATTTATACACTAGTTTTCCTGTGCATGAAATAATAATGCAAAAGCACACAACTGGACAAGATGCAAGTCAAATTAAATTGGAAGGTGTTTGTATAAAAATGGCTGTACATTTATTTCAAATGTAATTTTAATTTTAATATAGTGCAGGATGGAACCAAACGAATTGCCAAAGAAAAAGAAATCACTGTCAAAGACTGATGACCTGCACTTTCTCAATTCAGTGGTTTATGCTCTCAGTGGCCTTTTCCTGGCGAGCACTGACCACTGCACAGCCTGCAAGTCTCACCATACAATCTCACCAGTAAATGGAATCAACATTTCCCATCTTGGAAATCGTTCAGGCATCACGTTTCAGGAATTTCCACCTTGTCCAAAACCTCCAACTGAACTCCTGTGTACACATGACTCCGCCAAGCAGGGCTGTGTTTTGTTTGCCTTTGAGCGACTCATTTAACTCCAGTTAAGTCCATCTTGCTCCTTCCTGACCCAAGCATGCAAATACACAAGAAGCTGCTGGCTGCAGAGGTTAACGTCTTCGCACACTGCCAATCCATGTCACTACACTGATTAGGGTTATTATGGCATCCCTCAAATTGTGTGTCACACATTTCTTATGCTCAATCCTCAACTAACACATTTTCCTATGTGAACGTGACAATAAGCATCAGGACATTCGAGCTTGACGGGTTTCACAGTCACTTACATAAAATCCTGTAACAAAAAGAACAACACAGCTGGTTGTAATTGAAGTATAGTCTATATTTTTCACATGACACAGCCTCGCATAGTTTGACACGGCTGTGCTGGTATGGTGCATGATTCTCTGCCCATTTGTGTGCAGCAGCTTTCAGTGCTTTTGGAGCAGTGGTCAGAGGTTTTGGCCGGAACATGCGGTGCTCCTGTTAAGGTGTTTGTGCTACAGTCGCACACTCAGACCCCCACCTGAAGGCTGTGTTTACAACAAGAAGAAAAAGTCATACACCCTGCTGCTCTGTTGTGGGCCGAGATGGATGTGAGTGGAAATCCCGATCAAAGATGAAAGCCTGTAAATAAAAAAAATGTCAGTGGTGGATGATCTTTTCATTACAAGCCACAAAATAAATGACAGGTAAGATATTAGATGAATTAATTCTGTTTTTATAGCTAGATCATGCAGGAGTTCCCCCTCCGTATTGTTTAAAATCACTGTGACTGACTGGCGCACTGGTATGTTAGAGTACAATCTGTCAAATTTAGCTGTTTTAATTTTATATTTAATTATTATATCATTTTGTTGTCCTATGTAATATTTTGTTTAATCCCTTACACAGCCTATGTGCCGCCGGAGGGCCGAAAGTGTTATTACAAACTTCTATTACCAAAAAATAGGCCCACCAGTTTGTACAGAAGTCCCTGTAGTTACTGAGTAATACACTTTAGTACATAATCAGCTTTTTTGTGTTAAGCAATATGTAGAAAAAGTGACATTAAGTATGTATCTATTACATCATATCACATTACTTAACTCAATGCATCATTATTATTTATTGTCTTACAGCTTTAAAGCAACACTATGTAGCATTTTTACCTTCAAAATAAATGTTAATGCTCCACTGGCCTGTAACAGCGAGAATAGCACCACTGACGTTGCTACTCCGGGCTCGGAGCACTGCTGACTGTGCTATCTTTGGAGAAGTGTGGAGAAGCTTGTGAGAACTGTGTAACTCTGCGTAACCCGACTCAAATTTCTGCGAAATCCTGTAACATCACTCTACCGTCTCGGTCCACATTCTTTCGCTTCCAGTGACAGTTCTGTGTCTTTCAGCTTGTCCAGAAAAACGTGTGGCTCAAAACGGAAACTCCACTTCCCGTCTGTAGAGAGAACCCGATTCTCCACAATGCAGCTTTAGGGGGCCTCAGGGGCCTCATTATCAATTATCAATAGAGCAGCAATATAGCAAACAACTAGCCAAATAGTTATAGATAGCTAATAAACTATGAACTACTAATGAACAAATGACACCTGTGAAGTCACCTTATTATTCCTGACCCTTATTAGTCAGGGGTTAACTGTAGTGTAGTCTGGGTTTTTTTTGGCACTGCAGGGCACTAACCTCAACTGATGGACACTGAAGGGAGAGGCTGACTGTTAATTCTGCCTACAGAGAAAATTGACAAAGTATAGAAATTGGCCAGCTTTCTCTCTCTCTCTCTCTCTCTCTCTCTCTCTCTCTCTTTCTCACTCTCTCTCTCTTGCTTGTTCTCAAACTCCGGGATTTTTGGGACATTGTATATAACTTGAGGGCATCAGTGAGTCTATCACTATTAATAAGCTTGAGAACATCCTGACCAGGAAGAAGTGGAAAAGAAAGTGAATAAAAAGAATAATTTACATTGATTAACATTTCTTATCAACAGGCTTTGAGTCTTACTTCTGACCCTTTCTGCACTGTGGCTGAAATGGTTTGTCAGGTCAACCAAAAAAGTGAATCATTTGGTTTAACTGTTTTTCTTCAATATTTTAGCTCCAATTCAAACCTCAGCGGTTCATATGACGAGGATCACTGGTTTGAATCCTGGGTCATGCTACCTGCCATTACCACCTGGAGACTGAGAGGGTGGGTAGCTCTCTCTCTCTCTCTCTCTCTCTCTCTCTCTCTCTCTCTCTCTCTCTCTCTCTTTTTCTCTCTCTCTCCCCACATCCCTCCAGTGTAATGCTGGCCGGCATGAGTGTCTGCTAGCCGATGCTTTAGAGCTGAGTACCTGGTGCTTTCCTCCCAGCATGTTGCATCTGCGACAGTTCGAAAAAAGGCGGTGGCTGGTTGCACATATGTCAGTCCTCACCCTCCCAGTGTCAGAAGCATTACATGTGATGTGTGTATAAAAATTCTAAGGAAAAAAGCTAATATGGAAAAGAAGACTTTCATTAAATAAAGTACTATTATTATTATCAAAGTAATAATAATAATAATAATAATAAAATAGCTCCCTTTCTTATAAACACAAATGTCATTTTAATTGAAGATAGAAATGGTTTGAATATTGTATGAGCGAGTAATAACTGATATCCAGTTACTAAAGGATTTCCCAAACATAAACACTGTCAAAGGTATAATGCTTTAAAATAGGCCATGGTTTACTTTAACCCTTAAATACATTCCTTGGGACTTGCTCTACTTCACCCACTGTTTCCAGATACAAAAACAAAAAAATATCAAAAAGCGTTTTTTTTGTTTTGGTGTTTTGTTATTTGTTATTGTTATAAGCCAATTCATAATATGTTAGATAAATAATAAACGTGCCAGGTCATCAACAGCCTAAGGTATTAGTAACAGCTTAAGGAGTTGGCAAAACACCCATGTATTTAATGGTTAAGGTGAACATACTCTGTCTGGGGCCTGTACACACACACACACACACACACACACACATCAGATACGCTCCAACCAGACTCCTGCCTTGCTATAAAACACGGTCATAAGAATTTTTGCACACACAGTGACTATTGTTCGTGTGGGTCAGATGCGGAGTCCCAGTTAAATGGTGGCACCACTGCTTTAATTCACCACAGGCTTTCTTCTGGCCTCAGGAATCTTAACAAAAACTGTATCTAGATGCAGTGAATGTGCAGTGATAAGGGCTACATTCGTTCCCCTATTCACTATTGAATTTATTGATGTGATTAACGATTCCAGAGCAGCCTGCCCACAGAAAATGCCCTTTTTAACCAATGCAGACCTATACTCTGTTCCCAGATGTGGTGTAAGTGCCATCTCAACCAATTGGTGCCTGGCTGTACAACAGCCTTCAATTAAGTGTCTTAATGGCAGATTTAATCATAGGCTCTTTGGCCTGGTTTGGCAGTGAAACAACAGAAATGCGAAACTCTCACTTTTAGTGCTGCGCACTCAGCACACAAGGAAGAGTAAAGCCAGAAAGAGGAATGTTCCTAGCAATGATATAAAATTTTACAGTAAACGATACACAGTACATGTATTGTCACTGATTGGGTAAAGTCCTAATGTAGTTGAATAAATTACACAACATTACAACATTACACCTCTAATAATGGTTAATAGCTCCCATTACATTTTTCTTTATAGTAGCATCTATGGTTAAGGCATTTCAGTCTGATCTCCCCTAGGTCTAATGCTGCCTTCCTTCTGATATGAGATGAAATAAATTTCTGGAACATCCCCCACGTGTCGGATTCTTGTGAGAGGCTAACCAAGCAGTAATATTATGCAACTTATCATCTCTTCTACCTATTGGTGTCTCATTACATCAGTTGTACACACAGTATTGTCCAAGCACCGTCCATCTGTGGATGTGCAAAATACTGTACAATGCATTATCAACTGGCCTCTGTAATAATGCTAACCTGGGAGAATGCTAACAATGCTTACCTGGGACATAAAAAGTGGGACATACTTTGATTAGAGTGTTTGATTAGAAACAGAATGTTTAACTGGAAAACAGTCAACTCGGGTTTGACGCCATTCCCAGCTCTGACATCTGACTTCCAAGGTAAACTGAATGCATCATAACACAACCTTACTTAGTACATTTTAGTTTTATTTCGCATATTTTATAGAATGATAGTGGAAACCTATCTAGCTAGCTAGCCTTTGCTGAATCCCCCACTGGATATCTGAATGCACGACTGGGACAGTGGGTCTATGTAATTGCAGTATATACAATAGTTGTGGACACGAGCAGTGTCTGTGGGTAACTTTTACTCCAGCTATCTGTGCTTTCAAATGCATCTCAGGCAGTAAGTTTTAACCAAGTTATCCTGACCTGGTCACGTTCATGTAGTTAGACTGAGTAAGTAACAAATAAATATAATTTGTTATAATATAATATTTTTAATATACATTCATTTTTATGCAAAATAATCTGTGTTGATTGTAGATGTTTAAAATGATGTAACTCTTAAACTTAATATAGAAATATTATTATTTGATATTTCATTATTAATGAACTGTTCTGCAATGTTGGACACCACTTAAATGCAGCAAATACTATCCTACCCAGAAGGTCCTCTTGAAATGAACTAGACTTGGAATGTATAAAACAATGATTGTTAGCTATGCCTTGTCTAAATGGTCTCCCCTAACTCAATTCCAATTGTGGTATTTGTGTAATAAATGTAAGTATCCACACATGTGATTTCATCCAGTAGAAAAGGGGGCCACCATGGTCACCACCTCGGGGAAGACGCACCCCAGTTAGAATCAAATACAGTAAAAAATAAATAAATGGAGGGGGCTAATGATAAGCCACATTGCATGCTTCTTTGAGCTACTTCTTTAATAAGTAAGCTGCAAGGCTGGATCGGAGAGTGTAGCTAGTCTGTCCCCGCACTGTTGCTTCCTCTTACCTGGCTCTGACCTCTGGCATGCCTCCAGTCTGTTGGATGTGGCCTGCTTCATTGGGAAACTTCCTAAAAACAAACTCCACACATTCCTGTGGCCTGTCCCTCCATGTCAAGCTCACTATTAGAAAGGCATTAGTAGGACATTCCACTGACGTTTGCCCTCACCAAAGTTCCCTTGAAACTAAGGGGGCTATATTTATTATGAGTGTGAGTGACGCTAGCATGCTAATAACTCAGTCCAGAGTGTTTTAAGAACTGGAAGAAAAAAGGAGGGTGTTGAACTACCCCATTGTTGTCTGCTGAAACCTTTTTCTCTTACAATGGATCTTATTCTTTTCATGCTAAGAAGAAGCTAGAAACTGTTGACCTGAAAGATCAGTTTGTTTAGTTGATAAGTCAGTGATCCGTTTTATGTCCTATTACTAAACAAGCGTGCTTCACTGCCCCTGCCAGGATCTAATAGTGGCTAGCACAGAGCCAGGGGGGTCAGAGAGTTTAATGAGTCCAGACTAATCAGACCCAGAACAGTGGTAAATGTGGGTGACTCCTAATTAACCCAGCCAAATAGAGCACATGGAAGTGCAAGAATAGGCATCAGTGAGAACCAGACTTTGCAAGTGACTTTGTTGATTTATGGAGCAGGACTGAGCATGAGGCTAATAGGAAAAATGTGAAAGTGTTCTACATTTCTTCTCGGCTTTGAGAAGCCCCACAAGGAAAACCATTAAATGCTATGGAACCTTTCTATTATGTGGAAGTTTCTTGAACTTCAAAGGTTCTTCACACTTGCACATTCCATTGACAACAGTGGTTTCAGTGGACCAACAATGGGCCATCCATTGAACTGCCCTATAGAGAACCACACATAGTCTGATCTACACTCTCAGCAAAAAGGCTGTAAGTAGTACTGGAAAAGGGTTTGATGGAACCTTTTGTGGTGTCATATTAAACCATTTTAAAATTGCAGATAAGTGTATAACATGATCCTAATACGCTAGTCATAGCTTTCCAAAGTAATGCACTCTTAACAATTCAGGTGCTACAACATGTTTTTTGACTGATGCCATAGAGGACATTGCATGAAGACATTCGCACATATTTGATGATTCGCAAGGCTCTCCGATCCATCTGTGGTGCTGTTTTGCCAAAGACAAAGACAAGCATCCAGGCTTTTTTCTGTCCTGGCAGTGAAGTAGTGGAATGAACTTCCCCTGGGTGTCCGAACAGCAGAGTCGCTCACTGTCTTCAAACACAGACTGAAGACCCATCTCTTTTGAGAATACTTGGGTAATACTTGAGTACACTTTTAGTATAATGTTGAGTATTATGGTCTCCATATTGACTTATCTAAGCTTAGAGGTATCTTTGAATTCTAGTCTGTTCAAACTAGGGTATTTTCTGAGTAAACAGTGAAGTCACTCTGGATAAGAGCGTCTGCTAAATGCCTTTAATGTAAATGTTAATGTAAATGGTTAGGTTAGGTTTAGCCTAAGTATAGGTTGGAATTAGGTTTAGGTGTAGTAGGGTTAGGAATAGATGTAGGTTCAGGTAATAAAAATTTACTGGTTGCTTTGTACCATGCTTTGTTCAAATAGTTGGATTTCTACATGTGTGTGTATGTGTAAATTTGTCTTAAGAATAACCATTTTGTTAAAGAAGTGTGCTGTGTGTGTGTGTGAACATGAGAATTCGGTGTAAAGCTTCTTTACCAATATCAAGGTTCTTCATACCCACAGTTCTTTATGTGTAAAAGGTCCTCCTATAACATCATTCAAACCCTTTGTAGCACCTTTATTTTTAACAGTGTAGCCATAGAAAATTTAACAAATGTTAGACGACTCTAAAATGACTAAGAGAGCTGGACAGCTTCACGAATGATGTTATAAATAGGGCTGCAATGAGAACATATTACCGCAATACCACAGTTATGTAAGGCCTACAGTGATGTTGAGCTCATTACCGTCATCACCACAGTCTTTATTTATTTATGAAATGTATAGCTCTGGCTCTGCCCTCTGATTGACTGAGCCATGTGTATACTGCTGTATATAGAAATGATGACGGTATTTCAAAATTACAACATGTCTGATGTGTCAAATTTCTGTTTAGTGTCTTTTACAAGGTAAAAATAGCTTATTAATTTATATTGCCGCTGTCCAATGAAAAATGGTGACTTTACAGGAGAAGCCGTGAATTTAAGTCAGTGTAAAATAATAGTTTATTCCAATTCCAATTTAGACAATTTCTATTGGTCCATTTTCCAGAGTAATTTACACAGTGTACAGAGTTTAAACCAGGGAGAAAACTAAAAATTGACAAAAATGGACATGAATGGTTTTCATTGAACAACAACGATATGCATTTAAAAGAGTCACAGGGTGGGGGCTCTGTGGAAGCTCGCTGATTGGTGACGTCACACTCTGACAACAGGTGTGGGAAAAAAAACAGGCCCACTGTTGTTGCGAGTTTAGCAGTGTGCTGAGCTCGAATGAAAGAGAAAGCAGTTGAAAACACCCCTCAGACCCTTCATATTACCTAAAGGTTTACCTTTAAGCCTCAGATAGAAAGAACCCTGGGTTTAGCCTGTTAGCTAACTTTAAGTCTAGCTGGTTAACTATGAGTCCCAACCTGGCAGAACCTGCCTCATTTCGCCTTGCTTCTCCAACTTTGACTTTGCTTTCTTGCAAAGCTTTTGACTTTGTATCATCAGGACTGGTATCAGTTAGTCAACAGCAGCTGCACTGAGCTGTCTAATGCTCAGTGTGTTTGTAGCTGAGCTGCCTAAGCAAAGGCTAGCTTAGCGAGTGGGCTACAGAACACCCCCCCAACACCATGGGGGATCTTTCCAACGGCAGTGGCTCGGTGGGAAAGAGTTGTCTAAACGTTTATAAGTGGGATTTCAGTCAGTTAGACTTGAATTTGTTCTGTGGTGAACAAAATGTTACAATGCTAACTAAATTAATGCGAACCAGCTACTCTCATCTGAACTTTGTATTTTATCGTTTTTCAGTTTTATAGTAACGCAGGACCATTTGTACGCCTTGTGCTGCTCATGCTACGTGTTATTGAAAAATAACACCATGTCTATGTCAGCAGTGTAAAACCATCTCAAGCTGTGTTTGGAATGTGGAGTTTCTCCGTTTGTGCAGGACATTCAGCAGCACGGGTTGTAAGGAAGATTTAGATAACAAAGACAAACAGTGTGTTTAGGGATTCCTCGCATTTGCTGATCTTTTGGCCACATATTGGACAAGAAGTAATCAAACTTCACCTCTTTAAAGCCAAGTCTTTTGTTTATCCTTACAATCGATAGCTGTATATAGGCTCTGTAAATGTGTATGTACCTCAAACCTTGGCCAACTTGTGTGTCTCAATCCACTGTTCCTCCACAAAAATAATGACATTCCAAATAGCTTCATGGCTTTGTTGTTTACAACTATTTAAAAGAACATTACTGATGTGAACACAACACTCAGTCAGTGACCCATCCTTTTATAACACTGGAGTACCAGCGAGACAGAAGAAATGCTTTGAGAGCTGCAGACAGCACTAAAGATGAAGCTTTAAGGCCTTCTGAAGAGGTTTTGGAGACAGAGCCCCCCACCCTACAGCACTAGTCTTGGCCTGTCCAGCCTTTCTCTCAGACTTTGATTTGTTTAGTCATGTATCTCAGAAGAATGTTGAAAAACAGATTATCTGTCTATTGAAACTAAACCCTCTGTATCTGCTGAGAAGACAGAACTCTAGTTATGTTGAAAAGACGGAGGGAAAACAGAGTACATGTGGAGCTATGCAGGTGACTGTAAGTGGATTAAACAATCACTGGGAAGCATTCAAGTCTATGGCAAATAAACCACTCATAGATGTATCAAATAATGTCGTATTTTGTGATCTACTTACTACACTTTGATCAATAGATGAATACAAAAATACTGCTGCGGTAAAGTGATACACATTTTGCATGATGTTCCTCAGTTACGGCTCAGTTTTCTGACTCTGGCCCAGGTGTGTTCCACACATCGCACTGTCCATGTATTTAATTGAGCTTTCTAGCAATTAAAGCACTTACCTTATTTCTGACTTTGGTGAGTAAATGCATTTCTGAGATATGTGTTGGTTCCAATTTACATGGTTCACATTCCTTGACTGCCCCATTCATTCGTCTTTGAGGCAGAACCTAAAGTGAGGTTAAGCACCTTGGTCAAGGGCTCCTCAGCAGCGGCCCATGTGGGATTTAGAAAGCCCCTTGGTCTCCATGGTCAGCACTAAAACAACAGCATACCTTCATCAGGGTACCTCAACTCTCCCAGAGATGATGAAAAGAAAGCAAAATGATCAAATGTTTGTTCACCCACTTAGTAAAGTCCAGCGACTTCAAGTGGTTAGACTGGGCAGGGGTGGACTTCAACTTCCCCTTGCAAATGCAATGCAAACCACTGTTCAAACAAAAACATGCAGATATCAGACATTCAGGAAGCAGTGGTGGAGAGAGCAGGAGGCAAGGGGAAAGCTGATCTTCAAAGTTTTACAGAAGATCTAGAACCACAATAGTGCAGAATGATGTGAAAAATATATATTATTGCAGATATAGTGTCACAGTGCATTACAGTGCGCTACACTACGTATTACGGTATATATTAGAACCGTGCTGGTGAATAATTACTGTATTAGGGTTAAAGGGGTGGTCGACTTAACCGGTTTATGCTGTTAGTCCTGCATGAACGTACCAATGTCTGTCAAAAAAGCAGTTACTGAAGTCACTCTCAGTTGAACACATGTTAGTGTCCATAATGTAGTATTGCAAAGTCTAACCTCTGCCAGAAAAAAATGATCAAAAGTAACCATGCTGTCATGATGTTGGTTGGCATGGTTGCCTACCAGAAAGAGAAGTAGAGTTTTTCTAGCTATCATGCTACTGGTTAGCCAGTCAAGCAAATCTCCCTTCAATTGTATTAGCTAGGGTTAGCTAAGCCAAACAGCCGCCCCCCCTCCCTTCACAGTGTGTTTTATCTAGTGGTAGTTGTTTTTTATCGCTTTATTATTTTGATTAGTACTGGAGAACCGACACTATATGGCCAAAGTATTGGGACACCTGCTCATTCAGTACTTCTTCCAAAATCAAGGGCGTTAAAACAGCTTTTGTTGGAATAACTGTCTTTATTGTCCTGGGTAGGCTCTATACCCCTCTCCCACACCTCCCACACTATTGACACTGTGTCAGTAGGGTCATGTTAATCTACTCCAGAGAGTCTGATTCTATTGGCAGTACTTCTCTACAGGGGTGAACACGCTGTGTGTGTGCATTTGTACATCTGTGTCAGCAAAGGGTGCAACTCAAAGTAGCTGAATGCATTCATTAGAAACATTTGGATATATTGTATATGAGCGCTAGGCTTGCTACATGGACCAGGCCTCCAGTCCATGGCATTGCTAAAAGCTAACACTGGCTACCCAGCTGTCCCATCCATCCTGCTTTTCAATGTCTGCTCCCTGGACACTAAACTGGACTATCATGACAGCATGAGATTTAAGACTTCACTCCAGACACTGGCACCACCGGATCAGCTGGAGCGCCAATCTGTGTGGTAAGACCTAAGGAAGGTGCTTGTTCCTACACACTGAAGGAACTGTACTAATCTGTTGTTACTTCTTGCTGCTGATAGTCCATTTCATTAACCTTGTGTGTTTACCGCCATGCATTATTATAGCACTGACCCATGTGAACTGAATGGGGCCTTCAGTGAGTACTTTATGTAGTCTTGGTCCATGGTCCCGGAGGAATGTTATTTGGCTTCACTGTGTTCCTGTACATGGTTAAACTGTTCTTGAACATAAACTGTTGACAAATCAGATTGTGCAGAAATATGCAGAGTGGAAGTTCTCTGCTCGTCCACATCAGCCAAATCCAATACGCTAGGTAGGCTCTACCACCATAGGTGTTTCCCATCAGGATGTCTGACCAAAAGAAACAGAATTAAACACAATGTCATGGATAAAGAATGGCAAGAGTGAACCTATTACTCCAAGACTTGAGCTCCTTTGGAAAGAAAACATCTTTGGAAGACCTATTTTTGCTTTGGCACTTGTTCACTCTACTCCTTGACGACTTTGTGGAATATCTGAGGTTGCTAAAGCCAAGAAGCTGCATCAGCAATGTAGCTAGAAACAAAAAAGGAGGTTAACTCATCTGAAATCAAACAACTGTGGTTTTCTTTGGCCTGCAGTGCTACGAAATGAAACACATGTGCCGAAGTGGGGATTACATCAACATATGGCAAGCCAGAGGGGGCAAAGCTCTCTGGGTGAATCAACTCCATTCAGTAAATGACATGCCTAATGTGAATCTAAGATGGACTGTAATTTGCAATAGGGAATTCGTATATGACAGAGGGCATGGTTGCAGGCGTAGGAACAAGTCGATAAGCCATTTATGTGGCTACATTGCATTTTGCTTGATAAGATACAACTGTGCTGAACTTGATATCCGTGACCTCTCACAGGACTTTGGGAGAACATAAAAGTTTAGAGTGGAAAAAGATAAGTGAAAACCAAAACCATGATTTCCGATGCGGCCTTATCTTTTTAATCCATTGCAAATATGTTTTATTTGTACAACATTTTTTTTTCTACAGCCATTGTTACAAGCCAGTGGTGAGTGTCTAAAAGTAGACTCACTGAGAGGATCTGTGATTCAAAATGACCTCATAGTGGACACATCCTTTTGAAGAAAGTTGCTGACGTTAATGTTGATAGCCTGGGACAATTGGGGCACATTTGGATGTATACTTATTAAATTAATGCTGGAATTAACAGGTTAGAAAAACATCAACTTTACCTTAAAGGTGCTGTATACTAATACAAATCTATACACTCTGTAAAATTCAACGTATCTTTTTTCACAGTTTGCTAGCCCTGTTTGCGTGCTAGGAAAAAAGTAGGAATGGTGTTCATACTTTAGTCTTGATGTTGTAAATGGGAAACAAAGGAGGTGGATCAGGTTGAGCCACAAAACACACAATGCCAGTCAGGAATGTGGCGTCCGTGCCAATCAGTGCACAGAAGACAGGCAGGGGAGACTGTGTACCTGGCGCTTGCTAGCTACATGTTGAACAATACGCATTATAATGGATAGATTGCTGAGAAACAATCCAAAAGGACAAGATCTGATGAACAAAATGTAAAGAGAACAACAACAACAAAAGCGGAACAAAAGATTCTTAGATCAGGCGAGGGTGAGAGGAGTTGGTGGAGAGACCTTGCAATGTTGAAAGGCATGAAAAGGAATGAGATTGTTGTCTTGTTCCTACTGGAAAGGTGGTTAACATTGTGTATCACAGAAATAGCTCAGTATTGTTTTGCCCCATTCGTAAATGTTTGTGATGGATATTCACAACTGGTTCACTTAGCAGTAGCAAAAGCTAAAGCTTATTACTTCCGATTACATTATATCTAAAACATTTCACCATAGTATTTTATATATATATATATATATATATATATATATATATATATATATATATATATATATATATATATGCCCAGTGTAATTACCTTGTTATTCCTTGTTAATTTGCTTCAAATTAATTTATCTACAAATAGTGCAGAATATTTTTACTTGTCAGTAGTTGTTTGTAGGGTTTTGGGTTTAAATGACAAAACTCTTAGCTTTTCAGTGTGGCCACAGACTTTTTGTGACAGATCCAAGTTTTATTTAAAATGGGGGATTTTAGTCAGATTGTACTCCCCGCTCTCCTCCATAGTTCAGAGCTCACAATGACCGTTACCTCATTGAGATGGTTCTCATTAATCCTGTTAGCTGTTAGAGTTGTATTCCTTTGTTTGAAACATTGC
This sequence comes from Salminus brasiliensis, assembly GCF_030463535.1. Classification (NCBI taxonomy): domain Eukaryota; kingdom Metazoa; phylum Chordata; class Actinopteri; order Characiformes; family Bryconidae; genus Salminus; species Salminus brasiliensis. The sequence goes on along the minus strand of NC_132892.1, from coordinate 8,981,144 downwards.
TTTGAGTACCAAAATGCTAGCCTGGGCACTTAGCCTGGGCAACCACTCACTAATTAGGAAGTGATGGATGGAGACAAAAGGTTGGACAGAATTTGATGAGGATGTGATCAGGAAGCCCTGAATGTTCCCTATTAAGACTTTCATTGTTGGCCAGCTGACGTGCATTAACTACCAATTTGGATACACCCTTTTGCTACTTTATTATCTGATGTCATTACAAGACGAATTTAATCATAATCCAAAAATGATCAAATAATTCAAGTCAATTAGAATAGAAATAATTACACACACACTGTATGGTCAAAAGTATTGGGATGTGTCTGACGTGTTAGATTTCTGTTCTGTGTCTAGTTCTGATTGGTGATGTCACACTCTGAAAACAGGTGGGAAAAAAGAAGCCCACCATAGTTGTGAGTTAACGTCACGCAGAGTTTGTTTATAAATGTGTCTGAAAACAGTGGAAAACACTCCTAAGACCATTCCCTCAACTCAGATATGCTGCTTTGTCCTTTACATGTATGATTTGAGCCTCAGTTAGCTGAAACACGGACTGTGAGGTGGTGTTTAGCGTGTTAGCTAACTTCTCTAAATATAGCTATAGAGTGCTTGAACTGACTACTAGTCCAAACACTACAGAACCAGACTTTCAGTTTGCCTTTTTAAGTTTCTCCCATCACCAGTTGCTCGTCTTTACTCTCAGACCCAAGTTTTTATTCTTAACTCTTGTATGTCGGGAGCTCAGCAGTTCGTCAACAGCAGCTGAACCGAGCTGTCTGAGACTCGGTGGAGCTGTAGTTGAGCTAGCTCAGCAAGGACTAGCTTATTAAGTGAGCTAAAGATCCAAAACCACGTAGAAAAACCTTCAACAGCAGTCGCTCCATCTGAGTCATTCTCCTCTAAACATTTAGAAGTGTGTTTTCTGTCAGACAGACTAGAATTTGTTCTGTTGTACTTCTAACAAAGCTAATGCCAACCAGCTTCCCTCTCCTGATTCAGAGCAGTTTAACGTTTGCAGTTGTTGTCAGACTGACAATTTTCAACATATTAACACTTAGATATAAACTTGTGCTTGCCCACTTAGTTTATCACCCAGTGAGCAAACTGAACTTTGAATCGGATAATTTTTCAGCTTTAAAATAAGGCCGGTTGAGGTGGTACAGAAAAGACGTAAATGTAGAACCATTGCACTGTTTGCACAACTTACAGCCCCTCCGGAATACCGTATACCACAGCAATACCTATGACGATATGAAAAACAATTAAATAAAAAAATGCCCAAACCTAGTGGCTAACACCTCTGCCCTCCATTTGGCAGACTGGGGTTTGATTCCTCACAGCCACAGCAATACCAATAAGAGTGTGTGGGCAGGAGTCCTAAAACAACATTCGCCTCACTTGTGATTACATTGTGAGTGACTCTAGATAAGAGCATCTACCTAATGTTGTTATTAGGGCTTCATATGTCTGGTTCCTGTCACTGTGAACATTTCTGAGCTTCTCCGGAAAGGAGCAATGCATGTCAAACCACTTTGAAAAACCACTTTATAAAGTTTTTTATGCAGAAATTTTAGAAATCTAGAGAATTCCCCATTCAACGTCTCCAACAAAGATCATTACAATAACCTTTATGTAAATTTACTTGGAATAAAATCTTGTTATATTGTCATTCAAGTGACAAATGCTTTTTTAATTTCTCCTTCCTCGTTTCAGAGCAAGAACAATGTGGGAAAGCAAGCTCTTACAGATCTAATACAAGGTAAAACGTTCTGCACAGCTAGGAAGAAGGAAGAAAGGCGAGTGGTAAAGGAAAGATTGTCTTATTCATCGGATGTTGTTACAGACTGAACTGAAGAACTGTATGCATTGGTAGGTCAACGTATACTTCTGGTATTTCCTCCCAATGACACATCAGATAGCACTGATGGTCCAAAATCTCTGACGGCCATCTAACATTAGATTAGTTAAGTCAACTGCGGTCCCTTGATGGGCGTGTGTTTATACGTTTGCCGGAATTCCTGAAGATATAGGTCTGGGCTTTGCTTTTTAAGTTGCTGGTTTTTAGGTTTCATGTTCTTTGAAAGCCTCGTCCTAAAGATAAGGGCAGTTAAGAGCTCGGGCACAAGAGCAAGCTAGTAAAATAGGCCATGTCATCACTTAACTTAAAACCACTAGATATGTGTCCTGTACGAGAGGCAACGGCGTCCGTAGTAGGTTCAGTGACATAAATAACATTTGAGGAATAAAGGACCTAAACGTGATGAAGCTACAAAGGATAACACAACTCTGAAGTTGCAGTGAGTTGACGGGTCACGTTACATTAGAGTACATTACTGACGTGCTTATTTAGTGTGCCCTTAAAATGTTTCCTTGAAGGGAGAAAAAAGTAATGCGGTACTTCTGTAGTGGAGAACCTGCTGGAATTCCTATCTTATTGGATGTATATTTTTGACAGCATTTCCAGCATGTTGCATATATATTGAATAATGATGTAGTTGCACAGTTGCTCATTTTCTTCCATCGAATGCTTATTTGGTATCACTTTTTGAGTGGACCTTATTAGTAATGCTATAATCAGAGAAAACATGAGAAAAGTAGCAGTAGTGATGTCTGTGGTGCATTTCATTAAATTTAGGGGATTTTCAACATATTTTGCTTTACTGAGTGAAAAGAAAAAAAAGTTGATGAACCCCACTTACGGGGGGTTATGCATTGTATCCTAATAACATTTAAAGCAGCAGTCCTTAGGATTATCTTTCAGTTGAGAGTGGCAGTCTTTCTGAGTGGGGAGGGTCGAAAATATTGTAATAAATGGTATGCGCGACCATCCCTGCAGGAGCCTAATATATACATTCTAGAGCTGTCAAAATGAATCACAATTAATTTAAGAATTTCATATAGTTAATCACGATTAATCGCATAAAAAACAAAAAAAACAAAAACGTGCACGGTCAAGTCTCAACATGAACTACGGATGACTCGCAGGACTAACGGCATTTTTTAATCCTAAATTGAGATCACATTAATGCGTTATTATCAGGTTAACTTCGACAGCCTTAGTTCATTAAAAAAAAAACGTAGAGTGGTCTGGTAGGTTTCTGGGAGTTTTCCTGACCATGTCAGGCTTTTACTTACTTGCGTCATATGCACAGTCTCTAAAAATAGGATCCTGCTAATATTGCTGAAACAAACAGGACGGCTACTGCAAACGTGGAGACATCAGAACGGCATCTTGGTCTTCATTTGCTTATTTACAAACTGTCAAACCAAAGAAACCTACTAAATGTAAACGTCCAATGTTAAAATCCAATGGCTTCAATGGCTCAGTGCAATTACACACTTTCACCAGAGAGGTCTCTAAATCCCCAAATCCCCCAAACTTACGGAATTTAAGTCATATGCATAACATACGTAAGCCTTAATTCATATGCATTTACATGTCTCTGGTTAGTCAGACTGAAATCCAATTGTGTGAAATGTACTCGTCGTGTGGCAATTATTACTGGTGCCTCATTTGTACTGAAAGGGTTTTGTTTGTTGAATGTGTCTTGTGTTTGTGTTCTTAGACTCTTGAGTAAACAGAGCAGGCTGCTGAAAGTGGATTTTAGCTGTTTTTCCGAGCTGGATTACTCTCTAGTAATAATTGACGTCAAGGCACCACGCTGCTTAGATGAGGTAAGTATAGGTAGTAAGTTAGATCTAGTAAGCTGTTTGCTATGATATGTGTACCATGTTTGTAGGTTACTCTAATCCTAAGTATGGAAATTGGGTTCACTGCATGGATTGGTCCCATGGATCTGCCTAATTATCTGATACCCAATCCAGCTCATTTCATTGGTATCAGGAGCAATAGCTGATCTAGTATCAAATCGGTACATCCCTAATTAGTTGTATTACCCAGTACTGTTCAACTGAAATGTCCTAATATTTTACATGACCATATATCTATTAATCCAGTAATTCTTATCATGATACTCACTATAAACTCTTAATATTCCTATAATACCAAAAAAGAAATTCTAGAGAGTTCAAGTAAAGACGTTCCTAGAAGTCTTTTTGACAGACTGCCTTCTTTTACCTTGAAAAAAGTACATTTCACTTGCTTTTGGAGGACAGCTGTGGTAGATAACTCATTTGTTATGGCTACTGCTTAGCAGCTGCTGGGTTTGTTGATTAAAATGTAGGTGCGTTACACAGGCGGGGCAGTCTCTGAACAACGTCTCTAAATTTGACGACCCTGCTCAAAAGGTGCAACCTTTCTCACCCCATTCTCTTCCTGCCAGGGTGACTTGTAAATCACCCTGTTCCCAACACACTCTGCCTGGTGCAAGGTGAGAGGCTCTTTATGCTCGTGTCAAGCCTCATTTTAAACTTTATCACTTTGACCTCATTAATGTGAGGAGAAGAATGCTTAGCTCTAGGCTTGCTTTCCTATTCCACCCTGGATTTCTGTTGTGAAATATGCTAGCTTGTTTCAACAGCCCTCAGAATCTGTCAGAGTCAAAATAAAAGATGCAGGTGTCAGAACATGTTTCCTGGCACACTAATAATAGGCCACAACATGACTGTATGAGGACACTTGCCAGTCCTCATGATTCTGCTTAGCACAAATATGTACATATCATGAGGTGCGTAACTCGGATAAATCAGCAATGATTTGAAAACATTACAATGCATAATCAGTATTTTATACACCATGACTTACCATGAAAGTGTGGCTTAATAATATGGAGCTTAAGGGAGCTTTTGGAAAATATAATATTCAGAGCCAGATATAGGCCTAATATGAAGTAATTAAAGATTGGGCGGGATGTTGCATTGCTATAGATGACATTCTGGAAGTAAGATGTTTTTGACTTCATCCAGAAGTAAGCATAGGTGTTTTATTGAAGTTAGAGTGCATGTGGAAGCTAGCTAGTGTGTGTGAGACAGCCTCACACTTGTGCGCTGTAAATGGCACCCTGGTGGGTCTGTATTGCAGCCAGACAATGATACATAGGAACAAAATTTGTTTTTGTCCAGTGTGGACTGCTCTTTTGCATGTAAACAAAGAGGTTTTAAGCATCTTAAGCACTGTGGACTTTATTATCAATGCTTAGGAATGATGAGGCACACAGTGCCCTACATGATGTTTGGAATAAGACCCTTTCCTTCATTTATTGTTATTTATTGTAAAATGTAGGGGTATTTACAAACATTTTGGTCTGACTTTGTTAAAATTGCCACACATCTTTAAATAGTCCTCCTCATTTCAGGGCATCATAATGTTTGGGACATATGAATGATATAGTTGCAATAAAAAATCCAAAAACCCCATTACAAATGAAGTTTGTAAGAAACTTTCAGCTGTTTGCAATAAACCAAACAAACAGGAACAATTTAAATAACTCAATACAACTGATGAAACAACTGGTCTCTGCAAAGTCTACACAAAAATGCCACTTGACTGATGACTTCTCAAAATGATTTGACCCTTTCATGATGAGCATCTTCAGTACGTAGTAGAGAACCCTTTTACTGTTCTGACCTGCTGCAAACATGATGCTTAGCCAGACACCAGCTTCTGGCAGTGTTCCTGAGGAATTTTGACCCATTCCTCATGGGCAATGGCCTCCAGTTTACTAATGTTTCTGGGTTTGTGTGCAGCAACTGCTGTCTTCAAATCACACTAAAGATTTTCTGTACTGACATTTTAGTGTAAAACATTAGCATCTACATGTTCATAACACATATGTAGACTATAGGCTACGTTACACAATGACTTACCTAAAGCTGCCAGAAGCGTCATGCATCTTCTGGGTTTGACTGAGGTTTGCCACAGACTTGAATGGCGCGGGGTATCTGTGCCACGCACAACAAAACTAAATTCCTCCTGGAGAGCCTCCATATTTAAAGCCACAAAAAACTCCTTTTCCACAAAATATGACAAATATTTACCTACATGTGTGATACATGGGATTAATATAACCTGAAGTTATTTTTTACGGCTCGTTTTACAGAAGGTAACAGGCTCCGGAATCTTTACTGACTTGCTGGAGTGCACAGTCCTTAAAAATGACCTGGCATATTTGGACGGGAACTAAAATCACTGAGAAACTGTGGTAATGATTATGTTACTCCACCTCGACATTTAAAATGAATCCCGTCTGAATAGGGCTTTAAATTCTGTTCTGATGTTCAGTGATGTTCCCTTTTTTCGCAAAACTCTAAGAGGCTTTTCAAGGTTTTGCCCCAGTCTATAGCTTTTAACCCACCATCAAAAGCTTGTAAATTGAAACTGGTCAAACCACAGCTGTCCAAACCAGACAAAAAGGCCTGGTCCAGCTTCTGGGGAAGTTAAAAATAAATGTATTGTTTACTGTTTTCAAAGCTACAAAACAAAGTGTGAGTTTATACTTTATACTAAACTATGAAATTTGATTTGGATGAACACTGGTGTCCTAAAGTTAATAAACTTAAAAACAGATGTGCTATAAGTTGCTATAGTTTAAACGTACTGAACGTCTGTTATGTCTTAGCCATTTACCTTGTCATATTTTTTTGTTTTGCATTATCAGTGAAAGGACCAACCAAGGAAAAGGAGTCAGATGTCAGGCCACTGCATGAGCGTGCGGATCTGTGTGTCTGAACTGTTTATTTTTCATGGCTACAGTGGAAGTAGAGGACAAGAAAAGAGGAAAATAAATGGTGAAAACCTGGGAAAATAAACTGCTCAAGGTGGGGCTGGTTAATTCCCATATACACATGCACACATGCACATTTGAATTATTTACTTAAGTTTCTTAATTTAACAAACACAATAATAGGGCCTGTATATTGTTAAATGCTGCTGTCCAGTTTTGCTTAAAGAAATAGCAGCTTTATAATTAGTTACACAACATAGAAATGCATTGCCAATTGAACAGGTTGCTGTAGAGCAGCTGCAAGACCAGACTAAGGTCACCATGCCCAATGCCAAAAGTAAGCGTCACATAGAGGGGTATAAATTCCTTATCTGAATAAATCCACTGTTTCTGTCCATCCTTCCACTTTGACAACATGACTGTGGATCAGTTTATTTTTGTGAGGTACCGCTTAATTACAGTGACAGTAAGTGTGACTAATAAAAGATGCATAAGAGAGATATGTGACACTTATATTTTGACATGAGCTTTGCGTGACTGTCTGTTATTTTCTATAATGGAATTCACCTCATTGATTTGTTAGAGATTAATTCATTGATGTAACCACACCACACCAATGAGGCACTCTCTTTATTTGACATGAAGAAAATGGCTTCTTAACACTTTACTCATTTCCATAGCCACATAATTAGCCAGTCTTTCAGTTATGGTTTAGTTATTATAGTCCAATTAGTCCGAAGTATTTTGATCCGCAATCAAAGAAAAGGAAACGAGTTACTGTAAGACTTGAACTGTAAGACTTACTGGATTTGAAGGCCTTTTCCAGTGCATTACTGAAACCTCTTCGGGAGCTATCGGGAGTGTGTTGTTTTCTGGATGGGTCGTTTGAGTGTTGTCAATATAAAAAGAATGTACTGATGAAGTGCTACATTTGGAATTCATTTGTCCTTCTCCACCCAGAGATTACATAAGTGCTTTAAACAACGGGATAACGGTTCACTGCGCGTAGCTACAGGCATTAAGGACTGCTGGGCACTAACTTAAGACAGAGGTCCCCTTTTTCCTTTCATGTAAGTCCAGTTTACATGTGATTCCAGTATGATTCAATGCCTATGCTTCATTGCTCTCCTTGCAAAGCAAATCATCTAATAGTCCTTTTTTTGGGGATGTCTAAAAGCAAATCACATCATATTTCAGTGACTCACCACATTGTCTGCAGTATTTGATGTTGCACACATACCGCTTTAAGGGGGAAGGTGTAAACAGAAGGCCTCAGTTCTCCCAAACACTGTGGAAACAACTGGAACAGCACTGTCAACATCTGTCATGTGCTCCAACTTTCACTGTATCAAAACCTTTGTAGCAGTCTGTGGCCAGGCAAGCATGCTGCACTACACCAGTAAGTGTCCTTGGGCAAGATCCACTGCTACATTTGCTGCCTGTGTATCAAATGTTAGTTGCACTGGATAAAAGGGTCAGCCAAATGTTGTTTAACGTGAACTAGATGCTGTATAAATATAGTTATTCTTAATATAGGTTGTCAATCTAATGAAATTATGCAACTTGTCGCAAAAGTTTACATAGCTTACATGCATTTATTATTTTGTGGGGTGGGTGGGTTTGATCTTTTCATGAGATACCCGAATCAGTGAGGAAATCCATCTCTACTTTCGGTTTTACTCTCAGTATGTTAGAGAAAATAAGGGAAGCATATGTAGGACAAGCTCTTGTTTGCATGTAATTAAAGGGCCACCAGCTTAGCATTGGCTCTGCCTTTGGCAGATGAGGTGGTTAATGTGGGCGGAGCTTTGCTGTTGGGAATGGATACACTTTGATGTACACACTACAAGAATAATGTGGCCATGTGTGTCTCTGAATGTGGTTTGAGTGATCTGATTACAATGTGTTCTCGAGGCGCATTGTATCCAGTTCATGCCTGTATTTTTTGCTGGCTACTTAGAATCGAATCACCCAGGATGCATATTATTGCTAGGTGTAAACTGGACCCCAGAGGACACAATGCTTTTTGGGACTACAGGCCATCCAATGATAAGGCCAATACTTAGACAATTGCGCCAGTCAAGGGCCTTGCTCATATAGGCAAGCTGCTCAACTGATTAAAGATTAAAACCAACTCATTAAACAACTGTGATCAAGTATGCTGCAACCTGTTTAGAATGAAGATCTGTATCCACAGTGGACCTTTATGGATACATTTAGTGACCACTGCTCTAGAAGAACCACTGGATGTCTTTTTTAAAGAATCGTACTTGCAAATCATGTGTATGATTGTGAAGTTTAAACCTCCACATGATGTAAACAACTTCACATTTATGGGCCCAGATTTCCGTCCACATTCAGTGTGTTGGTTAAGGGCGTACACTTCCTTCCCCCCCGAGGCTTCGGCAACTGATTAGGTTACAGCAAGTGCATGTGTCAGACCTTTACGCAGCTCAGGACCGAGGAACCTTCAAGACAGCTGCTAAAGAGTGTCCTAATGAACAGGGCTGGAGGAAAAGTGTGTTTGCGTGGGTTTCATTGCGAATACATCTGCCAATGTTCCTTATGACCCTGGCTCGCAGTGGGCACTTAAAAAAAGCTCCCCAAAGCATTAACTTTACAATACACAGAGGAAAGCGCAACATATGTGTGTGTTTATACCATTTAAGTGTGTGATGAAAATTTTAATATTACACTGAATCTCCCGCTGTCCAGTGCATTACGTCAGTGTACATTCTTTGCTCACCCAGCCCTACCATGACCAGAGGGCTTGTGCTTGGTCCACACCATTGACACTCACAGCACATTATTACTCCATTAGCGTTTAGCATAGCCCTACACCCTTTGCGTCAGCTCTGCAGAACGCTCCCACACTGCCAAATGATGCAGTATAACATAATACCCCAAATCAGCCAATAGCGTCAGCACAAGAGATGCACAGCTGGCCATGGTGAGTTCATACTGAAGTTTGTCCAAAAAAACAACACTGCTTCCCAGATAAAGATTAGTTATGCCCAAAAATACTGTTTTTGCTTTGCATTTTAACATACAGCGATAAGCCATAACAGACCCAATATTGTGTAGGAGCCACTGTACTGCAGTAGCTCTTCTGTGGTGTAGCCTGACCCTGTTGCCAGTTCAACGTCTTTTCTTTCTTGGACCGCTTTTGGGAGGTACTAACTGCGGTATACCAGGAACGCCCCACACGACCTGTCGATTTGGAGATGCTCTGACCCAAGTGTGGATCCTTATGCTTGCCCTTTTTTCCTGCTTCCAATACTATCAACTTTAAGAACTGATTGTTTACTTGCTGCCTAATATGTCCACTCTTAACAGGTGCCACTAAAACAAGACACCTTCTTATTCATTGTGGTGCTAAGAGTTTATCCTATCTTATTTATAGTGGTGGCTCAGCTGTTGGAGCTCTGGGCTATCGATGACAGAGTTGTCGGTTTAATACTCGGGCTTCGCAAGCTGCCCCTGTTGTGCCCTTGAGCAAGGTCCTTCACCTTCTCTGCTCCCTGGATGCTGCATGCTCACAGTCACTGTGTGTGTTTCATTAGTGTGCATGTGTGTGTTCGCTGCACGAATGGGTTAAAGGCGGAAGTCAGATTCCATCGGTGTCCAACGCAGATGGTGAATATGGTTGTCTTGTCTTGTCTACTGTCCTGGGAAGGCTTGCTTTAAGATTTTGGAGAAAGATTGCTGTGAGGATTTGATTTCATTCAGCGACAAGAGCTTTATGAGGTCAGGATGTTGGATGATCACCACCCCACCTCATCCTCAACTTCCCAGCTCATCCCAAAAGTACTGGGTGGGGCACCATCATTCAAGAGAACACAGTTCTTACACTGCTCCACAGCTCAATTCATGTTTATCTGCTCCAGGGAGTCCTATTCTGTTGGCAGTAATTCTGTGCAGGGACTAGACAAGCTGTGTGTGTGTGTGCATTTTCACATCTGTGTCTGCAATGGGTGCAGCCTAAAGAAGCTGAATGCATTCATTAGAATGGGTGTCCACAGATATTTGGAAATATAGTGTATCTGTGAGATTTTTCACAATCCCCAGTGTGCCAGGCCAAAACAGTGGGCTGTGACTGGTCAGATTACTTGACAGTGAAATGGCCTCTTGTCAGCGTAAGTGGTTTTTGGCTATGTTAAGTGACGAAAAGCACCGGATTTTCTGATAATAGGCAGAAGTCTCACTAGATTGCAGTTTATGGAATTTTTAAGACACACAAAAGAGGCTTACACATAATGAGTCTCCTGGACAAGGAAGGGTTAGGCCTAATCTCTCTATGGGAAACACACACCACACACACTCACACACTCACTCACACACAGAATTGAATGCAGATTTGCAAGTTTGCATTATTTGTAATAACACTGTCAACAGTCTGTAACTCTTTATACAAGCTGTTGTGGGTGAGTTTGTTTAACTTATATGTCTCTACAGTTGTCAGATCCTGTAGTAGCTATTCTGCAGAAGCAGGATGACATATGGTTTTTATATGATTGTAGTGTGACTGGAATTTTGAAAACATTTATGTAAATCCCATCAACCCATAGAATGAAATCACAGAACAGTGAGAGACAAGTGACTTCTTGTTTGGATCATTTCTCTTTACGTAAACAATGCTAGAAACTATAGGGTTATATTTCATAAGTAGTGTGAGATCTGTATATTAGGAGTAATTAACCGTAACTGCAAAATGATGTGGAAAAAGCCATTTAAAGTGTTCAACTGTATGTGTGTGTGTGTGTGTGTGAGAATGCACAGATGTGATTACTCTCACTGGTCCACTTCTGGCTGTCCCACCCTGTGGCCGCATGTGCCACTGGCTTTATCTGCGCTTACAGCAGAGACAAACCCCAAATAATGATCTCCCGTGTGGGCGTGGGTGTAGTAGCTAGCACCACAGACATGATTACACGTGAGTGTAGTTACAGTCAGCAGTAACAGTACAGTAGTTTCAGAATTGTCACATCTTAACTCTTGTTGTTCTATGACCACCTTTTCTATGAGATATACTAAATGTTTGTGGACACCCCTTCTAATAAATGCATGCAGCTACTTTATTTCGCACCCATTGCTGACACAGATGTGCAAATGCGCACACACTGCTTGTATAGTCCCTGTAGAGAAGTACTGGCAATAGAATAGGACTCTCTGAAGCAGATCAGCATGAACCTACGGGCACCATGTCTAATGCCAGGCGTGGGATAGAGGGGAATATAGCTCCCCGGCATTGAGTTGTAGAGCAGTGGTAGAACTGTGTTCTCTAGAGTGATGCCGCTCCCTCCAATACTTTTGAGATTTCCTAGGATGAGTTGGAGATGAGGTGGGGTGGAAATCATTCACTAACAGACTTTACTTACACTCTTGTAATGCAATCAAATCTTAAAGTAAATGTTTTTATTTGTCTGAAGTCATTAGACATTCGTAGAAGGCCCTGTGACCTCTCACACACATGGCAAAATTCCTTTGTAATTCGTTAACATAAGTAAAACCAAAGAACTGTCGACTCAAATGAAAATATTGATGAAAGAGTTGAAATAACCTTCAGTTCAGAGTTTGAACAAAGTAATACTTGAAGGATGGTAAGAAATGCAAAAAGGGAGGTGGGGGGTTCCAAGTGGCTAAATAGTGTGTTAGGCTTCCACTGTGACCTTAGGGTCGCATGTTCGAAACCCGAGCCATGCTGCTTTACCATCAGCAGCCGGAGTCTGATAGAGCACAATTAGCCATGCTCTTGCCAGGTGAGTAGATGGCGCTCTCTCCTCTTATCACCTCAAAGGCATCTGTTAGCTGGTGGGGTGGAGTTGGGGACCTGAAACTTTCCTCCGAACATGCCAGGGTTTTTCAAAAGCATTTTGAAAGTTTTCTGAAAGGTCTTTTTTGAGAGGAAGCATGCAATGACTAAACTTTGCAAAATGTCATTGTAACTAGAATACATGGAGTGGTGTGATGTGGTCACAAAAAAGGAAAGAATATATAGATAGCACAGACAGAAAAGCACCTGATATCCACTGTTAAATCAAGTGGTGGGTCACTGATGCTTTAGAGCTTAGTGCTCTACTAAATACCAGGAGATGTCAGCCCAAGATCTGTATGCCACTGCTGGAAGGCTGAAACTTGGCTGTGGGTGGACCTTTCAAGAAGATAATGACCCCAAATACATCCCAACTCCACAGAGTTGTAGCTATGGTCACTGCTTAAACTGCACACCTTCTGCTCCAGAATACAGAAATATCATAATCTAACATCACTATGTTCAGTAATTTAGCCTTTAGTAATTTTGTTTTCTTAATTACAATCATAACAGTGTGAAATTCCACCATCTGGTGCCATCCAGAGAAGGACTGCTGCTTAGTTGAAAGAATTCATGACTGATTTCTTTCATAAACACTAATATGAATACTAATATGTAGCTTTAACCAGTGATGAAGCAATGCCTCACCTGCAGGAGAACTCCTGCACTGTTATAGCCCATAAATACATCTTTTCTGCACTGCGTCTTTATGATGGAATTTTATGACCTCATCCTTCAGAACTCTTCATGAGACTTCACCAAGAGCCATTTATCACGCATCCACAGTCATCTTCTGTGTATTAACCGCCCATATCGCTCAATGAAAACAGCACATTTTGCACACAATGGGCCCATTGAGCGCAGTGTAAAGATACTGCTGTCTCTCTTCCCGGTTGCTTCCGTCAAAGCCTTTCCATTTTGACTGCTTTTCAAGTAGGAGCCTGTTGATTGAGGTCAGCCTAGCTGAAAGACAGTGACCCTGGCAGAGGGACAGGCCCATTTTGGCTCATGAAGAAATTACTTGTCTTTACAAGCTAGGGCAGACGGGAGAGAGCAGCGAAGAGAAAGTTGGGCAACTGTCAAAACCGAAAAGTCGCTCAGCTTCAGTGGAACGCCACTTCAGAGCTGTTCAGAGGAGAGGGGCAGTCGTGGTTTAGTCTGGACGCTCCATCTGACACTTGGAGATGCTGTGGAGCTTGACCCTCCTCCATATAGGGCAACATGACCTAAACATGCTGTGTGAGGCTGCTATGGCTTTGACTGGTAACAGAGATATGGGTAAACCTACCTTATGTTGTTCAACACCACTTGTCTTACTGCCCTTCGTTAAGGTTTGGATGTCTTAATATACTGTACGTGTCCAGTGCTATTAAAAATTAAAAAATAAAATAAAACTTAAAAACATGAGAATCTTTTTTCTAGCAGGTTGTCATTGTTGCACTGCGATGGCCATAAAGCTGCACAAGATTTAGCTCTCTGGAAAATAAGACAGTGAAGTGTTTCTCTTGGGTGATGTCATGCTGTAGCTAAAGCCTTAAGGGCTGAATGACATATTTGAGCTAAATTAGACAGCTCGCTGTTCCTCGCTTAATGAAAAAGGCAGACAGCAACACTTTAAAGCTAAATAAACATGTAAAATATGTCTGCTTTTAGAAGGGTTTAATCTTTATTAATATTTAATATTATTTATGTTGGCATGTACAACATATTGTGACCTGTATGCCCTATAACAGTTCCATCTAGAAATAAAGGTGTCAGTGCCACACTAAAGCTATTTTTAAACTATAGCGGTTCAAGCTACAAGCTACTCATGATTAGAGGGCTAAGATTCATCTTAGCTAATGTTTCTCACCTGAATGTGGGTCTTTAGACTGGTATTGGACATCTTGAAAGATGATTTAAAGGTCACAAATGGCAATCTGTATGACCAGCATTCATTTAATATTGTCTCTCCTTCGAATCTAGCACTAAAATTTGCGCTTGCTGTACGACAGCCTAGCTAGGTAATGTCACTTACAGCTGTGTGCCATAAATTTCCATATTCCTTTTCCTGGGATGAAGTTTTCACACCCCACTGCCTCCCATAATACCCCTGTTCCTCAGTCATACCTCTCTTTACCAGGAGACAGTCAGTCCTCTCTACACTTATACAGGCAGACCTTTCACACTACAGCCATATACGTGGGCAGACCTACAAAAGTTAATCTTTGGAGGAAGCTCTTGATCCCCAAGGTCTAAAAGATAAATAAGCCCTGCTCAAACTGGTCAAGCCAGTTGACCATCTTGGCCCTTGACCAGCATAGGGTATGTTGAATTTGATGGTTTGTCTAATTTGTCTGATCATGCTTGTAGACCAAACTGCCAAACAAATGGTATGACCTGGTCGACCAGCAGAACTGGCATGACCAAGCTGGTTGACCAGCAACACCAAAATTAAATACAACATACAACATGACAAAAAGTGGTTAACCAGCTGTCTTACCATCTTGTTTTCACCAGAGTGGACAACTTTTTAACTACCTTGGACATCAAGGTAAGCACCACTTAAGCACCACTTAAGCCATTCAAAATCAGTTACCAGCAGAAGCTGGACTTTGGAGAGGCAGGGATTTTGGGCCCCAAAAAAAGATATGAGACTTGGGGCTCCAGCAACCCACGTCAATCCTAAAAATCGTAATAAACATGTTTGACAACAGCAGCATAAAAAACATTGCATGAACTTAAAACAACAGCCAGATGTTTCACAATTAGCTACAGTTAGCATGTTAATCTCCTGATGTAAAGATACTGAACGCTGTAAATTAGACACTCACTGATCTAAAATCTCAAATATAATGTATCTTTATTGTATAGTGTATATTTAGTACAAAACAAACAAAGAAGAGCACACACATGTTTGTAAAACACTTTGAAAGGAATTGCAGTACTGGAAAAAATCTGCAAAGACCAGCTCACCAAGGGGGTGGGGGGGTGGCCAGCTAAACCAGTACCAGACTAACAATAGACCAGCAAAAAACAACATAGACCAGTATAAAAGAACTGATGGTCTGTGCTTTTGTTTTGCAGCAGGGTTTGGAAAAGTAATTAGGGTTTAAGTATTATAATTTTAATTGTAAAAAGTTACATTACATACAAAAGATACATTTGGTTGTGGTTGGGGTGGGCGCAACAGATAACACCACTACCTGCCACTGAGTTTCCACACCATGTGGAAGGCTGGGGTTCGATTCCCAGTCTGGGTGACTATGCTGCGCTACACCAATAAGAGTCCTTGGGCAAGACTCCTAACACTACATTGGCCCACCTGTGTAATATGAGTAACCTTGTAAGTCGCTCTGAGCATCAGCTAAGAGCATCAGCTAAATGCCGTAAATGTAATTTTTAATGTTTCATCTCTAATTCACAGTGCACTGCTTGCACGTACTGTTTTGAGGGTGGACTGAACCATTATATGTAACCTAAAGTAAATAAAATATTTCCTAAATTATGTAAGTTTAAATTTGAAATATATAAAGCATGCAAACAATGTAAATACATTTTTTAGATCCCTTCAGTCAGTCACATGCCCTTGGAATCGTCCTAAACCCAGAGCAACCCCCCAGCCCCTTGTTCAGTATGGCATTCAGTTGTCACATTGGCATTTTACTTGAGTGTTGCAGATACAATGTGCTTTACAATTTTACACAAATATGTGCTGATATCATTCCAATAATATATACATTATATTATGAAGCATATATGGATATTTGGAAATCTCTAAGCCTGTTCTTATTATTAACCTACTCTAAAAGGTTGCATACTGTTCTACAATGGGCAAATCTTACAATAACACTTGAAGTTTAAACTGTAACAAGTCATCAGTTCACTGGGAAATGAAAAGATCAGGCTGGATAAATGGAAAATTAGACGTCAATTTCTGCCACAATAAGAGTCAACTCTACATGGTAAT
This sequence comes from Salminus brasiliensis, assembly GCF_030463535.1. Classification (NCBI taxonomy): domain Eukaryota; kingdom Metazoa; phylum Chordata; class Actinopteri; order Characiformes; family Bryconidae; genus Salminus; species Salminus brasiliensis. The sequence goes on along the minus strand of NC_132892.1, from coordinate 8,964,763 downwards.
CACTTGCATTTTCAGTCCTTGATTATGATACTGCAACTGCAATGGACTTTTCACAATGATGCTTTGTGACATTGTTCACAGCAACTGTTTGTGTTTGAACAATACTTCATTCATGTTAGTTTCTATAGCTGGCTGCCTAGAAGACAGAAAAGACCGTTAATAACGTAGCGACGTGTTGGCGGCAGGCTAAGATTGCCTCAAGATTACCTCAGAAACTCAAGAACTGTTTTCTATTGTGCTGTGACTGGAGGTCAAAGCAGAATATTGCTGAGTCAGTTGAAGGCCTAAAAAAACAAAACAAAAAAACAACCAAAAACCTGCCATTGACAAAGCTCTGGGTAAACACAGCAGGGCTGCTCACATGCCAAGATCATTTAGGCCATCACTGGGGCTAATGCACTGGCTCAGTGGAAGAAGACGCCTCATTTTAGTCCTGAGCACTTCAAAACAAACTGTCATGATGATGATTACAGTTATCGCCAGGCTGTGGTGAGGAAGGCCAGATGAGATTGAGCACAGCTGATGACGACAAAGGGAAAACATGTCAGAATAATGGCTTTCAGCTGAGAGAGAGAGAATTAGAGACATAAAGAGAGAGAGGGAGAAAATAGAGAGAGAGAGACAGCAAGAGCAAGAGCAAGCAAGTAGTCAAAACAGTAAAAAAAAAAGAGGACCGTTTTTGGTCTTGGGCAAGTTTCTAACACCAGTGGTGATTCGCCACTGAAAATTCATCAGTCCGTAAGCAGGAGACAATCCCAAAAAGTGTATTGTTTTATGTGTGTGTATAACTGTCACAACATTGATTATTATAAAAAAGTTACGGTCAGTGCTTTACCCTAACCTGTAATGCTGTAGATGCAGTTATTAAAGGGAAAGAGTAATTTCATTTAATTTAATTAACAGTTTTAAGGAACAGTTCACACTCAAGGTACATGTGATCATCCAAGACATGCTTTGCATCCTGATGTGTGCTTCTTCTGGAGACATGATCTGGCAACATGATGGGTCATATAAGTTTATTGTTTCAGTCCAAAAATGCGACTTGTACTATCTGTCCACTAGTAGCACTGTTGAGCGAAATACTCACAAACACACTTTTGTCCAAATGAGGTTGCGTTTATGTGAAGAAATATGTCATTTGTGTGACGTGAAACCAATGTAGACATTTGGACTATGACATGCTAGACTAAGGTTGCTAGCAAACACTGGACTTCGACTGTCACCAATCTTATCTCTGGAAATACTTGCCCAAACAGCTCTCAACTCTCATAAAAATGCATCCAGATCATGGTCATGTTTTGCACAGGCAATCCAATCCAAGGTCGGTATGACATACTTTAGGATGATATTGTAGATTTAATTATTCATGCAATTTAAGTAAAAACAAAATATAAGCAATTATTAGACATTCCGTTATAACAGTAGATTAAGATTTTGGCTTCTATTTACCAAGAGGAGTGTATACATTAGTGTTTGTTAGCATGTTTAGTTTAGCATCTGTTGTAAACCAACAGTTAGTTAAACATGGCTAATCAGCTGAGTCTGGGGTAATAGATAAATCACGTTCATTAGATATTTCGCTGAACTACATCTTTGTAGTTTACAGCAGCTTTTTTTGTGTTAACGTCAAAGCATTAACTGTAGTAAAATAACTGTAGTCCCACACTGTTATAGTGGTTCCTAAGCTTTGCCCTGGCATTCCCCATGCTCTGGATATTTTACCAAACTCTTACACACCTGATTTAACTACTCAGCTGATTAGCAGTGAAATTGGTGTGTTGGAGCAGAAAAAAAACACACAATTCTACAGGGTAGGGTACTTAGAGACCAGGATTTTGAGCCACTTGGTTGGACTAAATATGTACCTAGGTGAAAGAATGAGTCTCAGTGGCCATGTTTGAGGGTGTGCACATGTAGTGGTAGTAAATGAAGGAATGCTTTCTGCGTGCTTAAACTACAGTTTATTCTCTTTTCATCCTGCAGAATGTCACTCTAATTGTGGGTCAATCTTCTAATCATCGTACTCTCCAGGCACCCTCAAACACCCCTACTTAATTCGTACAAGGACTGTGTCTGACTTCAGGTCTCCAGAGATAGCAGTACCACATAAAACAGGGAATTTTCCTCAGTGCAGTCTGCTGGGTCATGATTACAGCCTTTCTTTTCCATCCCAAAGTCACGAGCAGTCAGACTCAGGAGTCCATCAACAGCTGTGTCCCCATTACCTTAATAATGTAAGCTGCAACTATGTGACCACATAAAAATAATGATGTCCCATGCAGAGTGCTTCCCACACTTATAGGGGAATTCCAACCAAAAAGTTGGATTTTCCGTGGTATAGAAGCATTGCGGTACTGTTCCGTGCCCTGGATTCAAACTATTTTTATTAAATAGTTGAGGGGGAAACTATTTTTTTACTTGAAGACGTGTCTAGCGTCTGAACTTTGCTTCTTTAGTCATTTAACTGCAGCTACAAGCCTCCTGTAGATATGAAGAAATTTATGTAAGAAATGCATGTCTACACAGCACCAATTAGCATCAGGCTAACCAAATAATTACAATTTAGACATTAAAAAATGCCTTAATCCTCTCACACATTTAAGTAATCTCAAAAAGACTTGATACAGAAAACCCAAACAACTAATATGCTCCAGGATGGCCACTTCCACTTATCGTCCCATCAAATTGTCCCATGTAAACTACTGTTAGCTCAGTTGTAAAACCAGTTATTTGGGTGGAAAATCCCCTCCGAGCTGTGAGAGACTGGCCGGCAGGGGTTATATAGGATGGGAGGTGGGAGGGGATAAAAGACCAATTAGAGTGATATCTGTTTCACCTCAACAGCTTTCCCAGAAACGCTAGCCTGTAGTGCAAAGACTCCCCCACTCCCTCTATGCACTCAGCACCAATTACACACAGGGCTCTGTCAACAGGGTCAGTTTGCACTATTAATCAAAGAGCTCAACGCTACTTCTCCGATTGCAATGCTAGGTTGCAGCTTACACTGTCGAACTTGCCTGACGCTGTAGCGATATTAGCAATTATCAGTTGAGCAAGTACATATGTAGCTAATAAGAGAGAGTGATGCCTAAAGAGCTTCAGTTAAAGCTCTGCAACCCAACAAGCTATTGCGTATTTTCACTCGGGGTGAGTTAGTAGTCCTCTGTAGTCCTCTGAACGCAGTAGCACTGCTAGGTTCTCTTCACTGGCTTCCTGTAGCTGCAGCCCGCATCAGATTCAAAACCCTGACGCTGGCCTACAGAGTGAAGGGAACTGGTCAAAGCCGATCTGTACCAAGAGCCCTTCAAGCTTCAAGTATGGCTCGGCTTAACCCACCATCCTTTAAGACCCACTAAAGACAAGCATCCAGGTTTTTTTTTTGTCCTGGCACTGATGTGGTAGAACGAACTTTACCTGGGTGTCTGAACGGCAGAGTCTTCAAACACAGACAGAAGACCCATCTCTTTCAAGAGTACTTGGGCGAAGTGTAATGCAGAGTACTGTGGTATCCATACTGACAATCTTTTGGATCCTAGTCTATACAAACTAGCTATCTGTATTTTTCTGAGCACTTTTTGGAAGTAGCTCTGGATATGAGTGTCTGCTAAATGCCTTAAATGTAATGTAATTACTCCAAGTTAGTTCCTAGTGTTCCAATAAGTGCCAATATCTCATGATAACAGTACTTTGAATGCATATACATATCAGCCTCATGCTTCCATAATGTTACTATTTGTCTAACTGGGAATCTTGTATAAGAAGCTTTCTAATAATGTTGTGATACAAACCATTATAAAAAGGCTAACCTTCTAGGAACCTTTTAAAAACAATGCAAAGTCCCCGTAAAGCTCTCTGCTAGCTGGATGCTGATATGTAACATACCTGTTTATCTTAGAATGGCATTTTCTGTAGACCAGCTATTAGTGTTTGGGTTTGGGTTTCAGATTCAGCCACACCAGTCAGGCCGTGGTCGGGTTGGCTCACAGGTCACAGGTTTGGTTCATGTTTAAGGCTTCAGTTTCATTCCCATGCAGACAACCAGTCAGAGTGTGCTTATCAGGAGATGCCTCTCTGCTAGTCAGAGTGGAAGGTCAGAACTAACGGAGATGTAATAACAACATCACAGCATAAGACCCCTCCGAGTAGTAAAGCATATTACATGGTAGAACATTGTGTGTAGTTGTTGTGCCTTTAGCTTAAAGGGTTGCTCGATTACTCAAGTGGTGAAATAGTAAATAAATGACATCACAACGTACGAGTAATCAACTGCATTATACGGCACAACTCCACCCGTATAGTTTTACTGTTGTTCGCCCAATCTCTGAAGCTTCCCCCCCCTGCCAACCCCCTATCCCTGAGGCATTCAGTGGTTCCTTCCTGCATCCATAAAAGAGTAATTTCTTAGAAACTAGTCATTTCTCTTCATAATGGCACACCTCTAGCCAGCCCTTGCTATACAAGTAATAGTGCCTGTAGTAGCTGTCGAGTTTATTACAGTGGCAAAAAGTTGGTGATGAGGTTCAACTTAAAAACAGTATTTCTCCCAAGCCTGGCCAGGAGACTGGTCCTGTTTTTTGACAAGAGAACACGAAGAGCCTGAGAGAAAGTAATGAAACGCTATAAGAAAAATGGTGTGCTTGATGGAACACATAAAACTGACACCGGAAGACACTGTCTTCATTTCTAAGCTCTGCTCTTTTGCTCTCGACTCCTTATTTTTTTATACCCAGGGCAGTTGGAAGAGTTGCTGCCAAAAATGTCAGCAGTAATTACAGTTTTCTGGTTCTGGGCAATAGCGAGTCATTTTATTTGGAGCGATTGTAAATAGTACACACCCTTTTTTCTACAAGCAGGAGTCAAATGCATTACATACATGGGACAAAAGGTCACTGGTCACTGAGCATAATGCCTGTGACTTCAACAGACAGACGTGGACAAACAGGAAAAGAAGCTAGACAAAGTCAAATAGATGGTTAATATGGTTCACTTATTTCATTCTAAGAAGGTTTTAAATCATTGTTAAAATTTTGTAGATGTAAATTTTTCTTTTTCCCTTGAGTTCTTGAGTTTAGACATGCTGTTAGCACATGATTATTTTCAGATGATCTGGATGGGAGTGTTTCAGATGCTTAAAACAAGCTATAACAGTTAAGAAACAACTGCATTGTGTAATTTAATGTTAATTACCTTTCACTCAGCTCACTGAAACTAAAGAAATTCAGAGTTCTCAACTTTCAGCTGATCCCACATTTCTGTTCTTAAGTAGAAGAAGAAATATTAATGACACCCAGGTGGGGCTCCTAGTGCTTAGCTTAGCCGTTTGTTAGCTGATGTAAAGAATTATGGTAGGTAATGTTCTTCTCCAACCGTGTTGAGCTGTCCATTGATGCTGTGTTGGTGGCAGTTTAAAAAGATGCTTTTGACTGGCCTCACATGTCTTGGAGATAGCATCTGCTAGCCTTTAACCCTCCCAGTGCTGGTAACATTGTGTCAAGTATTGTGACCTAGCAAGTGGGTGAAAATTGTGAAGGCTCTGTTGGAACAATCACTCAGACCTTTATTGAGATCTGCTGTATAAGGATAGCTGAGTATGAATGTTCAGGGAATTTGTTGCTTGCATAGCTCTAGTAGCACACAAACCCTCCAGCTTGACTGACAGCCAGCCACAGTGAAGCCAAAGAGCTCCAGGAAAACGTCACAGTTTGTCAAAAATGACAGAGTGCAGATTCCTGCCTTGTCTGGGCCCAAGAGATGGAAGAGGCGGAGAAGGAGGGATCGGCAATTTGTAAATCCCTCTCCTTATGGTTATTCTGCAGGCGCTCTCAATACAGTACCAAAAATGTTTTATAAAAGATCAAAATCAGAACAAAAACAGTTGCCTTAAATTGGCTAAAATAATTGTCTAAAATGATAATAAAGGCAAAAGTGTCCCTCACCTGTTATAATTATGTTAGTCACATTTCAGAAAGCAGGAATTGATCCAAATAAGCAAATTGGCAAGACAGTGGTTATGTGTACATTAGTAGATTTACTGGAAACAGGATCGTTTCTACCAGTTTCAACACCCCTTTGTAACCTCAAGTGCTCTTTGCTTGATGTTGTGTAAGCTTGTATAGACTCAAGGCCCCTTTGTTCTTCTGATTAAGCTTAAGTCCACATTGTGCCGAAACAGAGTAGATGTTTCTGTTGTTGGCATGATATTAGTTGCTAACTGAGACTTACACAGAAACTGTCAGGAAGTTTCATCTGACAAGTTGTTGTGCTGATCTTTGCCCAGTTCTTTCCACCAGGGTTGTTGCCTGTACATGAAAAGACAGGCAGTTCATCAAGGCAAGAACCTCAAAATATTGCAACAGAATTTAAGCCCAAACAAAATCAAGGTTGTTTTTTCTGGAAAAATTGGCTTTCTGTCTTTTCTGTCTTTACATGGTCTTGTTATTTGGAGACTTGGAGAAAACGGTCAAAAAATAGTCCCAGGTTTTACTTGAAAAGACACCACTTTTAGTTTTCATTCTAAACTCTACAAAAGGTGGCATTGTAGAACCTCTTCAATTGGTGGGTTTTGGTAGAATGAGGGTTATATACCAATGAAAGCTTTTTCTAGGACTATATGTGGAAGCAAAGGACTTTGAGAACTTAACCCAGTTTGACTTCTAGTTTGGTTCAATTTCACCCACTGCTGGCCCTCCCTCTGTCATGTGCCGCTGGAAGGGTGAACTGCCAGCTGGCTAACTGCCAGTTCTTTTATGTCAGCTAACAGACACCCATGTTGTCTAGCATCGGGCTGTGTGAGTGCTGAGAATGTAACTATGTACTAGAAATGTAACGGATAAAGGATCGGATGATGTTGTATTGACCTCAACTGTAGTTTATTGTATTATATCATTGTACCATGGCTAGTGTGTAAATCTAGCTTGCAGCTAACATGTATTGAAAAATGCATCGTGTCAGATGATTCTGCATTGCATTAAGGTGAATTATGAATGATGTGAATCGCTATATTGTGTGTAAATGGGATTCTTCCGTCTGCTTTAGGGAGGCAGCTACTGTTGCAGCTTTCATAATATTCATAATAGTGCTGTCAACATTATGAGCTGAAGTCTTCTCTGAATGTTTTTGAATGTAACACTAGCTTCACTGAAACACTTAAAGCATTCGGCTTGGCAACAACAAGCACCACTGGATCTCGTGTCCTCAATACCCTTTGTTAAATCTTGAGCACTTCACCTGATAAGCTTGTCTAGACTAAGGAGGCACCAGCTGTGATGGCTGTGAGGAATTGATGATCTACCTCTCAGCACATTCCATGGACTTCCATCAGCACGCAAAGTTGCAAGAAACTTCTTCTCCGCGTTGCAGCGCGTGCAGGGTCTGGTCTTACCGAGGACAAATCCAATGCAACTGTGAACATCCAGCTCATAAGATGAAATATATGAGAGGGCTTGTGGTCCAAGCATTTATCTGGTGAAAATTCCTTGTGATCTGATCCAGGAGTTTTCCATTCAGGAAAAGTTGGCCTCCAAGTCTTGAAGTTCATTTCCAGACTCTAAAAGCTTGCCTTTAGATCCTCCTCCACATTTATAATGAGGGGACTATCAGTATTGCATCTGGCAGATGTTTCTCCAGCTATCCAACCTTTTTTTAATATGCAGTTCATAATTTATTCTGTGATAAAAATGTAATCATTTTATTCATTCCTTGAGCGATGCATATCTCACAGCCTTCATTTATTTCATTATTCATTTTTAGCATCAAAACTACAGAAACCTTACCAACTAATCATAACATCAGATGTAGTATTTAGTGTGACCACCCTTTGCCTTTTACTTTAAATTTTACAGTGAAAGGATGAACAGAAACCTCCTCTCCTCTTTCTCAAAGATGAAAGCTTTAAGTGCTCTTTATCTGATGGGGTCAGTTTGGGTGGTCGAGCAAGTCTTTGTAGAGGTCTCTTTTATTCACCATTTTCCTTTGACTTTCCTCTTCCTAATTTAAGAGGATGATCTAATTACTCCTGAAAATTGAAAAACTTTTATTAGCTGTTTTGACCGGAGATAAATTACGTGCTGTACGTCTTTGGCTTGTTATGAAGTTCCTAGTGCTGATGCTTACTTCTAGCTTACAAATCTAAGCTTCAAAACTTGGACTTGAACATTTGACAAATGGTTACATCAGTAAATAGCAAAGTGGGTGCTCTTGGACCTAAGTTTCAAAGTTGCACACTATGTTTGGATTGAGAGTAAAATGATCAGTTCCATCTGGGCTTGGTCGCTCTATGGTGCATTACACATCAGGATTAATGTTGTTTATTTGCCTTGGAGAAACATTTTTCTGGTTTGATTCCATGGTTAGCATTTTTCACATAGCTGCAGTGAGTGTTGAGCTAACAGTTCTTGGACAACCGGAGAGTGAGAGCTCTAGTGAGTGCTACGCTATTTTGGAATGGAGCTTGGTGTAGGAATAAGTGATTGGGTGGTTCTGTTATTTTGAAGTAAAGCAAAAGGAAAGGGGTGAAGGCACTGGAGGGCACAGGGCCCATTGTAGACCCTTAAATCTGCTCTTGCGGGACCTTTTAAATCAGTTGCTTGTTTCATAGGCAAAATGTGTCAATTGCAGTGCAACATTACAGATTCTGAAAACACCACTCATTCACGTCATCTTTCCCTTTGTTATGATCAGTGCCATCTAAAGCATTTCTGGCTTCATGGAAATACTTAACAGAAATTCATTAAGTGTTCCAAAATCTGATTGCCATATGCACACAAACCACACACATGAACTGGTGATAGGAATGAGACATCTAAACTGTTTTGCCTCTAATAACTATATCACTGAACATTATTATATACTAAAATGCATTTCTTCCATATATTCATAGCAGAGATGAATGCTTTCAGGTTTTTGGACCCAGATCTCTGGATACGTCTATGTTGAGTCTATATTCACACAGCACTCCTTTTTTATTATTTCTGTGAAGTTAAATGATGGGTACAGCATACACGTTGAGGACCTGTCCAATGTAAGCAATATCACATATCTCATTTAAAAGGTTTTTGCACAGGCGATGTAAAAAAAAAAAAAAATTGGTTGATTTGCCATATGTGTATGAATCTCCTGAAAGTTTGCCTGCCCAAGCTGAAATAGACATTTTTAATTGGTTGTGCCATTGAGTTCTAACGTGAGTTAATTTAAAGTGGTGGAGCCCCAAATTAAAGTGGTTAGGGGGATAATCACTGAATGTTAGCAGCCATAATATATAACATTAGATCTACATTATGTAGCATTTATACCTTAGTTCTGCTAACTGCACTATGTAACTTTGGTGATGGACGCAGTATTGAAGCTTGAGAGAACTGCCTAGTGCTGCGTAGCCTAAAAGTAAAATCCTGAAATATTAATCGATTTATTTATTTATTTATTTAATTGGCATGTACACTACAGCAGCACGGCAACTTAGTTATACATTAGAATCAGATGCCCTGTGTTTAGTGTTTATAGCAAAATACTAATTTACAACACCTGTCCATAGGAGGCTATAAAAACCCCATAAAAAATGTTGTTTCTCTTTTAGACATAAATTATTTACTACTATATAAACAGTGATATTGGATGGCATTTTCCGCTCAATGGGTAAACAGTTCCAAAGCGTTGCTCTAAACAGTCCCAAAATGCGGATTGTCCAATTGAGATTTTACACACTGTGGACAACCGGTCGTGAAGGCCCATGCAATAACCATGTCCATAACTGCACTATATTTTCAGTAACAGTTCAGAATATCTTAGCTTGTCCAGAAATGTGCAAATTATGTCCTTTACAGGTAGCTTAAAGTGTGAACACTTCCCGACTGTAGGGCGAGCCCAGGAGCAAGAAATACCAATACTCCATAATGTTGCCTTAACAAAATACATATATACTACAGATATTGATATTGTATTATATTGCATTTTGCTGATATATAATGAATAAACTATGACAGGGATTGTATTATTGATATTGGCTGTTGTTAGAAACTCCCCATGGTAAAATCAGTGTTGTCTCTCGTGGTTAATTGCATAATTAAATCCATCATTGTAAATACTCTTTAGAGAGAACTGCTGTTGTAACTTTCCTTAATTGATAGCTCTTTGCAAAAATGCAGATCTTGCCAATATGGCTGACATAATGGCTATAGCTACAGCTATACTAAAAATGACAAAGTTGTTTTCTTTGAACAAATCATTCATATCTGTTGGAGAAGATTTACTGAGCTGAGGGCCACAAAAGCAGCAGATAGGCAGCCAAGCGATGATTGGCTCCTCTGTGGATTCTGCAACCCACTTTTGGGATTGAGAAAATATTTAGTTTGCTGAGAAATTGAGCACAGTCAGTATCATTCACTGCTATTGACACCAGTCCATTTCCCAACATTCTCCTGTCAAATGTCTTGCATGTTTGCATTATGTCACCAGTAAAACTGGACACGTAGCACGAAATCCATGCTAGGATAATCACTTCTCAGTATTGCACATTTGTAGTTTATGGTTATGGGTTCATTTTTGGAGCACATCTGCCTCTTCATCAAGTTTATGTGCCAACATAACCATGTTTTATGCCTAAGTGCTTTTTAAACATTATTGATGCAGATTCATAACAGTGTCTCCCAAAACCTCAAGATATACTGACCCAGCTATGAGGATTATTTTTTTTCTGCCCCAGTGGCGAGGAAGAACACCCGAACTGCTATTCTGAAAAAGTTAAGAAAAAGAGAAAGCATCAGGATTTCACAGGCAGCTGTTGCGGGTTACAAGTTAAATTCTTTTAAAAACTCACTCTTTTAAAAAGCTCAATCTTAAATCCTACATTAAAGCAACATTATGTAGCATTTTTTTTACTTAAAATAGCACCTTCAAAATCATGTTGAGGGTACACCGACCCGTAATAGTGAGAACAGGGCCTCTATCATTGCTAACATGGGCTCGGCACGCTGCTAACTGTATTGAAATATTAAAATATCTCCTCTAATATATGCAAAACCATCTGTTCTTTTTTAAACTGCTGCTGATGCCGCATTTCTGGGCAGTCGACATGCTCTGAGAAAAGCCCTTGGTCCCCAGCTCCACCGCACCAGATAACAGGCACCTGTGCTGGCCAACATCATTTAAGAGTGATAAGAGAAGAGAGCGCCATCTAAAGCATGGCTATTCAGTTATGCTCTCTTGGACTCCGGCTGCTGATGGCAAAGCGTCATGGCTCAGTCTTTGAACTTGCGACCCCTGGGCCATAGCGGTCGCGCTTTAGACTATGGGCCAATCTAAGCTTAATTTGGCTGGCCTGCCCTCTGAAAATGTGGCACATCATGAAGCTCAAAATGTGTGAAATGAAAGAACCATACAAGCTAAAGACTTATATAATGCAAGAATGACAAGAAATGATAAAGAATAATAACTTTACCAATTTTTGATACTAACAGCACTGACTTTTTGGGAACATTTTGACAATTTTGAGTGAGTGTAAGCTTATAAGGTAAATCATTCAATATCCTGTTCCAGTTTAATACAGGTCAAACTAAATTTACTAATCCCTGCTTTATGTTTTTATTAGGGTTTCACATAATGTCCCAATTGCTTTCAAGTTGGTTTGTATTTTCAGCTTTCAGCTTTATTGGACATTAGGAGTGCTTTGGTGGCCCTTGTGCCTTCAGGAATTAGAGTGAGATTTCCTTGCTGGGAAGCTATTTGACATAATCATAGTTCCTGGACTAATGGTGGACTTGCAGTACATAGGGAATGCACTGAGGATTCCTGTACAGTTGTGCTGTGTAGTCAGCTGTGGAATTCTGCTTCTTTTCGGGGTGGGAAAAGGGCTTGTAAAAGTCAGTGGGCGATATGAGATCTGTCTGGAATGCTGCATAAGCCGCAGCATGACAGTAGCCACAGCATCTTGGCTGCCTGGTTTCTTTCCCCCTTCTGGCTCTGTGCCACAATCATGAGCTATGGGTTCATCAGAGCAGACAAGACAAGTGATAATAGATCATATGTGCAGGTATTTAGTTCGACTGGAACTTGCTGAAATGTATCAAGACCCTAGGACGCTAAAAAAGTTGTTTTCAAGGACTGCTGGCAGACTCTTGGCAGCTTGTGTGATCCAGAGCTATGCATGGTAACGTGATAGTCTTAAATACCCGAAAAAAAGAAACTATCCTGTTGGCTGTCGACTCTTGAGCACACCCTTTTAAGCGCCCCTTGGCTTGTTTGCAGTTGCTCAAAGCATCTCAACAGAAAATCAACCCTAACAACCTTGTAGAAAGATTCATATTAGGGCTGCACAATAGATCTTAACATGATTTACTCTCTTTTTTTGTGCTTTTATTATTTGGGGTGATGAACTGGTAAGCTAGTTTGTTTGCTAACAAGTAGCTCGGACATTTGCCTTATTTTCACAACAATCCTGCTAGCCACAGGAATGCTAATGATACTAAAGTCACTACTAAAATGCTAGCCACACCTTCATGTTTCACTTCCATAATGGCTAAGTCTATTTCATACTCAGATGAGAACTACATCTACAGGTTTTACTGCTTGCTGTAAACATCCGACCAACCTTTCAAACGGGTTTCTGCAAAGACATAGCCTAATAAAAAGTGAATTGGTGGGGGTGGGGGGGTGAGGGGAGTTGGTGGTTAAATCCGATTTTACCAGTGATTTCTAAGATGTTTATGAAACATTAACATGGCCTTTAAGTGCAGGGTTCTAATATATTTCCATTGGAAAAAAAACAGGAACCTGCATGAGTCTGGTCTTGTCCAGTGTTGCTGAAGGCCATGATCCTGCTGTGGTTAAGTTGCACTGACTGAGGAGCCTCTGGCACTCCCTGTGGAGGAAGTGGACGCTTTCTGCAGGGTCGCAAACCAGCCCAGGAATTTCCTGCACCGGGCGCAGCATCACACCATCATGAGAAACTCCCCTCCCATCCTTTGCTGCGGGCTGACCAGCAAGGCCACCCAACCCCCAAGAGCTGGCTTCTGAAGTCCAACTGTGGTTCAGCAGTCAGAGTAAGAGCAGTAAGGGTAAGAGATGCCAGATTGCTGTTTTTGGAATAATAGATTGACCAATACATCTACTGACAGACTAAACCTTTAGAAATCTGAGATAATGATGTTATTATACAATCTTGAGCAAATGTACTTAGGTAATTTGTAATGCTACTGACATAAATCTTACAACTAAATTCCAACATGTCAGTTATTATAAAGCTTGCTGAGGTGTAAAGACATAGAAATGGACAAATGTAGCCTTTATGACAACTGAGTCTTGTTGGAATAAGCCTTTTTATAATGTATGTAGCTTTATGTCAGTTAGGCTTGTGGGGTTATCAGTTAGCAAGAATTTACAAGCTGTGTAAATGACCACTACATGAGAGGCTACAATCACAGAGGAGCTGGAATCACTTACTGTTAATATTAATGATATGACTGTTCATTCTGTGTAAAGATCAGTGTAAAGAAGTCATCACGATTATTTAATTGACAACAAATTCCTCGCTCTTGGAAGTGAAATGTTTGCTGTGTCCGGGTGGGTTTCCTGTAGGTACTTTTTTCCCTTCCAAAAAGTCATTGTAGATGGACTGGCTATGCTGAATTGCCCTTGGATGAGAGTGAATGGATGTGTGTGTTACCCTGTGATGGACTGGTGCCCTGTCCTGGTGGGATACCTACCTTGCGCCCAATGACTCTGGATAGGCCTTATAACCACTTAAAAAACACTTAAACACTTATAATAATAGAATATATATATATATATATATATATATATATATATATATATATATATATATATTATAAAGAATAATAATTAAATCGATGTATATTAGTTTTAGTTCTGCACTTCTGACTTTGATGTCAAACAACAACCAAAACATGGCAAAAACATAAACAATGAACACCTTCAGAACCTGTATGTAATCCTATACTTCTTCCCTTTTATAACTACATTGCTGTTATAATTAACATCAGTTTCATTGGCCCCAAAATAGAACCCAGTGGAACTCCACGAGATATGCTCAACCTTGCTGCAGTTGCCAAATAATTCACAGTACTTTCTGCACTAGGATTGATAACTGACCTAGAGTTTAAGAGATTATAAACATAAATACATTTGACTATTATACACACGTATAGCCTAAATCACAAGTTTATTATTGACACTTTCTGAATTTCTGCTGGTTTCAATGAGCCATGAGTGAGAATACTTTTGTTATCGCCTGCAACTAAGGCAACAGGGTCGGGAAGAAGTGTAGGAGAGCAGGGAGGCGAGGAGGAATGATTAAAGAGAAAGTAGTGGAAAGAGAAGAGGGAGAGGAGAAGAGTATGGGTGGTGGCAAGGGTTTCCCTGATGAACAGCAGCTGAGGGATCCAGCCATGCTCCCACGGCACCCCCAGCCACATCAAGTATGCACCTTATTATTTAAAAATTCACTCTCGAATATGAGAAACGGCCCACACACGCACTCGTGACCTACTGTTCTGGCCTTTGCGTGTGATTTCGGAGCGTTCTCCCTCTCCCTCACGCAAGACACACATACACACACTATGAGGAGTGCCTTCCTCTCTTTCACCACTCCTATGTACTTTGGCCAGCAGTTAGCTACTTTTGGACCATAGCCGGTCCAGCCTCAGCTCCATGATGCGGGACACTGTATTCAAAGCGAAAGCCGCTGATGAATCACCTCTGACCCCGACAACCTTACGGTCTTTGTGAACACTTTCATCTCTGTGAAGTCTACGCACAAATATGCCCTCATCTCCCATAATTCGTCACACAGTTGCTACTCAATAGCTCTACCAGGTTTTTTTCCCCATAGGTAGTTTTCGTCAGTGTTTAACCCTGTATGACCATGACAATTTACTCAATTTTCTCCCCAATTTAGTCATGGTCAGTGCCCACCACTAGCTAGGTCTTGTCCTATCATATGATGCCACCAAGCTGGGAGGGTGAAGGCTAGGACTTATATCCTTAAAGACACAAGATGAGCCACCACATCTTTCCAAACTGTCACTAATTCTATGCCATTGTACAGCTCAGTGCTTGGAGGAACATTTTACCAGCCAATTCTCTCACCACGCCCTAGCCTTCACCCTCCCAGCTTGGTAGCATCATATATGGTAACCCTTCCTCTTACCTATGGCTGGATGATTGGAGAGAAGGCTGGTAATGAAAATGATAGGCTCTGTGCTTACAGGTCACATTTGGACATCATTTCTCATGAGTTTTAACATTTCACATTTGGGTTTCTCATCATCTCCATTCTTTTACAGCTTTTGGTCTTACGTTTAACTATAAATGTAAGGTGCCTGGATAACTTTTAAGTGGATCTTAAAAGATTCTTTAAAGAATACTGTTGTAAATGAAAAGTGTGTGCTTTAATGAACCTTCAGGTTCTATACCAGTTCAGTTTTGTTTAGTTCTGTATATCCAAGCCAAAAATCATTAAGGAACATTAAGAACATGGAATCACTTGTGCTGTTACAGTAAGACCCATTTACAAGGTGTGAAAGTTCTCTCAAAGTTTTAATTGTTCAAACATTTACCATGGAAGTATGTGCTGTGCCATAGAAGCATGTACATTTCGCACATTTGCTTACTTTAAGAAATATGAATTAGGTTTAGAAAACCTCCATATAATAAGTTATAGGATGACTATACATACCAAAGGGTCTTTTAAACCTTTAAAAATTCTTCACACAGAATCAAAAGCAATATAAAAGAAGAAGAACTCTAAGTTCTCTAAAAACATTCAGTGGATGGTTCTTTAGATAGATTGTTTTTTTACAAAAGAGATGTGAGGGTGTTAAGAATCTTTTAAAGGCTGAAAACAAATGGAATGCCGTTTACATTTAAAGGGTTCAATTCCAAAACAAGTTACAGTGTGTCTAAAAATGGTGGATAATGTAGAATATAGTTATTGTACAACAATGACATTTCTTGGGAATATCTAGCTCCCTCCCAAAAATATATTTAATTGGAAAACAATCATGGAATGAAATGGAATCCAGTCCTTCATATATTAATAAAAGAGGTGTGTTAAAATGTCATTTCAGCTAATTTCTAATATACCTGTTGCAGGTAACTTAACATTGTTGCAAAGAAAGTCTTACAAGTCCTGCCATTAGGTAAATGCTGTTTGGCCTCTGGTTGTTGTCAGATTTAGGTTTGATTTGGGCAGATTGTTGTCGGGCCACAGTTGGGTTTGGATTCAAAACCAAAAAACATGTGCCTAGGTCAAATGCACCAAGCTAGAATGTCCTCACATTATATTGGCTCTGTTTTTATTTCACATGGAGTTCTTGTGCTAATAAAAGTTGCTGGAAAACTGGGGCTGTAGAAAGTTTGAATAGAAAGACTGAGGCCCATAGATCAAAACAGGGAATAAATTAATGCAGGAAGTGGCCGTGCTGCATGTACAGCACACTTGCTATTTTAAGTATCCGATGCATTACGCTGGCTTTACACAACACCTGGATTTCTGAAAGGCTGTTCTAGAGCATTCTCTCATAAACAGGTCAACGGAGCAGCGGCCCCGCTGTTTGTTCTCGCTCCAGAATGTCCAAATTTCAGAGCTGAGACTAACACAACCATCTAGTTTTTTTTTTTGGCCTCTACACTAAGACAAACAGACCACAGCTGGACCCCAAGTTCTCTGCAGGTAGCTAATCAAAGCATCTGCTGACGGGCCATGTGATCGGGTGCTTTGTAAACATTTTGGAAAGGGGTCACGCTGGGAGGCCTACATCCATCCTCACAGCAGTTGAAAAACACCCCTTTCATGCTAAGAAAAGTTCCATCAGAAACGGCTGTAAACACATTAATAATATGAAAGTGCTTCGTGATTGAAAGGCGTTGTCATCATTCCCAGCCTAAGGACCCTGACTTTTGTTTTTCTTGGAGGTCCTGAAGTTCAGAAAGGTGTGGCCCCCAGGCAGTGTGTGTTTGTGTGTGTGTATAGTTTGGTGTTTAGTGAGAGACCCTTTCCCTGGCCTGTTTAAGTGTGTAAGTATTGGCCTGAAAAAGGTCTGGCTTTAACAAAACTCAAGCAACCCAGGGGTCCAAGGTGTGTATGTGTGGAAAAACACAACCTTCTCACACTCTGCGGCCGACATACTTCATAGGAAAAGGTCAAATAAGAAGAACTGCCCCTCTGTGATCATAAAGGATGCCCCACCTCGAGGTGACTTATTGTAAAACTAACATTCTTGGTAGTAGAAAACGGACACTGTTCAAACTTTGCACTTATTAAATCCAAGTTACAGGCCTGAGTGAAATGCTCAGATTCTCAAAAGAACTCCAATTAGCTTCACAAGTAGTAAGCAAGCAAGCAGTAAATGTGCATTAGCACCCCTGATAACTGTCAGATATCGTGTGTCCCTCAGGCACATCTGATACTGTAGCTGATCTCGCTGCTGGTTATGTTAATGAAATGGGTAATACGTTACAGGGAAAGTTCATATCCCTCATGGTAGGGGTTCTGCTGTAAAAGCACGGCTCCTGTGGGCCACACAACCTATAACCACATACCAGAGACAACTAATAATCACACACAAAAGCACTCTTAAAATAAGGGTGCTAAAAAGGTTTAGTCCTTTAAAACCCTTTAAAAATATGGTTCTTTAGAAGGTCATCTTTTATAAACTCACAAATTTTAAAGAGTATTCACATAATGTAAAGGATCTTAACAGTATGTTAAGGTTCATTAAACACTAGCAAATTCTACACATCTACATTTCTCAAACCACTGTTCAGTGGTTGGTTCTTTTGTAAAAGCTGTAAGAGAGGCTGTGGAGAGCTTCTTTAAGATTTAAAAAAGTTCGTTAAAAAGTTCGTTAAACCTTTTAAGGGTTCTTTATGTCAGGCCTTTTTGTTTACATGGTTTTGCTTTAGGAAAACAAAAGTAGTTCTTTAGCAGCAGTGCTCAAAGATTCCTTACAACCCATCCTCAATGGTTCTTGGCTTAGATCTTGGCAGTGGTTGGTGGTTTAGATTGGTTTAGAGTCTTTATTACATGGATTTTCTATCCTTTGAAGGGTGTCTGAAGTAAATCACTTGCCCGCCAAGGGTTGAACATCTTGATATGACTTCCTGTGGACTGTACAGAACAACATACTGGCTGTGGTCCATTGGGGCCAGGCTGGAGGAAGAGGGTTGGGTGGACCATGCGAGAGGAACAGTCACTAATGCCTTCCCAGGAAGAACTGCCCATCCCGGGGTTTTACAACTAGGAAGGAAGCGGTCAGTGCAGGAGTCTTTAACATTCTGAAATGCTGCCAAAGGAGTTACGTCTTTACAGATATGCCTAATTAGCCTTCAGTATGCCCTGGCTTCATATTGCTTGTCAAGGCTACCACTCAAACACTCCCACTCAAACACTCCCAGAATACTTCCAATCCTTCCAGGACTTACACTGAGAATTGATTGCAGACATTACTTTGTGGGACAACATCTGGATAGAGTCCAGGAACTGACCCATCTTCACTGTTATTACAACTTTTGACCCTTTTGACATGACCACATGTTCAGGATTTTGGTTCACTCTTTAATATCTTTAGCTCTTTCATAATCCAGACATATTACCCAAGAACTGAAACAAGCATGTAGGCAAGTCTATTCCCTGGACTATTTACTGCATCTGTTAGGAATGAAAGATATCCATGTGCTGCTAATAAAAACAGTGCTTCTTATGCAATATTTAGACGTAATCCACTGAGAAAACCCCTAAGGAGTCTTTCTCAACTTTGTTCTATTATCTGGAGATCCATTCTTTGTCCAGCAACAGGTGTCTTGTTCATTATATAATGTTCTTCTGTCAATCATGTAGGAGTTTCATTCAAAATGTTAACTTTAGGCAGAGCCCATTGCCACTCAAGTGGTTTCTAGCATGGAATCCTGTAATACCTTTTATTTCTCACAACCACCACCTGCACCCAATGAAGAGGGATTATGAGAGTAAGGGTTGGGGCACTTTGGGCTCCTGTCATTGTTTGGAATGCATTTAATGGTTTTCTCAAGAGTACTACAGACTCACCTATGTGCTCTCTTTCCTGATCTAACTAGCAGGTAAAGAGCAGTCATGTAGAGAAAGAGAGTTTAGAAATTGTAGCAAAAGTATTTCTGCATAAACTGTTGTTTTACCATCTACCATTTGTGCAGATTTTACAATTTAACAAATTGTTAAAGGGAGTGGATAGAGGAGATAGTTCTGACACTCGTTTTACATGTCTGGATCCAACCAAAAACATGCTTTCCTTGAACCACCATTAAAAAGCAATATTGCATTTGACCCTGCGTTAGGTTGTGCCCCCCTGCTCCTACCCCACATTTCCGTGTTCAGTGTTCAAGTCCTGTGTGACTGTTCCTCTGCAGAACAGATATGGCATCCTCTTGGTTTAATAAATATGTAATATATCATATTTATGAAGTCAGGCCAAATTAGCCATGAAAAGAGTATGCATAGAATTTGTATGGTGCATGGCTCATTTTGAATGAAATGTGAGGGGAGGGGGGTGGTGTTATTGAGTGAATGCACCACTGCTATAAATTTATATACAATACACAATGTATTTATATACAACTTTACACATGCATTTGTTGACATGACATGGGGAAGTGAAAGAACCATGTTAGCTGACAAGGTAAACAAGCTTTTTTATCTGTGTGAGAAAGCTAACAGTCTGTGAGCATTAGCACCCAGTAACCATGGCAACAGGTAACGAGAACTTCAAAGCTGCTCAGTTTACACAAAAATTACTAACTAAATAGCAAAGTGACTCAACAGTCCTGATGTGTGTTCAGCTAATGATAAAGCTACTATACAGACGAGTCTGAATCTGGCTTTTTTTTTTTTACTTTCTTTGACCTTTTTTTAAAATGAACAGAGAACGACATCCAATCTGTCAGAATATTGTGTGTCCCTCAAACACATCCTATCATATCTGGTGCACACTATGAAATGCTAGCTGCAAAACTAAAACTTGCATTCCATTCATGTTCAACCACTGAATAAGGCTATCTGCTATGCATGGTAGGTACTTTCCTTTAAATGTTGGGTTATTTAGTGACTGCCATGAAATGTAGCATGTTTCTTGAAAAATCTGTGAAATCAATGATTTTTCAAAATTCAAGGCCCTCCTCATGCCATATGCGAGTTGCAAGCTGGTTGTCATTTGTCATCAACTGCTTTCATCCTAAAGTAGACGCTGACTTGTTACCAGTCTCTTGGGTAGACTTTAAATGAGATCCCAATTGAGCTCTAAATGCTAAGCTTCTGACCTATTAAGCTAGCGAGTCTTGCCAATGAGTCAAAACAATGTAGATGGGCTTAGCAATGTGAAATGTCTGGGAGGAATTGGGTTATATGTGATTGAAGCTAATGAGGCCAGAGGTTACAGTCTAAAACTGCTCCACTCAGCCTTAACTGTAAAGTACGATTACTGCAAAAGGTAGTAAAATGGAAACTGACAGACCGCACAGTGTTGCTTAATTATTCTGGTTTTTTTTTTTGTGTAGAAATGTACATATTTGAGTCAAACCAAATCAGCTGCTTTAATAGACAGTCAAAGCCTAGAAAAACCAAGCCTACAAAGAGAAATCTATATTTTTAAAGTGAAAATGTTTGTGTATACATATAAAATCAATAGTAAAGGTACAGTAAACAAATCATAAGGAATATAGAGAGGTTGGAAATGACTTTAATGACTTAGGATATACAGAATACACAATCATCATAGGTAGACTTCATCTATTTATTTATTTTCAACTCCTTGTACTGCACCATTCCAGGGCTCTGAATGGGGATTGGCCTACTAGTAGAGATTAACATCTATACCCCTAGGCTAAACCTAGTCACTATCTGGACTTGTGCTAAATTTCTGAGTGTTACCTGTTAAAGCCGATCATGACCTTTGGCTGACCCTGAACTAAGTGCATTTGTGTGTATGTGTGCGTGCCTGTGTGTGTGTGTTTTTGTACTCACAAGTGCCATTCATGCTTGGATTCAGTCAGTGTAGTCTCCAAGCCTGTGGAGAATGCTTCACTAATGCATCCAGACACAGACAGACGTGAACATAACATCTGACTCGTTTAATCCAGCCTTGGGACTGTTTTGGTTCGCAGAACACAAGCTGTTGGCTTTATTCAATAGGAAGATTGAAGAACACTTTTGAATGAACCATATCTAACTATTACCAACAATAAAGTTAGAGACTCTTTTATGTTTTAACTCCTTACAATCTGCCCCAGAGTAATTGGTCCACATACCGTGGGGATATTGAATGTATCCACATGTTGAACTGGAACTTTCTGTTGCTACCATGCTTTTAATCATGTTTTATCTGCAAATAAAGCAGTGTAATGCATTACAAATCTGACATTCATTACTAATTTATAATGAATTACATGTGTTACTCGCATGCCTTTAAGAAAACAGTGTTAACCTCTGAAAGCAACATTATGTAGAATCTTTACCTTAAAATAACAATTTCAAAATCACTGTGATTTTTCAATGACTTGTTATGGGGAGAATAGTGTCTCTATCGTTGCTACTGTGGGCTCACAAATGCTGCTAACTGCACTATGTAACTTTGGTGAAGTGGGCAGGACAACACTCGCAAGTACTGCATAAGGCTGCATAACCCGAGCCCCATGTCAGTCCACATGTTGCTTTCAGTGACACTTCTGAATCTCTCAGCTTGTCTAGAAAAGCATATGTAAAGTTTGTCCTTTAGGAGAAGCTCAAAGCACAAATTGCACTTCCCAACTATAGGGGGAGCCCAGGAGCATAATGTGCATAATGCTTCTTTAACGGGCATACTTGCTGTTTTAAATTCCAAGGTTTTTTATTCAGTAATTACACAGAAACACAGCAAATAGGGTGAGTTACTTCAAAGACCTCCATTTGGAAGAAGAGCCAAAAGCTAACCTAAATAGATCTACCTTGATCTTTCTTCAGAAACAGCTCTGCATGCTTTTCCTATGAATTGATTCTTTCTCAAAGTTTATTGAAACATGCAGATAATTCTTGTCTAATGTATGGAATAGAAAGTTTCTAAGACTTGTAAATGATTTGGAATATAAGAAAATATATTGGCACAGTAACAGTCTTGTTTTAGAGAAACACATTTTGCATTGGTGTGCTTCTTATGCATTGACATCGGAACAAAAAGAAAACTCTGGAAGTGCAGCAGAATGTAATTCACTTTTTAATGTAATAGACTGTGTTATTAAATATGCATCTTACATAATTGAATGTGAATAATATAGCCAAACGAAGGTAGTAGCTCAATATTTTCTGAGTTTATGAAGTAGCTGCTTATTGCCCCTGTTACAGATACTCTGGAGTACAATAACAGCACAAACACAGTACGTGTGTGAAGCTGAGACGTGAAGACGTGAGTAGGTTTGTTTGTGTGGGTAAGTTGGTGGGAAGATGATCAAACTGCTGATCCCTCAACTTTGGTTACTGCAGCATGAGTCATGGGGGTTTCTGAGGAGGTGGAAGGTGGGTTTGATGGTAATTATGGTAATCATTTTCTCTCCCTCTCTCTCTCTCTCTCTCTTTCTCTCTCTCTCTCTCTCTCTCTCTCTCTCTCTCTCTCTTCTCTCTCTCTCTAACTCTTTGTTTCTCTCTCTTGCATGGCCTTTTGTGCCCAAGGCTGACACGGCTTCTTTACCCATGTTAAGGGCATGACATTGGCTTGTAAAAAAGCTGCCAGATCATTGTGCCATATTAACAGCTGCATGCAACATCATTGCCTGACTGGAACAAGCCATGAGCTCATCTGGCATTGATTCTGTCCAACAAACACTCCGCACTATGAATCTGTTGGAAATCCTACAGCATCCAGCCTTCCCATACTGTCAAACATCACCTTGCAAGGAATGGCACATGAATGGATTACACATCTGATAGTTGTGTGATACATGTGAGATGTTCGAGCTTGAATTACTCTAGATAAACATGTTAAGAGTTTTTTATAGTAAATCAGTAATTAATAAACATACACTGGGTTGTTCCTTCCCGGACATGGCTGCAGAATAATGATAATGTGGTAAACAAGTCAAACTTCATAGTGCTCAAGTCCAAGAGAGACCAAATGCATTGTGCCAACATCACATAGCGTTGGGTAATGTAGTTCTCAAAATGAAATAATTAGATAGGTGATGTTGGTTTTATGTAATTATGATATTTTGTAACAACAAATCTGTTCAACTTGAGTGATGTAAAAGCAGTACAAGTTTGCACAGATGAAAAATAGTTAATAAGAAATAAAAAGGACGTCCACTTATGAATAAAAGTCCTTTTTTAAAAGACCCCCTTATTTCACGTACCACTGTTCAGACTGTGAATTGGACAGGACAAGGGAAACCAAGGAGCTTTCTAAGGAACAGATATGCAATGGAGAGAGGGCTATGAAATATATGGACATCCCCAAGAGCACTGTCAGCAGCTTGTGTATTTGGTCACTCACATGATTACACTTTGTAGCAAAGCTTAACACTGGACCAAGTTTTAGAATGCTTTCACACCTACCACGTTTGGTCTGGACCTTCCGACTTTTCAGTTCGGCCTGAACCAAAATAGCAGGCAAGAAAGGTGCCTTGGACCGTGGTCCAGGGCAAAGGACCAAAATGTGGTCTAACCAAAAGAGCTGGTCTAGATGAAACCATGGTATGGTCATTTGCAGTCTGAAATGTTGGATGGTTCGGACTTTCTGACCAATTACAGCAAGTTGAGGCAGGCTATTGTCCTCCATTAAATAACAGTAAAAAATGAGATATGTGTACATGGGAACAATTCTATCTGACACTGATGATATCATTGCTGCATGATGTGCTCGTTCATTTGGCAAATTGGAGCTTGTCTCAAGTATTGCACTTGAAGTTGGTGCTGCTGGTGGAAAGCCATAATATTAGCAGTATAGAGGACCTCATGCATTTGTTTATTCATTCTTGACACCATTATTAAATTTTTTTCCTATTGCATACACACACACACAAAATGAAACTATGCACACAATTCTGAAAACTTGAAGCTCATGTAACAACATGACTTCAAACTAACATGACTGCTAACCTGTCAGTACGATTCCATTTCTTCTCACTCAGATATCAATTTAAATCACCGCTTTGTAAACATCTAAACACAAGTTCTATCATTTAGCACACTTTGGAAACACTGGCCTTTAAAAGGCAACATTCTGTTTTGCTACATACTGCATAATACAGGTCACATTTGTGTTGCATGTGCATAGAGAACTGTACATGCTATTTTGGGGGACCTTATCAAAATGAAAGAGTTTTTTCCACACACCCATATGCATTTGAAAATATAACATGACTTCATGAAGCCAAAACATACACACACACACACACACACACACACTTTTGATAGTAGTGTTTTGAATTGATCACATCAGTGTTTGTTTGATTCTCTGTAAGAGATAAGTGTGTTGTGTGTTGTACTGTACTGTACTGTTTTGGTGGATGGAATTAGTTTGAGAAGTGGAGTTTTGACAAAGTAGCTTTTAACTCTTTTGAGTTTGTGTTTAGAGTTTTGAAAAAACTGAGTTAATGGAAGTTAATGGAAATGTGTTTGAGGAAACTGTAATTACTGACCCCATGCTGACATCAGATGCATGTATCTCTACTAAACAGTCAGTGTGAAGTATAGAGAGACGCAGCACATGTAGGTGATGACGACAGGACATAGGTATATTATAAACTTTGGTTTCAGGTGTAAAGAGAAGACTTGGAGCTGCAGGTTTGACAGGCCGAGTGGCAGTAAGAACGCTATTGCTAAGACCAGTAGTGTATGTCATTAAAGAAAGCATTTAATAAACCCACTCTTTGAGGCATGTTTCTGATGTCTGGCACTGCAGTGTATAGAAGCCCCACTGAGTGGCTACAGCAGTGAAAAGCTGGCGTCCTCACATGTCGTCTGAATGTGACAGAGGCAGGACCTTTCCCCTAATTCAGTCTGACCCACATCTGAGTGCTATCATCGCCCATGCCTAGTCAGCAGACAGGCACATAATAGCACTGAACCATCACACAGTCAGTGAACAAAAGCACTCAGACAGCCAACGCACTGATATGCGCGCACACACACATGGTTAAAGGATGATGTCAAGGGACCAACAACAAGAAGTCCAATTCAGTTGGTAGGATTAGTACACTATAGTGTTTCTTTACACTGAGTGTGTGCATGTGTGTGTTAGGAGGAGGTGTGTGCTTTTGGGGGCAGGGTGGTGCCCTCTGGGGGAAACAGTTTGACCCACTTCTCTTTCAGCAGCACTGGTGTTGCCCCATTGGAGCCAGCTATAGCACTTCATCAGCTCCAGCATTCCTGCACTGTTGATTGGGTGTGTGTGCAGTGAATGTGTGTGTGTGTGTGTGTGTGTGACACAAATATCCCAAAATAGCTTGTCTTGGGGGCTTAAAACACCTTTTTTTTCTATACACAAACAGTTAATATGTAGCACACACACATCCTTAGACACACACATGCACACACATTCTCTGACCCTTGTAAAACTGACTTCTTACAGCAACAGCCAGGAAGCCCCTTGTCAGTATCCGGTGAAGCGATAGACACACATTATCACCCCATTTGTGTGTGTATGTGGGGGGGGGGGGGCACAGAAAGAAAAGGAGGGGAGAACAAAGAGAGAGAAAGATATTGAAGAGAAAGAAAAAGAAAGATAGAAAGAGAGAGAGAAAAAGTGATGAGCGAGAGAAAACGAGAAAGAATCTGAGAAAGAGGGAGAGATTAGACAGGGACAGGGGCAGAGATAGAAAGAGAGAGAGAGAAAGTGGTGAGCAAGAGAAAGAAACAGGGAGAAGGATGGAGTGATAGAAAGAGATAGAAAGTGATGAGTGAGGGCAAGAAACGGGAAGCAAAAGGCAGTGAGAAAGTGATAAGCAAGAGAAAAAGAGAAAGAAACTCAGAAAGAGGGAGAGATTAAAAGAGAGAAAAAGTGATGAGTGAGAAAAAAGAGAAAGAAACAGTGAGAAAGGGGGAGAGATAGAAAGAGAGAGAGAGAAAGTGATGAGCATGAGAAAGAAACAGGAAGAAAAAGAGAGAGAGAAGGAGAGAGAGAAAGTGATGAGCGAGAGAAAAACAGTGGGAGAGGGAGAGAAAAATGAGAAAAACAGAGAGAGAGAGAGAG
The DNA here is from genome assembly GCF_030463535.1 of Salminus brasiliensis. Taxonomy (NCBI): domain Eukaryota; kingdom Metazoa; phylum Chordata; class Actinopteri; order Characiformes; family Bryconidae; genus Salminus; species Salminus brasiliensis. The sequence goes on along the minus strand of NC_132892.1, from coordinate 8,938,568 downwards.
TGAGAGAGAAGAGGGAGAGAGGGAAAGTAAGAAAAGGAGAAGAGAGAGAGAAAAAACTGTGAGAGAGAGAACATGAGAAAAGTGAGAGAGAAGAGGGAGAGAGGGAAAGTAAGAAAAGGAGAAGAGAGAGATAAAAAACTGAGAGAGAGAGAACATGAGAAAAGTGATGAGCAAGAAAAAAAGGGAAAAACAGTGAGAAAGAGGACAATGAGAAGGAGATGCGAGAAACAAGGCAATAAGAAAGAAAGGAGAAGAGTGGAGAAGAGGGAGAGCTAGTAAGACAGCAAAAGCGGAGAAACACAGAAGAAGGTAAGGTGAAAGAAAAACAATAAGAAAGGGAGAGAGAGAAAAAGATGAGAGAAAGAAAAAAAAAGATGGAGGAAGAGGGAGAGGTAGTAAGAAAGAGAAAAGGGTGAGACAGAAAAAGGCAAAGAAAGAAATGCGAAAGGAAGAAAGTGGGTGAGACAGAAGACAAAAGACAGGGGAGAGAGAAATTTAGAAACAAAAGATGGCAAGAGAGAAAATAGGCAGAGAGAGAGAGAGAGAGAGAGAGAGAGAGTGAAAGACTGAGATAAAGAGAAAAACAGAGAGAGAGAGTGAGACAGTTGCTTCTGTCTTTAGTCTCTCAACTTTGACCTTATTGACCCCGACACTGGGAGACAGGATGTCCCCCTCCGGTCCAGTAGCCTAAATCTTTCAGCCAAATACAAACTGCCTCTGCAGCACACATGCGTGCACACACACACACACACACACACACACACACACACACACACACACACACGCACACACACACACAGACTTACTGTGCCTTCATATCCACACAGACGGTCTTGCACTTTCCGGCCATTTACATCCCTCTAAACTTGACCTCTGGTTTCTAACAGTACATGCCCAGTCTACACAATTGCACCCCATGTTAGGTGACATATCGCCGCTGTCACGCAAAAACCTCTTACGCAAAAACCTTCTCTATTTTTTTTCCTTTGACAGGATTAAATCTGTCTGTTGTTCTTCACTTTGTGCCAAGATTTTCAAATCAAAATGTCAACCAAAATACCTTAAAATTAAATATTTTACACTGATGTCCATTAACAGTTACAAAGGTTTTTTCCGTTCCTGTAAAGGTGCCATTTTGGAGATACAAGGTTTTTGTGTGTCAGTGACTGTGTGTAAATACTGTAACAGCTACGACTCTACGACATTCTCTTCATTCACTGTACAGTCAGTGGACTGTGGCAGTAGCAGTAGTTAGCCCATGCAGAGGCCATTGTAAGAGACCTGTTGAGCATCATGATAATCAGTGGCGATGGGCCGAACATATGAGGTCATCTGAAGAGTGTTACTTGCCCTTAAGTCAATAAAAGGAGGAGGGAGGTCTTTTAACTTTTTCTAAATTAGTGTCTACCAATATAAAATCTGCGCTAGGTTTGTAGACATCTGGCATTTCTTGCTAAATGAATGCTTTTAATAGCACCTCCCCCCCCCCTTATATACAGTACCATCCTCTACTCTAGAGGTGTCATTGGTGCATTCAGCCGCAAGCATTAGGTCAGGTACTGAGGTTGTATGATTAATTCTGGCATGTCGACTCATCGCAAAGGTTTTGGATGGAGCTCCATTACTCAGTTATACTGCTTCACTGCTTAATGCTAGTTGGGCACAGTGACTTTAAGCTCATACGTGGCTGTTCCAGAGCACCCCGTTCTATTGGCACTGCTTGTCTATGCAGAGTGTACAAGCTTTGCCACTCTCAAATGCCTGTGTCAGTAGTGGGCGCACCTTAAAGCTATTCATTAGAGTTTGTTGAATAGAGGGCCGTCCTGAAACATTTTGTAAATATTGTGTTTTTGAAAAGTAACATTTTCCTTATGTTGATCAAATGTAGTGGCCTAACCTAACCTCTTTAAAAATTGGTGAGGTGAAATTAACTGGTTCCAAAAAATAAAAATGCAAACAAGGAAATCAGTGTAAATAAATAGTGTAACCACGGTGGACTGACTGACAAATGACTTGCTGACCTGGCTAGTCTAGTTTAATGAGGGCACAATACTGTATAATTTCAGAGAATATAGAATACAGATGAAAATACTATTAACAGCAACCGGCACGCTCACTCCCCACTCAGCTTTATGAGGCACGAGTTTTTTTATTTACTGACCAAAGCTGTGTTCGAAACTCTGTCCTATTACTATTATAGGGAACAGAATTCGACAGGGCTGTAAACAATTTTGGATAGCTCGTTCATATGTCACCTCACTGCTGGGCAACAAGGTCTTCCTCAGAAAAGCTGTGTGTGAATCTTTATACCAAACAAAGTAATGAATCATGGGTTTTCCCTGACTACTAGTGTACAAAATCTGTAAACTACTTATTGCAGTGCATTTTAGGGTTGTTATATGCACTGATTATTCTGCTTAGTCTGTTTTCAGTAGTGCACTATATAGTGAAATAGGCACAGTTTTGAACACAGCTCAAGTCTCATTTTGTACCTTTTCATTTACAGTAGATATGGACAACATAGACAGCTACCCATACTACCTGGGGCAACACAGGACACCTGCACAAAAACATTACCAAAATTCATTTTCACCACAATTATATTCTATTGATAATGAGGCCCTATAGGGAACAGAATTCGACAAGGGTGTAAACAATTACTTTGTTCGTGTGTGAGCTCACTGCTGGGCAATAGAGTTAATATAAAAGGCTGTTTTTCTGCTTAGGTGACATCTTGACAGTGATTACCCAAAACCCCTCAAAACCCCTGCCCAACCACACCAAAACTTATAACAACATATAATAACATAAACTACAATGCAAATCAGTTTTTGATTAACTAAATACAAATCCCATGCAAACCCCAAAGAATCATGGGAGCATATGCCACAATATCATAAATGAATGTGTGTCTGTTTTTGCAGTGTCTCTTTCAGAGCGTCCTAAGGCGCCCCAGTCAGTGGCGTATGGCGTAGGACTTCCAGAGTGGTCCTAGAGTGTTGAGAATGTTTTGGATGGGTCCCACATTCTGCAACTCTAAATGTGTTTGATTCCAATTATATTGCTGGGTATGCTGACACCTTAGGCCTCAGTTCTATAAGTTCTCAGTTCTATAAGAAAGGGCCATATTTTACCGTATTTTATTTTTTTATTGTAAAAAAAAACATAACTGTAAAGAGGAATAATAATAATAATAATAATAATAATAATAATTCAACACAGTGCTGCTCACTTCCTTCTTCAGTTGGGAGTAGAGCTGTGATCTGGGGATGGGGCAGGAGGGCTTCAGAGCTTCAAGTTACTTCTGTACATCAGGGCATGAATAGGTATGAATAGCTGTTAAAATATTGCCTGCCTTGATTAAATGGTGGCTAAAAGAGGATTAAAATGTGAACACACAAGATTAAATAACTAACATTAGCCTTTTTAACTGTGGAGTAAGCTATGAGGTTCATTACCACCATTTATAGACAACACCCACCTTTCTTAGTGGAAAATTGGGTGACATACTGTTGCCCTTCGATATTCAGTAAAAAGTGAACATTCGGTCAGAAGTTGGCCATCGATGAAGGGCTAGAGGATAGGCTGTAGTCTCTCACTGTACACCAACAAAATAGACCTTGAACAAGACACCTGTTTCTAATAAAGTGGCCTGTGAGTGTACAATGTGAATGTGAAGATTACATCAAAAGGCTTTGGGGTCTTTGTTTCTGTTCATATATGTCCTTAATATATGAAGAGCCCTCAGGCAACAGCTTGGGAAAACCCAGTTATATATCTTAACCTTTGAAATGCAGAACATGAAGAGGCATTAAAGGCCTGCTGTTGCCACACTAGGCACTGGTTCTTTTTTCAGGCCTTTTTTCACGAGACGTCTGGGTTTTGTAACTCTGATGTAATTTTTTTATGGTGGGGGAGCTGACCCTGAAGGCTGGAGTTATAAAAACTAGACGAGATGTTCCTCAGAGACCGGCGGAGGAAATCAGGCTTTGCTTTAACATGTTTGAGTGGTGTGCGTGCGTGTGTGAGTGAATGTGTGAGCATGGTGTGAGATCACAGATGGCCAGGTGTTCTCTAACATGCAGGAGGCAACAGTTATTCCTGTGTATAGCAGGTGTATATACACATCAAGTGCATGCACACATGGCTATACACACACACACTCCAAACGTGCCTTCAGTGGCATGGAAAGGTTTGGGGACTCCTTGTCGAAGGCTGCTTTTCCACTGCAGGGCCGAACAGTTATGGGCACGGAAGGCATACAAACCGGACTGGGACCGGTTTTCTCAGCATGGTTAGCTAAACGTACTTGGGGTCACAGGATGGTTTGGTAGGCTTAGAAATCCACTGATTGGTTCCATATTCACGAAGATGACGTAAATATTTGTGCGTCTTGCTTTGTGCATTTTTATATTACCAGTACAGAAAATGGCAGAGACTGTATCTAATAAATACAAGAATAGTTGTTCCAATTTAGCACTCTTCATTAGTGTGGCAGCACGTACACTTTAGTGCACTGAAGAATTATAATCATCCAACTTCACAAAGGCAGCGTTAGCATACCTGCTTGACGGCTAGTCCAACAGTTCTATCGCTGCGTTAGCTCGGCCCCCTGTCCAGGCTTATTAAACAGCAGTACTGCGCCATTACCTTCACCATGCAGCTAGTATTACCTTTGCCATGCTTAAAACAGCTTTGCTGGAATATGTTCATGATTTTGTGACTGTACATCGTCTTTTATGCCAGAACCACTGTTAAAGATGCTCGTTAGCATAGTGCTAACTGCATACTGGAGTCATCACCCATTAAGTAAGTTTCAAAACAGACTTGAAGATTCCAACATCGTTTGGAATATTAGACGTAAACGATCTAATGGGTCCATACCAATACGCAGCGGTATGGCGCACCCTTATAACCATTTGGCCCTGCAGTGGAAAAGAGGCTAAAATTAATGTGAACTAGCAAATGAACTAATCTACAGTAAATATTAAACAATATTGTACAAATTTAAGCTAGATTATAGTGCATTAGCCATTTTGTACAATTTTGGAGCCATAAAAGGAGCTTCATGCCGAAGTTTGGGAACCCCAATATAAGATTTGTACTTGTTAGGCTATGGCTTATTCACAACCATCATTAGAAAAGGCTAGATCATGCAAATTCCCACAAATCCTTCTTATAGCCTACTCCCACAAAGCAGGAGAAGGCCATATGAAGATAGCAAGGCTTTATTTGGTAGCCTTTTTCTCAGCTCGTAATATGGTTAAGCAATGCCAGCCTGAACATCAGTGACAAAGAAGTCTGTGGATCTCAGAAGAGAAGTACATGATAGATGGCCCAAGAATCTCTCAGACCTAGAAACCTAAAGTAGGCAAAACAAACCTCTGAAAGGCTACAATAAGCATTTATGAGCTGTACCTGCAAAATAAGGTTGTTAGAGGCTGCTGAAATTCAAAGTACTGGGGTTCTGTTTTCCAGACATTTCAGATCTTTTGAAATCTCTCAGCCCTTCATATTCATCACTGACTGATACCAAAACACAGAACCCGCAACCTTCCTTACTGCACGCAATGCAGATGCAATCACACATGATAATTCTCTCTCTCTCTCAAACAAAGAGAAAACAAACAAAACAAAGTCATTCACCCACAAAGTCATGCAGCCACAATTGTTCTAATTCAGCACAGCAGTGATTGCTGGAGGTGAAAAGCTAGTTTTTACCCTGTGACCCTCCCCTGCTACCCCTGACCCCTCCTTTCCTCCCTTTTTTTTTCCATCTCTCCTTCTGTTTTTTCCCCTCGTGACTTTTTCATCAACGTGTATCTTTCTTCTGCAGAAGGAAATGAAATTAAGGTGGAGGATTTCAGTTTTTTATGATGAATGGCACTGGAGACCAAACTGTACGTCAGAGCAGTTAACCCTTGACTTTCAAGCCAGTCTTTGTACAAGGCTCAATAACACTCACACTTACATACACACAAGTTCAGTCAACCAGCATACAGTCTTGTATTGCTATCTTTATGGGTTTTTTATGTGGACTCTTGTGTGTTTTAGTGGTTTAGTGATTCAATAAAACTGTGTTTGCTCATTATGAGGATAAACATTCTGAGGATTGACATTGTGAAGACATTTTTTTATGGAGACTATAATTCTGAAGATATTTATTTTTGTGGTGAATGGCACTGATGTAACAACAGGGGAGAGACTGGTTGAATTGGCAGAGTTGCTTTTATTGAGGCAAATCCAAAACTCTCAATGGCTGACTATGGTTCATAAAATGGGGAAAACACACAATTTTGCAACTTGCAAGCCTAAATAAATTGGGGCAGTGGTGGCTGTTGGGGCAGTGGTGGCTGTTTGGGCAGTGGTGGCTCAGCGGTTAGAGTGCCGGGATATTGATAACAGGCTTGTGGGTTTGATTCCCGGGCTCGGCAAGCTGCCACTTTTGAGCCCTCTCTGCTCCCCGGGCGCTGGAGTTGGCTGCCCACCGCTCTGGGTGTGTGTGTGTACTCACTGCCCCTAACACATGTGAGTGTGTGTTTACTACCAGATGGGTTAAATGCGGAGGACACATTTCACTGTGCAGTGTACACTGTAGAGTGACAAATACGTGCACCTTTACTATATAAAGTGAGTCAATTAGTCCCAAATGGGCTACAGGTGCATCAGGTAATGCCATGTTCAAAATTCATGATTTTAGACCCAATTTTCGAGCTGCCGACAATTGGCGTTCACACAGAGCTGGCTCGGTCACTATTTGTGAACTGCTGAAAGACGCAATCTGTGCTGTTGGTGGTTGGTGTGGCGCAACAGGTACCACTGCTAGCTACCACACCATGTGGGAGACTGGGGGTCGATTCCCAGTCTGGGTGTCTAGGCTGTGCTACACCCATAAGAGTCAGTGGGCAAGACTCCTAACACATGTAATATGAGTAGCGCTAGATAAGAGCCTCAACTAAATGCTGTAAATGTAAAATGTACTGTAAAAAGAGTGTTGTGACTATCTGTAGCTTGTCACTGCACCAACCACAACCACTAAAAGATTCTTAATTACATGAGAAGGTTGTGACGAGTCTGAAAGTCGAGTCAGGGAAAAGCTTACCTGGTGTAGTGCATACTTGTGCTGACTAGAGTCCCATGGCGGCCCTCAGAGAATTCCCTGTGCGGCTCCTCAAGTGCACAACAGAGGGAAGGCCTGGGCCAGAGACATGGCTGAGGCAGGCAGAAGTAGTTCATCACACCATGCTCTCTCTCTTTCACTCACACACACACACACACACACACACACACGCACACAATTTTCAAATCTTTCAGTGGTTAAAACAAATTAAGCTCAGGTTGTTTTAGAGGAGTTGACATGTTGGCACAATTAATGTCCAGCTAACAAAAGGTCATCTGTGGTCTAAAGGACAAGTGTCTCTGTGCTTGAAAGGCCAAAGAGCAAAGTTCCATCAACTGATCTTATAATAACCTGGTCCAGAAGTACATTAGATACTTATGATGTTTGCTTGAGACATAGCATTTTGTTGTTGTGTGTCTGTGTGTTTGCTCTTGTATTAAGAAAATAATAAGCAAGATTGTGTACTACTATCTTACTCACCTACTGTAAACATATATAACATATTTAAAAAATAAATGTTATTTTCTTACTAAGGTTGTGGTTTAGTGGTGTGGTTTAGGTCTTTTTTTGGCCACAGGGTGGGTACAGACTTTGCAGAAGGTCTGAACTTTAGTTAGGATAGCATGTTACCAGCATACTACTACAACTACATTAGAACAGTTCTACAATATTTTCTTTTTTTCTTCTGGATTTGTTGTGTCTTTAGATTTGTGCTGTGTTTAGATTTACTGTTGTGTTTTTAGGATTGTTGTGATTTTAGATCATTTTATATTTGATGTTTTTTTGTCTGTTGTTGAGTTTTTAGATTTGCTGTTTTTTGTGGAATTTTTTGTTGTGTCTTTAGATTTGATGTTGGGACTTGGGTTTGTTGGGATTTTAGAGTTATTGTACTTTTAGATTTGATGTTGGGATTTTGGATTGGTTGTGTCATTAGATTTTCTGTTGAGATTTGGGGCTTTTGTTGTGTCTGTGAATTTGCTGTTGTGACTGTAGATTTGCTGTTGTGATTTTGACCTTGCAGTTGTGTCTAGATTTTCCACTGTGTTTTGCATTTGTTGTGTCTTTTTTTGTAATTTGGATCTTGTGATTTCAGATTGTTGGGCTCTTGTTTTTTCCTTTATTTTGCCGATGAGACCTTCTGTTCCTTTCTTTCTACACATGTATGTAAAACTCTGTAAAAAAAAAATAACATTGGCATAAAAAATTATGTAAATGTAACTCAGTAACTTTGTTTCCCCATGAGTAGCTACCCGAGAGCATGGAGAGTTTACCTGGAAAATACAGTTGGATGTTCAATCCCTTGAGTTCAGTGCACTGGTGTTAGCTACTGTTCTCAAGATTCAGTGTGTGTGTGTGTGTGTGTATATGTGAGAAAGTGCTGTTAAAGCCACAGAGGAACCTCCGCCTTTCTGTCTCTTGCACACACTCTCACACACATGTATAGATGACGCATGAGGAGTGGATGTAAAGTTGCTGTGTATGCAGAACTAGAAGGGGAATTCTCTGTCCTTAAGGACAGCGTAGGAGGATCCAAGTGCATGAGTGTCAGTCAGGGTGTGTGTGGGCATGCAGATGGCTGGGTGTGTGTGTGTGTGTGTATATATAATATTCTGAACATACAAAAGAGAATTTAGTCAATACACACTGCATCCTGTAGGCTCAAACATGTCTATATTGGCCAATGTTTTTTTTTTTTCTAGTTTTCTGTAGATGATGTCTTTATGTTGTCAACATATTTTTTGGTCTGGATTCATAATGGTCTTGTACAACCACAGGCATAAACATAGTTTAACAAGATTGAGTTCATCTCAGGTTATTATGTGAATTATTAATAAATATAATATTTAGACTATATTAACTAGCTGTGTTCTTTTGCCAGAGAAGGAGGAAAATGGAAAGCAGGGGTATAAAGAAACAGAACTACACCCATCTTTTAAAGGGGTATGTAGCAGTAGGTCTTACTTTCTATTAAGCATCTCTAATGATTGTGTAGTCACATGCAACAACAGTAAAAGTACTGGTGAAGTTACACCAGTACAGATTATGGAAACACTCATCTGGACAAACTAGACTTGACTTATTTCTCAATAGCTATAAAAGCATATCAATGTTGTCATGCAAAAACCTTGTGTATCCAAAATGGCAAAAACCCTTAAGTTTCAGTGAAAATAAATGTAAAAAAGTAATGTTGGGGTATTTATATTGGTTCATTCATCACGAATTTTGAAATGAAATGAACAATGGCAACAATAAACATACATAAGGTTATTGCATAACATGATGTTTATTAAAGTGAGGGTAATTCAATATACTGTATGTGCACTGCTGTTTGTCCACCAAGACATTTCTGAGTGTGACAGGATTACCAATCAGAATTTCCATAGTACTTGCATTACAACCACATAGGAAACGTCCACATTTCTGACTTCTTGAAGAATTCTTTTTAGTAAGGACAGGATTTCTTCATCGATTCTTGACATCTTTGAATTATTTAAGTGATTCATTGCATGGTTAAAGAGTCCTTCACATAGGTGGACAACATTTTCTATATAGAACCTTTAAAAATGGTTTCATATAGCATCAAAAAGGGTTCTACCAGAAAAGAGTCAAAGAACTCTATTTCAGTACTAAATGGAGAGAAATTTGTGTGGTGTATTACTGATATATTGTAGGTCCAGAATCTGCTGTTGCTATGCTAACAAATTACAGAATATATATATACAGTGTGTGCAGAATTATTAGGCAAGTTGTATTTGAGAGGATTCTTTTTATTATTGAACAACAACTATGTTCTCAATCAACCCAAAAGACTCATAAATATCAAAGCTTAATATTTTTGGAAGTTGGAGTGTTTTTTTTTTTTTAGATTTGGCTATCTTAGGAGGATATCTGTTTGTGCAGGTAACTATTACTGTGCAGAATTATTAGGCAACTTAATAAAAAACAAATATATACCCATCTCACTTGTTTATTAAACCAATATAACAACACAAAATTTAGAAATAAACATTTCTGACATTCAAAAACAAAACCAAAAACAAATCAGTGACCAATATAGCCACCTTTCTTTACGATGACACTCAAAAGCCTTCCATCCATAGATTCTATCAGTTGCTTGATCTGTTTACGATCAACATTACGTACAGCAGACACCACAGCCTCCCAGACACTGTTCAGAGAGGTGTACTGTTTTTCTTGAACGATACCGAACTTCTTTCTGTACCACTGCTTGAAGAAGGTGTCTTCCAGAAACTGGCAGTAGGTCTGGGAGTAGAGCTTCACTCCATCCTCAACCCAAAAAGGTCCCACAAGTTCATCTTTGATGATACCATCCCACCCAGTACCCCACCTCCACCTTGCTGGTGTCTGAGTCGGAATGGAGCTCTCTGCCCTTTACTGATCCAGCCTTGGCCCCATCCATCTGTCCCATCAAGAGTCACTCGCATTTCATCAGTCCATAAAACCTTAGAAAAATCAGTCTTAAGATATGTCTTGGCCCAGTCTTGACGTTTTATCTTAGGTTTCTTGTTCAAAGGTGGTCGTTTTTCAGCCTCCCTTACCTTGGCCATGTCCCTGATGGCATCTTGGCAGCTTCACGCTTGATTTTCCTCAATTCATGGGCAGTTATTTTGCGCCTTTTTTTTTCAACACCCTGTTGGCTATTTGCCATGAAACGCTTGATTGTTCGGTGATCACGCTTCAAAAGTTTGGCAATTTCAAGACTGCTGCATCCCTCTGCAAGACATCTCACAATTTTTGACTTTTCAGAGTCCATCAAATCTCTCTTCTGACCCATTTTGCCAAAGGAAAGGAAGTTGCCAAATAATTAAGCACACCTTATATAGGGTGTTGATGTCATTAGACCACACCCCTTCTCATTACAGAGATGCACATCACCTGATTTACTTGATTGGTAGTTGGCTTTCAAGGCTATAGAGCTTGGAGCAGGACAACATACTCATTTGCCTAATAATTCTGCACACAGCATATATATATATATCATTTCACAGCACTAGCATACTACTGCAACTACATTAGAAAATTTCAAGAGAAATCAGAAATTTCAGATTCTGATTTTCAGAAATCTGATCTATTACAAACAGAAAGGATGGATGGGGTGGCACGGTGAGGCCAATGTAGCTAACCCACCAATTATGCCAAAATCATCCAATGCTTGCCTCAACTGCTCTTTATGTAAGTTGTTAAGTAACCACACATATACAGTGTCAAAAACAACACAAGCAAGTCTGACACTGTAAGCAATAAATACACACAGATTAAAGTATACACAACAGAGAGAGGTTCTGGTTTTAGCATATGTAAAAGTTTTGTCCAATTTCATAGATTATTATATGTTACACAGATTGATGTATGTGATGCAATGTCAACTACCTAAGCAAGAATTTCTGATTCCGAAGTTTTAAGGCATGGATGTGATTATTTACACATGGAAGATTCTATTATATATTACCCAAATTAGGAAAAAAGAAAACCTCTGACTCCAAACACATGTGGGCTAATACCTAGGCTAGGGGAAATGATGTACATTTACATGATTTTAATGATGGAAATCAGTGTGAGCCCAAGGCTGTGCATAATACATAGTTAGTTCAATGTAAAACCCCAGGTAAGATAGTAAAACAAGAGTGTGGGTACATGTGTGTGTGTGTGTGTGTGTGTTTGTGTGAGAAAACTTCACTCAAGGTTGGGCCCGACTAAAAAGGAAAGTCAGGAGGTGATTTAGCATGCGTTCACCTCCTTACATCCTGCATCCACGCTCTCTGCTCTCAAAGGACCAGCAAACCCAGGAGCGTCTCCACGCTTCCATTATGTCTTTCCATCTCTCCGCCGTTTGCTCCAAACCACTAAACCATATGTGAACCGCTGGAGCCAGAGTGGGTAAACTTGGACATTAGCCCCCTCTCCATCTCTCTCATCTCCTGGGGTTCAGTGTTTCATTGTGAACAGCTGTACATTTGCTTAGTAAGCCATCCTCGGCCGTAATGTGAACTCATGTCTGCCTTTTCTGTTGGCAGGAGGAGGAGCCGGAGGGTTTCTCTACAGGGTCCACCAGGATCACTCTGAAACTAGTAACAAAAAAAGGCTAGTTTTAAATCTACTGTTCACTTTTAATAATGTGATTTAAACAGTTTGGGGATTTTTATGCTATTCATGTCATAATCTAGCATAAAAAACAAGCAAGCTCATGCATATGAGTTAACACTTCAGTCCTCTGCTATTGTTACTCTGATGAAACAACTCAATTGTGAGTCGTTAGTGATTAGAATTTGTACATACACAAGATCAAGATCATCAGCTATCTCAGCGCATCCAACAATAAAAGCACCATTATACTTCTCCTATGTAGTGAGGGAAAAGGGTATCACACAGAACTCTATGCTGATGCTGATGCATTTTACTAAGCCCAACCTGCAGCCAGTTTCAAGTTAAAGGGGGCAATATCAAAGTCTCTGTATCGCTGACAATCCATTATGTAAGATAGGGCTAAAAGCAGCATGCATGAAATGTGAAGAAAGCAACCCATAAAGATCTTTTCCTTTCATTCTTTTTGGAATTTGTGAGTAGTGGTAAATGCGAGTGGCAGATTTAGGCTGCTAGCACATGGAAAATCAAAGTTAGACTGGAAACCATAGAGTGGCATGTGCCAAAACGCCCCGCGTGATGTCCTAGCTTGGTATACCCCATGCATAGAAACATATGCGCATATGACGAATGAGGTTTCATCTTATGGGAAGACATGGATCAAAAGCCCAAAGAGTCTACTGGTGCTATTTAAAGCTTATGGCAGTATATGGCTGGCTTGAGAATCAAAGGCTCTGTCCGCAACCCTCATTTAATGCTGATATTAACAAATAAACTCCAGGCTTCAGGAGAAAACCGAGAGCATCCATGCTCACATAATGCACTGTGGGTATTTCCACCACCTTGGCCTGGCCTAAATGGCTTCACTGTGTGCTGATTTTCCTTAAAAGCAACATATGCCCTTTTTCCGTCTTCACTGATGGCAAATTCTTTGAAGCGCTCCAAATAAGTTCTTGCAACAAACTTTTCCGAGATGCCCCCGGGCGTAGCTGCCGGCAAGTCCGACGGCATTTCGGTTACTAAGTGTAAAAATAAAATTAATCCCAGGGGACAATTTGTTCTGACTGCATTCCCCGCATTTTGATCTTCTTTGTGACACAGAAGGGGCTGTAAAACTTCAAAGTTGTGAGAGAGGTCGTGTCCGGAGTAAATGGAGTCCAAATGTGACACAAAAAAGCTAAAGCTATTTTTATTACACAGCCCACTGCTAACCACTGGATTCCAGCAGAGATCATAACTTATTCAAGTGAAATTAAACAGCCACAATTACTTTATTACTGCTAGGTTTTTTTTTGGCCATGAATAAAAGCTGGTTGAACTTAACTGAAAGAAATTCTTTATTCCTTTTTTTCTTTAGCTTTGCAACTCCAACAAATTGAGCTGGTCCAAAACAAGGCTAAAAAGGATCAAAAAACAAAAACAAAAAAACCCAAACGTTCTGTAGATTTGAATTTACATTCAACAGGTTTTTATGAATGTAGTTTAGAGTTCTTGTAAAATCAATATTCATGTAAAGAAAGTTCAATACTGTCAAAATGTATTTTACATTTACATTTATATTTAAGGCATTTAGCAGACGCTCTTATCCAGAGCGACTTACAAAGTGCTTTGCTATTTACCCAAGAAAGAAACCTTAGCTAGTTAGAATAGACTAATAATTCAAAGATACCTCTAAGCTTAGACATTACTAAACACAATACAATAAGGCGACCATAGTACTCTATTCGCCCAAGTACTCTCGGAAGAGGTGGGTCTTCAGTCTGCATTAGAAGACAGCGAGTGACTCGGCCGTTCGGACACCCAGGGGAAGCTCGTTCCACCACTTTGGTGCAGGACAGAAAAGGGCTGGACGCTTGTCTTCCGTGGATTTTGAGGGGTGGCGGGTCGAGCCGAGCTGTACTTGAAGCTCGAAGGGCTCTTGGTGCAGACCGGCTTTTGACTATTGCCATCAAGTACGGAGGGGCTGGTCCAGTCTTGGCTTTGTAGGCCAGCGTCAGGGTTTTGAATCTGATGCGGGCAGCTACAGGAAGCCAGTGTAGAGAACACAGCAGTGGAGTGACATGGCTGAATTTAGGGACATTGAAGACGACCCGTGCCGCTGCATTCTGGATGAGTTGCAGGGGCCTGATGGTGAGCAGAGGGAGACCAGCCAGAAGAGAGTTGCAGTAGTCAAGTCTGGAAGTGACAAGAGACTGAACAAGCACCTGGGCGGCCTCTCTAGAGAGGAAGGGTCGAATTCTCCGGATGTTGTACAGAAGAAATCTGCAGAACCGAGTTACGTTTGCAACATGACTTGAGAACGATAACTGATCATCCATGACTACACCAAGGCTTCGTGCTTCTGTAGAAGGAGTGACCAGCGAGTTCTCAAAGGTGATGGCAAGATCGTTTTTTGGTCCAGCAGTTCCCGGGATGTACAGCAGCTCCATCTTGCTGGGGTTGAGTTTGAGGTGGTGAGCCGCCATCCAGGAAGAGACGTCGGCGAGGCATGCTGAGATGCCTGTTGGTTTTCTGTTGGAAATGTAATTTCTGTCATTTCTGTAATTATTATGCAACAGTACAAATGTGAGTGCATATGTATATGTTATAATCAGTGCTAATCAAGTATTAGTACTTTGATTTAGAATTCAAGTACATTTTTGAAATACTTGAGTATTTTTGTCTCTTAGTCCTTTTTACTTCTACTCCATTCATTTCACAAAAAAATAATCTGTGCTTTTTTATTTTCTTATCAGCAGCTGCTGTTAGCAAATCCAAAGTTTGCATAAGTTCTAAATAAATAAATATTAAAAATGATACAAATAATAATAATTTGTATGATCAAAGTGATTCAGCATTTCTAGCATAAACCATTATTTACATTATTTACTTCTAGCCATGTGACTCCTCTAAAATGTACTGCATGCCCAATACTGAGAGCGCTTTGTACCCCTCATGCCAACATGGCATCAGGCATGGTGACCTTAGGCTCATGTGCCTTGGCAGGGCTTTTCTGTTGAGATTATACCTAGAACCTGTGTGTGCACAGTTGAACACCTATCTCCACAAAAAAGTGCACCTAAAAAGCAGATGAATTCAGTAATCAGAGAGGGTTGTCTGGATCCTTTTGGACATATAGTATAATATAATAGTATAATAGACAGATTAAACAGTTAGGTTAAGCAACGGAGATTTTTCTAAATGATTAAGGTTAATATTACTATAACATCAGTATCAAACAGATGAAAACAGTATGTCTATTCCATACACTGAAGATGTTTTCAGTTCTGAAGATATTACTTTTGGCAGTGGGTTTTGACTTGAATTGAAAATCATGAATGTTGAAATAAAAAAGGCTCCAAGAATTTGTAGTTTTTGTTTAGCCAAACCATCTCCAATACTTCAACATCCATGAATGGATTAAGATGAACTTCACAACACCATCGGCCTGTTCCCCATTCTCTTTCCCTGTCAGAGTTTTGTTGGCACGGCATGTTGTTTTGCTACTGCTCTTTGACAGGGATGTCCATGATTGAGGGTGGTCTGGCAATGCCCCGCTAAAAGTGCTCTGTTTATGAACTGCTTGGAGAATGGTCAGCTAACCGTCAAAAGTCAAGGTGATCCACAAGTGAGTGCTAGCACGTATGGTTCAGAACACTGGGCCTACCTGTTACGTAACATGTTTATGTACCTATCTGCACACATACTTGTTTGGAGGAAGGACCTTCTACTGTATGTTCTAATGTGTAGTTTCCATTGCCTCAGCCTGGGTATTAACAGAGGCTCTTAGGAAAGTGGCTAGCTGGCAGTGGGCTTTTTTTCCTCAGCTGTGAAATCTGACCCTTTTGCTTCTCCAAGAGAGTCTGTTTGGGTGTAGTTACTCGAATGTGGACTGAATTCACGCTTGTAAACAAAAGCAATCGCAGCCTGGCTCACTGATTCCTACAGGATGGTATCAAACTTATACACTCCTAAAATGAGGTTACAAAAAGGATTCTTTGGAATGACGCCTTAATAGAACCCCCTTTGGTTTCCTAAAGAAGCTTTGGCAATACTTCAGCAGAGGGGGATGTTGTATTTTGGACGTAACTTTATCATGTCTGTAGCTGAAAATACACATTATTAAGCAAAGGCTTGAGTGAATGAAACATTTTCCAGAGCATTTGCATTTGCAAATCATTTAGCTAAGGCAGGTAATCCCATAATACTCCAAGGCGTATTGCACAGTAAGGTGTATTATTTAGTAACTACAGTAATTTCAGTAACTTCAGTAATTACTGTGTAAACTGGTGGGGCCTATTTCTTGGTAATAGAATTACCCGGCGGGACATTAGCCATTTAAGTGGTTAGGTAGAAGTTAGAGATGTTAACTAGACATTGAAGCTCAGCTAGTCAAAAATATTGAATTAAAAGATTTGAATGAAAACAAAATAAGCATATTATATAGATATAATACTTAGTAAAGGGTTGGTCACAAGATCACAATGTATAATACACAAACTAATGTTTAAGGTGATCTGAAAAATGTCTAATTTACTCTAGTAGTTGCTTAATAATTTAGTTATGGTCAGTTATTCACTGTTTAATATGTTATATTTTTGCAAACGACAGCTTATTAACTAACTTAAGAAAAAACGTTCTTCTTAAAACCCACATACACAGTTCTTACGAAGATTCTGACATTTTCTCATTTGAGATTTGTTCAAGTTACGAGGACAGTGGGATTCATCATTATAAGATCAAACAGCAGCTGTGAATATTTGGGTTGTAAAACCCATCGTGAGTCTGATGTAGGCTCATGGCGGCCGTCATTTGTTCCTCAAATTCTCCATCATTCCTCAAAAAACCTCCTGTTCCTCCCTGTTCTCAGGGCATCGTAGCTGATGTAGCTTTTTTGTGCCTACATGTGCCCTGTTTTCTGCTTAAAGAAAGGCCTTTATCTCGTTTAACCCATCTCAACCCGTTCCTTGATCCCCACCCTTCCAGACAGGAAGGAAGCCGCTCAGGAAGTGGTGTCGACGGATTGTTCGGACTTAATAGGAAGAACTTGTGAGCTGTGAGTGAGAAAAGCGAAAAAAGAGGGCAATTCACACGCACTTGGTCCCACCGCCCACCCAATTCTGCCTGAGTCCAGGCAGAGGAACGTGGGAAACATTTTGGGGGGGCACAAGTTAGCGCTTGACACCGGGGTTAACATAGAGCGAAAGCTGCTGAAGACAGGTGAGCCAGAGAAAACCCCATAACCCCCCCCCCCCCCCCCCCCCTTACTTGCCTTTGAGCCTTACTCTCGGCGGGTATCGCACAGCCGCTCCAGTCAAGTTAGGGCAAAAGCAAGCGGAGGGGTTTCTGCTCAGGCGGCGTCTCAGAGGCTGTAATAGATACTAGCGGTTAATGGCAGAAAATGTCCGGCATGTTTGTGTGTAATCGAATCACCTCTAATGGGCGCGTCTCCCAGAGGGACAAAGCCAAGTGTGGCAGGTGCAGTAAAGGAAAAGAAAAAAAAAACACCAAAGAAGAGAGATGTTTATCCCGTGTTTCCACTCCTTTCCTCTGGAATCATGGGGGAAAAAGAAAGCAACAGGAAGTGATCAATTGAACTCTGAAACGTTGTGTGTTGTCTCAGCAAGAAACCCTTCAGACCGCTTGCGTACCTAACTTTCAGGCCAAAATTTTCATCTGTTCTTTGTTATTCTTTCTTTCTGTTTTCAGGCCATTTTTCAATGTGGTTCTTGGACCCAGGGAACTCGGATTGCGGAAGCTGGTGGTTTTAGAGAAGGGAATTCCTGATCTGTCATGACAAAATGGTGTGCCAGTGGTCGCTTATCTTTCCAGATCATGTGCTGTCTGTTTTGTTTTTTCCCCTTTTCTGCATCTGATCTGTTTGCCTGTACTGTGAAAAAGTCCAATACCCTTTATCTATTCCATTTACTACCAGAATGACCATTAATACACTTAAGTGCAATTATTAAGGAAAAGCAGGAAACTGTACACAGAAGCATCAACCACTAAAGGAGACGGTCTTTCTGTTCTTCTAGTGAAATCTACACAGATTTTTCCTTAACTCACAAGTTCTGGCTTAGAAAATGAAGAATTTTATGCTTCTCACTATTCATATAATCCCAAACACATTCTGTGAAGTCTGGACTCTGGGTGGTCAGTCCATTGTTCTGAGAACATTAGCAGCTTCAGTTTCATTTGATCACATGTTAGTTTTTGTCTGTTTCCATTTCTTGGTCAGTTCCACATCCCTTCAGATCCACAGTGTTGAGTTGTCTTCTTACAGCAGAAGGATGGACAGAAACATCTGTTGATTTTTTTCTGATCTTAAGTTGAGAGTGGAGCTTGATTTTTCTCCTCTTTCTTGCAAAGGTGAAAGCTTTGCTCAACATTATGTAGCATTTCTACCTTAAAAATAACTATATTGTGTAAATAATGTCTATATCATGGCTACCACTGCTAACTGCACTATGTAACTTTGGAGAAGCTGGCAGGAAAATGCTGGCAAGATGCAACCCGAGTCATATTACTCAACCACATCAGTTCACACACTTATTCCCCTTTCTGTATCTCTCAGAAGTCTAGAAATGCATTCAATTGTGTCCTTTTTAAGGGGTGACTTAAATGCAAATTCCACTACCTGACTGTATAGGAATCCCAATAGCAAGAAACACCAATTCTCTCATGATGCTGCTTTAAGAGCAGTTTCTGATGAAGCGGTTGTGTGGTCTATTAGATCTTATTCTCATTTTAGTCCCATTTTCTCAGTATTGGTTCAGAAATTTCAGTTTTAGGAACTTATATTAATTTCTATTTATTTTCTACTGACTTTTTGGCTTTTCAAGTGAATCATGTTCTAATCTCTTCAGGAATATTTCCTACAAATGCATTATTTTAATGACTACTTTGACTGGAAATTCAACTGGATCTGACATTTCACTCATATATGACAACTCCATAAACCTGCTGGATGCTTAAATGGGTCTTTGGATTTACCAAAAACCAGTTGTTGATAAACTTTTTTAACGGGCACCAAAAGACCACTGTTCCAAAAGAATCAGTCCTTTCTCAGTAGTATATAGAGCCTTTTTTTTTTTTGCTTAGAGTGGCTGTAGCGACCTAAAGGTACCTTCAAGTACCTTTAAGCATCTTTACAAGGTACTTCCACTAATTTAAATCAGAAGGTAGTTACTTAATATATTCTGCATCATGAATTTCCTAAGATAGACTAGGGACTTTTTTCCTGACATTGAATCGGGGCTACAACTAGGTATATGTTAAACACAGAACTAGCAACTTCATTATATTAGTATGACCCTGACATTCAGAGGCTTTCTAGGAGGTGCTTGATGTTAAAGTTTACCATCAATGCTGACCCTTGCTCTTTGATGTCCAGCAAAGGCAATAGCCAGACAGCCAATCCGAGGGTCAAGCAGCAGGGACCAGCCATTTTATGGCCAAAACCACAACAGCGTGATTAGACACAGTTTGCTGCTAAAGTAGAATAAATAGCCCTCATAGAGAAAAGGTCCTCATAATATAGGGGTGAGTTATTTGCTAAACGATTGAGGAAAAGCTACATTACTAAACATCTTTTGCAAAGGTAGAAAAGCTTCACAGAACACTGTGGCAGACAGCCAAAGAATGTAGCAAACAACCAAACATTTACACCAGCACAAATAAATAAAGTAATGTATAAAATAAATCAGTGATTTTAGTATATGAGAAGCATATCTTTTTCTGAGGAAAACAAATCACATAATTGTTAGATCCAAACCACAAAAATGGTTCTACATCCAACATAAGACGATTCTGTGATTAGTAATTATAATGGAACCTCCTTTTGATGCTATGTAGAACAAAGCATTAACAGTATATTTGAAGAACTATGTACCATATATCAGGTTTTCCATTATTTAACCATAGTTATTTACTTAAATTACAATTACCACCATTGCAAAGCAGTTATAGTATTTTTCCCTGTGAGATTTTGCCAGCACTCATGTCCAACTAAGGTTCAGTTAATGCATAAGTTGATTCATAAATGTGTGCATTAACATCTTTAGATGTGTGTCAGCACATTTTTTATGAATGCACTCCCAATGTGTGCGTGAGGGTGATGATGTGGGGTGGGTGTGGGCTATCAAGCTCTCTCTCTCCCACTCGACAGGCATCATTGATCTCACCCCCATGTGCAGCTCATTAAAGGAGGCTTGCGTGACCCGTAAGCGTGCCGTTGACATCATAGCTCCAGACTGTCGAGTTGATATGAAAACACACTGTATAACAGGTGGGAAAGCACCTAAAATGTAAAAACGTCTGGCGTGTTAAAAAAAAAAACCACCCTCAACCTGCTTCCAATTTGAATGTTTCCAAAACTGAGAAATGGGGTGGCGTAAGCAGGTGGTTCAGGTGTAAGCAGGAGATTATCATAATTAAATTATAGCAGAAATGGTAAGAAGTAAACTAATCAAGTCACAGACCTGGAGCTGTTGTGGAAATATTTAAGATTTGAGTACAGGCAGATGTTAAGAGCAGGACGATGTGCGTTTAATCAAATTCACTGGTGCGGCCCAAGAGTTGCATGACTAAAGCACTGTTGTTTATCACTTTGTGGAGCATAGTTTGGAACCCAGAAATCACTCTGTTTGCCCCAAACTGCTCTTTATTTGGTATTATACTGGCACTAAAAAATGCGTCAAGAATTACACTATTAGTGGTCACAACAATAACAACAGCAGCACCACGTCTCGCAAGAAAAATGTAAGCACACTGATGCTAAGGGAAAAGACACAGACATCTTTTTAAACACCTGATCTTTCGCTTTTTTGCTGTAAAAACAACTAAATCATTTCTGTTAATAATCCTAACATGCTTATGAGCGAATGTAGCCTTTAAAGTCATGCAATCACCAAGTAATTTATTAGGTAGACTATCCCAGTTCTGTTTAGGGCCTACTTTTGCTCCAGAACAGCTTCAATCCTTATGGGATTGATTCCACAATATGTAGAAAACATACAGAGGTTCTGGTCCATGCTGACGTGATTGCATTACACGATTTCCTGATGATTTTTGACTCAAAGAAGTGTTTTAGCAGTTACAGAAATACTAAATCAAGCCCAACCACCAATCACTCTAAGTCACCGAGATCACATTTTCCCCCTTTCTGAAGCTGCATTTCCTGTATGTGCATGATTTTATACACTGAATTGCTGACACACAATTGGCTGATTAGGTACATGCAGATCTGTAACCATTTTACTTGTAACTGTTTTACATTTTTTTCAGATTTTTGACCATTTTGCCAATTACCCAACCCATACGTAATCCACCCTGTTGCGTAATCCCCCCCACTGCATGCGATGCCCTCGTCACCAGTGAGGGCAGATTAGCATGTGGTTTCTCCAACGTGCGCACAGTCAAGCCACTCATTATTCGAACCGACGCAACATTGTAGGTCAACCAGCACGCCTGGAGGGAAGCACTAGATACCCGGCTCCAACACATCAGCCTATAGACACCAGCATCCTCTGATCATGGTGACAGTGCCTTAGTCCGCTGGACCACCTGAGGCCCATGAGACATTTCTGAAGTGTCTCTGACCTCCTTATCTATAAGCAACTGCATGTTTTCCACCCCCATCCTAAGAAAACCTTTATTTTTTTATAAAGTGTGGAAAACTTGCGGCTAAAGCTTCTTCAGTAAAGTGACGTCTGTGAACGATTGATGGACAAATGGTCTCCAAGTCTCCTGATCACATCAGCCTTAAGGGGTTCATAAGAATCCTAGTCCTACATGGGCCATGCAGTTCAAACCTTGACATGATTTTGTTGTTTCAAACAATGGCAGCTGCAATTTTTCATTGAGGGAGAGAACGAGAGAGCTGTATGCAACCGATACAGGAGGTGATGGAGGTTGGGAATTGCATTGCCATACACTCATAAATCATGTTTGCTAAATACCTGTTATTTGAATGCAGCTTGTTTTTTTGTTCTTAGGAAGCTCATGTTCCTCTCTTTTGGAAGCAAGCCAGTCAGCACTGACGGAGCTACACTAATGCTGAAACAAGTTTGGAATGCATCTAAGATCTGGCTTTGGCACGTCACGCACTATGACACATCCACGAGATCCAAATGCCTACTGGAATGATGTTCATGAAGAATCTGAAATCTTACTCTGCGGTAGTCTTAATTTCCTTGGGCAGAGGTCGAGATATGCACATTTTTTTTTGGCCTAGAATGTGAAGTTCTCAGGCCATTTCAATGCATGTGCATTTGAGTTGCCAGCACAGATTACAGGTATCATATATTCAGCCATAACAGGTAATTTAGGTTATAGTTATAGTTGTAGTATACAGTTTTATTTATGGCCAATACGAAGACTGCTGTGCCACTGGTTACATTTTTGTCTGAAGTTCAGTTTGTTTACATTTCTATTGGTTAAAACAAGTAGAAAATCTCTAGAAATACTGTGAGAAGACTCACAGTGTTGTTAATGTGAAGCACCAACTGCTAGTTAAGCACTAGTGCTAATAGCATCCTCACTGTGGAGATGTCTGCTAAATGTGAGTGAGTTCCAAGCCAGGTGAGGTGTTGCGCTTCACAAATATAATCTAAAGAACTTCTAAAAGCACAGTTTGGAATCCGAGACATATCCTGTTTGTGCCAACCCTTGCACCGTTAAGTATTTTATAGCTGAAAAAATACCATAATTAGTGGCCACAAAAACAGTATCTTGCCTCTCAAGAAAACTGGGAGATGGTTCACGGAATGCTAGAAGGATGCGGAAAAATGTGAAAAAAAAAAACAGAGGAGATAAAGAAACATGTTCATCCTCAGTGACAAGTAAGAATTCCAGCTCCTATGTGAATGAGTGGAATGTGGATCGTAACTTAATCTGGAATAAGAATGAGTATGTGACATGAGTATGACTTACCATAGCTATGTGAACGGTGGACGAATCTGATCATATGATAACCATAGCCACATACACAACCTCAAGCCTCAATACCACTGTAACACACAACTATAGTTGCCTTGTTATAAGGTGTTATAAGGCATTATAAGACCCATTTTACAACAGATTTATAACTATGATCTCTCAGATAGCTTCAGGAGGTTGTCTGAGATGCTCTTTAGCCAGATGTTATGTTAAAAACACAAATGGATCTGTCTCTACAGACCACCTTCTGATATTTTGACGGTGCCTCCCCCCCTCTGAAGATGAAGATACAGAGGTTATACCCCCTGGACTGCTGCCATGAGATCCTCTGCTGGTCCTGTGGTGAGTTTATCCTCAGAGTTTAATTCAGTATCCTATTTTTGCAGCCTTTGCAGTGTCATAGTGAGCTTAAATGAAGCTTACAGATGGACAGTTACGGTCACCCCTACTGCTTAGCTTGCCGCTAAAATCTTTATCTTGGCTGCTCACATTTGGCTATGTAATGCTCCCGGAAATAAAACGAAACCCAACACTGGTCCTCTTAGTTAATCTCGTCATCTCCACACATAAAGGAGTGTTGGTTTAGTTTGGAAGCAGGACAGCACCGCCAGGCCTTTTAGTTAGCTGACCACCCTCGCGATGCCGTGGAGATGAGCAGGCGTGGCACAGGCAGCCTTTTGAAGTGTGGGGTCGAAGTGGGTTTGTTTGTCAGGGGAGGTCGAAATGTTCTCAAGAACATTTGTTTGCTGGGAACTTGCTGTGGTGGAAATGGCTCTCGTTTAGCTCCTTGTCTTCGACTGCAGACTACCAGGGCAGAAATAGCATGAGTCGAATGCTCCACCACACTAAGCAAAATAAAGTGTCGTATTGTGAGGCATTTAAGAAAAGTGTCTGTGAAAAATAACCATGAATCCAAGTTGGAGCTCTGGAGGCAAGGCTGGGATAAGGAATTTTGTCAAGAAACATAAGCACCTTTTTAACACAACACTGTATTTTTAAAGATTCATGTCTTTCTCAGCCATCTTGATGGAAAAGAGACTTTGTAGACTCAACTGAAGCAAGGCAAATCAGGGTGTTTTGGGGGTGTTTACTGACCTGAAGGAGCTTGTTTTGTATGCTGAGTTGAACTCAGGAAGCAGGAGTCATTAAGGACAGGACCCACCTCTGGCCGGTGCTTGGCCAACCTGTCTATTCCAGCATTTCCTACTTCGACTAGGGTCACTGGAGCGTGTAGGTCACATTCGGGACACTTAATCTGGCCAGATAAGGTGACATGAACCCTATAGCCTGTAACTAATAGACCAGATGGTCTGGCTATAGATTGACTTTGAACCACAAGGTGTGTTGTTAAGACCCTGTTGCTAAAAAGACCTTTTTAACCAAACAGATTTGCCAACATAAACACGTAAAGATATTTGCAGAATAAAATATTATATGATTGTATTTGGGAGTTATAGACTTCCTTTATTCTTTTCTTCAAGAGGCCTTGTTTTTTAGAGTTAAATCTAACCCCAGCTTATGGATGCTAGCTTTCAATATGAGTTATTTATGGATTCATAAAATATTGTGAGTGTGAATTATTGAACGGTAAGCAGGAGGGACATGGCTACTTCTCTTATGCCATCATGGAGCCCTATTCAAAATTTCCTCTCAACAACTGTGCCATTTTTCTCCTTGCAGAGCATATATGATAGCTTATGTAAAAAAAAAACAAAAGTTGCCCATCTCTAAGGTGTTCCACCCCATGGATGTGGTAACGGTGATAAAAACACATTATACAGACACTATCGGGAAGAGCAATTAGCATTTTACAGGGAGGAACTGTGTTTCTACGCTTACGATTCATGTAGTACATCGGTGCTTGGTCCCAGTGGTGCCTTTTCTGGGTCCCTGTAAAAACACAGCCAGCAGTGAGCCCGTTTGGGAGCCTGCGAGTATATTTAGCGCTGAGGCACAGGAAGAGAGCGGTTATTGTTTAATGGAGCTTGTAAAAAATTAGGTTAACGAGGCTGTTTACGGGCTGCGGGATTACACTCGACGCTGCTAGCAAAAGTTTTTCCACTGTGAGAAGCAGACAGCTAACACGCTAACACACACACACACACACACACACACACACACACACTCACACAAATACAACACAGAATGCTAACTAGCAACTTCAGTAAGCTTGTTTGATAGACACGGACATCTTCAGTTTCAAAATCCTTACAAACAACCCTGAGTTGAATAATCTGGACAAACCAAGAAGCAGTGGTGAACTGTAACTATCAGACTTAGGCCAGACCTCAGTATAAGGCATAAATGTCAAATGAAAAAAAACATCTCAACATGGATGCTAGTCCTCCTATGGGAGTCTTGTAGTATGTAAGTGCTGACATGTAAAAGGACCATGCTTTATTCCTCAAAATACTCAAACACGCTCATTAACCCTGACAATAAACAGTTGGGTCCAATCAGGTGAGTTTGAAAGCCAGGTAAGCACAACTTGTAGTGATTCCAGGACTGGAGTTTAACACTAACGTATAATGAGTGGGGTGGAGGGTGACAGCAGATGGGCTACGGGCTGTAATTTTACACCCTTATAGTATACATATATTAAGAGGACACTGGGGACACGTGTGTCTGCTGTGGTCATGCACCATGTTAAGGCTGAGGGTTTCAAGTAGGTAAGTTGTAGGATAATAGCAGTGTGTATGGGTGAGGGTTTAAAAACATGCAACTGCATTAGTACACTGACACATACTCAGCCCAGTCAGCTACCTTAAAATAAATGAAAATAAAACAATTGGTTTACATTACTACTTACAGTGTTTAGGCATTTTTAAAGGTTGTAGTCAATGGTCATCTCCTGTTGTCTCTTTTTCTGTCTCTGTCTTTCTCTCAAGCAGTTTGAGCAGTGTTTGTGTTGATGCAGGTGCATATAGACCAACTATTACTATGAAAAGGGTGATTTAAAGAGAAGTGAAAAAAAAGTGCTTTAAGCTATAAAAATTCATACACCAAATATGAGGCAATTGTAGAA
Organism: Salminus brasiliensis; assembly: GCF_030463535.1. NCBI lineage: Eukaryota > Metazoa > Chordata > Actinopteri > Characiformes > Bryconidae > Salminus > Salminus brasiliensis. The sequence continues at coordinate 8,912,403 of NC_132892.1, read as the reverse complement.
GTAAACACTGATGTAAAATCAAAGCAAATTCCCTGACTCACGCAATTTAGCTGGACGCACTGTTCAGATGCAAAAAAAAGAGGAAAAGAAAACATCTATGGTCATCCTACATATATACCATATATCATATATGCCATACAAACAGAAACAGCATGGGAGACCCACATTCAAATCCACATAACACAGCTTATGCCAGGCTTTCTGTAAGAGTATATTTCTATGATCAGGTGGAAATGACTATTCTATTAAGCATTAATAAGACATATAGTTTATGTTTATGCCAACAGTATTTTTTATAGGTTTTATTTATTATTATTTTTACAGATTTTCCTTTACAGGTTTTCCTTTGATTTGTGCATGCTAGTCAATACTGTAATGACTGTACCAACAGTACACCCAACCAAAAACACTAATCTTTGTAAAGAGTGAGAATATTAGTAAGTAAGTAAAAAAGGACACTTGAGGCAGTGAGGGGAAACTGGTGTGTATTTCATACGTATTACCATAGCTTCCATGTATGTTAGTGTAGCTTCTAGCAAATACTGCTCTGTCTGGTCCTAATGTCCGGTCCACATTTCAGTATTATTGTACATATTTTGAATCTGATTTGACTCTCCCAACAATGGCAAAAAGTGTCTACATTTGGGCCTGGTCCTAAACGATCAGAATGTCCTGTGGTGGTACTGTGTATTATCCAGTCTTTACCCGTCTGGTCTACTCCCAGTCCAGTCTCGAATAGTCAGCATCCTGTAATGCTGTGTAATGTGTGGTTCTCAATTGTGTGAAACGCAATGTAAACTTCTTGTGTGTAAGTAACTCTCAAATGACTAGCATGGTAAATTGTGCCTTGCTGCCTTCTACCATGTTTAATTAGATTCTGAGAGAATCTGAGCAGATCTTCTAGTTGTAGAACACTGAAGGAAGGACTAAAAAACACTAATGTGTCATTATATGTGGGGTCTGTATGTTTTTTAGTTCAAATTTAGTTAAGATTTTAAAATACTGTAATAATCTCAATAAACTATATAATGCACGTTCAAAATGTAAAATAAATGTGAATACAAATGTATTTAAATAAAGTTGACTAAAATGTTTAAATCAATGTTTTAGTTTTGCCAAATATTTTAATCATAGCATTGGCATTTGGTTCACAGACAGAGCTACCCACATTTTTCACAATTATCTACAAGGAGTTTTACATTGACTTATGTGTTATGTATTGTATTTTGTTTTCCAGTAAAAAGCAACAAACTCTCCCAAGATCAACATTTACACAATGTAAGAGTTCAAACTGTGCACCAGATGCCCAAAACAACGCACCAGACCAGTGAACAACAAGCAGTACAGTATTACAGTGCAACATTAATGTTCTCTATCTACAATAGTTCTCCAGCTGATGCTCTGACTGACTGCATGCCACTGAACCGTCTGTTGATTCCAGTCTGCGGTCTGTGCAGACGTGTCGCTGGGCGTGGATGGTCTGGCTATGTTGAAGGCCGCTCTTCTCTTGGGTGGCACACTAATGAAATCATGAGGACACGAGCAATAAGGGGAGTTACAACTTCCGCCAAGAAGGGAAAAATGGCTCAGCCGAAGCCTTTTTCTTCAGACAGCCTTAACACGTTTCTCAATCAGGTTTTGCAAGCCTTCTCTTTTTAAAGTATGTATCAAAGCTTATGAAATGTATTGACAAGAATGTTCCTTCCATCCACGTGTTTTGCTCAGACGCCGGATGGTGAAATACCACATTTCAGAAGAATATTCTCTTTGCTTTCAAAAGAAATCATCATCTTGTGCCTTTCCATTTAAGTACTCAGGTCAAGAATTAGGAGAATAGTGTCATGCTGGGCCTGAGTACTGTATCTTGCTTGCCCCATATATCCCAGCTGTCACACATAAACCTTGTATCTCTTAAATGTTTTACTGTAGAAGAAGTATGAAAAACCGTCAATGGAAGTCAATGTAGAAAGATTTTATTCCAAGTCATTTTGGAGCATTTCTTTTGGTCCATCCTGAAATTTAGTTTTCTCCTTGGTACACTGTGTGAATATTGTTGGTTGAATAGACCAATAGAAATTAGCTTGAGGGAGATATATTCTTACAACTGAATTTGACAACAAATTATTATTGTGTTTATCCAAAATATACCTTACATGTAAAAATAATTTATTGACCATAACTAAACGCAATTAATTATACATAATTACTTAATGATGAAATGAAATGTTAAAAAGGGTTAAGCTGGTCAATTACAGTGTGCTTGTGTGTGTGTGTGTGTGTGTGTGTGTGTGTGTGTGTATGTGTGTGTTGTGTTGTAAGAGAGAGAGAGAGAGAGAGAGAGAGAGAGTGAGAGAGACAGTAGACAGACAGCAGATGTCTGAGCATTGGCCTATGGCTCTGATTACCACTACAGCAGAGCATCTGTGTGACCACACTGACCATATGTGGGAGGATGGGTCAGACAGCCAGTGTCAGCAGCACCAAGAGCAAGACCAGTGCATGTGTATGTGCATGTGGTCATAAGTTTTTTTTAGTCCTGTTGTGGGGACCGAATACATAGACAAGGAATACATAGACATTATGACATTGCAGAAAGAACTTGGCTGGGCCTAATGAGAAAAATTATATTTTATAAAATAAACATTTTAAATTTTATAGTTTTATATTTTAATATATATATTTATTTTTTTCTTTTCTTTTTCTTTATTTCGTGTTTGCCAATGGACAGATGCTGAATGGCTGCATGCAATGAGTTGCATTCCACATAATTTCCATGCAACTTGGCTGTTATATGAAGCAATTCAAAAACAATCAAAATGTAATGCAACAGATACAGTTTCAGTTTTATGGCTTTTTAAACTACATTTGGCTGAAAATAGCTACTAAGAACTGAATCATGGCACACAGGCAGACGGATGTAGTGTTATGAGTCCTTCCCAAGGATTTGTACTGGTGTAGCTTGGTGCACTGGCCATCGAACCCTTGTCTTCTACAGGGAAGGATAGTGTGTTAACCACTGCACTATACCAACCACAAAAAATTTATTATTCTGGCTATATAAAATAATCTGCAATTTGTTTACATTTCCATATTCACAGCTTTTGTACTGTCTACACACTATGAAAAGAGGTTCTTCAAAGTTCCTTTAGTAAAGAAAATGGTTCTGTGTAGAAGAACCATTTGCAAAGGTGTTTTAACTTTAAGGAGTTTTTGGATAATGCATGTAAGTGTAGTCCTCATCAGTCAGAAGGAAATTTGTCATAATGGTTTCATGAATTTTAACTACGCTCCTAATAAAGAACCATTTTTGTCATGGAGAAGTGACCATTAAACTGATAAAGAACCTTTGCACCAAAGAGTTAAAATTCATGAAACCATTATGACCAATTCCATACTTCCCTTCTGACTGATGAGCACTAAATTTACTTCCATTATCCAAAAACTCCAAGCACACAGCCAACAGCGTTGATTGGCTGCTGGCTGTATTTCTGTTGCTGTGTTATATTAAATTCAGAACTGGGCTAAAAAAGCCACAGTAGATCACACGTAGTTCGATATGTTGACCCAACCAATCCTTTGAAGCCAAAAACCAATTATGAATTACTGATGAAATGCAACTCTATAATCTCAAAAACTCTCCCACAAGCCAAACAGTCATCACCATCACACTTTACATAACATTGTAAATACTTCCCACGATTCATCTGTTTAGCTGATCCCACACAAACCAAGCAGGCCTCCCAAGTCTCACACTTTTTTTGTCCACTTTTTAGGGAAGTAACATTCAAAGAACATTCATATTCAAATCGGAGCCTGTGCACACTAGCCAGGCACTCAACGCTAGAAAATAATAAGATTCATACACCAAGCAGTGTATCTCTCCAAGATATCGTACTGTAAAGATCGCCATGTGTTAATAAGTTACTGACTGCAGTAAGTGAAATCCTCTTAAATGTAGATTGAAAAGCTCATTTTTCATTATGATTAAGAATAAGATTAAGAACTCATTTCGGACTTTTTACTTCATTGTACTCATTGTACATTTCACTTCAAGTGTTTTTGTCTTCTACAAGTGTCCTAATAAACAAACAAAAATAATAATAAGGTGCACATATTTGTCCTCCGCATTTAACCCATCTGTGGTAGTGAACACACACACACACAAGTGCACTAGGAGCAGTGATTACACACACCCAGAGCAGTGGGCAGCCAACTCCAGCGCCCAGGGAGCTGAGAAGTAAAGGGCCTTGCTCAAGGGCCCAACAGTGGCAGCTTGCCAAGCCCAGGAATCAAACCCACAACCCTGTTATTGATAGCCTGGCGCTCTAACCACTGAGCCACCAGACTTTGGACTTTGGTGTGCAGTGTAGGGGGAGGAAACTGCTTGCTGCCCTCATCTGTACTGCTGCTACGAGCAGGCATGCTCCCTCACACCGCAAATGGCACACCAACTAAAAAGTGACCACCATCCAACTCAATCGTCCCCTGGTTGTGAGGGAACCAGCTGGCTCTAAAAGACAATAAAATATAATAAAAGAGCTCCTTATTCCAATTAAATGGCCTTTTCTGAGTCTGCTTTCTCACTGATGCTACAGTACTACAAACAGTCATGAGAAAAAAAAATAAACACCCCACAAAAATCTTACATTCCTAATTGCATTTCTATTAATTACATTTTTGCGAATTATTCAAATGATGATCAAATGTTGAGATGTTTAAATATGTTATATAAGACAAAGACTTTCAATTGGTGTTTCTTATTTTTTCACATGAATGTATTTAATGCACTGGTGAATAAACTGCAAAACCTGAACTGCTTAACAGTCTGTCCTCAATTAAGTAGCCACTACTTAAATGTCCTGTAAAGTATATCAGTAAAGGATACACACACATGGTCTTGTGAAACTCGCACCCTTTTAAAGTGTTGACCAGACCAGAGCGTGTGTACTTACTGAAGATATGCTTGCATGGCACCATAAGAGCGTGTGACACTGAGGCCATGTCTATGTGTGTGTGAACAAGTGTGAACTTCAAGTTCCAGACGCTGTTACTCCATATTGTTACAGCTGCACTCTACTGTAGTCCTGACTCAGCCATCAGGTGCTTCCCTCCCTCTTTCACTCCCTTCTTTCGTTTCTTTTCTTTTGTTTTTCGCAAGGAAAGAAACGAAACACCCCCCCCCACCACCACCACCACCATCCCGCCTCTCTTTTAGCCTGGGGCAGGGAGAGCCGCTAAAGTACACCAGACATGCTGAGGACTATGTATTGTTATGGTCGTAGTGGGGATGATTGTCGGTGGTTGACTGATGATAGGCTTGTGGAGTTCTTGGAGATTTAGCAGCATTCCACAGGCTCAGTGTCTAGATCCTCAATTAAAATGAGCCCTGCCGTTTTGTTTTTTTCTCCAGCAGTTCGACTATGTCAGGGGTGTTTGAGTTTGTGTGTGTGTGTGTGTGTAGCCATGTATTTAGCTCTCTGTGGGCACTAAATGTCCCTAGTATGATAGGTGCTCTGTTTACTACTACTGTTTAGGTGACAGTAGTAGTGCTGTCCATTGAAATACATAGTGTACCTTCACAGAGATAGTGCCAAGTTGTACAGTGCTCTTTAATGTGGTTTGTGCAAATGATGACAGTTATATGCTAAATGACAGTCATATTAGTGTTAGTTATATGTGTAAATATGTATTTGTTGCTTAATACAGTGTTTTCATGAAAATAAATGTCAAAATTAAATTTAACTGAACTGAGAGAATGAGAGCGAGAGAGAAGCATTTTCAAGATCCATCTTTAATATCTATAAAAGTGTTTATATGTACTTTTCAGCAAAACATTATAAGGCACTATAATATCTTGTCATTTAAAGATTGTATTATGTTTTATGTGCTCTCTTTAGGCCCTTCCCCACTGTGTCTGATTAAGACTTCAGAAGCTGGACAGAAGTCCTTAGTAATTTGATAATAACATTTTATATGGCATAAAATACCTTTACATAAGCCTGTGCAATGGTTCACTAGGAGTTACAATCTTAGCACCATATTAAGCAAGGATATAGGCCTTCGGATTGTCAGCTTTTATGTTATAGTAATGTTGCTCTGCCATGAATGTTATATTTTGCAGATTCACTAGTGCGCTATCACTCAAGGGTCTGCTACATCTTCCGGAAGGATATTTGATTTGCCTGTCTGGGAATCCTATGCCCATTGTCCTCCAGACCTCAACTCCCTTACAAGCTGAGGGATCGGCCTCGAGAAAATGCTTTACTATCTTCTTATAGCCTTTCTCCTGCTTTGTGGCCATCAGTTACTTTAACTTTAAAGTGTTCAGCAGCTGGTTAGCGGAACTTCTGGAGTATAAAGCCTTGAAATCTGCATTACCTGGTCTTTCCTTGTTAGCTTGTTGGCAATTGAGACTGAAACATTGAATAAAACAAAAATAATACACTAATCTGGGTTCAAATGTTGAAAGTAAGGTTTCGTCTTTATACCTTTTGGAGATCTGTTTATCTTCTATTTACTCAGCTATTCACAGTAATAGAAACTTTGACCAGGGGTGCCCGATAACTTTTTGCATGCACGGCATACCAGTGTCTCTTGGTGTTTGCTTGAATGATGGAGAACGGTGCATATGAGGCTCTTCTGCAGTTGTCTGGAGGGTTGGATGCTTTCTAATTAAAATCCTGGAGTGTAAAATGCTGAGGTGGATTGGTTGCATGAGTCATGCTTCGTGTGTTTTCTTATAGCCTCTGAGACCAACTCTCTGGGGTGGACACGCATGCAAGCGCACACACCTAAGTGCCCACAGAGATACACACACCTTTAAAGACACACACAAGCACCAACAACAATAAATCATATCAGAAGCACATCCAGGTTAAAGTGTACTTTGCAATATACACCTGTGGAAGCACACACAGAATAAACACCCATAAGTAATGTTGTACACACACACTGGGGAAAATATGAACTCTCATTAAATTTCTCTCAGCCCTGCCAAGAACTCTTATCTTGGCTGTGTGTGCAAATAAAGAGGGGAGACGTCTCAGATATATCACATTTTACATATTTGTAAAATAGAATTAATAGAAAATGTTAATTCATAATATAGAAAGTTTGATCCAAAGAGCTCTCTGAAGCCCTCTCAGAACACTTAGAAATCAGTCAGTCCACTGTCTACAAAAAAGGTGAAAAGTAAAACAACTACCAACATTGCCAGCTCAGGTCATCCTAGGAAGTCCAAGAGAAGACCATAAGATGCATATATCAGATATCCACAATCCTTAAATGTCATGTGATAGAATAGCTGTTCTGCACACCTCAAGCAGGCACACCAGTGAACTACTGGAAATTCTCAAGACTCTTATAGTCTGTATATGAGCCCACACCTCAGTTCTTCACTTACATAACTACAGTACATAACCTACATATTACACCCCCTCTACACCACCCGCCTTAAAACCATGCACTGCATTGGTATTTTGCCAGGACGCATGTATTCATATTCGCCACGGAGGCTCTGGTGTTTTGGTAGTGAGCTAACCCACATAAGAGGCTACTTCTCTATTGCATGCCATCTTAATGCTATTGCAGTGATTAATATAAACAGATATGATTTAAGATCTAAAACATGCACTACATTTGAATAAAGCTTTTTTATTATTTTTTAACTGACCTCATTGTTACTCACATGTTTTGATTTGTTAGCTAGCTTTTTTGTTTACAATATCAGTTGGCAAATAGTTTATCACTGTAGAATATAAATAAATACTAACTTTCCGCTCCAAAGTAGCTGTTTGATGACATGGTTATTGGGCTAGATTATACATTTATTAAACATTTTACTTCATTTCCTCATTTTCTACCCTCTCTTTCTCTCCCCTTCTGATAGTCTTGGCCCATGGTTGTTTGCTGAGGCTTGGCTGGTGCCCTTGACCAGGTTCAATGGCAGCCAGCCCGCGCCAGTAGACCACCAGGACTTCATGAGGCCCAGCCCATGTTTGTGTTCAGCCGGCAAGCGCTCTGGATTTGACGGCAAAGGTTTTGGTCATAGCTGCCCGCAGGAAATAGAAGGTAAGGAGTCATTAAGTTCAAGATGGTATTCCAGCTAAATGAGCCAAATAACATGAACTGACCAGCATTTTAATTTGCACCAGTGATCCAAGTGTCTCTTTAGTATCTAGATAAACCAAGCTGTGATAGTAGTGGATTTAGGTATGTGACACTGGCAGTAGGGTTGGGTGGTATTTCAAAATTATCATGTGTCTGATGTCAGATTTCTGTTCTCTGTCTAGTTAATGTCCAAATAAACTAATTCCCTCATGTGCATTTAAAAGAGCCATGGGGTGGGGGTGCTGTGGAAGCTCACTGATTGGTGATGTCACACTTTGAAAACGGGTGGGGAAAAAATGAAGGGACCTGTAGTTGTAGAGTTAATTTGAAAGGGAGAATCATGCAAACCTGAAAACACTCCTAAGACCATTCCCCCAACCCTGTGCTTTTCAATTTGCCTTTCTCCCAGTTGAACTTATCTTCAACTTGTGTCAAAAGCTCAACTGTCAGTACCCAGCAGCTGGACCGAGCTGCCTGATACTCAGTGGAGCTGTAGTTGAGCCATCTCAGCAAAGTCTATCTTAGTGAGTGGCTACAGATCCAAAACCATGGAGAAAAAAAAAAAAATAATTTCAGCTTTCTGTCCTTCAGCAGCAGTCGCTCCATCTGGGTCATTCTATTCTAAACATTATAAGTGTGCTTTTAGTCAGATTTGAATTATTTCTATAGTGAACAGTCTGTTATCCTGCTAACAAAGCTAATGGTAACCAGCTTCCCTTTCCTTCTCTCCTCAGAGCGATTTAACATTAGCCGTTGTTCTCAGACTGACAACTTGACACTTACTGAATGACAATTATAAAATTGTGGTTGTCCACTTAGTTTGTCTTAGTATTTGATCATTTTCAGTTTTAAAATTAGGCAGGTTTAGATTGTGTTAGATTGAGTTTGAAGTCTGGTCAGTTTCAGAAACCCTTTACAGAAAGAAAGGCATTAGGAATGCTGCTGAAGCCTTCAAAGCTAAGGTAGTCTGTGCCTCTAGAAACAGTGCTACAGTGCTGGATACATGGCTATAACTAAGCTTAGCTGAACTCCCCCAAAACACCCAACCAGCCAAAGCAAAATGTCTCTTAGAACACAAGTGAACACAAAATCCCAATGCTTAACAAAACTACCACTGCACTTTTTTCTCATGATCTAAGTCTCATGATTTTGTAAGATTTGGGCCTATACTCCTTACAGCTGTAAACCTAGAATGTGGGAGTGTCCGCCGCATTTGACCCATCTGTAGTAGTGACCACACACACTAGTGAACTAGGGGCAGTAAGCACACACACCCAGAGCGGTGGGCAGCCAACTCCAGCGCCCGGGGAGCAGAGAGGTTGAAGGCTCAAGGGCCCAACCGTGGTAGCTTGCCGAGCCCGGGTATCGAACCCACAACCCAATTACTGAATAATTTGCACTGGATACTGAATAATTTATTGTAGATGCTGAATAATTTATACTAAATACTGAACAGTTCATACTCGATATTAAAAACTTCAAATTAGATACAGAATAATTAATTACTTAGTTACTGACAAATTCATAGTGGATAGTAAATCCTTCATAGTAGATTATGTATATATCATAATAGATATTGAATAATTTACTATAGGTAGAATGATAGAATGATAGTTCTTATGTCTAAAAAAACAAGCCGGACCACCGTTGGCATCATAAAATTGTCAGTGGCATTTCAATAATGGGGAGGTTGGGACCAAAATATTTGCTCTTAATTTTAAATAAGTTGACATCTATTAAATATGACATCTATTACGTTTAATATACCATTTTATGTGTCCCTATCTGGTAAAGGACTCAAGCCTTGCCCTCAGAACCTTACGATGTAAACCACATATGTTGATAAGAGTACCATATACAGTTTTTTATGTTCAGTGCCCAGGACCTCATATACATGGCTTGGGACTTACTGTTAACATGTGGTTATATTATGTGACATTGTGGTACAGAAAATTGTAGAGCACTGCTAAAAACAATGTATGCCATGACTTTCTTGACCCTTCTCCCCAAGGACTTTGGGAGTCTCCCAACCCAGACACAGCAAGAATTTATACCAATAACTGTCTAATCTAACATATTGACAGCTGAAAAACACAAGACCATGTAGTCTTGTCTTGTCATAATAAACAATGTACAGTCGCAAAATCATGAACATATCCTAGCATAGCTGTTACCCATGAACCCATAAAGCGAGCCAGGCTGTGGCTAAAGCCATGGTAGTGATGTTAGATGAGGCAGGTAGCCGTTGTGGTAGTGATACTGGATGGGGCGGGGGTACACAGTGGAGCGAAATGACGTTCCTCCGGGACCATGGTGCAACACGGAACAGAACCAATACAGTACAGATACATAAAGTGCAATGTACGTGATACCACATGAGCACAGCAGTTTTGGAAGAGAGCAGTTCTTATGTGATACAATATTTAGCAGCAAATAACCTGATAAATGTGCAAGTAGGCACATGGTGGGAGCATCAACAGAGATGTGTATATGCGTGTGTATGAAAAAGGTGTGTGTGAGTGTGCATGAGGTGAGAGGGGCTCTCAGCTTAGCACTTGTTTGAGACCCTGATAAGCTTCTCAGCTGTCCTCACTATTCGCTGTAGGGTCTTGCGGTCAGAGACATTGCAATTCCCAAACTAGAGAGTAATGCAGCTGCTCAGGATGCTCTGCACAGTCCCTCTACAGAGCATGGTGAGGATGGGAGGGGGGGTGAGCTTTCCTCAGTCTCCTCAGGAAATAGAGGCAGTGCTTGGCTCTCTTGGCTATAGAGCTGTCAGTGTGCTCGAAGCAGTCCTGAAGAGCAGAGAACGCTCCTGGGGGGCAGGTTTTCACTTGCTTCAGGTCCGATTTGGCATGTCTGATGAGCGGTCTGTATGCTGGAATAAGCATCACATGTGGAGATGTGGTCTGAATAACCGTAGTGGGGCCTTGGCTCGGCTCTGTACATGGGAGGAATGTTTGTGTAAACAAGATCCAGCACGTTAGCCCCCCTGGTTGCAAAGTCCACATGCTGGTGGAATTTAGGGAGCGCTGACTTGAAATTTGCGACAATAAACAGTCCGTCTGGGTGTTTGTTTGATAGCCACATGAAGTTTGTTCAGTGAGGCATTAGCATTAGCACTAGGAGCTATATATGTACATGTGCCGCTACTATGTACACCTGTATTCAGCTCTCTGTAAATAAAAGGGTCTTGCTGTGACAATTGCAAACTCCAGCAGCAGTGACTGCAAACTAGTGCGACATTTTTTCACCATTCAGTGTTGATGTAAACACACCGGCCCCCATCTCGAGTCGTACCGCACTATTCAGCGTCTCTGTCTGCACAGAAAGAGTGCAGGCCGCCAAGCTGAATGGCCGGAGTCAGGAGTGGAGATTATCATCTATATTTCAGTAAACACAAAAACACAGCAGTTTCTGAACTGGATTTGGAGATTGTGGAGTCCAGTTTGTTCTCTGTGTTCAAAAGCAGGATTGAGGGAATTGCTGTGCGACTGGAGTTAGCTGGTAGCTTTTCATGTACGCCGGCTTGCTTGTCGCACTTCTGCCTCCTAGCTCTTTGCGCAGTCTGTTTGAAAGCAAAGATTGTGGCTGATTCCTCATCTGTAGCAGGGTCTGGCGTTGGTCAAGGTTGGTGCTGGTTGTACTTGCCATGATTTTAGGTATGTGTCAGGTTGCGGCAGATATTAAACAAAAAAAGGACCTATGTGCAGAACCTGCAGCTAGGTGGCACGCCGCCAGATACGCCTCAAAAGAGCAGTTAACGTAATATTAGACAAGACCAATATCCACCCTGCTATCATAGCGGTAGCAATTTTAATATAATATGCTTTAGCTACGGACACATTAATGCTACAGCAAACCACTTCCCTTTAAAATAATAATGAAATAATGAAAGCACCCCACTTTAGCTTAGCTAAGATTACATCTCCTCTCAGGAGCACATGTACTCGTTAGCTTTGTGGCAAGATGTAGCCCTCAGGCCATCAGTAAGAGCAAATGTCCCTTCTAGACAAACGAGCCAGTACTTGCGCATGCACATTTCAACAATGTGTATCAGTCAATCAGTCAGTCAGTGAAAATGCCTCCTCTAGGCCAGTCCCACAATAGTCTAGGGTTTATAGGGTTAAGGAAAGAGAATTTATGGCATACAATATGGCAATGTCACAGACCTGCAGAAATAATTTTATCACATTTAAAAAAAAATTAAAAAACAATGGAAAGAAGAGCTTGTCATACGTATTTATGCGATCTGTTATTTTTGTTGGTTATATGGCTCTTGTGTGGAAAGTTCTAAAAAGTTAAAAGTTAAACTAAAATAGCAGCTTTTTTTTTTTTTTTATTTAAGTCAAGATTTCCAAAAAGTTCTAAACTGGAGAATAAAAATTTTCCTAAATAACTCATTTTATCATTAATGACCCCAACGACACCTTCAGCTGTGGTCAGTGTGTGTAGGTTGGCGCATGTTTAAAGGACAAGAAAGATTTCACACCTGAAATCATGGCACAGGTACTCGTTTCATTGCATAAACCTCAAAAACTTGTAAACACATGCACAGTGATGGTAGTTCCTTGTTTTGATCACATCCGTAGCTCCAGTCAGCTACTGTGAGGGTGTAAACATGTCAACAAAGCACGTTTCGTGACTCAGCTCTGTCCTCAATGACAACAATTTATTACGGTGCATTCAGTGCCAGAGGAGCCTCTCCATCTTGCAAGCAAAGATGTTTTCGGATCTCTGTGGAGTTCAGGGATGTGATATATTTGTTATGGCAGAGTTCCAGATATTTCTGGAATCTGTGTGCATGATTTATTCCAAAACAGGAGAGGAAAATCAAGGTTGAGAGTATGAGGAGTAGATTAATGATGTTTTTCACATTTTACTTTTTTTTTTTTTTTGCTGTGAGGTCCAACACCATAAGTAGACTGAGTGGAAGCCCCACTGAAATTAAGCCCTTGTGATTTACTGAAAACATCTGTCAGAGACATCCAGTGACCACTAGGACAGCAAGGAATTGGTCAACAGAAGCTGTAGAAGCTTTGAGGGTTTTTGAAACACACGATGAGGACATTATCGCAATTACATATTACATCTTGCATTATAGCTTAGACTTCTTGGACCCTCAAATATTCCCCAATAACAAACCATGGGTTACTAGTAACTTATAAAATATCTGCCAAATTAGCAGAAGAAAGCCTTCAGAGATGAGGAAGGCACAAAAAATAGCTTTAAATAGAGATTAAGGAAACCAATGAATATTAAAGAATTGAGCTGGAAGCTAACCTGGAACAGAAAAGGGGACATGATATGTGAACAAACCTCAATCACATACACATGACTACATGTAGCACTGGATACAGGAAAATGGCAAAGTGTAAACAGAACCAGCGGCAGCTTAATGTCAGTAAAGTCAGAAGATGATGGTTCACTTTAGGATTTCAAACATCCTCTTTCACCAGTCACCACCAATGTTATGGACATAGAGCTGGTTGGGACTTGGGTAACAGACTGGACTTGAGTTCTAACATCCATACAGTGTACAAGAGAGCCAGAGACATTTGTACTTTCTAAAGAGACTGCAGTGGACATTTGAGGACATTCTACCAGTCTGTTGTTGTAGGCAGTATCTTCACTACGCTATGCTGTTGTGTGCCATGTCAACAGTTTTAACAAAAATGCTCAGAAAACAACTGAGAAAACTGGTTCTCTGGTAGAAGTGAAGTTGGACTCGCTGATGATTGTGGCCGTCTGAAGGACTCTCAATAAGCTTCTGGCCTTTTTGGACAATACCTCACATTCCCTGCACTCAACAGTAGACGACAGAGAAGTGCATTTAGCTGTGTTGTACTAAAGAGCCCTACAGTACTCTTGACTGAACTGTGCTAGAGTGTAAAAAGCATATTGACCTTTTATTCTATACCCTTCTAGTGTTATTCAACTGTTATGACCTGATCAAGGGTCAGGCTGTAACAAAAAATGAAAGCTCACTCCCCAGACAATCTGCTAGACCCGCTAGACTATGTCTAGACTATGTAGACTCTTATTAAGGCAGCATGTTCACTTGCTCCTCTCTTCTTCTTTTGTCTAATATGTAACTGTTTGTGTTTCACTACTGTAACAAAAGATCCATCTGTCTGTCTGCCCATTTATATATCTGTCTGTCTGTCAATCTATCTGCCTGTCTGCCCATCTGTTTATTGATCTGTCTGTCAAACTATCTGCCTGCCCGTCTGCCCATCTATTTATCGATCTGTCTGTCTCTCTATTTATCTGCCTGCCCGTCTGTCCATATATTTATCTATCTGTCTGTCTGTCTATGTATATGCCTGCCCGTCTGTCCATATATTTATCTATCTGTCTGTCTGTCTATGTATATGCCTGCCCGTCTGTCCATATATTTATCTATCTGTCTGTCTGTCTATCTATCTGCCTGCCCGTCTGTCCATATATTTATCTATCTTTCTGTCTGTCTATCTATATGCCTGCCTGTCTGTCCATATATTTATCTATCTGTCTGTCTCTCTATGTATCTGCCTGCCTGTCTGCCCATCTATTTATCAATCTGCCTGTCTCTCTATCTATCTGCCTGCCTGTCTGTCCATATATTTATCTATCTGTCTGTCTGTCCCACTATCTGCCTGCCCGTCTGCCCATCTATTTATCGATCTGTCTGTCTATCTATTTGCCTGCCCGTCTGCCCATCTATACATCTGTCTATATATCGGCTTGTTTGCCCATATGTTTATCAGTCTATCTTTCTATCTTCCTGCCTGTCTGCCCATCTGTTTATTTATCTGTCTGTCTGTCTATCTATCTGCCTGCCTGTTTGCCCATCTATTTGTCTATTTATTTATCTATCTGCTCGTCTGCCCATCTATTTGTCTACCTGTCTATCTAACTGCCTGCCTGTCTATTTATTTCTTTGTCTGCCTGTCTATCTATTGGCCTGCCTTGTCTGCCTATCTATATTACTGTCTCTGTCTGTCTATCTGTCTGGCGGAAATATTGATTACATTACCTTACCAACAGCGATGGACAAGTGGACAACAGGAAAAGCTGTGATAAAATGTGATAAAAGTGCATGTTTTCAGATTGTGAAGAGCTGGTATAGATAATTAGGTAATCTGACAGAGAGCAAAGGCACAGAAAAAGGCATGGAGAGCAAGAGAACTTCTGGTGTTCTACATAATGTTGTGAGGACTGTAGGCCCTCTGCACTGTGGGCAGTAGACTAAACAATGCACTTCCTAACAGTTCCTTATGCTTGTTTTCACTGTATGTGCTGATTCCTCCACCCACCCACATAGTGTAGGCTAGACTTGCACTTATGCATCATTGCAACTTTTCTCATAAGGCCTGGGTTCCTGTAGCTTGTTCTCGTTGTCTAATCTCTGATGTGGCAAAGATTTTGCATTTGTGCAGGTTGTTAAATTATTCTTTACTTCTCCACCAAAAGACTACACGTGTTTCCACTGCGTATAGTTGTCCTTTAACACTGTGACTAAATCACATGGGAAATGAACCTTCCAGTTGCTGGCGCTTGAATGATTTTATCCTTAGGGAAATATGTAAACCTCAGAAACCTTCCATTGACTTTTGGAGCATCAGTTTAACCGTTATGTTATCCATATGCCATATTCACTTTTGGGCTGTGAGTACATTCACAGACATACAAAGCAGCTTGCAATTACAGTTTCCTGTAGGCCGAAGGAGGTTTAAAATTCTTCCAAAACCATAAATTATAGTTTATGTACGTGGGGGATTAATGCTTGCTTCTTCGTTTCCAAGGTGATTGTTCCTGCAGTCACCAGAGCCAAGTTGTTTCTTAGATTTTTCCTTAGGTTTTCCTAGAAGGGAAGAAATTGCTATAAAATATTTGACCTACAAATACAAAAGAAAAGGGAGTCAGTAGTTTTCCCCATGTGTTTTTTTTTTTTTAGTCCTTAGCAAAGACTTGTTGCTCTTGCTGTTGTCGTTACCCATAAGTCATCCCTAACCTATACAGTCAAACCCAGTGCTGGCTCCTCTTCCAAGTTAATTTAGTCATGAACACCAAAGTTCAGCCAAGGTTCTTTATCCCCCGGAGAGCAGACAGTGCGTCTACAGCCGGAGCCAAACAACAACAACACAACCGAACGCAGATG
The DNA here is from genome assembly GCF_030463535.1 of Salminus brasiliensis. Taxonomy (NCBI): domain Eukaryota; kingdom Metazoa; phylum Chordata; class Actinopteri; order Characiformes; family Bryconidae; genus Salminus; species Salminus brasiliensis. The sequence goes on along the minus strand of NC_132892.1, from coordinate 8,896,151 downwards.
AGCCCTAAGCGCCCTTGTTTGTGGCCTCTGTTTTCAGTAAGCAGAGGTGGGGACTATCTAACCGCTGCATTTCTGCACTCACGAACCATGCATCTTTTGTTTACGTCTTCATCCATGCTGCCACAAACAGTTATGTGGTTTCCTGAAAAACGTAGAATTTAGAATAGATAGGTTTAACATGAATTCCAGGGAGAGCGTTCTCATTGCAAGCAGCTGTATTGTCTGACTTCTACAGTTATATGATAACCATTGGATTTAGCAAGAGGACTAAGAAAAAATGAAGAAATGAGCAAGTGATCGAAGTTTTGTTTTCAGATTATAGCATCAGTGGTAGCAGACCCAGAACAACTGTAGAGAGGGGGTCCAGAACTCAACAGGGGTGATCAGGGGTAATTTGACTTTGTAGCAAGAAATTACAGAGTAAAAACATCTTCATTGCAAAAAGGAAAAAATACAACCCGTTTTTAGCATTTTCTCTTATCATATAGAAGCACTTTGTAGCTGTATATTAACAGACTGTAGTCCATCTGTTTCTCGACATACTTTGTTAGCCTCCTTTTTCCCTTTTCCGCAAAAGGTCAGGACCACCACAGAGCAGGTAGTATTTGGGTGGTGGGTCATTCTCAACACTGCAGTGACACTACATGCTGGTGGCGTGTTAGTGCGTATGGCGCTGGTATGAGTGGATCAGGCACAGTAGTTTCCAGCCAACAGCGTCCTGTGACCATGGATGAAGGGGGACTAGAGGATGACCAACACAAACTGTGCAGCAACAGATGAGCTTCTGTCTCTGACTTTACATCTACAGGGTCAACTAGGTAGGAGTGTCTAATTGAGTGGACAGTAAGTGGACACAGTGCTCACTCACAGAGACCACAGAACAGGTATTATTTAGGTGGCGGCTCATTCTCAACACTGCGGGACACAGACTGATATGGTGGTGGTGTGTTAGTGTGTGTTGCGCTGGTACGAGTGGGTCAGAATGAGTGGGTTTTAAACTCCACTCACTGTGCACTCTATTAGACACCCCTACCTAGATGGTCCACCTCAGGCTTGTGTTGCAGAATCTGCAGTAAAATACAGCCATTATACATTACTACAGCAGCTTTAACCCACATAACCCAGCTGCATTAATGTCTGCCACAATATTAGGCGTTCCAAATATCATTATTGATTAAGGTTGCGAATAAGTCAAGTCAACAACTTATTGTACACTGAAATCTAAAATTAATAGTGTTCTTGTGGTCTCCTCGGCCAATCAAAACACATGCTGGAAAAGCCATTCTTCCATATGTGCATATAAATCTGTTGAACCTTTGAATGCAGATGTTGCTGTGATATGTGGTGTTTATAGTGGCAGTAAGCTTAGGCATCTCTCACAGCGCTTTCCACAAGTGTGGCATAATTTATAGCAATAATGGAAAGAAATGATTTCTTCGGGTCTTTTGTATATACAGTGAGTTTGTTTTTTGTACAGTGAGTTTTGTTTAACAAAATTGCCCTGGCTTTGTGGTATGACCCGAGAAAAAACAGACATGGCCTACTATATCTGAAGCAGTAAAATGGTCCTGACCTAAACAGTCTAGGTTTTGGGGATTTTTACTCATGAACACATTGACTACTACTACATTCGTACCATCAAATAGTAGCTTCAAAATCATTGTGTTGCTCCACTGTCGCTCCTTGTATCAGAGAAAATGGTGCCTTTATCGTTGCTACTTCAGGCACAACAAACTGCTAATTGCATTAGATAACTTTGGAGAAGCATGCAGGACAGGTCATATTTGTGTAATATACTGTAATCCTGTAAAGCTTCTTCTTTAGTGGTGTTTTAAAGTGCGAATTACACTTTCTGACTGTAGGGTCAGCCCAGGAGCTCTTTCATCTAGTTGTGAGGTTTGTATATGTATGTGGGAAAAAATGACCCTAAATGATCTTGACGTTGTATAAAAACAAATACGCCTGTGTGTTCTGTGAACGTTTCATTGTCTTCACAACCTCTTTCCTACCTCCCTCCATTGAGAACGTATACCATTTGTTTTTCGACTGGCCTTGCAGAAAGCATCAAGCTAGCTCTCAGTTACCATACGAACAGACAGAACAAATAAATGAAGGTGAAGGAGTCTTGGGGGGGGGGGGGGGGGGGGTGTTGGTAGGCGCTTTGGCCCACTGACCCAGTCTGCAGAGGGAGAAAATGTGACAGCACAGCAGACTGGGCCCTTAAGCCCAGTGGTGGTCAGGACTGTGGCCATGTGCTTCTCATTAGCACAGACTGGGTCGGCACGTGAAAAACATTCTGCCTTTTCCCCCCTCTCTGCTTCCTTTCTTCAGCAGCTGCACTACTTGTGATGAGCTGGTGGAACCTATTGTCACTGAAAGGCTGGAAAATGCAGTTGGAATGTAAGCAAAGAGGAGAGGACTGGCTTGTTTTTATCGTTTGTTCTTTTAATAGATCGGTTGATGGATGTGTTGCGATGGTAGGGCTTAGATGATGTGGTCAGCAGGGCTCAGAAAAACAGATTTTTTCCAGTTTTTGTTTTGTTTTGTTTTTTTATATTCTAGGACAAGAACATTCAAGAATTTGAATGTATAAACAGCTGTTTTTCAAGATGCAGAGACAATTTCTATAACCATCTTGGCCTGCCTTGCCTTTGAAATGAACTAACCCCCCCTCCTGTCTGTCTTTGCTATGTGACTCTTTTTGTTTGAATTTTCCTGCTCTTCCCTAAGCCCACCTCTTTGCCTGTCACCTATGACTTTCAAAAGGTTCTCTCCTTATTGCTCTCATGTGTTTCTTATCCATTGTTCAATGTTTACACTGGATATTTATGTGTTTGCCCTTGAATGTCTCCTGGTTTCTGAGGCCCAGTTTTTGATCCTTGCAAATTTCCAAGGTTAGGTGTAAGATTAGGTGTATTCAAACTATCCAATAAAATAATCATCAGTGAAATATGTGCATTAAAATAGGTTAAAAAGACATGCAAAGAAATTCACAGTAAAAATATATATAGAAAAAGAAGACTCTATAACTATAGTATATGGTTCACCACCATAGTCTTTGTGTACCAATTATAGACATTGTTTGCTATAAGGAAGAAAAGGAAGGGGAATACTATGAGTACAGTAAGTTCCTTCAATGTCTTCACAGCGTCAGTCGGATGTTTATCATGTTGTCCCAAAGCCTGGAGCCTTCTATTTACTTACCATGTGGCCTTGGCAGGGCTGCAGTACAGAAATAGTGTAGTGACTGTGTCATTCATGAACTTTCTGAACAATAATCATACCACACATCTGGGTATTGGCTGTAGGCTTTGCCAACATGTACTGTACACACTATAACACTTGTCAATTTCAATGGTACGAACAGCAAAATCCCATACAATTACATACAGTTAAAGCCTTCAGCCGATTCCAGCAGGTCAGGTCAAAATGGCCTACTTTGAGATGCCTTTAGGTGCCTTCATTAGCCATTTAACAGGCATTGTATTAATTGCACTGTAGACCTTTTTCAGTATTAAATTGCTATAATAAAAACTTGGCAAAGCCCATCTTTGGCTCTTTGACCCTTATTCCTGTTTGAATAGAGTGTGTAATGGTGATTACATTCACTGTAAATGTTGTAAAAGGATCATTGTCCTAAAGCTGAGAAAAAATGAAAGTTTTATATATATATATATATATATATATATATATTTGTTAACTGATAACAAAATCCATCTCTGTGTTACCACAAAAATCATGTGTGACCGCTCAGTTGAGTTGCCTATTTAGGGTAAACCAAATTGGTTTTGTTGGTTAGTTCAGCATAAACACTGCACAAGATAATATGGACAGTTTTTTTAAAACCCAAAGCAGTTTACTTGTTACATCAGCTAGTAATACTTGTTATTTCTGCCATAGCAATCATAGCTGAGACTCACTGAATAACAATATGCACTGAATAGCAATAGCTACAGCTGTCTAGATAGGGAAGTAGCTATAAACCTTACATATTACTCTAACATGTATTCGAGATTGATTGAACTTGTGTATCCACTTCCTGAATGGGTCAATGCTGGTCAAGGGCCCCGACACTGTTGCTCAGAAATACTAAAATTGATGTAATGAATGTTATTGATGTGAATGAAACAAAATCAAGCAAAGAAATTCATCTTTAATCATCTTTCATTACAAATGCTTGAGTAATTTGAAATCCCCCAAACCAGGAGGGAACTATAAGGTGGCCACTAGTTTCAGCTTTGAATGTTCAAAGAAAGAATGCTGTCCAAAAAGAACATTTTATATGAATAAAAAAGTTGTTCTTTCCACTGAGGCATAAATGACCCGTTGCGGGGGGTGTGTGGCTGAATGTATTTAGGGGAAAAAGACACACTTTCAGTTCTGGGCTCCACCTAAAGGCACAGTGTTTACTTATTGCTAAAGAATGATGACAGACATTTTCTCTTGCTGTCCTGAAAAAGAACATTTCTTAATGGTGACTTAGGCATGAGTTTCCAAGACTTGCATCACTCATCAACTAAACCAGTACACATATTTTTTGGAGCTCATGTCGGAACAGGACAGCTTAGATCTGAAATGAGCCAAAGCAATGTCATTTATGTGTCTGTAATCCTACCACCCCATGTCACTTTGAAACTAGGGTGTAAAAACATCCCCCATAAAGCCTACGCTTCTGAGTCATTTCCCAGCTAGCCTCTCAAAGCTACAGTCCAAAGTTCCATCATAGTGTCAAAACGTGAGACACCTTTTGATTTTGAAAACATAATTTGATACCTTTCAAAGGTCTACCATTGCTTGTTTACAATGTGAGTGCATTCATGAGTTTATTTTAGCAAGAGGAATAATAATTAAGAATATTTATAAAAAGAAAAATAATAAAAAAGAATATTTCCCCACTGGCCTTCCTTGCTCTTTCTTGTCATTCTAGTGATTCACATCTATTGGATGGACATTGGAAGTTACTCTTCAAGAGCATTGCTCCACCACTGCTATTATATAGGTATTGACCTTGACAGTACTAGATTTTCATTTACTCATAAATCACCTGAATGCTCGCTATGTGACATCTTGCAGAGTAATCTGTTTAATAATTATAGTTAATAATTAACTAAATCTCAGTCAGTCAAGTCAGAAAAATTAGTAGTTTCAGATCATACAGTTCTACATCTGGAGTCCTAAAGAAATAACATTTAAATAATTTACAGCAAAATGAGTTTAATAGTAAAACAACACTTCAAGTACAAGTAACAAGTAACTTCTTATTTACTTGTTGCATTATAGATAAGGTCATAGGCACTAATTATATATATACAGTGCCCTCCATAATTATTGGCACCCCTGGTCAAGATGTGTTCTTTAGCTTCTAATAAATTGAGTTTTTTTCTAAATAATATAGGACCACAATGAAAAAAAGAGTAAAATCCAACCTTTAACTGAATTTTAAGGGAAAAAAGAAATCCCTGACTAAGAAATAATTATTCTTGATAAAATCACCTGTTCCACAATTATTGGCACCCCTAACATTTCTTAGGAAATAAAATGTAATTAAAGTATTTCTGTCAATTCTACAGTAGTTTACGAAAGTGATCAGAGTATGTAGGAACATTTAATTAGTAATTCACAACTTCCTTTTTCCCTGGGGTATAAATATGACGTGACACAGAGCCCATTTCTCTTCAACATGGAAAAGACAAAGGAACATACCATTCAAGTAAGACAGATGTGTGTTGACCTCCACAAGTCAGGCAATGGCTACAAGAAAATAGCCACTCACCTCCACCTGTCCATATCTATTGTCAGAGGAATTATTAAGAAGTTTAAAACAACTGGAACAGTGGTAAACAAGCCTGGACGAGGACGCAAGTTTATTTTGCCACCACGCACAGTGAGGAGGATGATAAGAGAAATAAAAAGGTCTCCAAAGCTCACTGTTACAGAATTGCAACAAATGGTAGCTTCTTGGGGTCACAAAGTCTCCAAAACAACCATCAGGTTTTCTCACTCACAATCATAAACGCAAATGTTTGGAGTTTGCTAAGCAGTACTGGAACTTCAACTGGGACTGTGTGCTTTGGTCAGATGGAACTAAGATAGAGCTTTTTGGCAACAAATGCTCTAAGTGGGTCTGGCCTAACACAAGAGCTGAGTATGCAGAAAAGCACCTAATGCCCACTGTGAAATATGGGGAAGGATCAGTGATGCTGTGGGCCTGTTTCTCTTCCAAAGGCCCTGGGAACCTTGTTAGGGTGCATGGCATCATGAATGCTTTGAAATACCAGGACATTTTAAAACAAAATCTGGTGGCTTCTGCCCACAAACTGAAGATGGGTCGTCACTGGGTCTTTCAGCAAGATAATGACCCAAAACATATGGCCAAATCTACACAGAAATGGTTCACCACACACAGAATCAAGCTCCTCCCATGGCCATCTCAGTCCCCAGACCTCAACACCATTGAAAACCTGTGGGGTGAGCTGAAGAGGAGAGTGCAGAGGAGAGGACCCAGGTCGCTGGATGATTTAGAGAGATTGTGCAAAGAGGAATGGTCAAAGATCCCACTATCTGTATTCTCCCATCTTGTGAAACATTATAAGAGGAGATTAAGTGCTGTTTTGTTGGCAAAAGGGGGTTGTACAAAGTATTAACATCAGGGTGCCAATAATTGTGGCACACATGATTTGATGTTAAACAATTATTTCTTAATGTGGGATTTTTTTCCTACTGAATAAATTCACTTGAGTTAAAGGTTGGATTTTACTCTTTTTTTCATTGTGGTCCTATATTATTTAGAAAAAAACTCAATTTATTAGAAGCTAAAGAACACATCTTAACCAGGGGTGCCAATAATTATGGAGGGCACTGTATATATATACATATATATAGCTAATGTCTCTGATTTGCAGGAAAAGGTCATGTTAACGTCAGTGCATTGCTCCAATCGCTCATTGCAGTACCTTTATTTTAGGGAGTGCATTCTATGTACTGTTGCTGCTGGAGCAAAACCGAATCTTGCAAAGCATTCTTTATTTTCATTATTAATGTAATAAAATTAAAAAGATGAAAGTCCAGTCTCCAACTCCTGGAGTTCAGTAGGGAATGACTGACCCTGCCCCCCTGGTTGATTTGGTTGCACCCAGTGTTCAATTCATTGCTACTGTTACAGTGTGGACTCAAGTGTAGTGAGAGTTTGTTGTATTATGATTGAATGAAACTACTCCTCTTATGGTGTGTGCTTGGTGACTGTTGGGCTTGAACTCCCAACCCTGGTAATGGGAGCCCAGTGTATTGCCACTGTGCCACCACAGCTGTGAGGGGTGGCAGTATGAACACTATTCATAAGCAACACAGAAAATGGCGGGAAAGCAAACAGGGGAAAAACAAACTCAAACTAAACTCAAACTCAAACTAAAGACAGCAACTCAAATGCGTTTCTCTTTTCTGTTCACAACTTAAACTTTTCTCTTTTCTGTTTTCTGTTTTCAACTTAAACCCACTGTTACCGTTCGCCCCTCTACAAAGGTGCGACAGGGAATTGTGTTTGGCTGGGTGTATTTATACCGTGCCACACAGGTGGGTCTGGTCAGCGTTGATTACCGCTGGGGATTCTGGGTCTTGGAGTTCTTTGCTCCAACCCCACCAGCTTTCATACTTTGCTGGTCGGGCCCCCTGCTGGTGGCTGGCGGTACATGCTGCCTGCTCACAGTCCCCCCCCTCTACGGACGGCACCCGACAGCCCCAAACCAGCCGCACGATCACGCCTGAAATCCCTGATCAGCGTAGGATCCAGGATCTCCTCCCTTTTTCTTCGAACAAGGGAGAAGAGTACCCACATTGGAATTGGGGTCCCCGATCCGACACTAGGTCGCAAGGCATTCCATGCACTCTCACTACGTGCTGCAACAGCAGTTCTGCTGTCTCTTGGGCCGAGGGGAGTTTGGGCAATGCCACAAACTTGCATGCCTTGGAGAAACAGTCCACGACCACCATTATAACCGTGTTGCCTTTGGATGGTGGAAGACCTGTCACGAAGTCCAGGGACACATGAGACCACGGATGAGTGAAGGCCAGGTGTTTGGGACCGGAGTGCCTTTTTTTTGGTACACACTTTACAAGAGGCAACATACCATTCCATTCCTCTCCGGAGGAACTCCAATGTCCGGACCGCACCTGGGTGGCCAGAAAATGGGGAGGAATGTCCCCATTGCAGAAGCGCCTGGCAAACTGCAGAGGGCACATATTGCCGACCAGGAGGACCACCCCCGGGGTCAGGCTCCCGTCGGAGGGCTTGCACTATGTCATGCTCAATGTTCCAGCGGAGGGGAGCAACTATTTGAGAGGCAGGGATGATTGGTTCTGGCTCTGGATTGGATCCCCGGGGTTCCCACCGCCGGTATAAGGCATCTGGCTTGGTGTTTTTTTAACCCGGCCTATAGGACAGCGTAAAATGGAAGCGGCCAAAATACAGTGCCAATCGGGCCTGCCGAGGGTTCAGTCGTTTGGCCTGCTGTATGTAAGCCAAATTTTTGTGGTCTGTCCAAACAATAAATGGGTGTTTGGCCCCCTCAAGCTAGTGCCTCTATTCCTCCAGAGCCAACTTCACCGCAAGGAGCTCCTTGTCCCCAATGGGATAGTTGCGTTCCGCCAGGGTTAGCCTGTGGGAGTAGAACGGACAGGGATGGAGCTTTTACCTGGCCCCAGGTGTTGGGACAGGGCCGCACCTACACCTACATCAGAGGCGTCTACCTCGACTACAAATGGTTCATTGGGGTCCGGTAGCTGTAAAACCGGGGGTGAGGTCAACCTCACTTTAATCTCTTCAAAGGCCCTTTGAGCCTCCATGGACCAATGAAAGGGGCCTGGGGTCTTTCGAGTCAGGGCAGTGAGGGGAGCCGCCACTGTACTGAAGTTCCGTACAAAACGGCGAAAGAAGTTAGCGAACCCCAGGAAGGACTGGACTTGCGACAGGACCTGAGAGAAGAAGGACGTGGCAAGTCCTTGACGGCCTGAATCTTGGTTGGATCCATTTGAAGGGTGCCTTTGGAGATTATGACCCCAGGAATGACACAGTCTCTGTGTGGAACACAGACTTCTCCAACTTGATGAAGAGACGGTTCTCCAAGGGCAGTTGGAGGACTCGCCTGACGTGTCCCATGAGGGGGAGGGGATAGCGGTCTTTCACAGTGATCGCGTTTAGGCCTCGATAATCTATGTATGGGAGGAGTCCGCCATTTTTCTTCCATTTTCTTCCATTTTTGCATGGACTCAGGAGCCTCTCGTGGTGGGGGTTCCCAAGTGGGATTGACTGGCTGCTGGTGCCAAAAACCTGTAGCACAAGGGTTACGTGCTCTTTCTCTGGCCCTCTGATTCTGGGGCTTGGAGTTCTTTGCTCCAACCCCACCAGCTTTCATACTTTGCTGGCCGGGCCCCCTGCTGGTGGCTGGTGGTACATGCTGCCTGCTCACAGCTACAGCTTTAATAGATATTGGGTACATTTAATCCATAATTATAGAATCACCTGTAGTTGTCTTTATTGTTTAGATGCCAAAATGTTTCTATTTTTCTAGTTTTTATTTTATTGTATTGTAATTATTTGTATTTATTATGCACTGTTATGGGTTTTCTGCATTGATGCTGGTTGCTGCATTACTGGTAACGATACATAAACATTTATAAAAACTGGAACTAAGTCTACCTATGTTAATTAGAGAGAGAGAGAGAGGCATATATTTGTACAGAGCTACAAAACGTGCATGAATAAAATTCAGTTTAATTAGTTAGTTGTGTAGTTGTCAGCTTCACCCAAACATTCTGCTCTTACATTTAATATGGCTTTTAATAATAAATAAATATAAATATAAAAATAAATATAAAAATAATAAATTAACTTGTGAAGCTCCTTAGGTCGATATTTGGACTTGTACTGTATGTATCATTTACTGAAAAGAAAAAAAAACAGCTAGGGTGATTCAAAGGTCTTAAACTGCAACCATCGTGTTAACAACATCCTCTGAAAGTCCCTGTGAAACCACAAGAAACACATCCAGGAGTCAGCATCTTACAAAAAACACCACTTTCATTTCCTCATTACCTATTAATCTGAAACCTTTTGGTCTGGTCACCATCTTGACGTATGTGCCGTACTGACTGTAGCGATTAGTATCTTTTTTATGGTGCCTGGAAATCCAAACTGGGCAGGTGGATGACTGTCTCACTGACCATGATGACTTTGGGTAACGGTCACTCTTTCCTCATCTATGCATCATTGGTGAATGCCTCAGTTTTATTTGCCCCTTATTCAGCGTGACTGGACAACCCCTGTTGCCTTGAACCACCTTTCCAGCAGCTTTTAAAGTTACTCTACTGTAAAAAGCTGATTCCTTTAGCTCGGTGAATCATCGTGCAAAAGGTGAAAAGCTTGGAGAATTGGGTCAGTATGTGTTAAAGACATTAGACTCCAATAAAGCTTTACCACTGTACTTCCTGCTGATCTATAGAAGGTCCCCTAGTTTTGCTTTTGCGTGCTCAATGATGTCATTCATTCCTACTGCTGCGTTACTAATCAGCCAGTCAACTTGTTAACCCAGTGCCGCTGTATCCGGAGCTGCATTGTTGGATTTTCTATCTTGCTGAAAGTTCAGTGAGGGAAAAAATGGACAGACAGTGAGGCTACACTCACATGCAGAAATACACCCACACACCATTTATATGGTAGAAATCCCCCTAATGTCAGCCTGTTTGGATCATATGGCTGGAAGCAATGATGACAGATTGTGTATCATGGTGAATGCCAGAACCATTGTAATTTACTGGTGTCAGAAACTGTGCTTGAACGGTAGGGTGAGAGGATGAGAGAGAGAGAGACAGAGAGAAAGAGAGAGAAAGAGAGACAGGCATAAATATGGAGAAAACATGAAAGAAGTCCCATTTGTAATTTCACTTTCACTTAGTGTGTGGTCTGACCGGACATTGAGAACGAGAAAAACGTTCAAGCTAGACTTTCCAGCTAGTCTACACTACCTAAACACCTGACTGATACTTTCCCATTTATTCAGCACAACTGCACTCTCAAACCTAGGTTTATTTTTACATACAGAGCTGGTTGACTTCCTGTCAGGATGTTGATGCTGGCATCTTACAGTATGAACTGAAACTTTAGATTGAATGTCTAAAAGAAAGTCTGCATTCTCACAACATGTCTACTCACTGTTGTGTCTGTTCTCGTTCCTGCATATTCCCCTTCAAAAAAATGCCAGTAGACAAATATCATATAGAGACGTAACAGCACAACAGCACAACTTCTCAGATTGTTTTGAAAAGTGTATCTGCGTATCGCAAACCCATCACCCTTTAACAGGCATTTTGTCTGCACTGTAGATCTTTTTTTTATCAAATTGCTGTAACAGAAACTCGGCTGTTTGACCTTATTTCCCTCAATGAATAGAGAAAAGAATTACACCACTTTTTTGCTAAAGTATTTCTTGAGCTGTGTGTGTAGAAGTGTTATATCCACTTGGTGTCGTTAAACGATATTATAAAAAGCTAAGGAAAGGAAAATAGAAGCTTCAGATTTACTTCTAGTTATATCTTATATATTATATAAAATCTTAAATAATGTTCTACACTTCCTAACAATTATCTTTTTTGTTGAATGGCAAAAATGTGACAAACATGTGTGACTGCTCGGTTGAGTTGCCCAGATAGGGTAAACAGAATTTGACACTTACGTTAGCTCAGCATAAGCACTGCTCTTATCAAGATCTTATCACCATTTTCCTTCTCATAATAAGATATAAGCTAGTAGAACTTCTTATTTCTGCCATGGTCGTCTTAGCTGAGCCTCACTGAAGAGCATTGTGCATTGAACAGCTATAGCTACAGCTATCTAGACTGGCAACCAGCTATAAATGTTTACTCTAACATGTATATGAGGCTATAATTAAGGAGATGGACATATTTTCCATGTTTTATTTAGCCCAATAAACTTGATTACATTCCTGTTCTTTTGGATTACAGGGACTGCTCTGTAGTACTTTTTAATTCTTTAAATTCTTCCCCTAACTGGGCAAGCCATCCGGCTGGAAAATTGCTATATGCGGGGCTAGGAACACAATTTTACCAGCATGGAATGGAGGTGTGAGGAGTGGGGACAGGTGGTTTATGAAATGAAATAAATATTATAATATTATATAAGAATTATTTTATTACATAACATTATATTATATAATTAAATATTAGAATTAATTTATTACAAATGTGAATTTCTACCTCTTAATCTGATTACCCGAGAGACATTTTATGAACGCATCTCTGTAAATATTAGCCCCCCTTTCAGTATAATTACATCTAATATATTACCACTGGTGTTAGCAGTAGCTAGTGCTAAATGACCAAAAAACCAAACACATAGTTAACATAATTCTATTTCCCTCATCTGCACTTTTGCCTTAGAGAGTTAATTGATCTCTGTTTTAGGAAAGGCTTTTCTGCCAGTTCTGTGTTGTACAGGTGGGAAAAGCCGACAAAGTAGTAGGCACACACATAGCCTACAAGTTTTTGCCAACTGTAGCTGGGACGGTGCCATCAAAAATAAACTTTATCCACTCAGCTCTTCTGTTCTCTGAGGCTGGGGATGATGTAGCGATTTGTACTGGTCTGTTCAGCCCACAACAAATCTTGGCTCTTAGCTTCAGTGTAATACTAGCAGGTCCGCGGCTTGCAAGAAAAAAATGGTGCGATTTTTGCTATGGTACTTCTTGAGCCATGACTGGAGATAATCAGATAAAGGAGCTGTAGCACTCTAATGTGCCCCCCTGTGAGGAAAGGGAACCAAATCTGAACGGCATGTTGAATTCCAAGACCACTGACAGGGTTGTTTTAATTTGGTAGGTTGTGGGTGCTCCAGGTACCAAAATAGGTGGTGCAGCAGGAGAAAGGAAGATATCCCCATGATGGAAAACCCCAGATTTACCAAACTTGTTCTGGGATGCCTTAGTAGTAAACAAAAAAGATTGATTTAAAGAAAGGGATGTAAAAATGTAAGAGGAGGCAGGCAAAGCTGAGTTTCACCACACTGCCTCCCTTCCCTTAAGCTTTTTATTTTTCTTACCTTGCTCCCCGCCTCCCTCCTCCACTCTCTCATTCTCTCATTCATTTAATCCCCGGCCTGTTGGCTGGTATGACCTGGCACATCTGGCACTTTCGCCCAGGCAATGTTTTCTTTCTTTCTTGTTACCCTTCCCTCCCCCGCAATGAGAGGTGGGCATTAGGGCGGAAGAAGGGAGGCTGACTGCACCTGCAGTGTTCAACGGCTGTCCACGGGCCAAATCCTCCATGGAAGTCTGGAGAACCTGACACGAGATGAAATTCTTCCTCCTTTGCTCCTGCCACCCTCATCCCTCCTTCACTCCCACCGTCACACGGAAACTCACGCTCCCCCAGAACAAAATCAGCACTGATTGACATTCTCACAAAACATCCCAAACCATATTTTGCACGGCATAGGCGGTACGCCTCTTCTGCTAGTAGATTTGCCACACGTTGAAACAGTTTAGCTTGGCGGCTGTTTCACGCCACAGACGCTGCAGCTCAGTCCGAATGTGTGATTAATTGTGAAACCGCACACGCTATTGTTGATTTGTTGTCCTTTTTTTTCTTTTTTCCTTCTGTCTCGTCTCCTCATAAACACAGTGACGACTCTTGACGCCTTTTTTTATAATTATAATTTTGTAATATCCCTGTTCCCATATCAGGAACGCTCAGCCCATTCGGTCCCTCTTCACACATCCCTGCATCCACAGCCTCTTACAGGACTACCATGAAAAGCAACTTCAAAGTCTGTCTGTGGCAGTCTTACCCACAATCCCCCATGGCCCTGACATCACAGCTGCCTGTTTGCACAGCTGGCTCTGTGCTGCGCCAGACGGTGCTCACCACATACACCACTTCCCTCTACTGCTGGGCTTCGTGAGTGCAGTGGGAGAGACAGGGTACCTGCAAGGGGGCTTGACCATGTGTGCACATGTTTGTGTTTTGGGTGAGGAAGTGAGTGTGTGATGATGGATGCCGGCGCGGATGTTTATACGGATAGTAATGAGTGTAAGCACATATACTCACCAAGCATATTATTAGGAACACTACACTGGGTAGGGCCTCCTGTGCTCTTAACACAACCTTAGTTTTTTGTGGCATGGATTTCTCAGGATATTGGAAACATACCTTTGCGTTTCTGGTCCATGTTGACTTGACTGTGTCCTGCAACATCCCAAACATGTTCTATTTGATTCAGGTCCAGTGACTAGGAAGGACCCTGAAGAACATTAAGCTTATTTTTATGTAAATGAAACCAGTTTGAGACAACTTTTGCTGGAAGTAGCCACATGTCAAATTGTGTCCATGAAGGGATGCACATGGTCAACAACTCAGCTCAAATAGGCTGTGGCTTTCAAGTGATGATTGATTGGTATTAATGAGTTGTGACTGTTGTGCTGACTGCCCATGCAGCTGAAATGCATGTACTGCCAATAGTAAATAAAATTCTGCAATTCATGTCACTTTAAACTTTAAAATACTTTTGCTTGGAGTCTGGGTCGGGTTTCTTGTGGTCTGCGCATGAAGTTGGACCCCCCTATTGGCATGGTGAGCGATGGAAGAAGGGCAGGAGATGGGTGGAGGTGTGTGCGACGTTTGTTCGTCACAGAGTTGAATTGTGAAGCAGGGGTATATAAGAGGCTTGAGGGCCAGGTGGAGTTTGGGACGTGGTCCTTCTTCATTTTAAAGATCTAAAGACTTTTCACTTGATATTAAGGTTCCTATGCAAAGGTTCTTCACACATCTCTATTACAAACATCTGAGCCCAAAAAAACAAGATTTTCTTCAAGGTAGGTGTTGAGAAACAAATCCTAGTTGAGGGCAATGATGGGATTCATGATGTTCAATATGGTCTTAGCCTTTTTAAACTCGCTTTACTAAGTTAATTTGACAAACTAATATTTGTCAAAGGTGAAACAAAGAAGTTACAATCTTGATAAATGTTTTTTAAGTCACAGAAAAAGCAAAGTGTAAACGCTATCAAAACATCAAGGGTACTGTGTGGCTAACAGAGGATGTACTGTATGGAGCCCTAGCTGAGACTATTAGCAGCAGTTGAGCTCGTCACCAGTGTCTTGTGTTTAAAAAATATCACCACTGCCAAAATGTTCCTATGCGACTTGCGAGTCACTTAAGGACAATGCACTTGAACACAAACAAACCCTGGCAAATACACAGAGGGCTCATCACATACGTCTTTCAGAGATCAGAAGTGGCTTTTGTAAAATACTTTACTAATTTGCCGTCCCACCCCCTGACACAAGTGTATAGGCTGTCCTCAAAGGATGTGCACGCAAATTAGCAAATGTCCATTCATATGAGAATATCTTACACAACTCTGTTTTTTGTGGCTTTGCCTTATTCCTTTTTCCCCCTGTTGACTCATCATATCACAAAATTCCATATTCTCCAAATAAATCAGATAACTGGAAATGACCAAAAGAGGAACACTTTCTTCCCCATGCAGACATGCAATATAAACACAGCAACAAATCTAAACATTGTGGTGAAAAGTCCAGACAGTGACTAAACTTCTCGTCTCGCTTATGTCGAAACACATATACATTCTGGAACAGGGAGGAAAAAAAATAAAAATAAAACAATAATATATATATATATATATATATATATATATATATATATATATACACTGGAGATTTTAAATTCAGAGAAAATTAGAGAACAACACACAATTTCCTAAATGTCAAGGTCACTATGTAGTCCTATGTGAATTTATTTTTTTATATTAATTTTTATATTTCATGAGTTGCATATATTCTAACGCACAGTATAAAAAACTTAAATGAGCAAATGATCAAAATTAGAGAACACTTTCAGACACCTGCAAGTTGTTGGTGTTACAGACACTGTGCTTGCATGGTTCTGACAGATGTGCAAATGCACACACACAGCTTCTCTAGTGCCTGTAGAGAAGTATTGGCAATAGAATAGGACTCTCAGGAGCAAACAAACATGAACATATTGGTTATAGTTAGGCTGTTATAGCCAGAGTCGTCAGACACATTCTGATACTGCTCAACATTCTCTGCCCTCCATAAATCCACCCAGAACTAACTCTCTCTTTTTACCTTCTCAGAGTAAAATGGCCACCCAGCCCGACCTGCTGGAAGATTGAGGATTGGAAGATGAGGTCCACTCTACCTGCGTCAGACCAGCTGCCACCTACCAATCCGACCATCAGACCCCCCACCCACCACCACCCATAACAGACCAGCGGCACACCCTCCTACCACTGCTACCTGTTTAATGACCATGTTAAAACCTAAATGGACTCGTAACTATCTGCCACCATTAATATCACCACTATTAACTGTCTGTTATACCTCGTTTGGTAATTTTTATCATTAATGTTTAAATAGTTTTGACCAGAGGGGGATGGGTCGGGTCCCCCTTGTGAGTCTTGGTTCCTCCCAAGGTTTCTTCCTCCAGCTCTGAGGAAGTTTTTCCTTGCCACTGTCGCCGTTGGCTTGCTGGCACTGGGGGTCTCTGATCCTTCATGTCTTACGTTATTTCTTCTTTTTGTCTCTGTCTTTTATTAATTACTAATTACAAATTATGTGAAGCTGCTTTGTGACGACAACTGTTGTAAAAAAGCGCTATACAAATAAATCTGACTTGACTTGACTTGACCATGCCTAATGCCTGGGCTTGAATAGTATAAAGCCCTCCAGCATTGAGTTGTGGAGAAGTGCAATTTTGTTATCTGGAATGGAACAGTTGGAAATGTATTCTTTTCATGAAATTCTATCCCTTTCTTCAACAAGCATACCTTTACTCATTGCAGCAAAGTTCTAGTTTAACTTCTTCAGTCCATAGAACTTGTTTCGTAATATATTAAGTGTCTTATAATGTTCCTTTAAAAGCATGTGTTGTAATGTAATGTTCCTTTTGGAAGAATGGTCTTCTAGACCTTCTTAACTTGGCCTCAACCATTTCTGTTAACTGCCATTTCTTAATTATGAAATGGCTACCTGAAAACGCTTTGCTAAATTCTTATAGCTTTCTCCTGCTTTGTGGTTCATTGGTTCTCTCCTGCTAATTGATTATTACAGCTGATTGTAGAAGTCCATGGCTGCTAAATGTTGGATAAAGGTATGTAGAGCCAGAGTAGTTAAAAAGCTGTGGAATTTGCATCATCTGGCCTTTCTTTACAAAGCAGTTTTTAAATAACAGTTTTTTTTCTTTTGTCATAACTGTCTAATATTCTGTAGGTCTCTCTTATTCCACCAAAACAGCTCTGACCCATCAAGGGACTCCACAAGATGTCTGAAGTTGTCCTGTGATATATGGCATTAAGATATTGTTAATTTTAAGGTGGACCTCTATGGATCACAACAGTGAGCCGTGGGCTCCCATGACTTTGTCACTGGTCTTAGACCACTTTAGATAGGTACTGACCACGGCATATTAAGAACACCCCGCAAGACCTGCCTGATGTTTTGGAGATGCTCTGACCCAGTTGTCTAGCCATCACAATTTGGTCCTTGTTAAAGTGATTCAGATCATTTTGCTTTTCTATTTTTCCTGCTTTCAACACAACTTTAAGAACAAACTGTTTCCTCACTGCCTAATGTATTAATACCCATTAATAGATGCCATTATAACAAGATAATCAGATTTATCACTTTATCTGTCAGTGGCTTTAATGTTATGACTGAACTGTATAAGAAGGACTACCATTATACGAACCCTTTGGTGTCTTTTTAAGCCTTTTTTTCATTTAATCCTGGAAAAAATTGTGCTTTGACTTTTTAAAAGTAAAAGGATGAGGAGGGTCAATATTCTGCTGTATTTTGAAGTAAATATACAAATAAGCAAATCTGTGACACTGACCATGTTATGGCCTTTATACAAAAAGGCTAGTCTTCTCTCTTCAATCTAAGCCTGTGTTCAAACACCTATCAGGTAGATCTGATCTACTCATCAGAGGCATGTCAGTTTTCCATATTTTCTACTCAAACTGCTGTTATGCTGATCATTTCAAACAGATTAGAAGAGAAACTAGGTACAATGTCCAATGAATGAAACAATGGCAACTGGCAACAATACATGGATGCTGTAGCAGCCCAGTAACCCATATCACCACACCAATCTTAACCCCTATTAATAGTTTATCTAGAAATACACTACTTGTGGTCCACAGCCCCATCTTCTGTTTGAATAGGAAAGGTCTAACCAGAAAATGTTTAAATCTTTATTAAGCTTATACTGCCTCCTGTATGTGGATGTAGGAAGTGCCTGTTAACACTAGATTTTCTGGTTTCTGAGCTCTTAAAGAGATGAAACAACCACCAGGTGGCAGAGTGAATGCTAGTGGCACTGATTTGGATCCACATGTGCACCTCTACACTGAGGCAAGAGTCTTTTAGCTCTCTTTCAGCTCTCCTGTGCTCTTTTCAGGCCTCTTTTCTGCTTTGAACTAGGCCTCTGCTAGGCCTTCTAGTTAGGTTGCCTCCATAATTGTGTAGTTATAATTTAGTCTAACATTCTTATTGTGTATGCAGATATATGTCTGGTGTGATGTTATTGTGAATATAGCATGATTGCATTTTAATATAGATCTAAAAATCCATCCTCTATTTATACAATGAGAGAAGTGTCATAATAATGACCTGTGGCTTAAATTTAAAGAGATGCAGGTTGTAATTGTAGGCGTTTTACATGTTTTACTAAAGTCTAAGCTGTGAATAAGGGGATATTTCCATTTAAAACATCCAAATCTATTTTTATTCCTCAATATCAGTGGTTCCCCAGCAGTTTGCAATCCTGTACTCCCTTAGACATTAAACCTCCTGTTGCATAACCCTTCACTCCTTACATACATGTACACAAATAATGCATATAGCCTTACCTACTTAACCAAAATCATCAGCCATGGCTATAATACAATGTCACAACACAGCAGGTTTACAGTAGGCAGTTTAATGTTTACTTAAAAAAAGAATAATACTACATTTAAAGACTTGCAGGCTGTCCCTTCAAGATGTTTTGCATGTTGTACTTATACTCTAACCTGTGAATAAGGCTATGTGAATAATGTTGGGGTGCTTCTAAGCTATGAATATTGTTATGAGTGCTTCTGTGTTACTGTCCTACTGTGTTACTAATGTGGTGTTTCACTCTGGAGTGCTGGTTAGAAGACTGGAGTGAGGCAGTTTTGGTCATGGTGAGGACATATGCACATGGGAGAGAGTCTAATCTCTAGATTAGCATTAAAGTAATGTACTCCTGTTAAATTACAAACACTTCTTGCAAAATTGCAACATAATCTGCAATTAAAGCAGCATTTCTTGCTCCTGTGCTCCCCCTACAGTTGGGAAGAACCACCCCTCAAAAAGGACACACTTTACACAGGCATTTCTGGACAAGCTGAGAGATACAGAACCATCACTGAAAGTGAAAAATGTGCGGGGTTGTGAGCATTGTCTTGCCTGTTTTATCAAAGTTACATGGTACATTAACTGGCATGCCGAGCAATGATAGAGACACTGTTCTCCCTATTACACGCCTCACAATGATTTAAGGGCACCACCCAAATGATCTTGGGGACCCAGAAAGATACAGATTAGTGTCATTTGCAGTAACGTTATTGTTGTCCTTTTGTAGAACTACCAGCTGTGTGTAGCTCTTTTTGACTTGTGCTCTCTCTAAGCTGTGCTCTAAGGCCTTCCTCATATAATGTGGATTGTGCGGTGAAGTGTGGGCTTTTTTCTACACATGTTCAAACTCAGCAGAGTGCTAAAATTTGGTCATCCTAAGCATTCTTAAGTTAGAGTTTCAAAGAAAACCGGACGACAGTGCTACAGTGACATGTGTGATGATCCTCTCTCCTTTCACTTCTTTGTCCTGTTGTTATTGGGAGAAAGCAATCTTGGCAGACACCTTCGAGACACATCTATTAGTACGCTTCTAAGTCACATGTTTGATCTCTTTGTTTCTCCCAAGTTCTTTTTGTACTTGTTGTGCAGTGCTACGGCCAACCGATCGGACGATTAGGACTGTCTTGTACTCAAACGGTTGTTTATTTTATGAGTCTGACGCATTTCAGGAGGCTGTTTAGGGCTGAATGCTTGGACTGCCTTGGTCTGTTGAGCTTGTAGCGTATTTATCCGAGTAGGCCAAGAGTCCCTCTACTGAAACTAGAATTATCTCTAAGGGCAGCTTTAAAAAAGCCAATTACAAATATTGGGAACTATGTAAAAATAGTTCATGGTCACATTATTTTAGGGTTGTTTAGACTGATCTCTGTAAGTAGAAATCTTTCCTACTGATTTTTCAAAGAGCCATTTGTAGATTATTCTGGGGTTGTGGGTTTAATCCCTGTTTCGTTCCCTGTCTCTGCCTGGGAGCAGTTTGGTGTAATGTACACGTGGTAGGTTAATTGGCTATGGTACATTGCCCCTACACTCTTAAAAATAAAGGTGCTACAAATGGTTCTTTGGACAACATTTGTTCATAAATGTACTTATTCATCTGTCTTGGGTTTTAAATGGTTTTGTCCTGAGTCATTCAGCCTTACTGAGAACCCTTAAGTTTAACAGTGATGAGAATGGCCAACTCTGAGGACACAGGGGTCCTTTATGTCTAAACCAGCCCGAGTTAAAAAAGACACACCCACTCAGGACAGGAAGAGCAGGCAGAAAGCAGCTTCTTAAGTCACTGATGGGTAAAACAGGTGTGTGTGTGTATGTGAGTGTGTGTGTATATGTGCATATAACAAAGACTGAAATAAGTGGTGGAAATGGCCTGTGGATAGGCAATAGTTGTAAATCACTTCTATACACTGATTATACACTGCTTTCATGCCCTAATGCTGACAAGCAGTAAGCAGTAAGTCTGGGTTACTATGGTCTGCTACACCAATGAAAGTCCTTGGGCAAGACTCCTAACAATAACCTGAACAATAACAGTGTAAGGTGCTCTTGATAAGAGCATAAGCTAAATGCCATGAATGTAAATGTTGATGGATTTGGACTATATAAGCAGGGGTGTCCTGGAGATCCACCACCCTGGAGATTTCAGATGTATTCATGTATTCATAGGCCCCTGAATGTCCATGTCTTCATGACCTGGATCAGGTTTGAAGCTACACTCTGCAAGTTGGTGGATGTTCTCCTTTGATTTAAATAATTTAACCTCTTTAGATTTATTAATGAACATGTAGCTATTAATGTAGTTATTAATGAGTTTGCTGTGTTGATTTTCTCTTAACATTTTCTTATGTTGGTACTGTTCTGTCATTGGTCACACAGCTTGCCCTTTTTAGACCAAGAGTACATCAAGAACAGATGAATCACTTCCAAAAACTAAAGTTCTGGAGCTGACAGAAGTACTAAGAAGTTCTATTGAAGTTCTACATGTTCCAAGTACTGAAGTAGCCCATATGTATTTAGGGCCTACATTCATAAAGCTTCTCAGCACTGGTCTAAAATCAGATTCCTCGCTTATTTACTCTGACTTTACTGACAGAAACAGACCCAAGATCAGTATTCCTGCTCTAAGCTTTGTGAATTCGGGCCCTTGTCCTATTTTTTGACTCCGTTTTTGTGTCTGTGTAACACACTGAGCATGGAGAAAAGTGCAAAGAATTGTCTGAGGATGTGAGAACCAACATTTTGGAAAAGTATAGACAATCTTAAGGCTACAAATTCATCTTCAGACACTATGTGCAATGTCATTAAGAAGTTCACAGCCCATGGCACTGTAGCTAACCTCCCTGGATGTGAAAGGAAGAAAACAATACTGAAAGATTGCTATGAATGCTTGTTTGAATAGTGGCTTTATCGAACTTTATCGACTTCCAAACACATTCACAAAACGAGGCCATCAAAAACATAATCCCTATGGTCAAACATGATGGAGGTCTACTTCTAGTAGTACTTTTTTTCACAGAGAGGTATTTACAGCTATTATGCATGTGTTCATTAACTGAACTATATGGCGTCTTGTATACAAAATATGTCAGGAAGATGCTTTGTGCTCAACTATCAAAGACACACACACACACACACTCAGATGGGAGAGTTTTCGGATCCAGAGCATTCCAGTGGGCAGAGTGTGTGTGTGTTTTAGATTGTCCCCAATATGGTGTGATTGTTCTCCCAGAATGCACATGGCGCAGTGAGAACTTTAAACCCAATGAACTTTTCAGCTTTGTGTTCAGCTCTCTTTCTTTTCTCCCACCACTTGTCTTTCTCTGCTGTCTATCTTTCTGCAGAGCCTTGCTCTTTTTCCACCCCCTTTCCTGGCCCAGTCTTTACTCCCCTTCCCCCACTTCTGCCCTATTCTAAACAGAAGTGAAGTCAATAAAATAAAAGTGTCCTTTTTATACACTTTTGTAGTATTTGTATATATTATATATATTATTCTATTCTATTCTATTCTATTCTATTATATTCTATTATATTATATTATATATTTTTGTTCACATACTGATTTTACCCAAATATCATAAGATTACACTTTATAGCCATTACACAGCAGTGCAACAGAAGTCTCCACAATTAATTCATTTGTAGCAGTACCCCCACCCCCACACACACACACATATTCACACTAGTAATTAGGTGCAGTGAGCTCACACACCCAGCACAGTGGGCAGCCACATCAGCACCCAGGTATTGGGGTTCAAGGGCACCTCAGTCGTGGAAGTTAAGGGAGGAGACATTGCAGTTCACTTTCCTGCTCCCATTTCCTTCCAGTCGAGCTTAATTTTCAGGTCAACAACTTTAAAGTTTAGGCCATGTACTCGCTTGACTTTTTTTTTTTTTTTATTACGTGAGTCTATAGATTCCAAATATGAAAACTAAGCAGTGAAAACATTCCCTGTATTTCCCTGTAACAATTCATTTACATTCATCCCCCTGTTCATCCTTCAGCAGCTTAGCTCCACCCAGCCCGGACTGGAACACTCATCATATAAAACAGGGCAGCCAATCAAAGCAGACGACAGATGGTTTAATTGCAAACAGTAAAGGGAAATTGGAAAATGGCTTTTTGAATGACATCTTTATCTATTTTGTTACAACTCATGTAATCTCACATTCTATCTGAACTACAGGAAAGACAAAAATCAAGACATCATACAATATAAGATAGTGGTCAAATGTAAGAGAAACCATGTCGTTTGACAACTGAAATATTACAAACATATTTGTGACAGTGCTAACTTATAAGTAATGATCCCGCATGTTATGTTCTTGTTGTGCTGACAGCATTGAAATCTTGCAGGTGTTAACATAGCATTTCAGGCATAATAATTAATAATGCAATTTTATGAAAAGACTTGAAAAGTGAGAAGAAGGTCTTTGAATCAGAAATCTTTCAGAAGTCTTTTCTCTGACTTGAGGGTCTGTCCACATTTTTCTGACATGCTTTGTGAAAATACTCTCATTTACAAGTATGGTATGTAAGTTATGTATTATTATTAAGTTATGTTCTTTGGGCCCATGTAGTCACCACTGCCGATCTTTATCTACAGTTGCAATCAAAATGATTTAACCCCCATTGCAAATATAAGTTTATCTAGGTTTAAAATCTACAAACTCTTAGCTGTTTGCAATAAACCATTGTCGCAGAACCATTGTTCTGGTTTCATAGGTTTATCAAAAACACCCAAAAGTTTGTACATTTTGCTAATAAACCCAATTTGCATTAAGGGTTGAATCATTTTGATTGCAAATGTAACCCTATCAATCAATACCTGACACCCAATATCTCTCCTTCAGGCTGAGGAAGCTAGTCTGTTAGGTAGTTAGCAGCTAAGATATATCTCCCCCACTCCCACTTTCCACCACTTATTTTCATTTAATGACAAAACGGTGAAAAGACTGCTGGGATCGGCTAAAAATACATCAGAGCCTCCTCTCTGAATTGTTCCATTATTCAACAGTTTTGGCGCCAATCACGCTTCAACACTCCAGAGAGTCACACCAACACCCCCCTCATCTTTATAACATGCTAATTATTTCTTCCAGTTGCTCCCTTTTAATACGATAGCAACCAACTCCATCCACGCCTTTTCCAGTAGCCCTGCCTCTGAAGGTCAGAACCCCTAGGGTAGCATACGGAAAGTATCCCACCCTTCATTGGAACACACCAGTATGAAAGAGAGACAGAAAGAGAGTGAAAGAAGGGTATGTGATGAATGCTGTTACCAAGGTTAGCATTCTCTATAATGTTATAACCTCTATTTGTAACATAAATCAGTCATCAGTGCCATTGCAAATGTTAGTTGGAAACAGTAAATGGATTTCTCTGTGATTTTCCTCTGTCCTTCCAGTGTTGGCTCCGTTAACACCTCCCTTCATCACCAGCATTTACCTATTACAATCTAGGCATATTATTTAGTTGTGATTTATCCAGTATCTCTTTTGAAACCAATGCAAACTGTAATGCAGTGAAGAACTGAACTGTGGAAGCTTAGTCCTCACAGTTTCTTGGACTTCCTAAGGCGCTAACAGTCACATAGTTAATCTGCATATAGGGAACAGGACTGAAGACCTATTACTGTGCTCAGAACAGCACTGATGACTCATTTGTCTTATAACATGTGTATATGTGTGCACGCAGCCTTGATATATATGTATATGGAGCGTTACTGCCTGCACGCGTCTCTGTGTCTCTGAGCGTTGGCGTTGACAGGATCTTGGAGGCCAGTGCAGAGGCCTGCTGGATCTGGCTTCAGCTCAACCTGAGCCGCTGGAATCTGGGTTAAAGGAAAAGCTAGAGAAAGAAGAATAGACACATGGTGAAAGAAGGCTTCCAAAAAAGGTACCAAGGGCACTGTGATGACTTCTTTTGTTTTACGGTGCTCTCTTTCTCATTGCACTGACAGCTAATGTGTAAGGGATATTTCCACAAACCTAAACTGACTCATGGATGCAGGGTTTCTGTTACCTGGCAGTGCAGCCCAATCAAATTAATACATTTATTTAGCCATGTTACCTACATTTGCCTGAAGTACATATATATTCACAGCAACTTTTGACCATTATAGGTGGACCTGGATAAAAAAACATAAAAAAAAGAGATGCAGGTATGAGATATATGATATTTTTTGTATAAGAGATTTTCACAAGCAGAGAAAGATGCAATTAGCTTCTGGAACTGAACTGAACTAGGTGGTTGGTGTAGCACAACAAATAACAGCACTACCTGCAAGTGAGCTACCACACCATGTGAGAGACTGGGATTTGATTCCTGGGCTGCGCTACACCAATAAGAGTCCTTGGGAAAGACTCCTAACTACATTGGCCCACATCTGTAATACTAGTAAACTTGTAAGTCGCTCTGAATGAGAGCGTCAGCTAAATGCCATAAATGTAAATGTAACTTTAATGGATTTGAATGTACAGTCAACTGGACATCAACATTTAACTTTGCTAGACCTACTAAATTAACTATTGGTAGCTATTGGGAATAATCTAGGCTATATCATATCATTCTTACCAGATAATGAGTTTTTTGGTCTTCCAGGTGTCCTTGTGGCTTTAACCTGAACATTCCCCTGAACAGCCATTTCCTATTAACACCACAGGAATTGCGAGCTAAATAGGCTTGGCTATCTTCATGTTGCCTTCCCCTGCTGACATCAGTGTTCTCTGGAATGATAATTCTCCATTCAATACTTATGGGAGGAATTGGGGATCAGGTGGGGTGGTGATCATCCAACATCCTGACCTCACTAACTCTCTTGTCACTGAATGCAATCAAGCCCTCACAGCAATGCTCTGAAATATAGCAGAAAGCCTTATTCCCTGGACGGTAGAGACAGATACTCCAGCAAAAGCAGGATACACTTTTGTAATACCCTTGATTTCAAAAGAAACAACAAATAAGCAGGTGTCCCAATACCTTTGTCCATTCTAGTGTATCCTTAAAAAAGGTGGTCAAAATGTGTAATCTGGGTTAGGGTGCCCCAATTGTCTATCATTTCATAGTAGTTACTGAATTATATTAGTTATA
Source organism: Salminus brasiliensis (assembly GCF_030463535.1). Classification (NCBI taxonomy): domain Eukaryota; kingdom Metazoa; phylum Chordata; class Actinopteri; order Characiformes; family Bryconidae; genus Salminus; species Salminus brasiliensis. The sequence continues at coordinate 8,870,078 of NC_132892.1, read as the reverse complement.
TTATATTAATTATTAAGATAACTAAACAATATGTATGTATTTGTTACACATACATACAAAAGCCTCCTTCTTTAATTGGGAAGAGTAAAACAGTGGAAAAGTGATTCACTAATCTGGACATTTTAACTGCCTTCTATATGGTAAGCTCTGTACAATGACCTCCATTAAAACCAACCAAGGCCCTCACCCACCCCCCTACCTCCCACAACACACACAGACACACACACACACTTACATCCACTGTCATATATGGCCTTGAACAGATGCCTCATTGTTCTCAATCTCTTTTATCCCTATATTCTTCTCTGCTTTTGCTTCCTGTATGTTTTCCCCCCTTCCAACTGCTTCTTTATCATCGCTTACCTTTAATCTCCTGCAAGGCCTTGAAAAGGGAGGATAAGAGTGATAGAGAGAAGAAAAATAGGTGGAAAAGAGGGGGAGAGAGGGTGAGAGGGGAGGAGGAGACCCTTCTGATCTTATCTTTCTTAGACTCAGGTATGCCTGAGTCCAGAAAAAAAAACACTAAGAACGGTCTTCTCAATCATACACCCACACAGTGGAGCCATTGTTGGCGGTGGGCACCCTGTGATCAGGTAGGCCTAAGACTTATGAGCATGTGTCCCCTTCTCTACTTTCTTTTCATGTCCCTGCTTTCCATCAGCCTCTACCTGTCTTTCGAGCCCATCCTCTTTTCTGTCCTCTTCCTTCCCCCTCCACAGGCCTCCCCCCCAAGATATGGCTTTTTTTGCAGCTCTCTGCAGCTGCGATCTTAATCTGGCCCTGCTCTTCCTGCTATTTCATTTCCCCGCTTTTGTCCACTGCCTTCGTCCAGTGCCGTATACTCTTCCACTCTGCGAGTGATGATAATGTTCAGGGGGTCGTAAGAAAGGGAAAGTGCGGGAGGCCATGTAACAGCATCATGTCACATTGTCTTTGCAGCAGAGTGGGGCTCTTTTCCTTTTGCTGGCCATGATATACCTCGGAAGTCAAGACAACCTAAAACTGTTGTACAGCTTTTTTAGATTTAACTCACAGTTCAACATAATTACAAAAAAACAACAACTTTACTTTAAGTTAACTTTACTTTAAGTCATTTTCTATCCTATTATTCATAATCATCTACTAGTGACTGGCAGTTAGACAGTTGTGACAGTCTAGGTAGTATAAATTGGTGTCCAGAAAGAAGTGAAAAGGTTCATGCGCACAGAGTAGCTCAGAGACAGTTGTTTGTGCTTAGATAAAGTCCTATTATCTACACTGTGAAATAAATAACTAAATAAATAACTAAATAAATACAATACATTATAGTTGGTAATAAGGCTGCAATTAATTTTTGGGTTTTATAATTTAATTGAACTTTGAACTTTAAATAATTATCAGAAAACAAGGACAAGACCAAATTAAACATACACAGGATGTGACATTTAAATCTGCTAGACCTTCTAAACTAACTAGCTAGCTATTGGTAATAATCTGGGCTATATCATTAGTGTTTCAATCCAGAGGAGAGCTACAGCCTGCAGTAGGTAAGGTAGCAGTGTCTTATATTATTAGTCGTTACCCGATCAGTTTGCCTCAAGCTTAAACCTTTTACCTTCCTTACCAGAAAATGAACAGTCCTCTCCAGGAGTTTTCTTGTAAAGAAAAAAATATATTATAGTTGGTAATAAGGTAAGAAGTAAATATTTTTTTTATTTAATTGATTAACAAATAATTAGCAGAAAGCATGACACTACATTGTACATTGATTCTTTTGCTGTTCATTCATCATTAATGTTTTTTTCTTTTAACTCTTAAGTGACTTTTAACACACCCTAAGGATTACTAATTGGTAACTACATGCAAAGCAATGGCAGCTGGCTGAGTTGTTCATAAATTCTAACTGGAGAAAAAAAATCCGGAACCACTGGAGGATCAGATGAGTTTATCAAATTTAGTTTTCTTTTGCTAACTGCATTCCGTTGCCCTGTACTTGTACTGAACAATGACAGTAAATCTATGTACAGTCTATCTAATCTAAATAAATAACTACAGCAGAGTGCTCAAACTCTGAAGCCTACCTGATCACATTTTTTAATTTGTTATTTCTGTAATGCCACTGTTCCAGAGTGGCCAACCTGTCTAAGTGCTAAGAACACAGCCATCCATGGTCAATAAAATACGTAGCACTAACCCACCCAAAGTAGACGACGTAAGTTTAAGTTGTAGAACTACAATACAGCTGCAGGGCTTATGTTAACTCACTGTGACAGATAACAACAACAAGGCAAGGTGTTTAGTCAAGAATTACAAGATGTGCACATATGGAAACATAGAGCAGGGAGACACAGGTGGAGGAAACATAAAACAGTAAATATATATATAAATAGAAACCAAGGAGCCAACAAACTAATGTGTTTGGATAGCATATAAACATTTAGTAGGAGATAATTACATACATTGGAATTTTACTTTTTAAAAGCAATATTTGGCCTACTTTCATAAGGGCCTTTCCACAGAACTTGCCTGCACTTTTGCATCCACTTTTAGGACAGCTGAACTTGTTTGCATATTAACAGTTGGAGAGAAAAGCAAACCCTTTAACTTCAGTGAAAATGCAGAGCTAGCTTCTACCTGAGTGCTATGTTATTATTACAAGTTATGTAACGTTACGAGAAGAGGCGCAGCCACTGTAGAGACATTGCTTATTACACGCTGACAGTATTATGACAATATAAAGACTGAGGATTCAGGTGTAATGTCTACAAGTTCAGAAAGCCTATTAGCAATGGCGTCCACTCTCCTACGTTTCAAAATAGCCCTTCTGCAGTACATTCACTTCTTCAAAATACTGACTGATATATCACCTCTCTGCAAAGTACTCAATCATAAGAAATGGTGATGGGTCTAAACACAGGCCCGCTCAACAGTGTGTACTCTAAAAATGCAGGTGCAGAGGGGGCATGGTGCACTTGCAGCTGTGGGTTTGGTTTCACTCTATTTAGCAGGATAGCATATGCTAAAAGAGTGTCAAAAAGAGAAAGCAACCATTTATCTGGAATGAGAATGTCACCAAAAATGTCCTGTCATTACAGGGATGCGGGAAATGGGGGTGCTGGGGGGGGCTAGCTGCACCCCCTTAAGATTTTAGGGTTATTACATTTACTAAAAATAATGATCTGAGCCTAATATTCTTGTTTTCTTTTAAAAACCTGCAGTTTCTGAACTCTGTTTAACCCTCCTGTTATGACAAACAGACCTTTTTCAAAGATAAAGAATTCAGCAAAAATATTACGGTTCATTTTTATGATTAATTTTAAGTACAAAACCTTTTCTGCTGGGCTCAATTAGTGTAATATGTAAATGGAAAATGAAGCAGTGCCAAACCTGCAAGGCCAGATAAAACAAAAAAAAAAGTATACCACCAAACTAGTGGTGGTGCAGAGGGAGAGATGTGACATCACTTCTGAAAGTGGCAAAAAAGCATGTAATTAGAGGTCTTTTAACACAGGTGGAGGATGGTGATTGGTTGATGAAAGGTGACACTGCATTACAGTCTCCTGATTGAACTTTCCCTAGAGCTTTCATTTATATGCAGAGCTATAGGCTGGATCGGTGCCCAATGTATGAATGACATCATCTGAGAGCTGCAGCCGTCAACATTTGGGCAGTGTCCATGGTGATGGTGGAGCCACCTCTTTTCTCTGGCTTGCGATTCTTGACTTACTATTGTTTTGGCCATTTTTGTATGTTGACACACTTTATTTGATGCAAATGATCCAAATAATTATAATATAAATGCTGCTCATCCCAACTCAAAACACCCTCCCACATCCCCGTGTCATTACGATTGTTCCAGTCATTTTCCCAATTAAGACAACTGCTGAACGTCCATTCAAACGATTCAAGATTGCTGGCACAGCATTGATTCAGTAAGCTGAAGCTGAATTCAGTAAGCCACTTCATTCAGAAGGCTGCTGAAGAACTGACAGTGATAATCCATTGCCACACACAGCGAAACCTGCATGTGTCCAGCCATCACAGGGGAGGACTTTGTATTCTTGAGCAAATATGTGTTTTAAAGCAAAAAACACACACAGAAGATATAACAGACAGTCACTGCGAAGCAGTGTTTTGAGTTGCGGTTGCCATGCCAAAACCTTTTTTTTTTGCTCCTCTTGACATTCTGCCTGACATTCTCACTTCCCTTCAAAAGAGAGAGGGTAGAATGAAAGGAATCCGCAAAGGAATGCCACCGCAACTAAGCATCAGTTGGACCATACATCTCGAGCAGTGCAAAGTTGACCCACTTCCACCCTTTGAAGGCTGTTTGCAAAGATCAAGGCACATGGCCTTCAAAGGTCAAGGGTGGAAGCACTACTTTCTCTGTGCAGAAGTAGTTCATGAAACACTGTTTAGGGTAAATGTTAATTTGTTGAACATTAGCGCACAACTTTTGGAATACTGGCCTAAATAGTGACCCTGTTACCACCTGGTCATGTCATGTGACTAGTAGTATCTGGATTGTATCCTGATAAGATTTTAGTTACGTGCATTTACACTTGGTAGTCAAATGTGTCTCCAGTTAGTAATTCGTTCATTGCACGGCCATATTGGTGTTTCGTTGTACTGGTAGGGGTTTGGGTTGTTAGTGGTGAGACGGTTATATGCTATAATGTGGCTCAAATGCGTCTCAGACCACCTCCTGATGTGGTTTGAGTGATTGGATTTGAATCTGGTTTTAATGGGTCTTTGGGACATTTACCCTTATTGTGGCTTGGCCTTATCCAGATATGATCCTGATACTCAAGATGGATTAAATGACCATGAGTAAATGGGGTCATAGAGTAATTGAATACTTCTGATCTTAAATCAAAAGATACCGGCAAGTTTTCTTGAGGTAATTATTGATTATAGAACTTTATCATTTAATTCGGTTGCAAATGACTGGATCACAAATTTAAAGAACTTCTCAGATTCGGTTCAGTGGAATTTTGGGCAACATTAGCATGTGAGCCAGGCAGTGCTGACACAATGGATAGGTCTTCGACTTGGATCTGTGAAGCCCCATCACCATGTTACCTGTGATGTCAAGAATCACAAGCCAGAGAAAAGAGGTGGCGCCACCATCACCATGGACACTGCCCAAATGTTGACGGCTGCAGCTCTCAGATGATGTCAGTCATACATTGACCGCTGACCTGTTGTAACTGGGGAGAAGGAGGGGCAGCCATGGTGTCAGGGCTTTAGGTGATCCTAGCAGTTGAATCAGAGGTGCTCTGAAGTGCCTGGGAACTTCTGGGAAACCCTTTGATGTAGGACAGCGTGGAGCCTCTCTCAATAAACTGAAACTGCAACTACATGTCATCTATGATGTCATGACTTGCAGCTTAAGACGATGCTCTCTGGCCCACAAACGTCACTGAACCTGGTGGAAAGGTTACGGTGTCAAGACTAATAGATCGCATGGCTCTTTGTCCCGCCAGTACACTTGCCCTTAGCAAAATGTTTACCGTAAAGCCTTCTTAATGGGCTTTACATGCACTTACTTCAACTTGAGAAAGATAATCTTGTACTTAAGAGTAAATCTCTGCTTTCTTCTGCAGTACATCTTAATTCTCTATCAGTCTTTGGGGCCAAAGGTTGGGGAATAGACTGACGTTAGCATATATTGCCTTACAGCCAGTGACGCATCTGCACATATGGGGGAAAAAAAAACAATAGTCCCATAAATAAAGTGCTACGTTAGGCATGGCATATGTGCAGTTTCAGTACAAAGCCTGCAGACTGAACTTTCAGACGAAAGAAGACATAAATACTGAACTGAAGGAGCCATTAACTTGGTATGAGCTGCCATCCACAGGCAGAATTCATAGGCTGAGAGGCCCAATCCAGGGAGGTGGATAATTTACCACCAGGCAGAGCCAGGCTGTGTTTGGGAGCATGCATGTGAAAATCTCCTGGGAGATTTCAACATGGACATGATAATCAGAGAGGGCTAATTAGGATCTGAGTGCATGTGGGTGGGTGCCATTTTTACACATACACATTAAATACATAAATACAAGCTGAGTAAATTTGCCTGCGCGGATGTGTTCACATCTACTGTACATACACATACACTTGGTGAACATACTCTACATGCATGAACAGTACTAGATTCATCAGAAAAGAGAGATAAAGTCACAGACAGACCCTTTTATGACTTCTATTTTGACTTCAAAACATATAAAAAAAATAGTTGTTTTGTGTGATGAGGTTGCGGGTCAGTTTTCCTTCTTATGACCCTTTCTTGAAAATCATTTTTGTACAAGCAACACTGCACAGTGAAACTTCCTGCAGTCATATGGGGACTTTGCCTTTCTTAGCAGCATATGAGCAGTTGTCTTTACAAAAGCTTTCTTCATCTTCCAGATCTCATCTTGATCTCCAACATTCTGCACTGTCGAAACTGCAAACTGAAAACACTTCGCTATCTTCTTCCTTCCCCTGCCCTGAGGGCATCGATTCTATTTGTGTTTAGATCCTTAGGCATTTGCTTAGAGGAGCCAATTGTTGCTGAGTGTTAGCACCAGGTTCAAAAGAGTCCAAAACATAAAAAAGCTTGGAAATTGGATTTGGCCAAGAGTTCCTAATTACAGTTGGTGACATGCCTCTGGCCTGATTTGCTAATCAGGTTCTGAGACCTTGTCAAAACAAAATATGAGCCTTTGCAATGCTTAGGGTGCTTAGAGAGTCACAGGATTTGGATTTTAATTGCTTACTCTACTGAGGCTTTGTCTGTAACTTGTGTCAAATTTGGCCAATGGTGCCCAAACTTTCGCATACAACTGTATACACACATGGCTTCCAGCAAGTCTTCTCACACCTCCAAAGTCAGTCCCTTCCCAGAAATTCAATGATGGACAAGCTTCATAGCAAGCTTGTACTGGGTCAGTGACAGCCAACTCCTCTTTGAAGCCCATTAATCTTCTCTTTGTTTATGTGTGTGAACGAGATGGAGAGATAAAGCGCCTGGGCCTTCTGTTTACCTCGAGCCATGTTGCAGATTTTCATGACAAAGTGTGTAAAGTTCCTCTCTTCTTTGAACTCGCCATCTGTTTGAATGTTAACTCTCCTCTCTACGTCCGTGTGTAGGTTTGTGGACCACGGGCGCATGTGGGTTATGTTACAGGTGATTCAGGATTTGTTGTCAAGTGTGTGTCAAAGAAGGCAGTGTCCATGGCAACGTTACCTGCGGCATGGATGCCTCTTCCCGCAACGAAGGCCCAGAACTCAGAGAGGAGAGAGGGGCCACTGTTGCCGTTGCTTGGATACAGAACCACTGTTTGCCCAACTGTGGGCTTCACACCTCTTCTGCTGAATGTGCACATTCTGGCCCCGCCCACCTTGTGCCTTGTTCATCTGACCATGTGTCAGCAACCTACCACTCAAAGAAGTAGCGAAACTATTAGCAAACACAAATGGTACCGGGAAGAGGGCACTTTTAAGGGAAAAGGAATGTAACACTATAGAATGAGGATTTTGTTTTGATTTCTAACAAAAAGGGAGCATATCATTGCTGGATGTCAGCTGTATGACTGCACAGTAACAATTAGACATCATCTAAAGATGACATTAAAGATGAAATGGAACTGTCAAGTGCAAACTGCCAAAAGCTGCTAATTGGTGTTTAGCTTGTTTAAGAAATATAGCCCTTATTATCCCACTGTAGAGAATAATTGGCTGCTCTCTTATGTCTTGGCCTGTGCATCAATACATTACAGTCATGGACAAAAAATATTGGCACCCCTCCATTTTTTTCAGAAAATGCATTTCCCACATTGTTGCAATTACAAATGCTTTGGTATTCACATGTTTATTTCTTTAGTTTGCATTGGAAAAACACAAAAAGCAAAAAGTCTAATTTGATATCATTCCACACAAAACTACAGAAATAGACTGGGGATAACTATTGGCACCCTCAACATAAAACTTGGTAAACCCCCCTTTGAAAACAATTGAAATTGAGTTTTTTTACACCTCTCTACTGGAATTCTGAACCACACTTCTTTTGCCAACTGCTCCAGGTCTCTCAGATTTGAAGGGTGCCTTCTCCCAATGACTGTGCTCAGATCTCTCCACAGGTGTTCTATAGGATTTAGATTCAAACTCATTGCTGGCCACTTTAGAACTCTCCATTTCTCAACTCAACATTTCTATTGGAGCACAATATAGGGCCCAGTGTCAGAAAGCTGGGTCCCTGACAGAGGTCATGGGTCATCCAACAGGACAGTGACCCAGCTTTCTGACACTGGGCCCAATATTGCGCGCCAAAACTCTTTGGTGGTCTTTTTTGAGAATGCGATGATTTGATAATGGTCTAGATTTGATGATGTGATGCACATTATCAAGGTATCCAGAGGCAGAAGCAGTAAAACCACCTCAAATCATATTTGAACCACTGCCCTGTCCACCTTGACCGTAGAGACTTTGTTCCTATTTTTAAAGGCCTTTTTTCATTTTCTGTAAACAGTACGATGATGTGCCTACCAAAAAAGCTCTGGTCTCCTCTGTCCACAGAGTGTTCCAAGATGGAGTTGTGGCAAACTCAAGTTTGTGCCATTATTTTTGGTCCTGATTGTAGATTTAAACCAAATCAAGGAAGTGCCAAACCAAGAAGTGTCGATGGAGCAGGTCCCCATTTTAAGTATTATATTGCCATGGTTTATAAACAGGCTTGTCAGTTTCTTTTAGGGAGGTCTAAAAGGGGGAATGGGCAAGTCTAGACAACTTCTTCTAACAAACTTGTGTTAACATGAACACTTGTTACTAGTGAAATGGGCAGCATAAAAATACACCATAGGCACAGCTAGAACTATGTGTGTTTAAAGCAATTGTGCAATGCATTGTTAAAAAGCTGGAACTCACAGGAACTTAATTAACGTAAGCAACAATTGTTGTGCCACAAAAATGCATGGAGGTTTTCAGCAGCTTGTGCTACAGTGGCATATCAGTGAGCCTTGGACGCCCATAATTCTGTCGCTGGTTCACAAACTGTCCTTCCTTATAGCAATTTGGGTTGGTACTAGCCATTGGATTTTGGGGACACCTGAAAAGACCTGTCGTTTTAAAGATGCTCTGATTTAGTCGTCTAGCTATTATTACAATTCGGCTCTTGTCAAAGTTGCTCAGATCTTCATACTTCCACCTTTCTCCTGCTTTCAACATGTCATCTTTAAGAAGTGACTGTTCACTGGATGCGTAATGTATTCCACCCCATTCATAGGTGCCATTGTAACAAGATAATCAGTATAATTCACTACATTTCAGTGATTCTAATGTTTTGACTAATGGATTGATATCTATATATACTATACACTGTACTGGTCCTACTACAGAATATGTTTAATTATGAGGACAAAAACACTTAAAGATAGGTATGGGAGTTTCCAGTGGTGATGCATTAATATTAGAGACTCAGACCTTCAGTCAGTGTTTCCACACTTTAAAAAATAAACCTTTGGTTGATTGGTTGATTCCTAAGTATGTTGCTAGTTAATCTTATGTGAATGCCTTCTGTTCTGCTTCTGTCCAGCTCCTAACCAATGAGAGTGTCTGCTTAGCTGTATCTGCCTAGATACAGAACATGGGAAACAAATCCATTGACTATTTCAACATTTTACCTTTTTGTTTTCAACTATAACTTGACAAGAAAATAAGCATATTATTACCAAAGATAATGTACATGTATTTTCATCATTAGGCTCTCTGGTTCAACAGGTCAAGTGAATGAAATGAAATATCAAGCTTCATTTTAAGATGCAAACAACTGGTAAACCTCAAAACTGAAAATATAGTTATGGTATAAAAACAGCAAGTAGATATCATGGACAAATCATGCACAAAAAATGAAACTGTTCACAACGCCCACCTTACTTCAACATGAAGTAACACCAGGTGAATCCTGGGTGTTTATGGCCGCTGGTGGAACTAGCTCACTTGCCTTTATTGATGATGTGGCTCCTAACAACAGCAGCAGGATGACTGCTCAGATCTAAGGTTTCAGAACTCAGTGTTCTGTGCTGCTTCTTGAAACATGATAGTGACTGCAAACATACCACTAAAGTAACAACGCAGCTTTTTTAGGGTGAAAAATATTATTGTGGAATATTTTCACTGGCCAAGTCAGTCACCTGACTTGAACCCAACTGAATAACATTTTTACTTGAAGGCAAACAAACAGGACTAGACATATTGTGCAAATTGGCTTTTTAGTTGTGTATTAACCTGATGAGTCCAAACAAGAGGTTTAGAGTTAATGGCTACTTTCACAAGCATTCACAAGTAGCCAAATAATATTTATGTGAGATTCTGTAACGTTACTCTATGGCGCAAGTTTCAGTTCTGTATCGCTCAGCTTGTCCAGAAATGCATTAGGGCTTAATGCATGAGTTCCACTTCCCAACTGTTGTACCAATTCCTGCAAATCATTGATTTAAAAGGGAAGGGGTTATGTGTAAAAAAGTTAACACTTTATTTATCTGCTCAAGACCCTGTACAAATCTTAGGTGTACACACTGTGAGAGCTCATGTTCAAACACGTTACTAAGAAATACAGTGATGTCTAGGTTTTATTTTAGTTTCAGTGCATTTTGTCCATGATTCCAGCGAGAAGCAGCAAATTCCACATGGCTTGTACGTATGGCTGACACTGAGAAAGAGCACAGAGCAACATTAAGACAAGCAAAGCAAAATTATTCTTTGACAGTTTAGTTTTTATATGAAAAACTGTGAAACATGAAGCTGGAAGACTGACTGCTGGGGTTCCCTTCTACCTGCGTCAGACCAGCTACCACCTACCAGTCCTACCGCCGGTCTTGGTTCCTCCCAAGGTTTCTGCCTCCAGCTCTGAGGGAGTTTTTCCTTGTCACTGTAGCCATCGGTTTGCTCACTGGGGGTCTTAGATTTTTAATGTATTATTATGTTGTTGATTTCTTGTCTTTTATTAATAACTGATTGTGTAAGGCTAATTTGTGACAACAACAGTTATACAAATACAAATAATGTGCTTTATGCTAAGGCTGTCATGTCTTGTTTACTGGGAATTTCATAGTGGTTATGAACATGTGCATTCTGATCAAATATTGTATAAAGCCACACTATGTAGCACTTTAACCTCAAAATAACAGCTTTAAAATCTTTGTGTTGCTCAACTGACCTGTAACATGGAGAATAGTGCCTTTATCATTGCCACTCTGGGCTCGGCACTCGGCTAACTGCACTATGTAACTTTGGTGAAGATGACAGGACAGGACAGAACACATTATGTTCTATTTGTGTAAATCCTGTAAAATGACTCTACTGTGTCAGTCCACGATTTTTTTCTTCGCTTTCAGCCACAGTTCTGTATCTGTCAGCTTGTCCAGAAATGCATATAGGCATCCTTTAGGAATGTCTTAAAGTTTTCTTAAACTTTTTAACTGTAGGGGGAGCCCAGGAGCATCAAATGCCAAATCTTGCATAACGCTGCTTTAAACGTGCAAGTGAACTGTAAGACCCATACGAGGCACAGAGAGGGCAAAAAACAGCTCTGATTATTTGTGTTGGGAAGCCACATCTCATGCTATCTCTGAATTTCGATGTATGCACATATCCATGTTTATGTCTATGTGCAGTTTATGCCAAAATGAACTAAATATCCTTCCAGCTTCTAGTGGGGAGTGTATGAAAGTAAGTGTGGAATGTTGCGCTGGGCTGTCCATGGTGCCACTGCTGCTGGGTGTGTGAGAAACAGCAGGTAAAGGCCTGAGCACTGGCCAACCACGGTTATTTTTAAAGGCCCTGCTCTCGTGAACACTTCAAACGGCCAGGCCGCCTGGCATTCCGCACACACAGGTCAGCTCTTTGAAGAGCCGTTGCAGCACCCTGTGCTGAAGTTGCTGGACTCTATGCAGAGATCATTACTCATCTTCTCAAACTAGTTTCAACCGTCCTTACAAACTCTCTCTCTCTCTTACTGCCTGTAGCACTCTGCAGATTTATGTGCCCTCCCTGCCCTCCTGTCTCTTCTGCACACCCCTATTAACTAGGGATGCAGTGATCCGACTTTTTCTGTTCTGATACTGATACGATACATAAACTTTGCATATTGGCAGATACCCGATATCCTTCCCATACTATTGATGAATTAATAACCCATATATCTCACCATGTGGGAGAGAATTAAGGCAGCAGAATTGACTTAAACATTACTTTACTAACTTTGTAAAACAAAATATAAACAGATATCAATGAAACTGTTTTGCTTCATATTTGTTACAAAAAAATAATCGTGTTGGACCTTGGCACAGTGTTGTCTGGGAAGCAATGGGAAAGGGTGTGTTTGTTTAATGACTGTTGTGGGCCACCGTATAACTATCCACCCCCTTGCAAAGAAGAGGACCCGCATCTATGGTTGAAGGTGCTAAAACATCCACCCCAACATCTATATGTCTGCTCTTACCATTTCGAGGATGGGAAACCAACACCAGTACATCCTCACCCAGTGAAGTGGTTTGGATCTGAAGCTGTGCAGCTGTATGAATGTTTGGGTAGATGTTGAAATTTTAGCACCTTCAACCACAGACGCCCCACAACGCTATGATCTTATGTTGTGTTAGAAAGCTGCTTAGCTAAGCTCTAAATCATTATGTAAGCATAGGTAGCTACTATTATCAGTGTGCACAGCAGTAGTCTTCCTCAGACTGCATTTACTTTGAATACAATACGACCATAAACCCAGTTTACACAAAATGTCAGGAAATAAATGACAGGCAGAATAAACAACATCTCAAAAGTGGGCATAGCAAAATAAGAGGCATGTGCCATAAAGTTTGCTTTGAGTGATGCCATTGAATGAAAACAACCCTTTTTATTCCCACAAAAAACATTGAAACTTGAAAAAGAAATGTGCTAATGTGAAAAATTTCTTTAGTTAAGCCACTAAAGTTGAGGCTATAAATATATACATATAAAAAAGTCTTGTTTGTTTTGTCCTTTAGTGGTTTCAGTAATATGTTAGCACTAGGTTAACTGGACTGCAGTTTTGTTGGCAGTTTAAACACAGACTCTAATTCTGCTGTGATTCTGCACCTTTTTTTCTCTGAACATACATTTCTTGCACCCAACAGAAACATCTATTTATTTATTTATATTTTCAACAAATTTTAAAACAACAGCCTTTTAGAGATCAGTTCATCTTCTACTAACCTAACAATTCACAATAACAAACACAGTAAGAAAGGTAAAGGTAAAGGTAAAGGTGCACGTATTTGTCACTGTACAGTGTGCACTGCACAGCGAAATGTGTCCTCCGCATTTAACCCATCTGTGGTAGTGAACACACTCACACTCACTAGTGAACTAGGGGCAGTGAGTACACACACATACCCACACATGCCCGGGGAGCAGAGAGGGTAAAGGGCCTTGTTCAAGGGCCCAACAGTGGCAGCTTGCCAAGCCCGGGAATCAAACCCACAACCCTGTTATGGATAGCCCGGCAGAATAATTAGACCAGGGGTGCCCAAATCTTTGCATGCCTCTAGGCTGATCATCTACAAGGCATCTACTATTAAGTGCTACCATGAACTGAAAAATGTGTTTCAGATTCTCTGAAATCTGCATTGGAAATTGTCTGTACAACAGTTATTGTTTCCTTTTCATAGTGGGTCTCAAGCAAAAATACTTTTCCACTCAACACACACACACACTCCACTTCCCTGTGCTTGAATTTCCCTGCCTGACTCAGCTGTCATTAAGGTCAGCGTGGGCCGACTGAGTTTTTGAGATGATAAATACACTCTTCCACATGCTCGCCCTCTCTCTATCCTTTCTAACTCACACCCTCCCGCCCTCCATCCCTCTCCTTCCCTGGCGTCTGTGCCCTGCTTGTAGTCATCATCATGCCATCTCTGAACCAGCAGTACACGTCAACGCATTTGGCTCCTCCCTGCTCTCCAAGCCCAGCCACATCCGAAAGCACAGTTTTGCTCCCTAGAAATTTACAGCTTAGTGGAATTTTACTGAGAACACCAGTTTGCCAGCAATCCATTGTGTGTGCGTGTCTGAATATGTGTGTGTGTGTGTGTGTGTCTCTTCCACATGCAATTTTTATTACAGGCGCATTTATTTGCTTAGGATGGGTTTGTAAAAACGCTGACCACTAAAACAAGTTTTCTGATTGTGCACTCTGCAAGCGGCTGAAAAGACAGTGGCACTATAGAAAGCGAATGTAACCACAGGCAAAATTCTACGGCCTATAAATACGTCCATTCACTTTGTGTTTCCAATTTTCCACTCTATCCCGAGTGCTGCTGCCATATTGCAGCCCATTTACTCTAAACATCCTCTGAGAGCTGTGTTACAAGAAAATGGGCTTCTTTTCTTTATATACCACCAACTGTTTAACGGCCAAATGTGTATTTCTGCTCACTAATCACATCATTACAGTATGCAGACTTAATACTTGTTAGCACTGTTTGCTTTGGCTTAATTCTATTTAATACACTTGCGGTCAAAAAGAATTGCTCAGACATACACAGTCAAAAGTTTTAGAACACCCCCAATTTGTCCAGAAATTGAAGCAGTTTATTTGCAGTTAATACTCATGATAATACAAAGTACAGAGCCATTGAATGGCATAAATATAAGCAGTAAGATACCAGAGCTTTTGAGGCAATAAAATGAACTAATAACTGAAAATAAAAAAAATTTAAACTGTAAAAAAAGGGGTTGGGAGGTTCTTTGTATGGGGGGGGGTACAGCTGGTCTTTAGCAGTGGAGATAAGCTTTGACACTTTGCTGTTTTTTGTATTAAGGCAGTGTTGGAGGACACTGTGTTACTGTACTCAGATAGCCAGGTAATATTGATGCATCAATGATTTGTGTCGGATAATGTCGGATTGTAACGCATCAGTGAAAGTTGCCGGTTCGTAACATGGGCAGCAATGACATTGAATATACATTTATAGTTGAGTAGATAGACACAGAACATAGTATATCTTGTTATAGTAACTAGGTAGGCACAGAACAGAAATCTGACACCTCAGACATGCCATCATTTTTATACAGTATTAGCATTGTACCACCCATCCCTGAACCTGTGTTCATATTCCCATGAACCTGTAAATATGCCCTTAGAATCTGACTTAATCCCAGAGAGTAGTTGGAGATTAGATGCCTTGCTTAAGGACACTTTGGGCATGCCCTGTCAGTTCAGGGGACTAAACTGGCGACCTTCTGGTCACAGGGTTGCTTCTCTAACTTTTCACAAAGCATAGCTTTTATTTTATATAGCTTTTATTCCACACATATAAATCCTCAATTTAAAAAATGTTTTTATTAAAAATAGTTATGAATATAAAAACATTCCACAGAATTTGAACTTGGCTTAAAGTAAGTACAAAGGAAATCATTTGAATCTGTTTAACAACTAATACACCACACTATTTTACTTTTTACTTTCTGGTCTTTTTATTTAGCAGATGTGTCATTGTAATAAACCGGCCATGAAATAGCTTCACTGTTCTGTAAGTGTTGCTCTGGTGGTTAAGAACAGATGGCATTTACACTGGTTCATTGTCACGTGTATATGTATGTCATTTGAGACGATTTTGTAGTTGTGGGCAAATCTTCTTGCTCACTGACAAATCTGGAACTAATCAATGAAGTTGTTGGTCATGTAATGACATGGGAGCAAAGACAGGCAAGCAGACTCTCTTTTGTTCAAAAAAACAAAACAAAAACAATGGTAATGCTGGAGAATGTGTGTAACTAGGATCTTATGGGCCCCGGTGGCACTTTTGCAATTTCAGGAGGGGATAAGGTGGACATGTCCACCCGACTTTTTAATTTTATGCATGATTGTTTTATGTGAGCTGGTTTATTAAAGGAAATACATGATTTGCATTGTTGCATCTGCATTTTTTTGGCATGTAGAGCATGTTGTATGTTGTTTCTCCTATAATGTTCAGTAGTAATAATAGTGAATTAAACTAAATAATAATGATGTAATCTGTGACAATTCGTTTGTTTATTTACTGCTTATGTGTTTTAAACACGGACAGCACTTCATTCCTTACCATTAGCATGGAACCTAAACACTTGTAGTAGTCTAACACTGTTAGACTACCTATTGAGATCGCAGCAATTAGCCTATATGTCATATTTATCTGTCTGACATCCTCCTGGTTACATAAGGCTACTTGAGCCCTGTCCTAAAGATGGCCATGAACTTGGTGACCTCAGCAATGTAGACATAGAGGGCAGGTGGCCTCAAAGCCGCTGGAATTAATGTGCAATGTACAGCTTGTGCAATGTTATACTATCAGCTGTAATTAGCTTACATACAGTGGCGTAAGTACATTGTGCCATTGACAACTGTTTCAAAGACATAATACAGGAGCTCTTTATAGGGAGGCAGGTAGAAATGCCTCACACGAGTTGATTCATGAATGAATAGGTGGCGTGCGTCATGCGGCACCGCAGCGCTTTGTGTCTAATTTTTGATGCATGCCATGCACAACGGTCTATCAGTTTCTAGGCTGAAACAGTACAATATGCAGTATTTGCAGTAATATATGTGCAGTATTGTTGCTAAACATACAATCTAGGCCAATGAACAGACAACTTTGTATTATTTCACAGCAATAAGCTTAATAAAATTAAACCTTTAAAAATTAAAAAGCTAACTAACAAATCAAAACATGTCTAGTCAAGTCTATTAAGCGCTAAAAAACATTACTATACTTACATTCAGTGTTGATGTAGCTTAGCTAGCTACGATTCTCTGGGGGTAGTGTAGCTTTAGTGTAGTGAAGCTTCATTAAAAGAAGAGTAACTGGTAGCTTAGCTCACTGCACTTTCCAACTAGCTTGCCTAACACTGTTGATAGGCCATTTATTCACACACTAGTATCTCACCTAGGGTTATCATGGATGAGATGTGTCATGAAGGAGAGAAAAAAAAGGAGTTGGCAGGTCTGTCTGTGTTGTGTTGAAGGGAACTGAGGTTTGAAGGTAATGATAGCCTGTGCCATGGGTTCTCCCAGTAGTTATGAGCCTGGTAAAACTTTGTAGTTATTGGTTAACAGTGAGGCACTGGTTTGGAAAAGGCCCACTTTCTGATCAACTTTAGAGACTTGGCACAGACCACTTTAAAGCAGAATTATGCTATATTCATAATTATTTCTTGCTCCTTGGCTAATCCTACAGTTGGGAAGTGCAATTTACGCTTTCAGCCACCTGAATACCACCAAATTCCATAGTGCAATTGCCAACTAATGGTTCATTAGACACCTTATAGCTCCACTTATGCATAAAAATATAGCTAATAATAATTTCTGAAATTTTAACTCAATTTTAAATATAGTCGAGTCTAACTCCATAAACTGTCCTGGACACTGGATTCAGTGGATTCAGACCCAACCACAGCACCCAACCACAGCCCTAGTAAAGATTACAAATGATCTCCTTCTTGCCTCTGATCAAGGCTATGTATCTTTATTAGCCCTACTAGACCTTAGTGCAGCCTTTGATACAATAGACTATATATACTATATTACTAGAAAGATTACAGCCCTATCGTGGTTCAAATCACATCTAACGGGACGCTATCAGTTCATAAAGATAAAAGATTTATCTTCAAATTACACAGAAGTAAGATATGGAGTTCCGCAAGGTTCAATTTTAGGACCACTATTATTTACATTATACATGTTTCCATTGGGCTCAGTTATGAGCAGACATGGTGTTAATTTCCATTGTTTTGCAGATGACACACAGCTCTATATATCAGCCAAACCTGACGATAAATTTAGATTACAGAAAATGGAGGACTGAGTAAAGGATATAAAACTCTGAATGTCACATCACTTCCTTCTCCTCAACAGTGACAAAACCGAGGTTCTCCTTTTAGGTCCAAAAGACACTAGAAATTAACTCAGACTTAATGTTAGACTTGGCTGATGCAAGACTTGGTCTAGCAGCTAAAAAACATCAAAAGTCATATTAGACTCAGATTTATCATTTGAGCAACATATAGCCAATATTAGTAGGACAGCCTTTATGCTGCTTAGGAACATTGCCAAACTAAGAAACTCCTTATCTCTACAGGACGCAGAAAAGCTAGTACATGCTTTTATTACCTCAAGGCTAGATTACTGTAATGCACTTTTGTCAGATTGTTTCAGCAGGACCCTCAATAATGTTCAAAATGCTGCAGCCATGCTGCAGTTATTAAAACTAGAAAATTTGACCATATCAGTCCTCAGCACTTCATTGGCTCCCAGTTAAATTCCGTATTGAATACAAAATTCTTCTATTAACATATAAAGCCTTACATGGCCTCGCTCCTGAGTACTCAGCAGGGGGAAGAACCTTTTCCTATAAAGCCCCCCCAACTCTGGAATAACCTTCCAGATAATGTTCGGGACTCAGACACAGTCTCAATCTTTAAATCCAAGCTGAAAACTCATCTGTTTAGTTTAGCTTTTGGTAATTAATGTTTCTCCTTAGATAAAGGTTGCAGGTCCAGGGGTTTACAGACACAGGGAATTGTAGTACACTGAGATGCTGGAGCTGTCGTCCCACTGCTTACACGCGATCACTCAGGTATGTGGATGGTGGAGCAGATGGACGCTAGAGTTTCAGGGTGCTCCCGTGTCTATGTTACCTTCTGGCTCTCTCCTTTTAATTAGGCTGTTATAGTCAGACCTGCCGGAGTTGTCCGAAACACTATGATACTGCTCAACATTCTCTGCTTTCCATAAAATCCTCCCAGAACTAACTCTAACTAACTTGTTGCCTTCTCAGAGTAAATGGCCACCCAGCTCAACCTGCTGGAAGATTGCCCGCAGATGTCCCATCTACCTGCGTCAGACCAGCTACCACCTACCAGTCCGACCATCAGGCCCCCCACCCACCACCACCCATACCAGACCAGCGGCACACCCTCCTACCTCTGCTACTTGTTTAATGACCATGTTAAAACCTAAATGGATTCGTAACTATCTGCCACTATTAATATCACCACTATTAACTAACTGTTGTATCTGGTTTGGTAATTTTTAGCAATAATGTTTAAATAGTTCTGACCAGAGGAGGATGGGTCCCCCTTGTGAGTCTTGGTTTCTCCCAAGGTTTCTTCCTCCAGCTCTGAGGGAGTTTTTCCTTGCCACTGTCACTGTTGGCTTGCTCACTGGGGGTCTTTGATCCTTCATGTCTTACGTCTCTGTCTTTTACTAATTACAAATTATGTAAAGCTGCTTTGTGACAACAACAGTTGTAAAAAGCGCTATACAAATAAACTTGACTTGAAATTTGACTAGTGATTTGTGAAAGTAAAGTAATGTGTTCACTTAAAAGTAGCCCTCACTTTGCACAACCTTCAAACAATGAATCCCTTAAAAATATTGCTAAAGAACAGCCCCTGTAGTTACTGAATAATGCACTTTAGTGTGTAACAAGCCATGAAGTGTTAAAGGGTTAATATTATGAATAGTATTAATATTTAATTCATTTGTAGAGTGAGTATATTCTATATATTGTTCCCTGAAAACACATAGTGATGTTTTTTCTATGAAAATGTCCTTGATGTACAGTTGTGTCGTATTTTCTATGACTTTCCTATGCTTACAGTGTGATGTTACACTGTTAACACTGTAAGCTTTAACTTTGTCACATTGTTTTCTTAAGGCATTATACAAAGTCAATGTTAATTTTTTTTTCTCTTTTAGAAGAGCTGCATTTCCAAAACATGCAGTGGCAGGTCTTTACAGCATCTTCTTGTTTAAAATTGAACCATGATTGCCAGAGTTGTTAAATGCTTCATTTATTGTTAGTGCTGCAAATCTCGTTAGACGCTTAAGAAAACACAGACCACCTCACTGCTACTCTGAAGAGCCTCTCCCTTGGTGCATGAACCATGTGCAGTTATCGTCAGAAGTTTACAGACACTCATCATGGACATGAATGTCAAGGCAATATTGGGCTTTCAATGCCTTTTTTCTCCTTTAGTCTGGGGAGGATTGAGCATATATATTGAGCACAACATATATATTTAATTGAATACAATTTGGTGTGTTTTATTTAGTCAGGACTTTTAAAAGCCTTCCCAAAATCTTAATGTTAGCTTCCCTATTCCACAACCATCTTTGATGTATGTTAGGGATCATTGTCCTGTTTTAACCATCTAGCTGATAGTTTGAGGCTTTGTTAAAGAATTCTGCGGTGGTCCTCCTTCTTCATTATTCTATCCATTTTGGGCAGTTGTAAAAGTGCCCCGAAGCATGTTGCTGTAGAACAGTGTACAGTAATGCCTCACCTTTATTTACCCCTTTTAACAGCTTTCTCATCTGACCATAGAACCTTCCTCCAGATAGCTTTGTCTTTGGTCATGTGGTCAGCTGCAAACTTTAGTCGTGCTTGAGGGGTAGGGGTACACTATCTACATGGCACTGGTGTGCAAGTCTGCATCTTTGTGATTATCAGTGGTTATATTGGTGTTCATGACCATCAAAACCAATTTTCTCTCAGCTGAGGGTGACCGTTTGGGTCTTTTTTCAGACATTGGCCATGTGACTACACCTCCTTATGACTTGCACATATGTTTGCAATAACTTGGAAACTGCATTTCCAAAAGACATTCCTGACATATACAGCCAAACGTTTCAGATCTGTCATGTGGTCAATCTAACAAGTGTTCTCAAACAAACCCTTTTTATGACTGGCTACAGCAGGTATTGTCTCGGTGCAAAGTCAGGAGGGCTTGGCTAATGGGTGCATGTATGTGTCTGACCGTGTACGTATAATAAAGCAAAATAAAAACCTATGCACCATGTTTTTTATTTCATAAAGATGTATTTTGTAGACCCATTCTGCCCTGGAAAATAAACAGTTCAAAGAAATCAATGAAATCCCAGCAACACCATGAATTTCATGTCCATGTAGGGTGTATGTAAACTTCCAACCATACCTTCACATAGCTGGATAGAGAGTTAGTCTGAGATGGCAGTATAGCTTTTAATCATCTTATTAAATGTCCTTGAAAGCAAACTGACAGAGCTGATATAATTGTTCTGTTGGACGCAGATGCACATAGTATCAATAAGCATGTACAACCTAACTCTGAGAAGTCATAAGTATTATGTACACAGAATATACTGTCTTACTGACGTACTGTCTGTGTCCATACGGCTACGTAGGTCTGATTTCATGCGTACACTACCACCACATACCCGTCATGTGTGTGCTTTCCCTAGAACATTCCCATCAAGCTTTGCGTTTTCCCATTCCTCGACCACAGCTCTGGTACGTCGTATGTGTTATGGTCAAAGCAACGTTACGTAAGCCAGATGCGCAACATCTGCTTTGGCTGTTGCCCGCACTGAAACGAAAGAACAGTTTGTTCAACAAGCTGTGATAGTGTCTCTGATTATTCCTTCCTTATTCACATACGTTTACAACCTACGCTTCCCTCTCCGTACTGCTTCTAGCAGCACCCAAACAGCCTCGTCTGTCCCTGCAATTGACGTACACAGTGGGGCTCCTGGGCCGGGAGGGGAGATGGGAAATTGCACAACTTTATTGGCTGCAGATGTTTCTAATGTATGCGACTGTGAGGCAGCGGGCTGGACTAGGGAGTGTGTGTGTGTGTTGGGGGGGGGGGGGGGGTCGGGCAATACAGGCTGACATGGTTTTAATCTCACATTAACTGTAACATCTTTCCATAAAAACAGTCAGTCACGACTAATCTCCCGCTCATAAAACCTTCTCTCAGTTGTTTTTTTCTACCATTCCGGACATGGTTTCTTTAAGTGCGTACGTCAGACTTGTACACCACTCTTGCACAGGTGCTGCGTCTTGTGCTTCAGTTTTGTCACGTGGTACAAACTCAAAAACTGTTCAGTTCAGATTTATAAACACTTGGCCTAGCATTCTACATAGGTATTCTTGGTGAGGGAGATGATTCACTTGACACTTGTACAAAGGGAAACATACAATATGCCTAATCTACCCTCACCAAACAATTTACTGCGAAGATCAGTACATCTACTCATTTACATAATTATCTAATCATCCAATCATTTGGTCGTAGTGCAATGCATAAAATCACACAAATTTGGGCCAGCAGCTTTAGGATCTGGTTTATCTTCACATCAACAATCAAAGCTAGCAGGATAGGGGTAAAAGATGTGATTTTGAGCTGCTTTGAGTATTTCTTAACTGAAGAGCTTCCAAATATTTACTCAGAAGAGTGTAAGGAACATCTAGTGAGCTGCAGTTCTCTGGATGGAAATGCCTTGTAATGAGCCAACAGAGAACAACAGAGAATGTCCAGACTGGTTTGAGCTGACAGGTCTCTTTAAAGACAAAATTTGTTGTGAAATAAATTTGAATAAGAACTTACAGCTCACACCCACTCTACAATGTGAACAGAAAAGCATCTCAGAATGCAACACATTGAACTTTGAGGCAGATGGGCTGAGGGTCAGGTTCCACTTCTGTTAGCCAAGAATAGAAAGCTGAGGCTGCAATGAAGTGGAAAAAACTTACCCAGGTCTGATGAATCTTGATTTGTGCTACAGCACAGAATTTGGTCATTCCAACAGCAAAGGACCCACCATAGACCGAAACTGCCTTGTGTCAGCAGTCCAGGCTGATGGACTGTGGGCTGTTGGTCTGGAGAATATTTTCTGGCCAGACGTTTTTGCTGATTATGTGCATTTGTTTAAGGCCACAATTTCCCCATCTTTTAATGGCTACTTCCAGCATGATAATGCACCATGTCACAATGCAAAAGTCAATGTTAATCATTTCTTTTGATCTATTCATCATTGAACTTGGATGCAATGTAAAGGCCAACAGCCAGATTAAAAAAAAAAAAAAAAAAAAACAGCAAAAATGGAGATAAAAGATGACATTATATATATGATGTGCAAATGCACACACACAAAGCTTATATAATCATTGTAGAGAAGTATTGCCAGTAGACTTGCCAGTAGAATAGGATAAACATGAAGCTATTGGCACCATGCCTAATACTGGTGGTGTGCTAAAGGGGTATAAAGCCCCTGAGCATTGAGCTGTGGAGCAGTGGAACTGTGTTGTCTGGAATGATGGTGCTCTATCCAATATTTTTAGCATGAGTTGCAGAGTTGCAGAGTTGGGTGGGGGTCATCCGACATCCTAAGATAAGAGAAGATAAGACAACATAATCCTTTATTAGTTTACACAGTTGGGAAATGCACAGTCACAGCAGCAGGATAGCAAGGGATAGCAAGACAATCAGTTACAAAAAAGTAGATAAATTATCAATACATATATGATATAAATAATTGTCCATAATAATAAGTCAAACAATTGAACAATATTATTTACAAGTAATTGCACATTGACCCTTAATTGCACATGGGGAAATCCTGATCTCACTAATGCTCTTGTCACTGAATATAATCAAATTCAGTTCAAATTAAAGCAATGCTTCAAAATTGAAAGCCTCCTATGGATAGTAGAGACAGTTACTTCAACTAAAGTGCCAGGCAGAGGGCCTCCAGGACCCCAGGATTGACAACCCTTGATGTAAAGCAGTCTATGAATATAATACCTGTGTGCACTTTATGTACTCTCTGACTTTAATATTAGTTTAAGTATTACTGACTGTGGAGAACCCATCCAGTTCCATATTCCTGTGTAGCATGATAAACGTTCCATGGCATGAGTTGCCCATAGTAAGAATATCACATTCACTTTTGCACAGAGCTGCCTGGTCTTGCACAAAGATCTTACAGTGCTGTGGGACGGAGTGCCTGTATCACTGTTTTAAGAAGGAAAAACATTTACTTGCCCGTGGAACGGCTGCTGCACGTGTGGTGCACCTGTCGTCTATAGTGACATTCCTCCCCTCTTGCAAAACAGAAAGATCAGGGTCTTTCCCTACCTGTTGGAATTTTGTCTCTAGGCAACGTGGTGCATGAACATCATTCCCGC
Source organism: Salminus brasiliensis (assembly GCF_030463535.1). Taxonomy (NCBI): domain Eukaryota; kingdom Metazoa; phylum Chordata; class Actinopteri; order Characiformes; family Bryconidae; genus Salminus; species Salminus brasiliensis. The sequence goes on along the minus strand of NC_132892.1, from coordinate 8,846,094 downwards.
CGACCTTCCTCGCGCAACTGCATGGGGCTACCCCATTATAAATAACTTCAAGGGAATCAAGCAGGTTGCCTGTATACGGGGTACAGAGGAGACCTGCAGACATAGACCTCTTTTACCAAGCTGCATTTGCTTTGCGGTGGAACAGTATTCGTAGAACGTCCTTGGTTGCCACAGCTACAAGGTAGGAGGCCCCTGGTGTGTTTGCACTGAACACAGCTGTGTGACTTGGGAGAGAGGGCCAGGGGGCCTAATGTCAATATGTCTGAACAAACAGCCATTCTTCATAGAGCGAGAGAGAGGGAGAGATGGAGGGAGTGTAGCTAGGAGAGAGAGAGGATTGCAATATGAAAGACTGAACTACGTGACACCTTACACTCACACATTAGGTTTGTTAGACCTTGTTCACTGCCAGGTAACAACCTGATAAAAAGAATTTTAAAGCAGCATTATGTAGAATATTGACCTTAAAATCATGACAGCTTCATAATCATGTTAATGCGTCACTGTAATAGGCAGAATAGTGTAGCTAGCATTGCTACTCCGGGCTTGGCACGACAAAAACTGCACAATGTAAATGTCATAGAGAATCCAGGAAAACACTGCATATTCTCAGTCATGTAAAATCTTAATAATATTACTCTACTGCATCAGTCCACTTGATTATTTCATTTTCAGTGACAGTTCTGCTGTTATTTAGGACCCACTGTACATTATTTAGGTACTGTTATACCTTATTTAGTAACCGTTCTACATTATTCAGCAACCAACACCTTCTTTAGTAACCGATACACATTATTCAGTAACATCTATACATTATTCAGTAACAATATTCACTATTTAGGCCCTTCTATACATTATTCGGTAACTGCTATACATTATTTAGCACCTGCTTTACACCATTCAGGTACTGCCATACCTTATTGAGGTACTGCTGTACCTTATTCAGTAACCACTATACCTTATTCAGGTGCTGCTATACCTTATTCAGTAATCACTATACCTTATTCAGGTGCTGCTATACCTTATTCAGTAATCACTATACCTTATTCAATAACCACTATACCTTATTCAGTAACCACTATACCTTATTCAGGTGCTGCTATACCTTATTCAGTAACCACTATACCTTATTCAGTAACCGCTATACCATATTCAGTAACCACTATACCTTATTCAGTAACCGCTATACCATATTCAGTAACCGCTATACCTTATTCAGGTGCTCCTGTACCTTATTCAGTAACCACTATACCTTATTCAGTAACCGCTATATCTTATTTAGTAACTGTTATACATTATTTAGCAACCAACACCTTATTTAGCAACCGATACACATTATTCAGTAACATCTATACATTATTCAGTAACCACTATACCTTATTCAGGTGCTGCTATTCCTTATTCAGTAACCGTTATACATTATTTAGCAACCAACACCTTATTTAGCAACCGTTACACATTATTCAGTAACCGCTATACCTTATTCAGGTACTGCTATACCTTATTCAGTAACCGCTATACCTTATTCAGTAACCGCTATACCTTATTCAGGTACTGCCATACCTTATTCAGTAACCGCTATACCTTATTCAGGTGCTGCTATTCCTTATTCAGTAACCGTTATACATTATTTAGCAACCAACACCTTATTTAGCAACTGATACACATTATTCAGTAACCGCTATACCTTATTCAGTAACCGCTATACCTTATTCAGGTACTGCTATACCTTATTCAGTAACCGCTATACCTTATTCAGTAACCGCTATACCTTATTCAGGTACTGCTATACCTTATTCAGTAACCGCTATACCTTATTCAGGTACTGCCATACCTTATTCAGTAACCGCTATACCTTATTCAGGTACTGCCATACCTTATTCAGTAACCGCTATACCTTATTCAGGTGCTGCTATTCCTTATTCAGTAACCGTTATACATTATTTAGCAACTGATACACATTATTCAGTAACCGCTATACCTTATTCAGTAACCGCTATACCTTATTCAGTAACCGCTATACCTTATTCAGGTACTGCTATTCCTTATTCAGTAACCGTTATACATTATTTAGCAACTGATACACATTATTCAGTAACCGCTATACCTTATTCAGTAACCGCTATACCTTATTCAGTAACCGCTATACCTTATTCAGGTACTGCTATACCTTATTCAGTAACCGCTATACCTTATTCAGGTACTGCCATACCTTATTCAGTAACCGCTATACCTTATTCAGGTACTGCTATACCTTATTCAGTAACCGCTATACCTTATTCAGGTACTGCCATACCTTATTCAGTAACCGCTATACCTTATTCAGGTGCTGCTATTCCTTATTCAGTAACCGCTATATATTATTTAGCAACCAACACCTTATTTAGCAACCGATACACATTATTCAGTAACATCTATACATTATTCAGTAACCACTATACCTTATTCAGGTGCTGCTATTCCTTATTCAGTAACCGTTATACATTATTTAGCAACCAACACCTTATTTAGCAACCGTTACACATTATTCAGTAACCGCTATACCTTATTCAGGTACTGCTATACCTTATTCAGTAACCGCTATACCTTATTCAGTAACCGCTATACCTTATTCAGGTACTGCCATACCTTATTCAGTAACCGCTATACCTTATTCAGGTACTGCCATACCTTATTCAGTAACCGCTATACCTTATTCAGGTGCTGCTATTCCTTATTCAGTAACCGTTATACATTATTTAGCAACCAACACCTTATTTAGCAACTGATACACATTATTCAGTAACCGCTATACCTTATTCAGTAACCGCTATACCTTATTCAGGTACTGCTATACCTTATTCAGTAACCGCTATACCTTATTCAGTAACCGCTATACCTTATTCAGGTACTGCTATACCTTATTCAGTAACCGCTATACCTTATTCAGGTACTGCCATACCTTATTCAGTAACCGCTATACCTTATTCAGGTACTGCCATACCTTATTCAGTAACCGCTATACCTTATTCAGGTGCTGCTATTCCTTATTCAGTAACCGTTATACATTATTTAGCAACTGATACACATTATTCAGTAACCGCTATACCTTATTCAGTAACCGCTATACCTTATTCAGTAACCGCTATACCTTATTCAGGTACTGCTATACCTTATTCAGTAACCGCTATACCTTATTCAGTAACCGCTATACCTTATTCAGGTACTGCTATACCTTATTCAGGTGCTGCTATTCCTTATTCAGTAACCGCTATATATTATTTAGCAACCAACACCTTATTTAGCAACTGATACACATTATTCAGTAACCGCTATACCTTATTCAGTAACCGCTATACCTTATTCAGTAACCGCTATACCTTATTCAGGTACTGCTATACCTTATTCAGTAACCGCTATACCTTATTCAGGTACTGCAATACCTTTTTCAGTAACCGCTATACCTTATTCAGGTACTGCCATACCTTATTCAGTAACCGCTATACCTTATTCAGGTACTGCCATACCTTATTCAGTAACCGCTATACCTTATTCAGGTGCTGCTATTCCTTATTCAGTAACCGTTATACATTATTTAGCAACCAACACCTTATTTAGCAACTGATACACATTATTCAGGAACCGCTATACCTTATTCAGTAACCGCTATACCTTATTCAGGTACTGCTATACCTTATTCAGTAACCGCTATACCTTATTCAGGTACTGCCATACCTTATTCAGTAACCGCTATACCTTATTCAGGTACTGCCATACCTTATTCAGTAACCGCTATACCTTATTCAGGTGCTGCTATTCCTTATTCAGTAACCGTTATACATTATTTAGCAACTGATACACATTATTCAGTAACCGCTATACCTTATTCAGTAACCGCTATACCTTATTCAGTAACCGCTATACCTTATTCAGGTACTGCTATACCTTATTCAGTAACCGCTATACCTTATTCAGGTACTGCCATACCTTATTCAGTAACCGCTATACCTTATTCAGGTACTGCTATACCTTATTCAGTAACCGCTATACCTTATTCAGGTACTGCCATACCTTATTCAGTAACCGCTATACCTTATTCAGGTGCTGCTATTCCTTATTCAGTAACCGCTATATATTATTTAGCAACCAACACCTTATTTAGCAACTGATACACATTATTCAGTAACCGCTATACCTTATTCAGTAACCGCTATACCTTATTCAGTAACCGCTATACCTTATTCAGGTACTGCTATACCTTATTCAGTAACCGCTATACCTTATTCAGGTACTGCAATACCTTTTTCAGTAACCGCTATACCTTATTCAGGTACTGCCATACCTTATTCAGTAACCGCTATACCTTATTCAGGTACTGCCATACCTTATTCAGTAACCGCTATACCTTATTCAGGTGCTGCTATTCCTTATTCAGTAACCGCTATACCTTATTCAGTAACCGCTATACCTTATTCAGGTACTGCTATACCTTATTCAGTAACCGCTATACCTTATTCAGGTACTTATTCAGGTACTGCTATACCTTATTCAGTAACCGCTATACCTTATTCAGTAACCGCTATACCTTATTCAGGTACTGCTATACCTTTTTCAGTAACCGCTATACCTTATACAAGTACTGCAATACCTTTTTTAGTAACCGCTATACCTTATTCAGGTACTGCTATACCTTATTCAGTATCCACTGTACCTTAATCACGTACTGCTAAACCTTATTCAGGTACTGCTGTACCTAATTTAGTAACCGCTATACCTTATTCAGGTACTGCTGTACCTTATTCAGTATCCGCTATACCTTATTCAGGTACTGCTGTACTTTAATTTGGTACTGCTGTACCTTATTCAGTATCTGCTATACCTTATTCATTATCCGCTGTACCTTAATTACAAACTGCTATACCTTATTCAGTAACCACTATACCTTACTCAGTATCCGCTATACTTTAATCACGCACTGCTATACCTTATTCAGGTAATGCTGTACCTAATTCAGTAACCGCTATACCTTATTCAGTAACCACTACACCTTACTTAGTATCCGCTATACTTTAATCACGTACTGCTAAACCTTATTCAGGTAATGCTGTACCTAATTCAGTAACCGCTATACCTTATTCAGGTACTGCTGTACCTTATTCAGGAACCGCTATACCTTATTCAGGTACTGCTGTACCTTATTCAGTAACCGCTATACCTTATTCAGGTACTGCTGTACCTTATTAAGGTATTGCTGTACCTTACTCGGTATCCGATATACCTTATACAGGTACTGCTATACCTTACTCAGTAATCTCTGTACACGATTCAGTAACCACTTTATCTTATTCAGTAGCTGAAATACATTATTCAGGTACTATTATACCTTATTCATCAACCATTAAACCTTATTCAATAACCACTAAACCTTATTCAGCAACCACTACACATTATTCAGTAACCAATATTCATTTTTCAGTAACTGCTGTACAATATTAAGGCCCTACTTTACATTATTTGGTAACTGCTATACATTTTTCTGTATTTTGATTAAATTTCTGACTTTTGAGTCTGAAACAGACAACTGATGGCCTTAATTATTTTGAGATCTGTGAACGTCTGCACATTTACAGTGTAAAGAAGTGCAACACTTCATTTTGAAATGGCAGCTGACAAAAAACAGACAACCGAAAATGCCTTTTAAATCCAACTGTTCAGATTTCAGCTGACTTTGACTCAAACTGAAGGTGGATTAGTCTAGCTTGTGCCATCTTCTCTAATAACGTTTGAAAACGTCCATGCAGAATAACACCATACGTTTGCCGGGAAATCGGTATCGCTGAGCTCATCACTTTGCAGAAACTTCATCCAATAAAACAATTTATGACTGCTGCTGATGTACAGCTGGCCACACCATCACTAATGGATTTTAAATGTGCTCCTTCTGGGCGCGGAGAGAAAGGACAGCAGTCAGTGATTTACGACTCCCCCTACCTTTTCGACTCAGCTTTAGCGCAGAGTTTTGCTTTTTTCTCTCTCCCTTCGCAGTCATAGAATGTGGCAAAATCTCCGCTACTGTTTCACACTTTGTTGTAATCCCCACTGAAACCATGGCCAGAATATCAGTGCGTTCGTTTCGCGGGTCCTGCAGATAAAAAAACAGGCTGGGTTGGCTGATTTATGGAGACAGCCAGATCATATCTTTTTTCTGGCGGCACATGCCACTGCTGTATGCCTTCCACACATGATCGCAATTGGGCAGCCTGGCACAACCGCTTGTGTAATGCCCACCCAAGCAGGGACACAGTGGGTTTTTTTTTTGCACCACTTACTTTTTGCTGGCCATGACCACACTTTAAATGACATCTGAACTAATTATGTCAGAACAATGGGCACTTTTCAGATTCTGCGGTGCCCATTTACTAAGATGGCAAACTAAATGTCTCTTTATCTTTGTAATTGTACAGATTAGTTCAACTTTCTTTGATGTGAAGTGCAAAACCCACTTTGAGAAAGGTCCTTCCTGGGCGGTATATGGTGATAGGGTTGATTGCTCATTTTACACCAATGAAATGCCAATGATTCATGAAATGCCCTTATGTTTACACTACATCAGTCAAGGCCATCGAAAGAGCACAACAAGATCGAGAATAGGATTGATGAGCTTCAGGATAAGAGTGCATGCAGCTGAAAATACGGCATAAAAGAAAAACCCTCCACCTGTCCATACATTCAGTTACTGCTGTTGGATCTACTCCCCTCAAGAAAACTTTTATACCTCATGTCTTCAGATTAGAAGTTCTTTGCAGTGATCCTAAGGTGCATTTTTTATGTTTTTACAAAGACCGTGGCAGTAGACTTTTAAACTACAGTTGTCAGACTTTTAAACAACAGAGACTGAACTAACCCCCCCACCTCCACTACCCATAGCATTTTAATCTGTCTGCATCCTGTTTATCTTATTTATATATTCCATACTTACTACCTCAGTACCTGCTGTGTTTCATGTTTCATGTGCATTGTATGCTCTTTGCATGTAATGTCACAGCATGTTAAATTTATATGCACCATAGCATCAATACCTAATTACCTGTTAAATATCAATGCACCTTACACTCAATACCTCTACTCAGAATTAAGTCATATTTATTGTATTTATTGTACTGTCTCACACGTTGTACTTTCTGCAGTTTGTTCAGTGTTGCACCCTTGTTCTGGAGAAAACGTAATTTCATTTCACTGTGTACTTATGCAGAGCTGAAATGACAATAAAAGCCACTTAACTTGAAAAAAAAGAAACCTCATAACCCCTCTTTATCTTTACAATTATTCGTGTGTTAAGTAATGTTGGCATGATATGTCATTTCCGAACTGAAAATGTGTAATTTCCGCTTACCTGCACTTAATGGCAATTTTGTTTTTTTACCTTACAAATGGTAGTTGTTGGCCTTTATACAAAGAAAACATTTCTAAGAACTACACTACACATATAAAAATTAAGAGTATTGTCTTTTATATCTTGGTTGTTCAAAATCTTAAAATACCCAATAAATACATCTGTGGCATCTAGGTAGATATAGCAAAGTGAGCTCAACCATTCATGTTTTTATTTACAACTCTAGACCTTCTGAAAGTCAGAGATGCATTACAACCTGGTAATACATGTGGTAGTTTATCCCGTTGAATGGGAGACTTTACTGGAAGAATTACTGTAAAACTGCAACATATGTGGTAAAATACAGAGCATTTTATTGGTACACTTGCTCGTTCATCTAATCAGCTTACTGTGTGGAAACAAAGCAATAATTATGCAGAAACATTATTTACATAATGCATTATAAGTACTAGTAATAACCCATTCATCAGTGTCATGATATGAGTTTGAACAGACGGCATGTGAATTATACTTATCTGCAAAGGAATCATAGCTTGAAGTAATTTGTAAGATGGCATAGACTATGTAAGCAAACAATGTTATTTATTTGAACCAATTCACTCCAAATGCCTTTGGACCCATGAAGTAATGTTCTTCACTTGTAACACAAAGGACAATTTTCAGTACGTCCTCCATTTACCACATCTGAGGCTGGACATCAAACGCTCACCTCGCAGCAGTGATCTTAACCGAAGCAGAAAAACGACTGGTCAGTCTCCTGGCCAATGTTTGCGTGCACGTTTATCTATATATAGCGTCTGTAGTGAGATGCTTGTCTTCTTTGATGCCCTCCAAATGACTTGAAACTGTATCTGCATGGACCACCAGTTGGCCATCCTGTTTATCTTTCTGATCCAGATGATTTTGTGGTAGATTTAAAAAAAAAAGAGAGTCTTTAAAAGTCATCAGCTCCTGAGTCTAAATGACTAACAGAGGTGTCTCACAAGCCTCCTTCTTTTAGCTGCAGTGCTTTAGAGCCTTAAAGCCTTAACGCATTGACATTGCCATTATTCAAAACATATTTTGTGAGAAGAAAGGTTACTCCTGCAGATTAGGTGTTCAAAGAACATCACCTTACATCACTCACAGCTTCAATGATCTTATCTTTAAAACCTTTCTCTAATTTCTCAAAACAAAACTGCCCTTACATTTTACACATTATCACCAATATGACAAAGTGATTCGTGTCTCCATTTCCAAGAAGCCTATCATTAAATAATAGATTAATCTTAATGTTCTGTATACTCCCCTTGTCCTAAGGGTCAAAAAAAGACCTGAGAACAGCCTATTTACCCTGGTAGTGTACAGCTTTCGTGGAAATCTGAACAGGTGCTGTTTCAGTTTCTGTGATGTTGGGGTCATGCTAGAAAGTGTCATTAATTGTCAGGCTGAAAGGAGATCCTTTCAGGGGGGTTCTCTGCTGTTAAAAACACTGGCGGGTCATTCTGACCCCTAAGACACATGGGTTAATTTGTGTCTACATTTTTTCTGTTCTGCACAGATTAATACAGTGTGTAATGCTGGAGGCCCTTTAGGCCTTCAGAGAAAGCCCACAGATTTCTGAGAACTAAACTTGTTTCTATTTTATATTTTGATGGGTCAAAATCTTAAAATGCCCAATGGAAGATTTGTTCTCTTCTATTATCTATAGGCAGACACAGCCAAGTGAGTTAAACCAATCACATTTTCATTTGCAATGGGTGGGATCAAATACATGAGAATATATGCCACTGTAGGCCTCCTGAAAGTCAAAGATATGTCACTGTCTGTAAATACAACTGGTAGTTTAACCATTAAGTTCTTTTAAATGGAAAACAGTGGTGGCAGCTCTTACTGGAGCTCTTTACGAAAAGAGTTACTGTAAAATATGCATGGTAAAATTCAAACTTTATTAGGAACATACAACAACATACTCATTCATTTAATCAGACAATTGTGTGGCAACAAAGCAACAGTTATGCAGATACAGACCATCAGCTTCAGGTAATGTTCACATCAGCTTTTAGAATGAGTTCTAACAGTCACTATTTACCACTGGTTTAGTAATGTGCTGCAGACGTTTCTGGTAAGTCTCTTAATGACTTTAATTGGGCAACAAATTTGTCAGACGCAATTAAGGTTGTTTAGGAAAAAAGCAATGATGGAACCACTGCAGATAGCTCATAAAGTATTTAGCAAAACACATTCGTCACTGCCTGTAGCCATATAAAAGGTTACACATCATATCAAGAGCTCTCATTCAGTTCATATTCAGTTTATAAGGAAGTGGCATTGCCATCTGTACACAAATATCTCAATCTTTGAAACAATTCATTAGAATAGTCTACATGTGCAGTGCTATTGCTTCTAGGTGTTACCTGCGTCAGAAGCTTAGTAGTGGCCAAGGCCAATCCTGCTGCGTTCGCGTGTCATTATCATGTTGTCACCCTGCAGTGGAAAACCTCTAATTGTGGGGCTCTGTCAAAGCTACTTTCCACACAGGAATTTGTCAGCAAATCCAGGTCAGCCTTGGGTTTGGCAGAGGGTCATATGTTCTTGATTCAGGAAATGGCAGCTCTCAATTGCAAAGTGTTGAATCAGCCGCACAACTTTCTAATCAAGACAGACCAGAACAGCAACCACTACCAGACAACGGTTGTTTACAAATATCTGCGTAAAACCCAGCATTTAAGAAGTATTATGAAAGATCTGTGCTTTTCATTTCCATTTAGACCTTCTATGACTCTCCTAGTTTTTATTATTGTTTGTATAAAGATGCATAAAGTTAAAGATAAACAATTCATTTAATATTTTAGGCAATAATAGTTTTTTCATCTTTACATCTTTAACAGTTTAAAAATGACAAAAAAGTAAAAAGGACCTGATATAAAAGTTTGGACACCTTGCATGGTCAATATGTAGTAACACTTCCTTAGGCAAGTATCACAGCTCGTAAACACTCTGTGTTGCAGTCAGCTAAGAGTCTTTCAAGGGACGTTCTCTTATTCTCTCCTGCAAAAGTCTTTTATTTGTGTGATATTCTTGGCCTGTCTTGCATCTACTGCTTTTTTGAGGTCTATCGACAGATTTTTAATGATGTTTAGGTTGGGGGACTGTGAGGGCTATGGCAAGTTTTCATCTCTTGAGGTCGTTCTTTGTGGATTTTGAGCTGTGTTTAAGATCATTATCCTCCTGTAAAAGCCACCTTTTTTCTTCCTCAGCTTATTTTTTTCATTTATTTTTTATAGCTAGAGTGTGATGTTTGCTTCCAGAATTTGCTGGACTATTGGAGGAGCCCATGGCTGCTGATGATTCGGTTTGAGAAGTTTTTGCATCTCCTGGCCTAACGTCGACTGTGAACAGGCTGTATCCCTAACCAGCTTATTAAAGCCTGACACCACAAATCTTTTGAGCAGCGCAGATGTTTGCATGGCAATGCAAAGGTTGTGCAAAACATAAATAATACAGTAAGCTTGGTTAAAATGTTGAAAAGAATCTTTCCTCTTTAAAGTTATGCCTTTTGGAGACCGGATCATCTTGTATTCCCTTAACCCAAACTTTGACCATACATATGTGTTTGGCTCAGTACTTCCACTTTTAATGAAGGATAAGATTTTGACTTCTGATTTAATTGCGGTTGATTCTGCTATGTTGTCTATGACCTGTGGATTACAGTTAGAACACATCCACAGTTAGGCTATATAGCAACAATTTTGTTATTGTGGACTGCTGAGGGATTTAGATCTGACGACAAGCTATAAATCCTAAGAAGCTGAGTATACTGTCATAGATTTTCTGCTTGTTCTGAAGGAGTAGTCCAGACCTCTGAGAGAAAGGGCTGTCAACCATGTAGTGCCTCGCAAAGGTGTTCCACCAACTCCGCACCCTTAACCACTGCTCAGGAACATGCCGTTCTATTGGCTGCAGGGTATCACGTCACCAGGCATCTATGGACACTGTAGTCTAACAGTTGTTGACAGTTAAAGGTTTAATGTCAAGTCGAGCTTGTCGAAGACTCAAACTAGGTTGATGTAAGGACTCTATGATACCAAACTCCTCAAAGGATGGTGTGGTCTTTCCAAGACCTATGTGTATGAAAGAGGCCAAACGCTGAATTAAAGACTGCAAGTATTGAGGTTAGTATATGTGCACCACATTGTTCTTCATTCTTTATGCTGATTGGTGTCTTTGTTGTCCATTAGTCAGATCCCTACACCTCTGTCCAGTCATCCTGAGGTCACGTTTAACAAGACTCAACACAGCAACTCACATTTCAACACTCACTCAACTTGTGGTGTAAAAATTAAATATTGCCACCAAATATCTGCCCAACAACAATGACAGAAACAACAGGTTCATAACACCGTGAAGAGTAGGGAGATCACCCCTGGCCTCATATTCGTATATTTACTACCCAAGCCATGTGTGATTATTTTTTAATGTAATATACATTTTTTACTGTGTGTTTGTCTACCAGTCTATCATTTGTTTCTCTCCTATGCTGCATATTTTCCCACAATATGTAAACCAAAATTGAATGTAGCACTGTTATTATTCATTCATTTGTTGTCCCCAATTTTGTTGTTATTTGTTGTTTGTTATTTGTTGCCTTTTCCAATTCCCAAATTCACAATACTACCAGCCTGGCTAGTATTGCACTTTGGAGTGTGTGAGTATTTTTTTTAAAAGATGCTTTCAATCAGGAACTGCATCAAAACACGGATGGTAGCGAAAAAGGTAGCTACTTTCAGTTGTTTGGTGGTAGGCTATTTCAGTTCCTTTAGACTTGAATAAAAAACAACAGCATGAATCAGAGAGTCGGAAAGGTTGTAAAAAACCCACAGCTACTAAGCTACCACATAATCTGGCCCGCGGAGCAAGGCTGAAAACAGCACTGATACATAGCTTGATGTATTTGCATCACTACAGGATTGGGACTGTTTGAAACAGTCTTGGCCCTGTACCTGCACAGACATAACTTGTTCATGCTAAACAATAGCCTCTGCTGATTAACAGCGATGAAAGTGAATTGTAAGAGAATTGTAAATTGTTTAAAACATATGAAAGAGAATTGTGAAATTCAGAGCAATAGATTAATCAAGGGAAAGGTAAAGAAAGGAAGAATCTACTCACAGTACAGTGATAGAGAGTACACATCTGGCTGGATGGATGGCTGCCAGCCCTTATGATGGTTTCCAGTTGTAGTGTTCTGAAGCTATCAGCAGGGTTCTGCAGGCTGCAATGGAAGTGTTTGAGGGTTACTCACTGGGCACATGCCCCATGGTGGTAAAACCAGTTTAGCACTTTAGAATCAGAAGTTTATGTGAATAGATCTGACTATATATACCATATATGTGTTTGCCTTTTCCTAACATGTTCTGGCGTCTCATTCATCAGAAGTTTGACAGTTTGTTCCCTGTTAGCAAAGTGCTGCTGACGTTACTATCGGCCTTGAAAGTAACAGTGGCTGGCTTGTGTTATACCATTTGTCATGAAAAGACAACCTGCTGCTGACTTCAGGTCAAAAACTCTCAGATCGAGTCAGCACATGTTGGAGAAAAGGAGAGGGTGTGGAAGCCAAGAAAATGATTATGGCACCAGCAGAACCATCATAAAATCTCAGAGAACTGGCCCAACTATGGAAGAATGAAGGGACTGAAGGGGCACAGATATCATGACCTGGTTCTTCAAGTTCCTGGAATTTTTTATAACTTGGTTCACCCTTTTGAACCCTGTCTGGCAGGAAGACTATATAGTGCATTTTTTTCCAGACGCAGACCAGGTCTGGAATCCTAGCGTCACTAAATCCTGCAACAACTTCTCTATAGACTTGATTGAAGCAGGACACAATGATGTTTACAAATGTTTGACTGACAGCACTACGTATCAATTGTTTAACACTACTGCATTTTAGTACCTGCTTAGATCACAAATTAGTATTAGTATACTGTATTACTGTCCATACAGTATACTGTCCATTTTTGATGGGTCCCCCTTGTGAGTCTTGGTTCCTTTCAAGCTTTATTCCTCCAGCTTTGAGGGACTTTTCCCTTGCCACTGTCGCCGTTGGCTTGTTCACTGGGGGTCTTAGATTTTTCATGTCTTTTTATGTTATTTATTTCTTTTTTTTTTCTGTCTTTTACTAATTACTGATTATGTAAAGCTGCTTTGTGACAACAACAGTTGTAAAAAGCACTATACAAATACATTTTACTTGACTTAACTTGACTATTACTCTCAAATAGGCACAGCCATTAGCTAAAACTGCTATTATCGGAATCCTGAAACCCTTCTTTTAAAAACTGTTATCAGGATTTTGAACTTGACCCTGTTCATGACCCTAGTTAGAGACAACATTGTCAACTGTGACATGGATCATTACGCAGTGGGGGAGATCCAGGCTATTGATGGCAGGGTTGTGGGTTCGATACCCAGGCTCGGCAAGCTGCCACTGTTGAGCCCTTGGGCAAGGCCCTTCACTCTCTCTGCTCCCCGGACGCTGGAGTTGGCTGCCCACCACTCTGGGTGTGTGTGTGCTCACTCCCCCTAGTTCACTAGTGTGTGTGTGTGTGTGTGTGTGATCACAACTACAGATGGGTAAAATGCGGATGACACATTTCGTTGTAGATAATACAATGACAAATATGTGCACCTTTACCTTTCATGCTGGTGGTAGCTGGTAAAAATATCATAAATTGTGGCCATGGCACATACCCAGCAACAATCATCAAATAGGCTGTGGCATTCAAGCAATGTTTGATTGATATTAACGGACCCTAGGCCCTAATCATTATCCACACCATTACACCACCTCCACCAGCCTGGGCTGTTGACACAAGGCAGGTCCATGAATTCAAGCTGCCTGTGCCAAATTCTGATCCAATCATCTGTGAGATGATCCTCAGCAGTATCCTGACATTCTGACTTCCCAAAGCATAAAGACATACTCACTTCAGCTCGCCTTAAATTATCCCTGGTCTGGTTTTCAAGCGACATGATCATATACATAATGTTGCTGTCATGCAAATACCTCATATCTCCAAACTAGCAACTTTACAGGAGACATGAAAATCCTTTTAACTTTCAACAGAAAACGTGTTTTTCCAAGTCCATTTTTGGGAGCATTTCTACTGGTCCATTCATCCATCATTATACTGGAAACAATGTAAAGAACAACAAAATAAAGACAATATGAAGAATGACAAAAATAAAGCTACGCTGCACTGCTGAACTGGATTCAGCCCTCCTTTCTTGGAGAAGGGTGCATGTGTTTCAAATACGAATCATTTGTTGTACACATGTTTCAAATCTACATCATTTATTAAATCAGTGGTTAAAATGACCACAGATAAATGACAAGACAAGATTTACTACTTCCAGTTATTCATTTCAGGAAATTGTGCTAATCATTTACACTCTGAATTTGTAATGATAGTGCCCGGCTTTGTCTGTCTGTGTTGCCTGCTTGTCCTCTTTCTACCTGTTTTGGTCTCCTTGCTTCAATTCTTGCTCCACCATTTATCCTGCCCATCACCTGTGTTTTCTCTGTACCCTTACCATTATTATTTTTTCCAGTTCTTCCTAATTCCCAGTCTGGGTACATACTGTAAACTCGTTTTTTCAACTGTATTTATCTTTTTGACACACACTGTTTGTCTTCCCCGTGCATTTAAATATTCATGAATATCTCCTGCCTGCAAATATATCCTGAGGGAGTGAATTATACAGTGGTGGCCCAGCGGTTAGAGCACCGGGCTATTAATGACAGTGTTGTGGGTTCGATACCCAGGCTCAGCAAGCTGTCCCTGTTGGGCCATTGAGCAAGACCCTTCACCCTGTCTGCTCCCTGGGCCCCGCAGCAATGGCTGCCCACCACTCAGGGCATGTGTGCTTACAGTCACTGTGTGTATTTAATCACTACGGAGGCCAGATTTCATCTGTGTTAAACATAAATGGTGAATATGGTTGTCTTGCTGTCTTGTCTACACTTTTTGCATCTCAGTTTGGTCAACATTAGTAATATTAGTAACATTAGTAATAAGCTGCATCTGAAATGGCCTAAATATGTTTTTTTGAGCCTGTGTCTCCTTCCCCGTCAATTTGTTTACTGTATAGACCCATAGATGCAGATTAGGACACCCCCTTCCTAATCTGGTTGCTTCTTATTGTCAGAGACCTGACCACTCTAGGGCTGTCAAACAATGCACATGTCTGTATCTGTGAAAGAACGTAATTGTAAATTTACTACATAAAATTATGCTTTTATGTAGCAGAATTTCACAGCTCACAGTTCCCAGGAGAATCCCAGAAAGCCTAGCAATTGGGAGATATCAAGTGAGAGGGGGTGTTCTGACCTGCAGATAATAGTATACATATTGAGAGGGAGGGGACTAAAATCTTGCAAAATCTAAAAGCAATTTCAGTTGCAGCTCATTTACTAATGTTTTCAATGCTCAAAATGCACTGACCAAATTGAGAAGCAGATCAAAATAAATATTAGCAGAAATGCTCTGTATTCTTTTTCATTAAATGTCGTCCTGTCTTTAATTGTTTACAGTATGTACCTACACTATATTGACAAAAGTACTGGGACACCTGCTCATTCATTGTTTTTTTCTGAAATCGAGGGTATTAAAAAATAGTTTATCCTGCTTTTGTTGGGCAAACTGTCACATTCAGCAACAAGAGTGTTAGTGAGCTTATTCGGATGGTCACCACCCCACCTTATCCCCAACCTCCCAGATCATCTCAAGAGTACTAGATGGAGACCATAATTTCAGAGAACATCAACGCTAGGGGCTTCATACTCCCTAGCCCATAAACAGCATTAGGCATAGTTTCAATAGGGTTATGTTTATCTGTTTCAAAAAGACCTATTCTGATGGCAGTACTTCTCTACAGGGACTAGACAAGCTACATGTGTGCATTTGCACATCTGTGTAACTTAAAGTAGCTGAAGGCAGTATATAATATATAGTATATAAGTATATATAAGGGGTGTCCAAAAATATTTGGTCATTTAGTGTAAGTATGTACTCATTCTGTATATGCAACTACACTGAGGCCTAGAGCAGTAACAAATCATACTTCAAATAAACCACTATATATTTATATAGAAGATTACTGAGAAGATTAACAAAAATTAGAAAAAAGTAGAAGGAGACGATGCAAATACATCCCTAGGGCACAAAAATATATGCAGGTATGAGCTTTCACATGCAGGCAGGCACACGCACACACTCATCATATATCATATGCCGCTTTTTCCTTCTCCCTGACATTAGATAAATATGGACCTGATTTACACCCTCCATTCAATGAATAAAAGCTCACCCACCAGCTGAATCTAAATGTAAAACAGATTAGTTCCCCAAGGTGTGCTTACACTCTCTCAAACTGAAATGTAGGCCACTTTTCAAAAGTCACCACAGGCTAAAATAGGAGAGAGGTAGTCATTTCATTTTAGCAAAAGTGCAGCAATGACTCCCAGTGTTTTCAAATCTGACTGGAGACTGCACATATTACACCAACATGTCATCACTTACGTGATTAACTGTGATACTAAATCTGCCTGTGTATTAAGCTGTAAATGTATTTGAAACTCGAGATCAGTATCCTTTCATTGTGTTGATGTTAAGATTCGTGTGGAACATGGCCTACTGCGGGCTCGAATTAGTGTGAAACACAGCTGAAGTTTAGAGGATGAGGCGCTTAGGCTTCACATACACTCCTGTGAGACTCCTAGGAGCCATGTATGACATTTGGGTGCTGAAATAAGAAGCTGCAAACCCAAACATAATGTATCTTTAAACATTTCCACTCAGCTCTGGATATATCCATGCGGCCTTACTAGGCTTGATGTATTGCATGTGACACACTTTCTATGCTGGGTAATCAGGCCCACATGCTCAAATCCTTATTTTATTGTGCATCTTGTGTTGTTTATGTGTGTGACAATTCCAGACATTGAATAGCACCCGTAAAATCCTTCAACTGCTTCATGATGGAATGTGTATTTTGTTTAGATCACATTTTGCTTATGCTAATGCTAATGGCAGAGAAAATGCAGAGGGGTTGCTATGGGATTATGCGAAATATTTATAAATATTTATATTTATTTCATTTGAATATCTGCCCACAAAATTTAACAGGTGCATGCTTCTCCAATGCGGACTAGTGGAGAGTGCATGCCATATTTGATCATATTAAGTTAATTAAATAACTAATAATACAAAGTGCTTAGTATACATACTTAAGTATTAGTATAAGTACTTAAATACTTTAAATAATTTTTCAGAAGTTTACATTTTCTGGCAGTTATCTATCTATCTATCTGTCTATCTGTCTGTCCGTCTCTCTTTCTATCTATCTATCTATCTATCTATCTATCTATCTATCTAAACTAAGCTAAACTAGCCATTCCCACCAAAAACAAAAAGCCAATCTATTGTAGGTAACTAGCCGTCTCTTGTTATAAATATGCCCAGAGGATTTATTGGCTAATGTTTCGATAGGAACAATGACTAAAGTAACACCTGAAAAAGCAGAAGAGCAGCTGTCTGTGCAGACGTGATCAGACTGTGTATGTAAGAACAGTCTGTCCACCTCTACATAGAGAGGTATGTTTGTAGTGCACAGTGATCTGGACAGATGAGTCATCGCTCTCTGTATTCACCACAAGTGGGCAAGTTTATGTGTTCTGTCTATCTGTGTGTACAATGTGGACGTGTGGAATAGCCACCGCCATCGCATATCTTTTGAATGAATGGTGGTCCTTCCCTTCAGATCAAAAGACTACAGACCTACAGACCTACAGATCCAAAGACTGTAGAATTACATTTAAAGCACACTGAAACTGTTCTAGCAATTGGCCTCTGCATGCATGTCATTAGAAAGTTCATCTTTTCTAGATAAAAGACTCTCTCAAAGTCACATTTAGAAGACTGCCAAACTAATGAAAATTGTAAAAATGTTCAAAAATGAGTTTAAGGAGTACCACTCTAGCACTCCCTAGACAAGACAGTCCCTCAGGATTCAAAACTCAACATTAGCGCATGAAGGAGACTTGTGAGGGAAGCCATTTAGAGGCCAACAAAGGCCAACAATTTGAAGCAGCTACAGATTTTAAACACTACACTAGTTTGTGCTGCAAACCTAATACTACCCATTCCTTAACAGACAGCATTCCAAAAGTGACAGGGTGGATGGGATTCGCTTTCACAAGTACAGTGATCATAAGCAAAGGTCCAAAGCAGAAAGTGAATGCTCTATAACAATGGCCAAGTTAAATTCCATATCTCAGTGCAGTGGTTAATAGGTGACAATCACTCCCAACCAGTCAGAGGAGGGGCGAAAAAGCCCACCAGACTTACTGTAAAGCTGTTATTGCAGCAAAGGGTGGCAAGTAGTCTGAAGGGGTTGAATAATTACAGTAACTCATCTGTTGCTGCACAGTTTGTGTTAGCCATCTTCTAGTGTGCATATTTCTTAAAACATGGACAAAAATGTCTAAATTCCAAATAGAAATATTGCTTTTCAGAGCATTGAAAAGCTCTTTGTAAGCTATTTGTAGAAATGACAACCGCTCAAAAACAACTTCTCAAATAATGCAAAGAAATAATTATAATAATTATGATGCAAATAAGTTATTTTTTTGAATATGAACAACACATTAGTAATTTTTGAACTTTGAAAAATCACTGTGGTGAAATAAGCTTGACTGCCGATCACAGCTCTCATGTCTTGGCTAGCTCTCCACTAGTCTTTCACATTGCTGTTGCATGACTTTATGCCATTCATAGTTTGCAAATTCAGGTAACATAACTTTATTTGATGAAATGTTTGGAGTAAAATGGCTGCCCTACATGTAGAGAGGCAAATTTAAGAAAACAAATGAAGTGCTCTCTTTCTATTTTTTCCAGAGCTGTATGTATATATATCAACCGGCCACTTTAAAACCACCTCCTTGTTTTTACACTCGTTCATTTTATCAGCTCCATTTACCATGTAGGAGTCATTTTGTGTACAACACCTTAGTAAACACTTGGCAACACCTTAGCAATGATCCCATTAGCATAGTAACCACCTAACAACACCTTAGCAACCACCTAGCTACATATTAGCAACCAACACCTATGTCATAGCCATACCTTAGCAAACACCTAGCAACACAATAGCAACCAACACCTATACCAAAGCATGCAGAGAAACAGATGGACTACAGTCTATAATTGCAGAACTACAAAGTGCTCTATATGGTCAGTGGAGCTGATATAATGGACAATGAGTGTAGAAACAAAGAAACAGTGTAATGAAGTCACGTTAGAACATGATTCACCAAACCAGGTGTTGGAAAATAACACTAGACTCCCATTAGGAGAGCTTTGGGAATGCTACTATTCGGGAAAAAAGTGTTTTTTCTAATATTGTTTTTTATTGTACAAATAACATTTGCAACACGTATTATTTAATACTGAAGATCTGTGGGAATATTATGGGGTTTGGTTACTAGACATGGTATGTTTAACTTCATGGAAAGTCTTTTAGTGGCATCATGATGTTCTGGTTTGTCATTTCTAAGAATTAGTATGAGCTTAGGAGAGCTTATCTGTGTGACAAAGGATGCACTCAGTCTGGTTTAGAGGGAGTGATCTTATGGATGAGGCTCATCTTGCCATGGTTTGCCAAAGTATGTTTGTTCAGACAGAAGCAGCACTCCACCTCCATCAAGATAAGAGAGAGAGGGAACAGCGTGACCACAAGAACTCAAAACAACAAGAACTCTAATTCCAGTTGTGTGAAATAAAGAAGGGTCATTTCTTTTAGCACTTTCACCGGTTTCATTATTAACTGAGAAACAGGGATGAGGGATCAGACTGAGCTTCTATTATTCCATTAGGTCTGGATTCCTCTTCTCTCTACTCACTCTCTGTCATCATCCTTGAGCCTTTTTTTTTCTTTTTGGGTTCAAGAAGTTCAGTCCAGGAGATTTTGTGGACTGGGTTCGAACCAGCACAAAGGTTCACTGGGGTAAAGCAAGAACAGGGCCTTTCTTTCTTCCTCCCTCTCTCTCTCTCTCTCTCTCTCTCTCTCTCTCTCTCTCTCTCTCTCCTTCTCTCCCTTCAGCACACAAACATACACACATACACAGGCTGAACGAAAGGTGAAAACACCTTTCGTTCAGCCTTCTGCCTTCTGCCCCTCTGGTGCCTGAGAGACAATGTCCTTAGATGCTCTCTCATCCTGCGGTGAGACAGTAGTAACCGGGCCCGTTAAAGATCTGGCCACTGTTGGCAACACACACACGCCACACAGATACACACACACACACACACACACACACACACACACAAATCACCACTGTCATAACAAATGTGGCAGCTGCATTTTACAGCAACGCTATAATGTAGCATTTGTACCTTATAATAACAGCTTAAAATAAGTGTGATGCTCCACTGACTTGTAATAAGGAGAAGAGCATCTCTGCTGTTGCTACTCTGGGCTGAGAACGCTGCTAACTGCGCTATTTAACTTTGGTGAAGCGGGCAGGACAATGCTTATTGTAATATCTCTAATTTTACTAATCTTGTAATATTACTCTACCGCCTTTGTCCTCATGATTCTTTTACTTTAAAATGACTCACTTTAAGATCTCTCTGGTCATCTAGAAAGGCATGT
The DNA here is from genome assembly GCF_030463535.1 of Salminus brasiliensis. Classification (NCBI taxonomy): domain Eukaryota; kingdom Metazoa; phylum Chordata; class Actinopteri; order Characiformes; family Bryconidae; genus Salminus; species Salminus brasiliensis. Next base: position 8,825,027 of record NC_132892.1, on the reverse strand, counting down.
GAAAAACATGTCTTAGTGGTGGGGCAAAGCACAAATTTTCCTTTTAGACTGTAGGGGGCGCCCATGAACAAAAAGTGGCAATTCACCATATTGCTGCTTTAAGGAACAGGTAAGAACGGCAGAGTCAAGAATGTTAGGTGTTACCAGAGGCTTGCATTTCCCCTGAGAAAAGCAATATAAGGAAGAACAGGAAAGTAGAGGCTCTACGAGTTAAACAAATTGTCTTGTGCCAAATATGAAGCACATATCATGAAGCTGACCAAAACATACTATTTCAAACACAACCCCTCATATGATTGATAAAGAGACTTTAATAGGCCTTTGCTGTTCCATACAACAACATAAAGCTCGAATGAGTGTCTCTCTTCTTTAAGCTTTTCTTTTAGCTTACAAAACTGATAAATTGAGCACTGATAGATAGAGGCCTTTATTAATAACATTATGTAATGTGTGTGAAATCTGATAAAGACACACTTTGAGGGGCTCTGCTTTGAGAAACAGCATGTGCCCAATCTCTGTCTTTCTGTCTCTCTCTGCTTTCTTCCACTCGGCCATACAAAGGATGTCCTCATCCAGCTTTGGCTGGGTTTGCTCTGCCATGGAAAGTCTTGTGAACCACACTGGCCTTAGATCAGCTCAGCCATCCCTTAAGCTTCCACACTAGTACCACTGTGAGAGTTCCAGTTATAGCATTTGTGGGCCTGAGGCCAGTTTGGTGCATGTGTATTTAACTAGTGGAGCAGTCCACTCGGTGACCATCTTGGCAGTGCACACAGGCTGTTATTTTCAGTCATACAAAACCAAGCTCCTTTGAATCTGCCGCGGTAGAGTCATACAAACCTGAACATTAACCCTTAAACAGGCATTATTGACCCTTAATTGCGGTGATAAAAACTCAAAAACAATCTATGTGTGTAGTGTTGATTATATGCAGTGGATGAAAATGCCATAAAAGGAGAACATCAGCTGAGATGTATGCTAATGTAAGATGAGCATAAACACTGCACAAGATCCTATCACCTAGACTAAATGTATCTTCAGATTGTCATTTTTTAAAGCCATTTACTTTTTACATAATAGGACATGAGCTAACAATACAGAATTACTATTATTTCTGTCATAGTGATCATACCTAATATCTAATTGAATAACACTGTGCAGTAAATAGCTACAGCTATGGCTATCTAGCTGTAATTTAAGTAGTGGACATATTTGTCCGCCTGTGATGAGTTTTGCAAGGCGGAGAAGGAACAGAGTGTTTCTTTATGTTAAAGAATGTTTAAAGAAGAAAAAAACTGATTTAACTCCTCCCACTCAGTCCATGTAAACATTAGCAACGAGCAAAGAGATACTGCATTTCTACATTAAACTACTCACCAAGATACAACGCTGAGGTGTTTCTCATGGTGTTTAACCAAACCTTGCTGATAACAATTTGGATTATGCAGGTGCTGTATTAATTAGCATTTTTAATCACAACCATGTGTAAATGTCTCCCACCATTCAGTCCTGTGTCTCGGGAGGTTTTCAGCTGGAGTTGAACATTTTGTAATTTGATGGAGTGGAAACTGGTAAGCCTGTTTGGTTGAATTATTATTCAATCATTGGTGTATTTAAAAAAAAAAAGGATATTCAGCCATTGATTACGACTGGAAGCCTTTTAATGCTATTATTTACGCTTCCGCATTGATGAATGATGGTCTGTTATATTACAGTGACTAATAATTGTAATAATTGTTAGTTTATGCTTAAATTTACCCTAACTGGGCAAGTCAGCCAGCTGGTTGATCTGAGTATCTGCTTCATGAATGAGCCATCTGAGGAATAAAAAAAGAAACTGAAAAGTTGCAAAATGAAAATGCACAAACACAATTTTTATTTTAAAGTCATTTATTGAAAATGTATTTCTTAGTGTGACTATTAAAGGGTTAACAACATTATTGTTTCAGTACCTACTGGAGGGGGCCTTTCCTGCTTTTACTGGCACTTTTGTTGGGAGATCACAAGTTTGATTGTCATACATGGCCAGGAGTCTAAGACAGCATATTTAGCCTCGTTCTCTCGGGGTGGGTAGTCCTGTGTGAATTAGATTTCTGGTGGAAATATCATGCTAAGAAATCAACACAGGGTCAGACATTTTGAACACCATGATTAATGGACGTTTATTTAAGGACCCCTAAGACGTAGAACAACATGGCATATACACACACTGTGTACATTTGAAAGTGCCCACCCACTTGTGCATGTCGAACAAAAACAAATCTGCTCACCCACACACACACCAAAGCCAGGCTATCAGAGAGATTATCACTTTCTCAACGAGGGCCAAATGTTACAGCAAATAAGTCTTCACATTGAGTTAGAATGCTCTTTAGCCATGTGTGCAGGGCCTATCTCAAAGTGCATGCTTCATGCTTCATATTACGCAAGCAGGAGCAATTACAAAAGCAATTGTTTTAATGAAGAACTTCATAATGACGGTAGTATTTTTTTTACAATGTTGTTTTCCCTTCATTTGGCAGTCATTTGTGGCACAAGAGAGTCCCCCCCACACAACGTGAAAGAAATTCCATCCTGAAATAGGTAGAAACACATTAATATGTGGGACATGTGGTTGTAGACTAATGTGTAAGAAGAACATGCCTAGCTTTCTGTCACTGCAGTGCATATTGTAGATTTCAGAATAGGTGGCACTACGTAACTCTGATGACATCTTTGTAATTGTGCTATTTGTTGGGATGTTCTGCTTCGCTGTTTGAAGTGGCTCTGACCTGTGAAGACGTGAGGCCAGACCTAATGACCTCCAGCTGTCTGTATGGTGCAGAAAACACAGACAGCGTGGAGAGAATGAGTCAGACGGGGGCCCTGATAATCAACCGGTCCACCAGCAGATGTGAGAACACAATTGGACATGTTAACAATTTGACACCCCTGCATGTGGGGAGCTTTATATTCTTAGAATAAGAGACTGTCTTCATAATAAGGATTACGATGCGTATAAAAATGTGCCTGCTGGTGGAAAAAAAAAAAAAAAAAAACAGGCGCCGCTCAGAAGCCCCAATGAATTCTTTGCTATCCACCAAATGACAGTAATAGCCTTGATACCTATCAAATTTGTCACAGATTTTTGTTGCGAGACAAAGGGTCAGGCTCCAAGCATTACCTCCTGTTATACAGTCTCATATTTTTACCTCAGGATCCCAATCCTGCTCCCAATCAATGTAACCAAAGCGACACACGGTAATCAAAAACTAGCCGCAGTCTCATAGCAAAGGAAACATATGCCAAATTCAGTGGCTTATACTGAAAGATTACTGTCATATCAGACAGCTGGATGTTCTTGGAGTAACTCATCCCTCCCTTAGCCTGAAGTAAGCATAGTTTCAAGACACTCTCGCTCAGTCTCTGGGGATAAATCCTCCATTGTGCTCCTTGGAGGAGTGTTTCGTATTAAATCACACACAACAGACACCTTCCCCCCTTGTCTTTGAGTGCCTGTCCTGAAATGTCTTCCCAGGAGAAGATGACAATGCTGTATTGTTTTGGAACCTACCTTCCCCAGAACGCAAGACTCTAATTAAAATGGAATTTCATAGAACAGGGCCAAACATCCACTGTCTCAAGGTATGGAAGTAGTCTGAAGGTGCTTGTGAAGAAGCTCTCATTAGATCTAGGCATTGAATGCTGGATGATAGACACCTTAAATGCCTCCTAAGTGGAGATTTCCCTCCCCTCCTCTATCAAGGTCAAACGAGCAACTGCGATTCTGTGTTTAATAAGGTTTGGGTCAACCACAGGAGGCATTCCTGGAAACGTCTGTGGCTTGGAAGTGTAAGTCAGGTGGTCCATGGTTCAAAGCCTGGCACGGTTCATCAGACACTTGCTCACAGGAGGATGTCTCCCACAGCTATCTTATTCACCTTATCCAGGCAATCACACAAAGTTTTATTGAGGAGAGGAAACCAAGCATGGCACTTTTGACGCCATCACAGAGTTTCTTCATCATATCTGTGGTCTCAAAATCTGTGGTCTTAAAATATGTGTGTGTGTGGTGCTTTGTTTTCTCCTTTTTATTAAAGATAAGAACCCAGCAGAATGCTAGAATGCTCTTGTAGTACCCTGACAATTTTCAGAGCCAGAGACGTATTGATCACTGCTTATAACAAAATGGTTTGGTATAAAAAGAGGCAGAAAACAACCCAGAACCATGAAAACAACACAGAGCAGTCAGCCCAGGACTGACTGGTCCAGCTCAGGACTGGAAACTGACGCTAAAACAATATAACTGTAACACAGAAAATACTGAGATCAGCGGGAAAGTGAAAAACACCAAGATAGTTAGTTAACCCCTTATATCTACATTGGACTACACTTCAGTTTTTCACCCTCATAACTGCATTACACTCATAAATAACATCATAGTTTCATAGTCCCTAAAATAGAACCCTGGGGGACTCCACAAAAACTTACCAGCTAAACTTACCAGATAATTTTGCATTAATAACAGAATACTATACATATGGTTCAAAATGTTAGCTCATCTGATATATAAGATATGAAGTGCTATATATATTATATGGACAAAAGTATTTAGACACCTGCTCATTCATTGTTTCTTTTTTTTTTTAAGGGTAAAATAACAGTTGGAATAACTTTCTACCGTCTCTACTGTCTAGGAAAGTCTTTCTACTAGATTTTGAAGCAGTGCTGTGATGATTAGATTGCATTGAGTAGCAAGAGCATTAATGAGGTCAGGATATTGAATCATCACCATCACCCTACCACATCCTCAACTCTCCAACTTGTCCCAAAACATATTGGATGGAGCACCATCATTCCAGAGAGTACAGTGCCTATGCCTGGTCAGTAGGTTTATGTTTATCTGCTCCAAAGAGTCCTAGTCTATGGCAATAGTTCTTTACAGGGACTAGATAAGTTGTGTGTGTACTAATTTGAAAACTGGATATATATATATATATGTATATAGACTTTCATGAGGAGAGTTACGGAGGTATTTTCATGAACACAGTGATATAAAATCTCTACTTTTTGTATGAATGTTATTAGTACTTATTCTTATTAAACACGTACTGCCAAGATAAGGAGATTTTAATTAAATGAATGGAGAAATTAACTGAATGAAGGGTGGTGCAGTTTACCGAAAGCAGTTGCTCCCATGTCAGTATATTGACTGATAGCTAGTTGATGTAAGATTCAATCAAACTGTAGCCTAGCCAAAACAGATAGTAAACCACAGACATCACCAGCAGCAACTGGACTGTCACGTCTCCCTCAATACTCCTGTTTCACTTCAGGGAGTGGTGTTCAGCAGTACGCTTCACATGTTGTTCTAGCTCACCGTGTCTCACATCGGCATGTAGGTACATGTGTTTCACTGCGGCTGCTGCAGTACAGCACGTCTGCACGTCTGCGCGGCTGATTGACCCCACTCCATCTCACTTCACCCTGCCACTTCCATTCTTCATACATCTGCTTTAAGGGTTTAGGCAAAAAAGGTGGGGTGTGCTTGACTTCTCACGGGCATCCACGCTAGCCTAATCAATCTCCCATTCCCTGAAGTGTGGAGGACCACGTCAGCAGGCCCGATAAGAGATCTAACACCAATAGAGGAGGCTCAATAGTAGGCGAACCAATCCGGCAAGCGGGTCCTAGCTGCTTCTGATGGACAGATTAAGTCTGTGATGTAATAACAACCTCTGATAAGCACAAGGTGAAGAGGAGGATTGATGGAGACCAGGGGGAATGGGGCCCTTTCTTACAAGAAAAGCCATGTATAGGCTTATATATGAAATGGTTAGAATTATTTTTTTATCCCAAAAATACATGAATAAATTTTTAGATTGCAAGTAATAACACGTTTTGCTCACGTGTCAAAAACCGCATGTGCTGTGAGGACTGTTTCGCAAGCTGTTCAAGCATACTCATTACCAGGTCTGTGGTGAGTGCTCATTTACAGAGACAGATTGTAGATTTGATTTCTGATGTATTTGAAGATAGGATTGCAAAACTTTGGAGAAAGGCCCAGTATTGCTCAGGATTCCTGAACCTCTCAAGGTTACATAATTGAGCACCCTCTTTTACTGTAGGTGGTGAATTTCTGCTGGGATGCATCATGCCAGCCAACCTTGGCCTTTGACCCACGTAGCAACGGCAGTCCTACTCATACAATTCCTGAAAGGAACCCGCCAGCAACCCCTCAAAGTCTAAATAACTGCCTTCAATCGCCTGTATCATAACTCCAGGAAGGAAAAAGAGCTTGTGCAGAGCTTGACTGATTAGGGACATTGTAACCTATTCCCTAGCTCTGCCTTTCATGTCAGTTTTGAAAGGAAAGACTCTATGTCCTAGTGTCTCCTTGATGTCCAATGCATGCCCATGTTAATTTCAATTTCATGCAAATTCTTCTTTGGCATCAATGAAATGCACCCTGTGCTGAGGCTGGAGCTGCAGGAACAGGCAGGATCAGCTCAACATATGGTAACCATCTAAATGGGCTTAACCTGTGTTTGGTGATGACGGGTTCATAGGGTTCATAGTGGGTATTTTAAAGGACCCTGTTAAGATATGTCATAGTTTTGTTAACAAGTGGACCTAACAAATGCTGGTTCCTTGAAGTGTTTCTGTAGTCATTCTAGGTTGTGTTAAGTTTCCCAGGGTGTGATTTAGCTTAATTTGACCCAAAATTTGACCCAAAATCTTTTTGCCATATAAACAAAATCTATTGTGTGCAAAATGTGTTATATGACATTTGTTCAGACTGATGACTGATGATCCTTCACTTCATATTTGGCACCATTAAAAAGGTGCTGGCACTATTCCTATGTTGATGTCTGAAAGCATATAGGGTGTGTGGGCCCACCATGAAATAGTTGCTTTGAGCCAAGGCAGGAACAAAAGCCAGGCTAATGTTGATAGATTCAAGGCTGAAGCGTGTTAGTTTGCCTTTAATTACTACACTTTAAAATACCAGGATTAAATACAAATGGAAAGATGCCAGATAATGGTTGTTATCTTTCCCTGATGTTATGAAAAGACACTATGCAATCTACTGGTAATTACCGTACCAGTAAATACCAGGGCTGTACCCCTCCCTCTCCTGTGTTCCAATTTACAGTGTGTCCATATAAAGAATGTGAAGACATTTTTAACTAGGAAAAAGTAAAATACAGGCACATTTGAGGCATGTAACATCATGTCCTTGTTCATAATTGAATGAAGAGTTTCTTAAGCAATATGTTACATGCAATAACCACAACCAAGACCAAGACTTTCACCCAAATACGTGGTGAAACATGTGTGTGTATATAAACTCACACACAGAATTGCACAAGTGATTGAGTTCTTCCCAATGAAATGACAATACTCCCATCAAGACCCTTGAACGTGTGGAGGATAGATACATGTGTGGGTGTGTAAATGTACACGTTCCTTTCTCGGACCACACAGAACTTCGTGCTGACTCTCTGGCGTCAGGATAGCCTGAGGAGGGCGGCCCATCCATTATTATCAGCGGCAACTGACAGCGTGTCTTCTCATGGCTTACGCAGAGGAAACGTCTCGCTGACTTACATCCCCTCCAGGGAGGTACAGAAGGAACAGAGGAACACAATGGGGTATTTAACTTCGACACCATCATCCCTGTCTCTGCAGTTCATGGCACTTGAATGCAGAGATATTGATGTATCGTGGTAATAGGGGAGCGAGAGACAAAGGTGCATTGTGCGAGGTGTTGGCAGTAAGCTTGAGGTTACAGGAGTGAAAATCTCTTCAGAAGTGAAGCGTTTTCTCTACTAAAAGGAACTTGATTAACCCAATTCAGTTACATTCAGTAAGCAAAAACTATAGTTTAGTTGTTTAGTGTACACAGATGTTTCTATTTTACTGGCCTATTGAAGTGATGTAAACTATAATAGTAATGCTGTGTGGGCCTACATGCAGGGTTTAAGGGGTTTAAGGAGTTAAACAAACACATTGCACTTAAAAGGCTCTGCAACAGCATTGCATAGTCCACATTTCTAGGTTTTTTCTCACAATGGAAACTCTAGAAATGTCTTTATTGACAATCAGATCAATATAATCATGCATTGGCAGTCAGAAAAATGAAATAATGTTTTTTTTGTAGTATTTGAGCATTACTATGTACTGCTGTATGTGAACCAAGATATACAAACTAATTTCTTAGGACTTCCAAAGTGTAAACAACAAAGCCACACATGCAGTATTGGCTATATTTAAACCCCAGTTACTTTCATTGTGTAGTTCTAACATTACATTCATTGCTGTTTTATTTTTTAATTTATTTTAATTATACCCCACAAAACCGAAAACCTAGCAAGTGAGGCTGGAACATACTCCTGGCTTTTTAATTGTGAAAAAAATGACCTTAAGGACCTTAAACTTACCACCAACTCAACACTTGGGAAACATACTGTCAGGTTTTACACAACAGGCCCTTTGTGAGATGGGGTGGTATTTCAAAAGACTGTAGGTGATGCTGAATGTTCTTTTTGATCCACTCTCCTTGCCTTAACATATGTCTTAACATAGCATTGTTTTAAGCATTTAATTGCTGAATAATAATATTACAACATACAATTACTAATTAGTATTCATAATATAACTAACACATTTGGGCTTTTTGTTTGTCTCTTACTTTCGTGTTTTACCCTTGATTCTTCACCACCCTTGTGGCAACACTTTTTTTTCAGGAAGTGATCTAAAAGGAAGTTGGACCTGGACGTAAGGGAAGATGCTGTCAACTACTTGTCCTGCTTTCCAGATAATGAACTAAAAGTAGATGACTACGCTGTATCAACATTTGTCTCTACTTCCTCCGACCAAGTCAATATCAATGGGATTCCATTGTAGCAAGGAGGAAAGAGGGCAATGAATAAGTGGTTACATCCTTTTAACAAAGTTATTTGGATCTAGTGATTACTTGTGTTACTTTGTATAGCCTGTTTGTTTAGCTATTTTCAGCCTGCATTAATGCTTTATCTCTTGCTATTTTTCATCTTTGTATGAGCATATTTGAAACAGAAAGAGCTTGTTGGATTTAGGTATCTGTAAAAAAGGAGCTGTGGCCAGGGAAGGAGCATGGTGAACATGTGGTATATGTTTTTTCTGCACATATTGTACCTGTTCTTGTTTATAGAGTTAAAACAATGTTTGAGACCGTTCCGCTTCTGCCTATAGGAATGAAACAGTAGGTGCCACACACATACAGACGCACACTTTCTGGCACATGCTAGTCCATACATGTGAGTGCATACAAGAGCACGTCCTCCGAACTTAAATGCTTAAACAGAACAACAAAAATGTTCTGAGTTAATTGAGTTATCAGTCCAAGAAGGTTTTTAATTGCTTCATACAGCTAAAGTCTTTCAGCAGTCTCTTTAACAAACCACAAAAAATATGTTATTGTACGTTTGCAGACAGCGGCACATTTACCTTCTAGCCACAAGGCATCTTTATCTCGCCTGGTCCACTGTGTACAAAGTTGGAGGCTTTCAGTAGAATACTGAGGATAATGTCATGTTGGATCCTGTCAGTGGAGTTACTGAGGTAAAGGATTTAACACTGGTGTAACTAATGGTATCACATTATTTGGTAAAACCCTCAGGCCTTGGACTAACACTACATTTGGCCTTACACACTCTACTTTGTGACATTGGCCTCTAGCAAAAACGTTGAATTTGTCTCTGACAGAGTGTGGGAGAAAGAGCAAGATGCCTTTGGACTTGGCCTGCCTTAGTACATACACTATGTGTCCAAATGTCTGTGGACACCCTTTCTAATGAATGCATTTGGTGCAACATCCAACATCCTGACCTCACTAACACTTTTGACATCAAATGCAATCAAATCCTGACACAATGCTACGGAATCTAGTAGAAAGTAGAGACAGTTACTCCAACAAAAGCAAAATACTCATACTCACTAAAATAATTTTTATTACCCTTAATCTTGTAGAAACAATGAATTTTGTCTTTATCGTGTATATGCATATTTATTGTAATATATTATATATTATTTAACATGAATTAAACAATATATACAATATACACAATATATTCTCACTGTCACATAAAATCTTTGTATGTCCCAAATTGCAGCTTTGCAAAAGAAGGGATACAACCTTCTTAACATTCAATGAAATTCAGTGTAAAATGGCATTTTGGAGCATTTCTATTGGTCCATTCTTCATGAAATGAAGAACAGATTCAGATTATTGTAAAAGTTGAAAAACAGCAAAAAATTACAGTGAAAAAAATATATATTATATATATATTAATATACAATTATGTTATATTAATACATAATCTTCTGATGCACTATTAAAGAAATACTAACAGACTCTGGTGTCATTTTTATGCAACAATAAAGCAGTTGTTAGAATAGTAGTATTATATTTTGGGGGGGTTGGGGATTTACTCTAAGCTTTAGCCCAGGATGGCTTAAAGTTCTCAGTGTTGCACTGGGCAATGTGGGTACTAGCCTCCCTAGGGTCCAGACAAGGTCTTGTGCAGAAAAACAAAGAGAGGCCAACCATCATTTGAAAGAAGCCACCGAGTTCAGTGACTGGAGAGAAGGTGAGCCATTCAATAGCAAAAACTTTCCATAGAACTGGCGCGTGTATGTCAGGGTGATTAGAAAGGGGACATTACTTAAGGAAAAAAATAACTTCAGAAACTGGCCTTGTCAGAATGTTACGAGGTGATGAGACACAAATGGAATGTTTTGGGCCAAATTCAAAAAGCTAAATAGAAAGTTATTAACCTTATTATGTTTCAGGCCATTCCTAAACAAACACCATTACCAAAGTAAAGTATGGGTGTAGCAGCATCAGGTTGTGGGGGTGCTTTTCCTCAACTAGGCATCTTGTTAAACTGAAGGACAGATGGATGGTGCAAAATACAAGGACACTGCAAGACAATCTGCTTACAGTGAAACAACTAACAAAAAAAACCCCACAAACCTTTGACCTTTTAGTTGAATAGTGATCCCAAGCACAATCTTAAACGACATAGAAGTGGTTGAACCACACCAAGGCAAACGTTATACAATGGCCAAGTCAAAGTCAAGCTCTGAAGCATCATAGCAGTCTGTCTAAACCGTATGCAAAGCTGGCGAGAAAAGACTTTGCTAACAGACTTAAATTTGTAAAATCATTTAGCAAGTGAATACTTATGCATGTGGCATGTTTGTATTTCTGTTCTGACAAATATCTTTAAACTTTGACTTTAAGATCATTAAAGACCTTGGATTACAATAAAGGTACTGACTCGAACAATATGTCCAAGTGTGATTTGGAATTCAGACAAATATGATGACTTTTAAAGACGGTCAAGACTTGTGGTTGAAACATGAGTAAATGTACGCTGATAGAATTGCTTGGAGGTACATAACGACTCTGTGATGCAAAAAACTCAGATTTTCAGGCACATAAAAAAGAAAACAAACCTTAGCTTTCAGTGGGAGTCAATGTAAAACATTTATTCCAGGTCATTTTGGAGCATTTCTATTGGTTTAGTCATCATAAAATTTTGACCAAATTTTGTTATTTCAAAAATCTTAAAAAAATGTTTTGGATGTATTTGATGTTTTGGTTGTATTTTTTTGGATGACCTCACAAAATGGTCACACCAAGTACAAAAAGGGTCACACCAAGTACAATGCCACTCATCAAATGATGAAATGGGTAAAGCAGTAAAGAGGTTCAAGTGATGCCATGACCACCACAATCACCAAACTACAAGTCATGGGACGATGTGTGGGAAATGTTTGAAGACTGAACATTCAACCACTAAAGGAGGTCTGAGGAAAGTAGTAAAATGTGTGGAAAACCAAGTGTGGACTGTGTTAAAAGGCATTAAGGTTAAAATGCAGATTTGTATTTGGGAAGGTTCTGTGATTATTACAAACAGCAATACTTTTTTCAACACAGATATATATAAATTTCATAAAATTCAATTTATTATGAAATAGAAAAGAAAGTGAATATCATTTCTAGTTTACAACAAAATATTAAATAACACATAAACAATGGGTAAATCATAATTCCCTGATTTAGTTACATAAGTCTCTTTTAGAAGAGAGCCCACACAGAGCCTGGCAGTGAGAGCAAAGGGCATTGAAACTAGCATGTATAGTGGTATGAAAGACCAAGTCTGTGAAAAGGGTTTGTTTGTGTGTGTGTGTGAGAGAGAGAGAGAGAGAGAGAGTAAGTGAGAGACCCCATAAGTCAGGGGTCGTGGCAACTAAAGCCTCACCTGGGAGGGGTCTGCTGTTTTTCTCCCTGGTTACTGTTGCCATGTTACCCACCGTAAGCTTTACAGGACAGTACCTGACCACATGGCTCCAGACACACAGCATGGCTTCCACGGCCATGACCTCTCACCCAGCAGGAGTCATGGGGCAGAGGTCACATAAACACACATGGACGTGCACACACTCTCAAATGAGAGTGCAAACAGTCATGAACAAATAACATACACACACACGTGCACACACACACACACACACACGTGTGCATATACACAGTACTCATGTATCTAATATCAGTACACTATGTTCTTCTGCAACACTTGCTTGTATTGTTATAACTAGTCATTGCACAGAAATGGAGCAAACGGTACAGCACAATAGAGCGTATTAGAATACCTCAAGTGATTTTACGACCCATCGTAGGTTAGAAAAGGATGTCTACAGGAAATCTGCAGGCCCGGGTCAAGAATAATAAGTTGATTCGGCATGTCTATTCACTGGAGAAAAAATGTTCGGAAAGAAGGATTCAGTGCGAGACAGAGTCATCATTCCAATGGGGTGGAGGAGGAGGGGGGGTGCTCAGACAAATGCCAGGGAATCAGACATTTCATCATTTGACCAGAGGCTATTGATGCAGACGGTTCTGTTAACAACAATTTCAAAGTCATGTTATAGGCCATGTGAATAGGAGGGACCACTGCAGGTAATGCGTGGCTTTTCTGATGGAGTAGAAGGTGTGGACGCTCTGCTAAATCAGGCCATAAAACAAGTTTGTATTCTAGCCAGTGAAGTCTTTCTTTAACTGGCAACATCATTTAAGTTTAACACAGTTTCAAAATCATTGTGATACTCAACTGACCTGTGACAGGGAGAATAGAGTCTCTGCCATTCCCTCTCTGGGATTGGCATGCTGCTAACTGCACTAAGGGGTAAGGGTGCACGTATTTGTCACTGAACAGTGTACAGCGAAATGTGTCCTCCGCATTTAACCCATCTGGTAGTGAACACACACTCACACGCATACATGTGTTAGGGGCAGTGAGTACACACACACACACAACCAGAGCGGTGGGCAGCCAACTCCAGCGCCCGGGGAGCAGAGAGGGTAAAGGGCCTTGCTCAAGGGCCCAACAGTGGCAGCTTGCCGAGCCTGGGAATCGAACCCACAACCCTGTTATCGAGATCCCGGCGCTCTAACCGCTGAGCCACTGCCCCTCTATGTAACTATGTAACTGCAGGACGACACTTGCGAGAAGGGTGGACGAATCTACCCCCCCCCTCAAAAAAAACCCCAAAAAACACAAGGCCAGGACAGCTCTCTTGGACTCCCAGCAATTGATGTTTGTGGCATCACCAGGGATCGATCTCATGATTTCTCCACGACAGGGTTAATGCTTAAAGCAGCATTATGCAACAATTGATATTTCTTCCTCCTGGGCTCCCCCTTTAGTCAGTAAATGTAGTTCATATTTTGATCCACCACTAAAGGAAACAGTTTTCTCATGCATCTCTTGGCAGTGTTGTCCTGTCCACCTCACCAAAGTTACATAGTGCAGTTAGCAGCATGCTAACTTCAGAGTAGCAACGATAGAGGCACTCCTTATTCTCCTTATTACCTTATTACAGGTCAGCATCAACATGATTTTACACCACTCAGGTGTTTTACAGTTTTTTTTATGGTAGCCAAACTGTGTAACATACAGAATCATAAGCGCATAGAGTGTATGTACAGTATTTGAGTGTCGGCCCATGTACAGGTCTTTGCAGTTTTAGAGGTTAATGCATTAGGATTTCACTTGGTTTTGTACAGTATTTGTTTTCACAGATTATGTGTGTGTGTGTGAGGGGCATGGAGTAGTGCCGGGTAGTCAGTTAGTGGAAGCGGCAGTGTAGCGGCACTGTACGGTTAATCCGCTGGCTGTGGAAGGCAGTCCAGCCGGAGCTCCCCGAGAGAGCGGCGCAAAGAGAGGGACAACCTAATCTGCTTTACTGCGTCAGCCTCTATGAGTCGGGACCAGGACACAGCCTGCCGCCGATCATTCAGTGGGGACACACACAAACACACACACACACAGTGTAAGGCTCACAAATTGGGCTCTGTTACTCAGTCATACAGCCATATACAAATGCCATGTTCATTTTAAGGTTGTAAGAAAATATTAATATAATGAATGGTGTGTTTCTTGATACTATGACAGTTTTCCTAAAATTTTGTTTAAAAAAATTGCTAATAATATTGCAATATATCACAACATAATGATTATCATTTATAGCTCCTGTATTGTTATACATATCTCATCGTCAGGTTCTTGTCAATACACAGCCCTAGTTCAGCACTAGCTGAACACACGCATGTACACACACAACAGTAAGGGATAACCCAAACTGAGCATTAACATGGAACGCAAAGATATACACATACAAATACAGGAGAGCATGACAGGACACAAGCATTATCATGAAGCTACACACAGTTTCAAACACATCTCCTTTGTACAAGGACTTATTATTCCAGATGTCTCCTAATTCATATATTCATATATTCATCTAGTTAATAATAAATAACGAGCAGGAAAGGTAATCAGTGCTCCTAATATACATGGACAATTCTATCCCATGTTAGCTCATACATTTACACACATTCTCAGTTGCACTTGGGAATAAACACCACTCCACACCATTCCACATGGCTGATTCTCACACTTTTTGAATCCTGTTTTGCCAATAGTCCTTCCCTATACCACTCCTCCAGTCCACCTTAAATGAAGGCCCTCCCCTAAACTTCAAATCCTGGCTGTAAAACCTTTTCTCAGCGGTCTCTCACTGCCATCTACAGAGCCTTTCCCAGAACTGCAGGCAGAAAAGCTCTTAAGGTGGACTGAATGAATTCCAAAACCCAAAGCCACTGGAGATAATTCAAACATGATTGCATGTGCTACACCAATCATACATTTTCCTGTGTGGGAAGAAAGTGTCATGACACACAGACCATCCCATGAGACACTGGGCTGTAAAGTATTGATTGCCACTATTCTACTAAATACAATAAACAGTATAGATGCAATACAATACAATACAAAATTGAATAACATTGTCCACTAGGGGGCATGTAGTTGTGTTGGCCAGTGCTGAGGTGGCAGCAGGTCAACCATGGATGGGCATTGTCCTAGAGACAGTAGGATGTTCTGGGGGCTGGCAGTCAGGAAATATCCTATTTGACAGACACAGCATGGGACATAGTCTCAACAGAGCTGCCTTCCAGGCCCGGCTTATGCTTAGCATGCCAGATGACATTGCAAATTTGAAGTTTTCTTCTTTAGTCAACACTTTGAATTTGTTATAAGAATTAAAGAAAAAAAATAGTTACAGCATGTATACAATGCGAGTTAAGAGTCAGCTTGAGTGAACTTGAACTATAGTAGTGGACTGGAAGAAGAACCTATGGCAAAGATCTTCCAGGTCACAGCTGCTCAGCCGAAGCTTCCCAGCACAATCCTGAGAGCTGCCTTACACACTGAGGGCTGGCAGCACATGGGTTTGATGTCAGAAGCAAAACAAAGGCCAAAGTGAACTTGATAACAGAATGGGCCGCTGTGGATCATGGAATGATACATTCTGCTTATCTCAGAGGCCTTATGATGATCAAAGAGAAAGAGATGAAATCACCCTAATTCCCTTATCTCCTTAAGGGAGAGGAGAGCAAGACGAAGAGATATGTAGAGAGAATGAGAGAAGCCTTAGAGGTTTGAAAACACAATGAGAAGATAGGGGCTCTGCGATTAGAAGCACAATAACCCAATGAGAGAGGGTAAAGATAACCTAGATATGAAACACATCAGGAAATCCTGTACTTTAGCAGCAGAAGCACGTCAATGGGGGGCTATGCCACACACCAGAAGGATGAACTAGTCCGTTGGTCATGTTGCAATCCATGTTGAGAGCATTGGGGCATGTAATGTAATCAGCCATTCTAATGTGATGTAATTCTAAACTAAACTGTATTTTGAACTGACAGCTCTGTAAATGCAGGATTAAGGGGTATATAGCTACAATACCTAAGTGTGAATAAGATAAATGGGATGACAGATCATTATGGTACAGTTGGCGTTATTGATACCAGATGGAGGCTGTCAGTTTGAGCTTAAAGGGGCATGTTGAGTTGATGGTCCAAGGAAAAGCCTCGAGTGACATGATGGAAAAAGGATTTTCCAGTTTATAATAAGTGGACTTTACAGAAATCGACTTTTTCCACTGAGTTGTGCTTTGAACAACTCTGGCAGCCACTCCTCAAAAGATGAAACAGGCTAAAAATGAAAACAGAAAGTGAACATAAAAACACTCAATGTAGATGACAACAGACTTCCAACAACCTACAGACTGCCACTGCCACTGCCAGCTACAGAGGAGATGAAGTCCATTCAGTCATTTGTTTGGGTATTGTGGATCAGGCAAGGTTCCAACGTCATACATAATGTTATCATGGTCCATCTAAGCAATTGAGTTCTATCTCAGCATCACAATCTGTGCGTAATACTATTAACAAGTGATTCGTCTGTTTTCCTCATTGTCATTAGAGCATATCTCAATAACATCATAAATACCTCTGGTCCTCTGTGTGCAAGCAATGGACCACATGCCTGGGCACTCTAGATGCCATGGCTGGAAATCTGACAATATTCTTGGAAGGTCTTGCCAAAGAACAAAATAGCAGCTACAGAAATATGGGCCAGTGTGCTGATAAATTAAAAGGGGGTCATGGGAATGACTAATTGCTTCCAGCCTCAAAGGCCAGGAGCTAGCAGTACATTATTATGCCTCATTATGACTGCGTGGACACATCACATTGTCGTTCACATAAATTGGACTGACGTTTGTGTACTATAATCTCTGGGGAGATTGGCTTCGTCATCACAGTTCTGACACGAAATGGGAGAGCCCTGGATTCTGTCCATCTGTGCAGTGGTGGGAAGTCCCTGCCATAGCCAGCTGTAGACCAAACAGGTTTTGTTCCAGTAGCTTAAAAGCCCATCTGGGCCTTTATTTATGTTTTGCTGAGAAGAAGAGCTGATCTGATTTATACTCATCATGGTGACAAAAAATCGTCTTAGATGGGCATGTTGTCTCCGTGGTACTTCAGGAGTACCAGTCCAGAAGCACGTAATAAAGGTCCTTGGAGGCATATGGTGAATAAAATCAGGTGTGTTATAGCTAAGCCTCTCAGGTTGATGAGCTGCCATCTTTGGCCCACACTCCCTCCCAGCTGGTATTTTCTGAAGCTTTGCCCTTGACAGGTCTGACAGGTGAGTGCTGCCTGCAGCTGCGAAAGAGACAGTGAGTCATAGGCTGTATCGTTACCCTAAGTGGGCCTGCTGTGAAGAACATGGAGCATCACAGCTTGTAGACATAACCAGTCAAGTAACACTCCTCACATGTGGCTGTGAGGCATGCCAAGCACCAAAGCCTCAAGAGCTGGTTAAGCAACTTTGTGGGAGAGAATTTCTAGACAGTACTTTGTCTCATTTTTGACCACTGCCCATGGGCCGAGTGTCTTTGTTTGCTGTGGGAATAAACAGATCGTGCTTTGCTGTCTCCAAACCTCCTAACCACTCTTTAGTGTCTACTGAGAAAGAATGTATCCCTTATTGGAGACAAGACCCTGTTAGAATGCTAATCTGACTCTAGTGTTGAAGTCCTAGAACCTAGTGACTTGATTAGCCACTTCTTTTCCCTTGAGTCATGCACTAGCTGACCACCCAAAGTGAACACAGCCAGATTGGAGGGCCAGTGGCCTAGAGCTCAAGGGTGTGGGGTGGGGGAAGTCGAGGGGTCCAGTGACCGGTGGAAGGAAGTATTCGCTTACCACTGCAGACTAATCGCCAGGTCCCTGAGGTCACGGTGTGCATTAAGAACAATCTTGCACAGTTTAAAATGACATACTAATCCCCAGAGAGCTGAGTTTTGTCCGAGCAAAAGCTAATACCCCTTCAGTTGATCCGAGGAGGAGATGATGGATGAGAAGAAGGAGCTTGAGAAGACCAAGATCCTGGAGCACAGGTACTGAAGATCAAAGTCCCTAATCGTATCCTCCTCAAAAGTACCGTTAGGTTCAGTCTTCATGGGGCCCCACTCTGGGGTCTTGTCACAGAACAGGGGGCACCAAAGAGGAGACAATTCTGGCTGTTTGGAGGGGGAAGGGGGTTGTGGAGAGAGTGGCACTGTTGTCAGCACCTCCTCTCATGTCCATTAAGGTGATAAGACTTCCATTGAACCATTGCCAAGGGAAGATAATAGGAGCTCTGACAGGAAGGCCCTGTGAAGAAGCCGCCTGATGAGGCTGTGCTACGCTCCCCACTCTGCCCGTTCCTATAGCCGCTGCCATCCCCCATCACCCCCTTGTCTTTATCTCCAGTGGATACCCCCCTTCTTTGGACCAGAACCTTTTATCCCCTGCCAGCACATGCTGGAGTGCCACATGGCCTGGGGTGCATGTCCCTGACTAGTCATCTCTCCTTAGCCAATCAGACCCCTCTGGGGTCAACGTGCTTTGTTGCTTTAGCCAATCATTCATACCTTTTGCTGCCTGGTGGTAGCAGGACAGGACAGTCCAGGACAAGAACTTGAGACTTGATGCATTGTCAGTGCATGTTTTGCCAAACCGGATGCAAGGCAACATCTAGCAAATGTGAGCACGAGCACATGGTGACACACAGTAATAAATAAAATGGACCGTTACACAAACAACTGAGACACTAATGTACACAAAAACATCCTCTTGTCTCTTGTCCGTGCATCTCTCATCCTTCCCCTATTTCTCTTTTTCTCTCCCTCAATGCGCCTTACACACACACACACACACACACACATACATACGCACACAGTTTCTCTTAGTCAGCTGAGAATGGCTCTTTGATCTACTGTAGGGTTAACCACACTCTCTGGGCCTCGCTCAGTGGGTAGTGTGCCTGGGTCTGGTCTCTATTGTGATCTGTACCAGGAGATATTCCTTTGAGGCCTCACACTCCTCAGAGGCTGCACTTAAAAAGGTCTGTTCACAATCTGCCATATTGAAATTATTGTTCTATTTATCTGGTGGACCATACAGCCACAAGAAAACATTGGGGCGCCACTGCACCAGAAAGTTTAAACCAGAAAAATGTCAGCGACACCCCCCACCCCCTGGGCTTTCCCAGCGATTTTGGTTAGCCCCATTTTTCACAATGCCCTAAACAGTGGCACTCAAAATGCAATGTTACCAGTAGACCTTAGATCACACAGCCTTTGTAAAACAAGACATATAATCTTTACTAGAAGTGTCTAAACAGACACATTTTTTCACTTCCAGTCCCCAAACTCTGAGTGTCTTTGTTAAAACACCACCTGTAATATTCATATCATAAATCCACCAAGTGGTTCACCAGACAAGACAAGAATTGGTTCTCTTTTTGAGAATTGGTTCCTCCCAGTGTTAATTCCTCACTTTTGCTCCTAGCAAGGGTCTGTACCAACTGATGAGAGACCTGCTAGTTAAACTGGTCAACTTTGTTATTGAACACTGCAAACAAGTCCAAATTTGCACAGACAAATTTGTAATATAAGACACCGAAATATTTGGACAGTGTCCCAGAAGCATGATCGGTCTCTGTTTCTCATTATCTTGCCACAGTTGCGTCCTCGACTTGGATGGACGGAAAGGATGGTCAAGCAGAAGGGTAGACGCAGAGATGGGAAGGAAAGGACAAGAACTGACCTAGTTTGAGCTCTGCCAATGTGGTTTATTTTCTTTATTTGGTATGTTTATGGGCTGAGAGAGCAGGAGTGTGCTCCTTGTTGTTTCACATCGCCTCTGGGTCCAGACACTTGGCAAGGACTCAGAGTCATATTCAAAGAGGCCTAGGAATAGAGCTGAACTGAACCTCATGGTCCATGCAGAAATGCTACGACCTGTATGTCCACTGCTTGTTAACCCATAACCCGTCCTTGTTTGTCCAGTTTGTCAGAAACAGTTTAATGTCCCATCATTTGTTTTCTGAAACAGTGGAGGGATCTAGAGTAGAGTCTGAGTGCTTGTTCATTTTCTCCATCCTTCTTTTGGTCTGCCTTAGTAGGCAGTCTTCTTATTATTTTACTTACAAACACATCAACCTTTGGATAATAATGAATGTTTTTTATACATTTCATCCTCTTTCTCACATTTTCAGGTGAGTAGTCTGTAGGTGGGCCGAAGTAAAGGCTTTAATCTTGGACATCATTCAATTGCTGCACTTGTGCAAATTGGACAAACACCTGAGGATAGTGTGGACACTGTGAAGTTTCTCCAAAGGAACCAACACATAGCAGAGCCATTTGAGGACAATTACAATAACTACAGTACATCCCTAGAGGTGAACCGTGTGCTGCTCAAAACAGAAAGCTCATGTGAAGCAGAACATAGTCTTACGGGCAGAACTGACCTCGTTTGAAAAGTCCTGGAATGAAACTCCTAACACAAGTCCAAGTCTGGCCCACTGTAAGAGCACAACTATGCACCCACCTAAACCTGCTGTGACCTCAGTACATTTTGAGCTTTGATTTTGAGCACGCATAGACACACTAATCATCTGTCTGTGGTGGGGTATTAGCTGCACAAAGTGCTGAACGTATCCCTTGGTAAGGTGCCATTGTGGAAAATCATGACCATCTTGTTTATTTTTTGCACCGTAGATCCAGGTAAAGCACATGCTTGTTCCACAAGGCCAAGCGTCCCGTAGGCTAAGCTGTGGATCTTTTTTTCCGAAGTGGTGGAGGGATCCAGCAGAGTTTGAGGGCTTGGCAGTATCTTCTCCTCGTTCACTAGCTTCATCCTTCCTTCAGTCTGTCTCAGATCTCTAAGAGCTAGTGCTTTAGGACACCAGTCGATGTGGTGCCACTTATCAAAGGAAGGAAAAGTTCAGGGCTGTGAAACCTAAATTAAAAATACCTTGGGATAATCCAATTAGGCTGATTAAAATTACATTCGACCTCATACAGATTTATTACTTAGTTTCATAAATCCCCTCTGATTACAGGAAATTATTATTATTTCCTTTTTTTGGCACAGAGAGGATTGTTCCATTACAATTCCCCTCCACTACCAACATGTGGCTTAAGAATTCGCAACAGGTGTATTCTTTCATGGTGTGTCTGGAAGCAGCCGGTAAAAGCCTAATGTAGGCTCCATGGCTGCCCTTTTTCTCTTTCATGTCTAATAACCACTCTTTTAATGAAGCCTGGGCTTATTTTATAGTTATTAACCATAACACTTAATAACTATATATTAACCATATATATATATATATATATATATATATATATATATATATATATATATATATATATATATATATATATACAGTGGCAGTGGCATACAAATGAAAAGCTTAGCCCAGGGGATGCTAAGAAGATGATCTAATCTGATCTGACACTGTGAAAAACTGAATAAAGGATGCATCAGCATCAAAGAGAGCATCATGCAAACTCTCAAACTAACTCCTCAATGTAGCTGCCTAGCACTCTGAAAATGAAAATAATTGATGCCCACAAAGTAGGAGAAGGCTATAAGAAAACAGCAAAGCAGGGCTCCCAAGCCCTTAGCGGTTCAACCCTCTACCACTATGGCTCGTGGGTTGCGAGTTGAATGCCATCAGCAGCCAGAGTAAGAGAGAGCACAATTGGCCGTGCTTACTCCAGATGGCTAGATTGCGCTCTCTCTCCTGATCACTCTTAAGCGATGTTGGCATGTTGGCTGCCTGGCAATGCCGCATTGGCGGCAGTTAAAAAGAGGCGGTGGCTGGCTTTGCATGTATCAGAGGAGACATACAGTAAGTCCTTATCCTCCTAGTGCCGTGAGCACTGCTAGTGATAGGGGGAATTAGGAACAGGTGGGTTAAATGGCATTACCAAATTGGGATATATTCAACAAATAAAAAAAAAGAAGCCTGGAAGACCAAGATGACTTTCCAAGAGAACTGCAAAACCCTTGACTGCCTGTTTATCTGACTCTGGAGTGGTGTTGCACTTCTACTGTGCAGTGAAACCTGCACAAATATGAACTTCATCACAAGGAGCCTAAAGGTTTTCAAGCAATCTGGCATCCTCACCACAAATTTAGTATTTCTTGTTTGTTGCCTGATGCATTTTGGGAACAGGTCCTTTTGGACTGAGGTGTTTTTAAAGTAAAAATGGCTGCAAAATGAACACCTTTTCAACTGTAAATTAAAAATATGGAGGGATTGATCATTCTTTGGGTAGCTCAGATTGTTTGCATTGTGCCTCCAGCAGTCGCTAAGCAGCTCACTGTTTAACTTCACTGCCTCTCATTCAAACTGAATGACGTCTGGCAGCCTTGATGCTTTCATGGCTGGCACTGTACACACTGGGTTATACCTCACCACACTCTCCTGCCTTCTGTCACAGTAACCTGTCATCTTTCAGATGATGAGACACTGTACTCTTATAGGTCTACTACTGATGTCCTGGTGAAAAGAAAGGTTTGCAAGTTGGAACTTAACCAAGAGAACTTTGTGCATCTGTGTCCCCTTGCATATGGCAGCTATCTGGCTTAATTGCACAGGGCTTCCACCTCTCTTAGCAGTTTAATCATCTTCTGGCTCAGGTCTTTATGTAGGGCCATCTGGAAATGATGTGCTCTCAATTAACTCTCCCCTTCTCTGTTCACGGTTTTAAATGCCCTTCTACCTCTCCTCTAGTCTTTGAAGTATTTTCCAGGTCTACAGCAAACTCAAGTTACCTCCACTGTTGACTTAAAGTTCATGTTAATTTAGGCTTTAAATTTGTTGTATGTTTAGTAGTTATTACTAGCATGCATTACTCATTCCATGACCAATTCCTCTCACTCAATCCGGGTTTGATCTTCAAGCCTGGTTTGTGTTAGGCAAAATGGGGAAAAGAGCAAAAGACAGAATAGATGCTGGAAAAATAAGGACTGGAAGTCAGGTAACACTGGAAGTGCCACCAGAATATTTAACATCCAGCTTGTACCAGCTTGTTTAATATCTGAAAGGTCTGCAACTTAAATTGCCAAACACCTCAGGTGTTGTCAGTATGCCAGGATCTCACACATTCGAAATGAGGACATTAGGGACAGTGCCAAAGCTTCCCCCTGCATACACAGAAGTAATAAATGAATCTATTCCATCTGTTGACCCAGTCCGAGTCGGGTACAGGGGAGAACTAACAAATGTTCATAAAAATAATTAATCAACCTCGTATGGATGGAAAAAGTGATGAGTTCTGCTTCTGCTCATTATTTTCTCGGGGCGGTCGGATCGTGAGCCAGCTTTGTGATTTGCATCTTGAAACATTGTTTATTGGATTGCAGATGTTTTGTAAAAAAGAAAAGCTCTGGTGATCTTCAGTCTGGAGAACGTGGCTTCATTTTTTTGTGGGGTGAAGGCACCATGCATGAAATTGTTCCTCTGAATGTATGACATGTATGAAACATACAGTTTGAGAAGGGCTGGTAGAAAAACTCCTGTGTTTTTGCTTATAATCTGTACTTGGAGTGATGAGAATGCAATGGCTGCCAGATATATTTCCAACAAAAGAAACTTTTCTGATGAGAAACATGTAAGTGGTTCACCAAGTTCTGGAGAATAGTGCTGCCCAGTAGTTGAAGAACTGCTTGAGAAGAAATGTTGAAGGTTTTATACTGTTAAGTGAGTATCGTCTCTACAAAAGGCATACAGTTTAAAGTATGTTTTTAAGGTCTTTTAAGATCCTAATTACCTGGTCAGGACTGTGGCTCATTCACTATCATCATTAAAAAAGACCAGGTGATGCAAATTCTCAAACCTTGTCCCAACAATCAGCAACCATGGACTCCTCTTAGCAGTTGCAGAGCAATTAAAATAATTGCAGAAGCTTATAGCAAAGTGTTTACAAGTAGCAGTTTCCTGCCATGTCATGTTTCCCTAATCTATTAATGAAAAGCGCAAATATAGCAGTGTGTTGTGTATCTACCAACTAAACGTGGTAACTGGGGTATGTACAAGCTACCTGGTGCCAAAATATTCTGCCATCCCTTGACAGATCCAGCTCAAGACCAACGTTTGCTGTTTTGGATGGTCTAAGCCGATCTTATATGTCAGGGTGGTTGAAGAGCTGGTCATCCAGGGGAAAACCAGCTGTTGACCAGCATTGTGTATGTTGCATTTGATTCTGATGGACTAACTGGCTAGTTTAGTAAAGCTGTTTGACCATTTTGGACGTCATACTGGTTTACCAGCATGGTCATATTGGTCATGCAGGTCGACCAATGGCCTCCAGACCATCTATATTCTTAGGTTTCAACCACTCTAGAATCTTCCAGGACTTATTCTCAAACCAAGCATTGGTGAACTTTGAGGTATGTTAGTGAAAAGTGTCCTGTTGAAAGGTCACCCAAGCTTCCTTTCTCACAGAAGGCATGTTTTCTCCACACGCTACAGGTTTGCAGTGCCAGAGGAAGCAAAGCAGCCTCAGAGCATCACCGAGCCACTGCAGTGCTTTACTGTAGGCATGCTTCACTTCTCAGTGCATGGTTTATTCTTCCTCCTACTGCTGATCCATAGGCCTGAAAAGGTCCAGTTTTGTTTCATTGCTCCAGATGTGGACATTTGGTCTTCCTTTGAACAACACTGAGAGATGGAGGTAATATAACTAAACAAATGAAACTCATTAAATATTTTTGAATGTCATTGATAAAATGCAGCATATAAAAGCAATTTTCATTTAAGGGAAACATTAGGACACCTCCACATTTATTACCACTTATGGTGCCTAAAATTAGAAATAATTTACAAGTGGAGAATATCTGCCAACAACTACCAACATGTCCAGGTTGAGTCGTTCTAGGAAGTTGTGTAAAGACGTCTCCAACAGTTTCATAATCATGAAACATACTTATTTTCATGGGAGGTGCTGAAACATTACACAGCTGAAGGAATTCTGCCTGCAGGAGTGGGACAAACTTTCTCCCAGTGAGGTAGACTGTTATAGGAAATGTCTAATTGAGGTTATTTCAGCCAAAGGGGGAAATACCAGCTATGAGGGCATAGGGTTTCCTAACTGTTTCCTCAGAAGAAAATTGTATTTCTTTAGTTGTATTCATTTAGGCATATTAGCTCAATCTCTCAAAATTGTATGTTAAAGTTTACATATGTTTAAAGATGTTATTAATGTAATATAGATTATAGGCAATTTTAGCTTATTTGACAGTAAGACAACTTCCTGGAGTCAGTATGTAAGTATAAATGTGTAAATGTGTGCTTCTGTTTATGTTAGCATAAACACCTTTATTAAGCACTTACAAACACCATTGCCAGATCCACCTATGAAGTAAGAATCATTTATTTGTGGGAAAAATGGCCCCAGGTTTTCCAGTCTCTATGTCAAATGGATAACATCATTATATTTCTACTAAAATGATTTCATGAATACATGTTTTTCTCTTGCTGCCTATCAGGGTGATAACTGCACATAACTCCTCTTTGCTCCACCTAGATCTAATTTAGATGACAGACCTCTGGTTATTTTCATTTACAAGTAAAAACACTATATTCATTTGCATTCATTGACCTAATTTTCATTGCTGTTTTACCTCAATGTTTAAGGCTTGCAGGCACAATCAGTTTATTCAGTTTTTCATTTTTATTCCCCAATCAAGATGCAAAATGCATAGGTCAGTTATGATCATGTCCTGATGTGATTTTAATAACACAGTTTTAAGAGTCTAATTAGGTCTGTTTATGATGGAACATCTGAGAACTGACCAGTTCTTTTACACACCTGGATTGCCTATTAATGTGTGCTTACTACCTTTCAGTTTTAATGCTTGTATAAATATATAACCATAGTTAAAAACAATAGTGCCTATTAATTCCAAATGCAATAAAATGATTAGTCAGCCAAATGTTCTGTTAAAAGTTCTGTTCAGGTGAGACCAAAACACAGTGTTTCTTAGCTAAAGTCTGACCAGATTGCAGTGGTATATCCCTCATTTTGGTGTAAAAAAACATATCTTGGGGACAAGATATACTTTTATTTTGGACAAAATTAATAAAGTAAATAACAAATGCACTAATTGGTACTAATGATGAGCAGAGCTTTTTTGTCACATTTAAATGCGTCAGATCATCCACCAATTTTTACCAGTAATATATTTTACAAGATATTACCAGCACTTAAACAAATTGCAGCTTTTAAATAATAATTGTATTGATTGAAGATACAGATTTATTCAAATTAATATCACCTTGAAAATGAGCAATTAGTAATTGCCCCTAATCCAAATAACTGTGTCACATCTAGCAGTAACAAATGTAATCAAACGTTTGCACTACCAGAGTCTGCAACAGCCAAATTTCTTTCCCCAAATCATTAGATTTCTTAACACACAGGGACTGATCTGACCACCTACAAAAAGAATGTTTGCAAGCTGTGATTTCTGCTAAAGGAAGTTTTACTCAGCCCTGATTCTGTAAGGTGTTCAAACCTATGCACAGGCAAAATGTATGATTTTAGTTTTTCATTGTTATTTTATACTAACACTCACAGAACTAAGTAACTGCATTTAGATTTGCAAAATATATGGCATTTTATGATTGATTTGCTAGGAAAGCAGTGTTTACTACTTCTCAATTCAAAATATAAACATTTTTTTAACATCATTTTACCATTTTAAGGGTAACCAAGCCGTTGCATAAGGCTGTGTAATTGTAACATGACATTTACAGCCATTATAAAAATATGTATTTTATGTTTTCATCACCACTTATCATGTATGCATGTTCACAGGAATAGTGGTACAATATAATAACAGCCTCAAACCTGCATAGAACTTGTATACCTTATACCTCCCTATAAATATGGTTACAGTCAAAACAGTATTGTTGCACTTCACAGCCAGAGATGAAACATTGTCTCCAGCACATGTGGATTTTTAAAGGCATGAAATGACCTCTGGGCAGATGCTCAGTGTTTAGATGGCGTGTCAGTGAACCTCTCAAACATTGCATTGACTTTCCTTTCCTAGCAGCACAGCAAGATATAAACATGATTCCTGGAGTTGTTTGCAAATGAAGTGGCTTGAGAGTACAGTTTCCGTACCCTACTGTTTTCCACACAGCTGAATTTTGAGTCAGAAACTGACTACTGATGAAGGGCTAGAGGATGACTAACACAAATTGTGAATGGAAAAAGTCTCTAACTCTTCACTTACACAGTGTAGTGTTGGATAAAGTGATGAGAAAGCCTACACTGTTTTTAGAAAGCCTAGCAACTTTTCTGTGAGCAAATCTGCAGGGCTGAACATGCTCCACCATACAAATAATTTCTGGTCAGTGGTGGATCAGGCAGAGGGAAGTTGATAAACAGTAACAGATGTGCTATGGTCAGTAATAGTTATTATTTATCTATTTATTCATTCATTCATTCATTCATTGTGGCTTCACTGAAAAAACATTTTTTTTGCATTAGACTCTTTTGAAAGTCTTATACACATCAATTAGTCTGCACACAAGTCTTCAATGTTGATTATTCTCAAAATATTATAAAGATGGAAAACAAAACATTGGCTTTCTTTCATATCTGCTGCTGGCAAACTCATTTTCCCCTTGTCTGCAGCTTTATGCATGTCTTTTAAAATGATATGCAAATCTCAACTGACCTCGACTAGACACTTTTGGTAGCCATAATCAAGCTTTATGATCACTCATCTTGGCAGAATTGGTCAAGATGTCCAATTAAATTAGTTGGTTTGCTGGTACAGCCCAACTTTTAAGCACAGTCACTATATGTTTGATGAGCTTGAGGTCAAGACTTTGCAAGGTCATTCCAAAGGCTTAATGTTTGCCTACTTCGTCCATTCCACAGCGACCTTTAATGTGTGTTTGGGTGTTGTTTCAACCACTGAATTTATGATTTGAGGTCATGCTGTGGAATTGTGAAGTAGTGCTCCTTGGTAATTGAACTAATAATCTCGAATCTGCTGTTGTTTGGCTCCAAGATACATTTTTTGACTTGCTAATGTATCATCATCCTTTTCAGGTGTGCACTAAGCTCCTTGGACCATCCTGTTGTACTGTGTGCTTTTCAATCCAATAAAACACTGGCAGGTGTAGTCAATCATGATCACTAACAGGACATTAAGAGGCCGTGGCAATGTAAAAGACATTTTGGAACTTTTAGCACCACTGAATTTAATAATCTAAATCTTATCTAATACAATTCTACAGAACAATGTAAAGATGCTAAACAAAACACTGGCTTTCATTCCTGCTGTTGACCAACCTATATTCCCCTTGGCTGCAGCTTTGCACGTATTGGAAAGTGACAGGCAAGTCTCAACTGAAACGACAGAGGCAGAATGAAGCCAACATTCCACAGATTCCTCCTGGTCAAAAACAACAATGACAGTGATGGAGATGATTATTTCCATGTGTTTAGACTTATGTGCCAATGTCTGCAAAAGACCAAAAAGTACAAGGATGTGAGAGAGCTCCCTCTAATAAAAAGGAAGCCCAATCAGTGGCTTGTCTTAACAAATGACTTCCATTGTTTTGTTATTTTTTAATCTTGTGCAAAAAATGCCATCTTCTCTTCCACGCCTCGCACCGTCCTGTGTCAGTTGTGGGATGGACTGTAGTCAGTCACTTCCAAGAATTCTGCATGACCAATCAGTCCTCCAGAAATAAGAAAAAAAGGATAGACTGACTTTTCATTGCAGCTCCTACACACTTAAAGTCCCATGGGAATTATTAAAAGATTCTCACTTGTAGCACACACTCTTAACCAAAAAGGGTGCCACAAATGGTTCTTTGACAGGTGCCATAAAAGAACCACTTGTTCGACACCATGTTTGAAAAGAGATATGCATGATAAGTGAAAAGAATGTAAATGTTAATGTTCTATAGCCGTTTAAGGGTTCGTCCTTGAGCATTATTTTACCTCCAATGCTTACACAGCGCTTTAGAGTGTGGACCTCACAGTTACTGAGTTAATACCAGTGGAACTTAGATTCATGCTACTCAAAATACTGTGAAAGAGAGCTTCTTGTGTTGTTTGCCAGATGGTACATATGGTAAAGATGTAGATGAGGTTCATTCATAACTGTCTGATTGACAAACAGATGTTTTATGTTGCTACTGTAGCGTAGTAGCTAGGATTGTCAGATCTTGCACATTGAATTGAATTTTCATTAATGTATAAGTTAATATGCTGGTTCAGCAGGAAGCTACATTCCATTTAATTCCATTCACAATTCCATTTTCAATAGAAACTTTTGGTAGCCACCAACAAGCTTCTTGCAGAATTCTGGCTGGATATATGACCCCTCTGCTCGGCAGCATTGGTAGAGTTGAATTAATTTGTTGGTTTCCTGGCAAAAACCCAACTTTTAAGCACAGTCCACATGCAGTTATCAGCCATAACATTAATACTATCTCTTTGTACTACCCCGTGTTTCTACACCTACTACCTTTATTACCTGCTCCACTTGCAGCACCTTGTAGTTCTATAATTCCAGACTGTAGTCCATCTGTTTCACTGCATACTTTGTTAGTCTCCTTGCACCCTGTTTTTCAATGGTCAGGACCCCACAAGGCAGTATAAGATTGAGGTCAGGAAAAAGGCCATTTCAAAGGCTTAATGTTAGATTGCTTCATCCATTCCACAACCAACTTTAATGTGTGTTTTGGGTTATTGCCCTGTTGTTTCAACCATCAACCAACCAAAGAACCATTTAAGCAGCCAAAGCCTATATAGAATTGTCATGGTTCTATATAGGCTTTACTATTTACTATATATATATATATAGTATTTTTGTTCAGAAATATACTATATGACTGCATAACTTGGGTTTCTTAAAAACTTTGACCCCCCCCCCCTTTTTTTTTTTTTACATGTTTTTCTTTGAACATTACGTAAGAGCCAGAGTATTTGCTTTCCTGGGCGCTGGGTTTGATGTGGAATTTGGTGGAGCGTTGTTAGTTTCCACAGGCTTTGACCTTTGGCAACTTTTAGAATGACCATTGGTGGCCTTCACAACATTCACACCTCCCTCCCATTTTTTGTCCCTTTAGTGAACTGGTTGAAATGGGCAGGCTTTTATTCAGCAACCAGTGCCAATCTTCCATTCTGGGCCTACTTCATAGGAAGCCATGCCGCCACTTAGGAGAGCCCTTCTAATAGAAGAGGTGGGCTAGCTTTGTTTAAGCAGGTGTTGTTAGTTGGCATCCAAGCAGGGGATGCTACTGAATGCTTCATTCTCTAAGGCTTCAGAATCTCACGACCCCCCCGTCCCCCCGACCGCTTCACCAGTACCTCTTAGTGCCCCACCATGGCCCTGCCACCAGCCTCCCCCCTGCTCTCGCCTGACTCTTTCTTTTTGATCGTAGCTATTCTCTCCATGTGCCCGCCCTCATGTCTGATCTTTTGCTGTCTTTAGCCGCCTGTCCCGATTTTGTTCGCCCGCACTGTCGCTCTTCATCAAATCTCCCATCAAACTGGGTCACAAGCTGAAGCCTGCTCTTACTGTCTCTTCTTCTGTCTCTTTATCTTCCCTATCAGTCTTTCAGTTTCAAAGGACCTCAGGAGTTTTACCTCTGTGAATAAAACACTGAAGTAAAAGGTTCTTTAGACAGCAAAAGTGGTTCTTTAATGAATACTATTTGTTCTGCATGCATCCTTTAGAACTCCCAATACTTTCAAACAGGCCATACTAGGTGGATGAACATGCAAGATATGTATATTTGTCTATGACTAATTGCATAGACAGTGAGAGAACTACTAAAATATGAAATCTAGTAGATGAAGCTGGCCTGCGGTGCATTACCAAGTTCTTATGAATGAGAAGCTGCGATTACAGAGCTCTCCTTGTTCAGGATAAAATGTGTGTGCCTCAGCTCTTTTACAACAGGCTAAGATTCCTTGAGGAGGCCTCAGCACTTAAACTTGTAATGTGTGTCCTGTCAAGGAGGGGCTGTGGGAGGCACCAGCGTAAGAGTCACACACTCCATCTGCAGAATCTCTCTTCTCGCAAGTTTTTTTACTGACTCAAGACGTTCTCTGCTCTCACGTTCAGACCCTTCATGTTGTTGTCATGGTCTCGCCATGGCTTATGGCATAGGTATTTAACATCTGCCTGAAAGGAGTTTAATGTACAGTGATGTGATAAGTGGTTCTCAAACACTCCTTTATGTAGTCACAGAAAAGGTCTGCTTTCATCCCTGGTAACAAAGACTGCAAGTGCACCGCATGGATAACATCTGTCCTTTCCTGTGGAAATCAGGAAACCCAAGTGACAAACTGATGTAGACTATCTGTGCAGTCTATGTCAGTGGTCCATGTGAATTGTATTGCTGGGTAAAGCCTGTGGAATCTATAGTAGCCTCACCTGGGAGCATATATTGCTCAGAAAAAGCAGCATGCCATTAGGCCAATCATAATTATGGTGCATTGTAAAGCAACCACCTAGTAAACACTTTGGGATACCATCACACACACTTAGCAACAACATAGCAACCATGTCAGATACCATCACAACCATATAGAAACCATTTAGCAACACCATAACAACCACTTAGCAACACCACAGCAACCACTTAGCAACACAATAGCACCCACCCGACATACCATAGCAGCCACCTAGTATACCATCGCAACCGCCTAGCAACACCATAGAAACCATAGGATAGATTTAGGATAATAAAATGATCATAAAATGCTGAAAGCTCAATGATTTTGTTTAAAATAATGAGTATGAGTTTATGAGTAAAATACTAAAAAAAAAAAAACAATACAAATTATGAAAGAACATATTAATTAATTACATTATGCCTTTTGAGTTTCTGCTGTGTATTTGAGTTTGGAAAGTGACAAATATAATAATCATATGTGCCAGTTAAGCATTGGTTGAATACAAAAAAAAAATACAAATACAAATACAAATAAAAATAAAATTATTTTTTTTCTTTGAACAGTATTATTGTTTATCAGAATTTATATCTACCTAAAATTGGTGATCATAAAATAATAATAAATAAAATCAGTCTGATTTTCAATCAATACTGAACATGTTCTGAACATTTTCCTGCCACGGGTATAGTGCAAATTCACAATGCAGACCGAAAAAAAGAAATGCACCTGTGATTTCTGGCCAAAGAACAAGGTTTTGTCAGATAAGGATGTAAATACCTTGTAGTACTTGTTTTTTGGAAACTGGCAGAAATTGGTTCCAAATGGAATAGCTGATCACTGATCTAAACTGACTCAGAAACTTGGCAGAAGAAGTTGCACACTAAGCAGAACTCTGAGATTTGCTATAAATGAGAGACGTCTATTACTCTCTCCAGATCTACAACATCAGTCCCATCGTAATGCTGACCTGCAAAAAAAAAAAAAAGAAAATCGGCATGGTTTTCAGTATAATGCAGTTTTAGAACACAAAGAATCATTTCAAAACACTAAAATATGCTTAGAAAGTCTGCTGTGCTTTAATTATTGAGTATTGAGTGTTATTTTCAGTCATTGTTTCTGTCCATGAATGGGGCAATTTAGCATCTTTCAAGCATATCTGCCCATTCACTATTAACAAACTCTTCCATAACCGAGGACAATAAAATTACCACACAACGAGCAAGTTTCTCGAACTTGGATGTTTTTGTCACATGTGGTCGATACGATCACAGAAAAGTAAAAGCTGATGATATTGTGATTATGTGAAAAAAAAACAATCTGTTCTTTGTATGTTGGCATCCCCCAGCATTTAACTAGTTTATCCACATCCAGAGATTCCTGTTAAAACAAGAATGGGGTTTCTAGCTCAATGCTGGGGGCTTTATACCTCTCTAGCCTGCATGCCTGGCATTAAGCATGGTGCCAATAAGTTAATGTATATCTGCTCCAGAGTCCTCTTCTATTGAAAATACTCCTTTACAGCGACTAGACAAGCTGTGTGTGTGATTTGCACATCTGTGTCAGCAATGGGAGTTCAACTTAAAGTAGTGAAATGCACACATTAGAAGGGGTGTCCACAAACATCTGGACACATAATGTATTATGTGGAATTAAAAACACTGTGCACTACATTACCCAGAGCTTATTAGTCTGAACCACCATTTCCTCCCCAAAAAACAACTGCCGTGAATGGAGGCTTCAAAAGTTTAAAGTGCTACCCTGGCCAGCATCGGCCTCAGTTTCCTGATCATGTGGAAAAGCATGCAGGTGGGGGGTCAGGAGGACTCATTTTCCTCCATCAGGTGACAGCCATTGAGGCCTGTGTTTTCTTAAGCACCGTCAAAACGGTGGATTGGTGAGCTGGTCTTAATTACACAGTTGATTTTAACAAGCCATTCATTTGAGAGTTAATGGACCCATATTTGGTCTGCACATGAACTGCACTGTGTGAATGAGTTCGTCTCTCGCTCTCTCACTCTCTCTCTCTCTTTCTCTCTCTCTCTCTCTCTCTCTCATTTTCTCTCTCTTCTTTTCTTCATAGCCCCCATATGCATCTAGTTATCACAATCCTTGGATTGTTAGAGGAGACTCTGGTTTCACATTCTTGAACATGATGGCTTTATTTTAGCCAGTGTTAAAAGAAAATAGACATGGAGGAGTGAATCGTAGAGTAGGTGCATCTGATATTACCAGCAAAATAGTATTCACATTCCCGTTGCGTGTTTGTGCATGTTTAAGGGTATTCATGCATGTATCAAACTCTCTCTCTCTCTCTCTGTCTCTCTCTCTCTGTCTCTCTATCTTGGGTTTTATGTTTATTCTTAGACTTGTTGCTTTCAACAATGAAAAAGCATATCCCATAATACCAAATTTGATTATTTAGTTCAACACAAAGCATTTACTGCAACCAACCATCAAGTACATTGTTTACTGGAAAGTATGCATATCAATCAACAGGAGCACAGCATTGCATAATACAGTTTGAGAAAAAATTATGCATCACTTACGCTAATTCCTGGTGGCAATTGTAAAGATAAAAGCATTTGACATATAAGTTGCATTTAGTAGTTTTAAATGGAGCAAGAATGTTGGATAATTATTGTGATACTGAACAGAAACCCACTGGGCCAGCAGAATACAAAATGTTACAGTAACTTCCATATTTTGTCCAAATAAGACACACTGACCAGATGAGATAAAAAGTGAAAGTGAAGGCATCCAGATATACAGGGACCCCATCACTTATTTAAACCTCATGAACCAATAAGACTAATTCTTCTTTTAAATCATGACCAAGCAGCAAAATTGTATCTCTCCATCTAAATAACTCCAACTAAATCTGGCCATGCGGTTCATGTGATAATTTTTTGGAGGACAGTGTGGTGTTCTAAATAACACATGCACATATTATGCAAGTGGTAAAACATCTTGCTAGTTTGTCTTTACCTCGCTTGTTCTGATCATCTGCTGTTTCATAAATCTAGCCTGAGTTTACTTTTAGAGAATAGAAATACTGGAATATGGTTGGATATAGTGGAAGTAGTCTGCTCTCTTATTTTAAACTCTTAAATACATTATTATCTGAGGCTATCAATGGATTTTCCTTTGTGACCCAAATTTAAATGAATCATCTTTCCAACCTTGTCTATATTTAAATATATTTCAAAATTCCAGTAATGTTATGACCTTTAACAGGAAGCCCTTGAACAATGTGTGGAAGCCCAAACCCACTACTTCCCTAGCACTTACCTAATCATGCCCTCTAAACTTTATGAACAGCGGAACAATCAAAGTTAGTGGTTTCCGTTTTTTGGTGTTTTTTTCGTGTATGGGTGTGTATTCATGTGTGTGGGTCTGAGTGTGTAATGCCCTGAAGGCTACTACACCCACTGTTGGTTGGAATCATTCAGGTGTGCTGTAGTAATGTGAGGTCTTGCTGATGTCATTTTCACCTTATGGTCAATGAGTGATGGAAATGTAATGCCTTTTGGTTTTTCTGCTGCTGTCTCAATGGGTGATATATTTTATGAGGTCTGTTGTTAATTGCTTGGTGCCAAACACAATTACGTGTCTCAGACGTCATACACACACACATATATTGTGGCACTGCGCGTACAATGTGGTCTGTCTATAATGATTAACCTTTGTTAAAGTAAAGTCACTTTTAACAGTTATGGCAGCTCACATAAAGTCAGCTTCTTGACTACTGAAGTGGTTTGGTCATTGTGTCTTTGTTGAATCATAAAGGAAGGCAATTTAAACCTTTCTTGTTTTAACTAGGGTCAGTTAAAGGCCTCACAGCAGTTGTGGATTGTTTCACAAAAGCATTTGTTTTCTCCCTAATTTACTCAAACAATCTTGACATATTCTACAGCGACAGCTGCTGTAATTATAATGTGATCAGCTACATTGTAAAATAATATATGTTAGCAAGTGAAGCCCTTATGTAAAAAAAAATATGTAGTACTATTTCTCATTTTGAGATTATTGTAGTAATATTTTAAGTTTAATTAACTAATTTTATTTATATTGTGATTTAAGTGCTTTGATCTACTACTGTTATTTTATCGGCATATTCGTTTGCTTAATTCAGGAAATAACAGAAAATTTAGCTTTTGTCTAGAAATAATGCTTGAAACAAGCAACATTTTATGCCAGTGACACTTTCAGATGATAAAAATGCCTAAAACAAGAACAAATAATATGTTCAATAATTGTAGAATATTATTAGAGCAATGTATTTAGGCTAGACTTTTACTAGCATTTTACTCACTAAGATTTTTTGCAGTGTAAAAAAAACTAATTTTGACAAATTAATTCTAAAACATGATACCGTTCTAAACATTTACTGGTCCTTTGTAGGTGCAGGAGTGTAGGTGACCACCCTACCACTGGGTAGCCAGTGCAGTCCATGACTACATGGATGGTGAGAAAGTTTTATCAAATGAAATTCAAGCATGGTTTGGGGGATCTCAAGCAGTGCCAAGATATTTATGCCAATTAATATATGGTTCTAAGTTAATAATGTGACTTCTTAGTGCTGTAGTTATGGATGATCAGTTATCGTTCTCAAGTCATGTTGCAAATGTAACTTGGTCCTGCAGATTTCTCCTGTACAACATCCGGAGAATTCAACCCTTCCTCTCTAGAGAGGCTGCCCAGGTGCTCGTTCAGTCTCTCGTCTCTTCGAGACTTGACTACTGCAACTCTCTTCTGTCTGGTCTCCCTCTGCGCACCATGAGGCCCCTGCAACTTATCTAGAATGCAGTGGCACAGGTTGTCTTCAACGTTTCTAACTGCTGCGTTCTCTCTTCACTGGCTTCCTGTAGCTGCTGCCCGCATCAGATTCAAAACCCTGACAATGGCCTACAAAGCCAAGAACGGACCAGCCCCTCCATACTTGATGGCAATGGTCAAAAGCCGATCTGCACCAAGAGCCCTTCGACCTTCAAGTACGGTTAGGCTCGACCCGCCATCCCTCAAAATCCACGGAAGACGAGCATCCAGGCTTTTTTCTGTCCTGCACCAAAGTGGTGGAACGAGCTTCCCCTGGGTGTCTGAGCGGCAGAGTCGCTCGCTGTCTTCAAACACAGACTGAAGACCCTCCTCTTCTGAGAGTACTTGGGCGAATAGCAGAGTGGTCCTTACTGACTTGTGTTTAGTAGAGTCTAAACTTAGAGGTATCTTTGAATTTTTAGCCTATTCAAACTAGCTGAGGTTTTTCTTGGGTAAATAGCAAAGCACTTTTGTAAGTCGCTCTGGATAAGAGCATCTGCTAAATGCCTTAAATGTAAATGTAAATCTGTAGTTGCAGTTATTCAATATGTAAAGACATTTGTTGCCATTACATACTGAATAAAGCAACACAATGTTGACATTGTTGTCATTAAACCAACCTACAAAACACAGACATGTGTATAAAAAATAGTAAAAATCTTAATAATAATAAAAATAATAATCTTGAATAAAGAGTGCTAAATAGGTTACTAAACAGTAAATGAATAATAAGCCAGAAAATTAAATATATGTATTTTTTTTTACTTATGTCCAGTTGTTAACACTCCTTGTTACACCATCAGAGTGTTACTGTTATCACATAATGTTGACCTTAGTGGGAAAAACCCCAGCTTTTACCAGATCCATTATTACTGTGTAAAGGGTAAAGATCATTGGCCCCCACCCCCTCAAATGTCTCTGTGGGAAGAGGTTCTGGAAAACCAGCCTTAGTCATGGCTTGTAAACTACTCAGGCTGTTTCACCAGGGACAAGAACGCTGAAAATGCCACAGTGTCTAAGGAGCTTCCCACTTTCACTAAGCCAGATGCCCACATTATTAAAGAAAGTCATGCTTGTTGTGTGTGGGGTTTTCTTTTT
Organism: Salminus brasiliensis; assembly: GCF_030463535.1. Taxonomy (NCBI): domain Eukaryota; kingdom Metazoa; phylum Chordata; class Actinopteri; order Characiformes; family Bryconidae; genus Salminus; species Salminus brasiliensis. Next base: position 8,787,395 of record NC_132892.1, on the reverse strand, counting down.
CATTTTAGTGCCAATGGATGCAAGAAACGTGCTCCATGGGTCGCAGTAGCTGGCCGTGCGTACTAGATGACGTACGTAATGCGTCTGAGGAGAAATGAGTGTTTCTGAGTCATCAAGAAAACAAAAACATTCTCTTAATGTACCTCTGACTTCCTCTTAGTGCCTTGGCTTATAAACGGAATTACACTTTCGTAAATGGTTTCCGGGGTCTGTCTTACAAAGCGCTTCCAACTTAGACTAGGTCACGGTGGTTAAAAAAACTGCCTCTGTTAACTATGGTGTAGATACTTAAGCTAGCATGATGATTAAAAAAAATTATGTTTCATCAAGTTCTTCTTGTTTAAGGTCATGCTTGATACAGCGCCTACCTGGAATCACTGGGGCATGCAGACAAGCATTCGCATCAGAAATAAAGAGTGGAGCAGCTTGAGCAGCAGAAAAGGGAATGTGTACCAAAAGTGTAGAAAGAAAAACTTGTATAATGGTTAAAACAACTATTTTACCACATGTGTGGGATCAGGGCCCTGACTAGCAAAAGAGGCAATGTACAGCCAATACAAACAAATACTGCAGTGTCATAGCACATTATAACAATTCCCCAGATAAAGCAGGCAAACCCTGTAAAAAATGATCTCAGCATTTGTTTTCTGAGCAGACTCTCACTATCGGTATAAAGAGGCTCTTATGAAGTGATCTAGAAAGGTCTGGAGGTCCTTTGGGCCGAGGTTTTCTTTGACACTCAAAGCAGTAGGCTTCTCTAATTTCATACTAATTCTTCCATTTCAGTCCTGCCACAATATACAGCTTGCAGGCAATTTTAAACCAGTCCATTATACACTCCAGCTTTACCTTACCTTTCATTATCCTCCTGAACTGTGCATGCTAGCTTTGCTACAAAAGTGCAAAAATTACCATCAATCTATACCATTATTTCAGAGCCCATCTCAGTTTGCATAGGTCAGGGTATGCACTTGGCCTTCGTAGGTACAGGTAATCACCCTGGCACTAAGAATACAGTGCAACGCAATGCAAAGGGATTTATTCGTAAACCCAAAGGTCCAGGTCAGCATAGTGCCTGATGCTAGAGTTAGCAGCCAACCTTATCAGGCAACACTGGATCAGGCCTTCAAACACAGACTAATCAAGTCTATCATCTTTCAAACTGGTAAATATGGACTGTGGAGTAGTTTGGATGGTAGAGGACGGATTTTTTAAGTCTCTGCCAGTTATTCATTTGTTGATGTACTCATCTGCTAAAATTCATTTGACATTTTTAAATACTTTCATAGCAAGAAGTGGTGAATGCAATTAATTCAATTAATAAATCACAGAGCATGTAATTAATTAAATGATCTATTATTTTGTTTTTACCCTTATGATTTATTTAATTGCAAATTATTCAAATGAAATGTAGCACTTGAGACGTGCACTAATGTTAGTTATACTAACATGTTTAAAGTATGTAGTATATAGTGTACATAAAAATGACAAAATTGTATTGATTAACTATTGTCCCATAATGCAGTGGAAAACAGAAAGGGGGAGCTACTTATGTCTGGAAAAAACAGATAAAATTCAGCCATCGATTAGTGGAATATGGATAGATGGTATTAATTGATGCCACATTCCCGCTGGAAAACGCCCCCTTTAGTTGGACTTAGCGGCAAAACGTTCTGAGTTTATTAGAGGAATATCACATGTTCTACTGATTTTTTGATGGCTTGGAGTGTTTTGCCTCATTTGCAGTTCATTTTTATGCCACACCTTTCAAGGTAATCTGTGACCTTGTCCCAGAACTCAACACAGTCCACACAGTTAGCAAACTACAATCTGACATTCTAATCTCCTAATGATTTTCATCATTTTAACACAGCATATTAATATGTTTATTGTATTTAAACTTAATTGTTATGTTTGGGCTGGAAAAGGGATTCCTATCTTGAGTCAGTCCAGAGGAAATCAGTCAGTCTGAATATTCAATAACTGACTAACTAGAACTAAATAATATAATTTGGAAGTGACAGTGACAGACAATCTTCCAATTATGTTAAGATTTCCAATCAAGTAGAATCTTTTTAGGCATTCTGGAAGTCCGTTAAGCTTCCTACAGTCCGTGTCTTATGACATTTTCTTCAGTCCACCACCACTCTATCTCCTCTGTTTCACTCAGACATATCTCTCAGTCCTAGCACCACTTATCAGAGGTGGTCTGCCCTTCAAGCTAGAAGCAGAAGCTGCCTGAACTCCAGCCCAAAGTTCTCAAAGTCCTTTCCCTTTTACAGTCTCTTCCCAGACTTGGATACACTGACGGCATGGTCTGAACTAGCAAAAGAGCAAATGTTCAGCCAATACAAACAAATACTGTAGTGTTACAGCACGTTATACCAATTCCACAGATAAAGCAGGCAAACCATGCAAAAATTATCCTAGCATTTTTTCTCACCACCAATATCGGTTTAGAGTAATTCATACATTATACAGATTAATACATAGATCTGCCTAGACTGCCTAGTTTACCTGTACATGCTGTTCTTGGGTGAGAAATGGAAAAGAGTGGTGGCAGCTTTCTAGAACAGTCTGAATATTCCTTGGGATATTCCGACACTCAAAGTAAAACTGTATAAGCTGCCATAATGTCATACTCATTCTTCCATTTTAGTCATGCTACAATATATAGCTTACAGGTACCATGACACACTCCAGCTTCACCTTACCTTCCATTACCCTGCTGAACCGTGCAAGCTGACTTTGAAAAAAAAAGATAAAAGATAAAAAAATGTTTGTGATGATTTGCTGGCCTCAATTAAATTTAACAAAAGAAACAAAGAACAGAAATTGCTTAAGTAATTATTTCACATCGCATCACAGCAGCCATGGCATCTAACGTTTTTGTTGCATAACTCCTGAAGGAGCTGTATGTCTTGCTAACATATTTACTTAAGCTGAGGTTACTGCTTGGCTCCCGTGGGGCTCGACGAGTGCATGGTTTGGCTATAAAGTAACCACCTGTTTGTGGAAGTGGTATGAATTCAGAGCAGACATAGCAGTAGAATGTTTGTAGTTTAGCAGATTGTGTTACGTCTGGTTCAACTCCGGTATTATATAGGTCTCATCCATCCCCAGTGCTACCAGATCAGTCCTTTGTCTCTGATTGATCCACAGCTCTGTGGTTTTGAATGAAGAGTAGTTGAGATTTTGGAGTCTGAGAGTCTTTGTGAACTATATGAACTATGGCAAAATACTTAGTAGTGTTCTGTTCTTTAGTAGTGATTACTTAACTCTCAATAGGCTGTTCTAAATGTATTTATTAACATATTCTGTTACGGTAGATAAAGTAATACATTCCAATACATCTACAATATATTTCTCTGTAGTTTCTGCACTCCTATATAAATATATTTGTTCTTGAAATATATATATATATATATATATATATATATATATATATATATATATATATATATATATATATATATATAAACCAGGCATTGCAAACAATGTATTAATTCATCTTATTTCATGCAACATTTTTCTGCAATTTGTAGTCAGAATTGTTGCATATTGCAGGACTGTCTTGTAACACTAAACTATAGCAAAATGAATTATCCACCCCAGAATTGTTTATAAGCTCTGTCAACATGGCATGCTGATTTAAGAAGTGTACAGTTAAAAGAAGACGGTAGGAGCACTCTCCTCTTTCATCGTATCCCTTCTCTGTTGTGGTAATCTGAGGGCCATGACATAAGCCTGCAGTTTCTCCGTGTGTAAATAATATTATGTAAGCGTTCTTGTGTCAATGATGAATGGCCCAACTGAAGAGTATGAGTCGCTCTCGCACATTGAGAGCTTTGGACGTCAGCAGCCTGCGAGAAAAGCCAGTGGTGGGCCGGCTGGAGAAATCAGAGAAAGAGAGAAAGAAAAGCAGAGAGATCTGGAGGTTTGGAGGAGACGACAGATGATGAAAGATGCTACCGTGGAAACCCTAGGCAAACGTGCCTTATCCCTTGCTGGAACCTGTAGACTTGAAGGGCCTGACGTCATTTGGCAGGCCGCACTGGGTTATGGAGATGTACAGTGTGTGCAGCTGAGCCTCACTTGGCCTGCACTCGTCCGGACTCCGAGAAACCATAAGATAAGCACAAAGTGGGGTGGTCATAATTCTCTCAGGGGGAAAGGTTTCCAAATATGGAGACGTAACAGTTCAACGTGGAATGTTAAAAAATGGCCTGCTTTCTCAATTTAAGCCACTTGACTCCCACACAACTCCCTTAATTCTTGGCAAATTTTATTGAAGTTCAAGCACCATTAGATTTCCTTCCTGACATTTGTTCCAAATCAACACCCCCTCCCAGCCCTCCAAATGACACTTGTGTTATGTGGATTGAGCATCAAAATGGACCTTCTGAGTTTAGGATTGAATAAAGTTAGCACACCTCAGAGTTTACCTAAGCTTGCTCTGCAAATGAATATATGTTTCAGGCAAGCTCTCAATCATCTGTTAATTTAGACCAGATTTATAAAGCTCAGTGTCAGATTTATAGCTACATTCAGAATAAAAAGCTTGAACTTGTTTGTGCTTGCTCATTCATAAATGGGGATTAGCCCTGAGGATGTTACAGGGATTTTAGAAAAGCGGTTGTGTGAGGGGGGGGGGGGGACGACATAATTCTGTACATAAACTGCATTTATAGAATTCCTTAAAATGTAGTCAGGTCCAGACTTCTGTAAATTCTATAAGAATAACCCTGAGATTTTGCTATTTTCTATTTAGTTACAGAATATTAATTATTAGGATATAACAAAGCTGACTTATGTACAAGTGTACAATGCACAAGACTTTCTTGAGAAAGAGGGTATTAATAAGGAATTAACTGGCACCTAAGCATGCACTGACCAATGGTCATTAACTAGGGTTAACAATGACATAATCATATTGCAATACCAAACAATGCCTATGCGCATTGTAAAGCTGGGCCAATGCATTGTGATGCCTGGACATGTATTACTAATGATATCTAAAATCATTTTATTTATATATCAAAGCACATTTATTCATCAAAAACATACATTAAAGAGATTCAATAGAGATAGAGAATTAATAGAAAATTAGTAGAAATCTACAGCTTTTATCAAAGAAGTAGGACCTTACATGCATACTTACTAGACATGATCTGAGCATTTCTGTGCAGAGCAAACCAACTCCCACTCACCCTCATCACTACATGTTTTAGTAATCACATCACTTAGCAAACCATTTTTCCACAATTTACAATATTCTTAAATCCAGCAAAGCAAAGAAAGTCCTTGGAGAACAAACACATGAATCAAGCTGCAATCGAAGGAAGAAAGTGGCTTAGGAAATTTTCTCATCATGCCACAAGTTCATCTTAAGATTCTTGGAGGGACAGTGAGGACCTGCCTGAGTATTTTCTATTCTAAGGGCCCAAATGTGGATCTATACTTTAATTCTTTACTCTTGTAACTCCAGTTTCTAACAAGCTTATTTTAAAACATTTGAACTCAACTACTTGTTACTAATGTAACATCATCAGACAGCTGACTGTGCTTGGAGGAGCTACCTGTGGTATTACTGTGAATCAAACTCACAAGCTCCCAATGAACATATACAGCAAACATCCATCCATCTTCCTTAACTCTTCATCCTGGTCAGGGTTGTAGGGTGGGGGGGTGGGTGAGGGAATGGGTGGGCCCTGAAACCAACCCAGAATCATTGGGCACAAGGCAGGAATACCTCCCCAGACAGGGCACCAGTCCATTGCTGGGTACCACACACACACACACACACATATAACCACTCACAGGCCTAGGCACAAATTAGAATAGCCAATTTAACTACCATGTGTATTTTTAAGAGATGAACACACTACCCTCAAAACAGCCCATCAGTCCTGCTTGGTGCTTCTCCCAAACCAGGGTGTGCTGCAGTCCACTATCAGTTCTTTAGTCTTGCTGACATTGAGGAGGAGATTGCTATCCTGGCACCAGTTCTCTGGGTGTTTATTCTCCTCCAAGTAGGCCATCACATTGTTATCAGAGATCAGATCCACCACAACAGTGTCTTAAGCCACTGGCCAATGGCTATGCAGTCTTGAGTGTACAGTGAGTACAGCAGGGGGCTCAGGACACAACTTTGGGGGGGTTCCAGGGCTGAGGCTGGGTGAGACATGTTTGCCTGCTCTGCCTGGGTGGGTGAGACATTGCCTGCACTGCTTGTGGTCTGTCTGTCAGTAAGTTGAAGATCCAGCAATGCAGTGATGCAAGATCGTCCAACTTTGTGTTGAGTTTGGAGGGGAAAATAGTGTTAAACGCTGAGCTGCAGTCACTTTAGTATTTACCCTTCCTAGTGTCCAGGTGAGTCAGTGTTGTGTGGAGCAGATATGTATCATCTGTAGAGCTGTTCTGGCAGTATGCAAACTGTAGTGGGTCCATGGATTTTGGCAGTAAAGAGTTGAGGAAGTCTCTCACCAGCGTCTTCTTACAATACACTTTACAAAATTGATGTGAGGGCTACTGGACGGTAGTCATTGAGGCAGGCTGGCTGGTATTTCTTTGGAACAGGGACGATGATGAACTGTTTAAAGCTTGTTAGAACAACTCCGAGTGTTATGGAGGAATTAAAGATGTTGGCAAACACCAGAGCAAGTTGAAATGACTGGGCTTTAAGGGGTCGGCCACTGATATATTGTCTGCTCCTGCAGCCTAGTATTTACTCCCTCGAATAGTTTCCACACATCTCTCTCCATGACGATGAATGAACGCTGATTATGTCTTGAAGTCAAGGTTATGATTAGGTTCAGATTTAAGATTACGTTTAGATTGTGTGTTGAAGTTAAGGTTAGTATTAGGTTCAGACTAGGTTTAGATTTCATTGAATCGTTTACATTTAATGTGAAGTTCAGTTGCTTTTAGCATCACCCATCACCAAGAAAAACATTTTTCTAGTAGTTTTATTATAGTTAACAAAATGTAGTATAGTAGTATATTCAGATTAAAATAACCCAATAATATGCCTGCAGTTTCTACATGTATGTCACACATCCTCCAACTGCCTCTTCACTTCCGGTCTCCTATCAACGTTCGCAATCTCCGGAATTCTAAGCATTAGCACCTCTGGTTAATCATGTGATGCTATTAGCCTAGTATTTAAGCCCGGGCTTTAGACTAGGTACCTTGCGAGGTATTGCTCTCCACTTTCTCCTGAAGGTTTTCTGATATTCATTTCTATTTCATGTATTAACCCCTTATTTGTATTTTTAGTTGCCTTTTGTCTTAGCCCTTTTGATATTTGCCATTTAACCTGTATAGTGGATTACATGTTTGCCTTGTTGCCTTGACCCCTTTAGATTTACTGCTCCGTGTTATGTTTGGGCATTTGCCTTTCATATGTCTTTTGGCATTGACCCTGGACTGTTTATCGACTTCAAACTTGCACTGTGAATCCCCCAGGAAAGCCTCCTTTACATTTTACCACTGCGAGCATCTGACCCTGTTTGGAACCATACAATGTATAAATAGTTTAATGGTGTAAGATATATTATGTTGCTATATAGCTCCAACCATATAGCATGTTATGGTGTTGCATAACTGTGTAAAATAGTGCAGTTTTAGGCATTCCTAAACCATTCCACAGTTAATTGCAAGTCCATGTTGCAGTAAGTGGAATCACATGGTATGCACAGTTTATTTTCTCATAAATGCGCACACTATGATACTGTCTAATTCCCACTCCTCATGTTACAGGAGCTGCAGAGTGGCATTGCTGGGAGTGAAATTTCTGATTCCAGGAAAGCCACACAGGTCCATACACCCGCACAAGGAATGTGAGATGCAAGGGCAGCAATTTTACACTGCAGACTTCTGTCTTAACATACCACACATGGAGCCTCTCATTACTGTCAGTATGCTTTTTGGGCATGTGTGTGTAGGTGTGTGTGGGGACAGTGAGAGGATCAGGGAAAAGGAAACTGTGATATAAGAAATAAGAGCTTTGAAGCTTTCATTATTAGTAGTAAACAAAAAGTGAAAGCAGTTGCTACTTTATGAAATGACAAATTACTTCCTTTGTAAGAAACTCATAGAAATGTGGTTTTGTTTTGACAGTCGATGGGATCAGCAATATTACATTATTGCATTAAATTATGTCACAAAACAATTTCTTGAGTATCGAACATATCATTAGAACTTATTTAGCAATAAAGAAACATATTCAAGCCACAATAATATAGTAACTGCATAAAGCAAATAATAGTCCAGAATAGCTTTTTTCTGTGGGTGAAAAATAATATAAACAGGCCTGTCACAAAAATTACATTACCAGCTTATCATACAATGTATGGACATGACCTTAATCATTTTTGCTGACATCAATATCAGCCAGTGTGTTTACTAATGAAAGGTGAGCCCATTTATGTGAATGACAATAGTCATTTTATTGTATTGTATTTATGTTTATATTATGCAGGATTTGTGTTATTATCTCAATTCCAAAGTTCAAATATAATCCTTAAAAGTCACTTGCCCTTAAAAAGAGTGTAATTATGTTATTATGCCAGTATATTATGTGTCTCAGTTGCATAATATGGTCTTAAATAGGCAGTAATATTGTTCATCACAGTTATTTCTGGGACAACATGTTGTCCAAAAAAAGTTCATGACAGATCATGGCAGGCCTAATAATAAATACCTACAGTACTTAACAAATACTGACTGAAAGCTGTTGGCAATTTGTAGCAGCTATCAGTCTTTCAGTTTTTGTATGAATTGGATTTTCCCACTGGAGGACACTATATGACACTACATGACACTCTATTCCCAATCTATGACCCCTTAGCACCATGCTTAGTGCCAGGATTGGGCAAGAGGGGTTCCTTTTTATGACTTTTCCACAAAGAGTGGGTTTGTACAAGCATAGGGCACCACCCTCTTGACTCAGCTAAACGGTCATTCTGGTTCTTGGAACTAATATAGGGATTTTTATATTACTTGCTAGTTTTTCTAACCAGCAGCTTGGTTTTCCAGCTTTCATCTTGACCTCATGGTTTCCCTGAATAGCATAGTTTTCCTAATGACATTTTTCCTGTAAGCTAAAAAAATCTCTTAGCCTTGTCCTGCCTTGTAGACATCAATTACTTTCGTTTTCAGATCTTTGGACAGTTGCTTAGAGGAGTCCATGCTCACTTTTGTCTTGTGCCATATGGCACAGGCATGTGGCGTCTTGAGATATTTGTGCATAGGACTAGTTGCTATAAAAAAAACTGCTAAACTAAATGTTTCTTTTGAAGACTTACCAGAAATTAGCTTGCAATTGAATGGGATTTCTGAATGAAAACCCCACTAATGATGCACACAGAAGTAATTTGAATGCAAACACCTTCCCCTTGTAGCATGTTTAGACTGCTGAACATGGCTTCATAATGATCTGTAGATACCCCATTTGTTTAAATTGCAAACATACATTTATTTTGGCATTTCAACCACCCTGAACAACTTACCAAGGGTTTTTTTTACAGTAAATTAGATATCATTCGGAGAGGCAGGTTTCTATGATGAAAAATGATGCTGTGATTTTTGAAGAGCTTCCTTTTTTCTTTTCTTCTTTCCTATTCTGGCATCTTTCCTGCAGCCACAAGCTCAACCTTGTCATATCCAGAATATTTAGATTCCTGGACTGAAGTAGCTGCCACAGAGCCTCAGATAAAAGTGCTGAGACATCAAACAGTGAGGCCCTCACATCACTCTATGCTGCTCAAGAACTGGCATGTGTGAATGTGAACAATTGCCTGTGTGTGTATGTGTGTAAGCCGTTCTTTTTCGACACAGTCCCGTATTGTTTTTTTCCCCAGCTGGCGAGTACCAAGGTGATAGGGGTTCCGTTTCAAAGATAACAACCAAAACACAATTAACCCCAACGACACATGAGAATTGCTTCCTGAGGCTTACCACGCTTTGACAGTCCACCATGAGGAGGGCCATTGTAAAACAGTGTGTTTGCTTTGGGCCTGACTCACCTCTCCGGTGAACCCCTTAAACACACGTGAATACACACCCACACACCTCTCCTTCAGTTGACACCCAAACCTGTTGAATCAATCCAATCAAACATTGTCTTTTACACTTTGTTTACTCCACACACACCCAGTCACCTTTACAAAATGTATTTTTGACTAGGCTAACACCTCACCCCCTCCTGCCTCATTTAGCTATTTCAATGGATCATTAAAATAAACAACATGGCTATACATGTGAGTGTTTGAAAGGCATTTGTTTGGAGAAAAAACAAGCAGTCACCTCTTTGGCCGACATTTTCTCCTAGGTCGAGTTTGTTGCCACAGATGGCAGACGTTTACACACAATGTATGTCTGGTTATTTTTTACATTTGTCGTCTATTTAGGCTCCTCCGGGAGCTGGAAAAAGTGAAGGTGGCAGTTTACTTGATCCAGTTCATCTGGCATTATCCTCCTGAGATCTGGACTTTTGCTTGGAGTGCATTTTTAATTTCTCCTAGCTATTTAGGATTAGTAGGATCTAACAAGTATAAAAACTGAACTTAGTCTTTTCAAAAAAACAATGTCCTCATATAAGGACAATAGGCCTTTCTAGACTAACAAAGTACACAACTGTTTATTTCAAACTGTAAACATGAGGATACAAAAACAAAAGTTGCAAACAATGTAAACAGTGTAAACTCTTTATTTCAGAAAGCTGACAAATAAATGTTTTCAGAGTAACTGAAATGCATCAAAGTCGAGGTATAAAGAATAATAAAGTAAAATTAAAGCACAAATAAATAAACAATGTGTACTTTAGTACAGTATTTGACTAAAAGTAACAAAAGTGACGCCCTGCATCACACATGAAACTGTGAATGCACAAAAACACTTATCAGCTCAGCAAAAAGTTCTGCTTTTGACATTGAAACTCACCCTCTAATTATAAAACGAAGCACAACCAATGACGTAATATAGTCCCAATGTCCTCAAACGAGTACTTCATCTTTACAGATGTTGTAGCTTCTTATTATTGCTAAAAAAATGTCATAAATGCATGTCATATGAAGCCAGAGATGTTATTGTACATGAACTAGTTTCAAACATAAAATGTTTACATGGCCCATGTTTCTGTTTGAACTGGATTTAGAAACTTTTGACTGGGATTCCTGCCATCTTGTTTTCAATCAATGGAGTGCAATGTTGTAATGTCACCACTAGATGATACAGGCAGTGTCTCCATATGAGGCCAAAGTGTCAATGTTTAAAAAATGAAGTAGTGAAATAAATCATAGTGCAGAGAAGCAGAAATGTAATGTCCCCATATAAGGAGGGTCTCAAGAGGTTATATAAAATGGTCGTATTTACTATTTTCAAAAAAGCTCATGTACAGCAAAGCACATGCAAAGTCTGTCAAAATCCATTAATTCACCCCCCATTGTGGTAAAATTAGTGGGGAGAAGTCCTGTTGATTTCTGGGAATAATAAAAAAAACTCATGCTGAACTACACTGTTCCCTAATAGCATTACTCAAAGAACAGAGAGCATTTTAGTCCACATCTCATCTTTCTCACAATGAATAACCAGCAAATGCCTTCACTGACAGGCAGGACTAGTTTTCCCAAAAGACTCTCAGCACAACAATCATTCTTAAATGCCAGAGTGACAGTGCCATTAAACATTTTCTCTGCCAGTTAAAGCAGCTTTATGTGAGAATTGGTAGATCTTACAGTCGGGAAGTGTAGTTCACACTTTCAGCCACCACTAAAAGACACACTTTACACATGCATTCCTGAACAAGCTGAGAGATGCAGAACCGTCACTGAAAGTGAAAGAAGTATGTGGACAGTTGCAGTAGAGTAATGTTACAGGATTTTACACGTTTTTTTATTTGAGTTACACAGTACTACACAGTTCTTCTGAGCATTTTGCCTGCTTCACCAATGCAGTTGCCAGTGTGCCAAGGCTGGAGTGGGAGTAATGTTGCTTTCTCACTGGAATGAGAATAATGTTACTATTTCAGTAAGCTGTGATTCTCTCTGTTACAAGTGAGTAGAGCACCACAATGATTTTGAACCTGTTATTTTAAGGTAGTAATAATAATAGTATATATATATATATATATATATATATATATATATATATATATAAACCTGCCTACTGGTTATATTTAAACCACGCTGTTTTCTTTAACATATAGTCCTCCTAAAATTACATTTGCATTCCTTGGTTTTCACAGAACATCCACAAAATGAGCAGATGGGAAAAGTTAAGCCACAGAACCTGGGCAATACTGAATGTAACCTTGACTTGAGGAGTAGTGCTGCCCCACTGGCCTTACAGTCAGAAATCTTTGCAGTGGCAGATGGTGTCTCACATTTTAGTAAAAACCAGCATGTCACAACCATGGCTTCACAGATGCTGAAGTATTGTAAATATTCTCTGATATTACTTGAAATATATTCATATAATTTATAATTTATAAATAAATTTATAATTTATTTAAGGAGTCCATAGCTCCTAGAATATTTTTTGTTTATTTGAGTTGCTACAATTTAATGGTGTTACTCATTAAAAAGTGTTTTTCAAAATTTAAGTAATAATAAACTACTAATATTCTCTTCAAATGTTGGATATAATCTTCTCCTTAATATCAGATCTAAGTCTATTATCTGATTATTTCCTTTTTGTGAATCATAGAATTGCATAATTTCAAAAGACAACTTGCATGAGCTTTACATTGTTTCCACTGCTAACCAGTTTTTCCACACATTTCCTTCCTTTCAGATGTGCTTCTAATGACAGACATGCACATACACATAAACCATAATCACATACACATTCACACGTGCACATTGTGAGAGTACAGCAGCCTGTCATATAATCATATCCGCTAAAGCCCCTAATCACAGTCTTTAACCCTCTTTACCATCTCATATATGTACAGTCATGGCCCAAAACATTGGTAGCCCTGCACATCTTTCAGAAAATGCACCACTTCTCTCAGAAATGTAATGCATTTAAATGTCCAAACACAGAACTCCAAAATTTAAATAAAGTGATGTTTCTTCAATTTTTAATTTCTGGCAAGTAACAGGTGCTGGAAATATTGAAATTATGTTTAAACGGAGAAACATTGACTCAATCCTTGTGTCTGTGCACCACACTGAAAACTGAACATATAGAAAAGACAGAAGAGCAAATAAATTTTCTAAGGATGTGAGAACCAAAATTGTAAGAAATTATGGACAGTGTGAAATCCATTTCCAGATATCTTCCTGTGTCTACAATAAGAGGTTTACAGCCCATGTCACTGTAGCTAACCTCCCTGGATGTGGACAGAAGAGAAAATGGAAGCAAGATTGCAACAAATGATTGTTTGAATGGCGACTAAATAACATCAATCAACTTCCAAATATAAACATGATGACCTGCACACACGAGGTACACCAGTGGCAGACAGCAGGGTCTTCATTAGCGGCCATGGGTCTTCCAATAGCAATAAGCCAATGCCCAGGAATGGTTTAAGACAAAGCGCTGGAGAGTTCTGAAGTGGCCAACAATTAGTCCAATGCCTGCGGAGAGATCTCGAGGCAACAGTTAAGAGAAGGCACCCTTCAAATCTGAAAGACCTAGAGCAGTTAGCAAAAGAGGAGCAGTCCAGAATTCCAGTAAAGAGGTGTAAGAGACTCATTCATGGATGGTTGAAAGAAGCAAATGATTGTATTTATTGTTTCCAAAGGATGTGACCAAATATTAAGGTGAGGGTAGTCCTGCCAGTTTATGGAGTTCTGTGTGGAATAATATCAGATGACATCTTTCTCTGCTTTTTTGGGGTGTTCCAATGCAAATCAAAAAGCAAATAAACATGTAAACAATACCAGATCATTTTAACTGGAACAATGTTTCGGGGATAAATGTTGCTTTTTCTGAAAGAATTGCTGAGGTGCCAATATTTTTGGCTTCGATTATGTGTGTGTGTGCTTGGGTTTATACAAGGCATAGAATAAGTCAAGTTAAGTTCAACTTTATTATCCACAATGGAATGTCAGCTGGTCAATAACCCTTTTTCTTCAGTCTTTTACTCAGCCCATGGATGAAAAACAGACCTGCTCTAGTTAGTTTTCCACTTGGGAGTTTTTGTGGTTTGATCAAGTCTTACATTCAAACAGAAACTTTGCCTCTTGCTAAACTTTAGGTCAGTGCACCACAGTAAAAAAATCAACAGTGAGACATAAGCAATGGTGTCAGTTATTACAGTACATGGTCAAGATCAAAACTACAGTACTGGAGTAGAGGAAATGATAAAAAAGCATAGTGTTTGAGACATTGATACATTAAATGTGTGTTTAAGGTATAGTAAATCCTCTGTACTCCAGGGCAATACACCTGCCTTAGGATAGTTTGAGGAAGATAATGCAGATAAAGTACTTCGCCCTTGTTAGGATTAGGTGTCGTTTAGCAGTTTAGCATTCTGCAAAACATAGACAGTGATTTCTAGCATTAGACGGAAATTCACTAGAGGTCTTAAGTGTGGCTGACTGATCTTAAGACCTTTGCAGGTTGAAAGTAAAAGAGGGCTTAGTACTTAACTTTGTGGCACAGCTGCAGTAACAGCAAAGAAAATAGACATGATATAAGATCATTTTCTGTATTCTCATACTTGGCCTTTTATTGCAAGTGTTGAATATTGCTGCCAATACATATTGCTGTTTATTTGCATGGTATTCACATGGAGTTCAGCCTCTTGACTGCATTGCACAAGCCATCATAATATTTTTTTCTGCAACATAATTTGCAATATAAAAAATTATGGGAACTACCTGTTTTCACCATATTACTCCTAAAGTCAGTGATCCAACATGCCATGATATTAATTATGAATTCCATATGTCTCAGACGAAGTAAAATAAACAATATTGGGCAGATATGTAGTGGAAAATTATGGATTGGAAAAACATTTTGTCTCAAGCACCAAAAAAATCGCACCTGATATTGCACATCCTGCGATATGACTATTGCGCATGTGCACACTGTGATGGCTATGCTGGAACGAATTACTGCATACCCCTAGGGTTACGTTATGCTTTTTGTGAAAACATTATTAGAACCACCAATTACTGCGCATATTTTCCTTACACTGTTTTTGTCCCAGATAAGTGGATCTAAGCAGAATCAAAATGACTTGTTCAATGCAATCAAGAAGCTGAAATCTCAGCAGTGAATACCATAGAAGGCAGAACGAATGAGACTCCAAGGGGTTACCAGTTGAGATAGAATGGAGGGGTCCCATGGAAAATAGGAAAAAAGAAGTATCGTAAATTAGTAAAGGAAATAAAAGAGTATGTGGCAATTTTGAAGTGGTGCACAGCCCCTGTTTCCACTTTTCCTTTGCTAATCCTGCGGTAAAATTTTCTTTTCACCCGTAATCCAAGCTCGGCACACTGGTATCAAAACAGCGGACCAGCATGCTAGAACCATTCCTTGACGTCAGTAGGATTTCCCCTTGGGGTTGAAGGGACCTTACTCCCAACTTCCCACCCACGTCAGCGGCTTGAGTGTGCTTAAAGTCCAGATCCTGTCCCTTAGGTCACTCGAGCCTCCTTTTTCAGAGAGTGCACGTACACCAATTCTGCAAGCGTGCAGCCAGCACATGTCGATCCACGACCCTGTAGGGCCAGCGGCCCCCTTAATGACTGTAATCATTCTCTTGTGCCTCCTTGGCATAAACTGATGTATCCCTTACCCACTGTTCATTCGCTGCGTTGGGGGCAACTCAGCAGTTTTATGGGGGCCCCTCCACACCAAGCCAATTCAAAACGTGCCTCAGGTGGGCTGAATTTCAGAGAAAACAGAGAAAGGAATGAAAAGAGACTGTTTAGAGAGAGGACCACGCTGTGATATAATGAAGCTGGTAGACCACATTTGGTGAAAAATCCAAGCTCCTACACCTCAACCCCTGGTTCATAGGTAGAAGCAGGACATCCCATGAACAGATGGCACAACAAAATACCCAGATAGCAGAGAGCGCTATAGGCACGTATAGCAATGTTTTTAAAAGGTTCCTGGAAGGTTAGCCTGTAGCGTTACAGAACTATTGTTCCAGTAATGTTCTGAATATGTTTGATGTAATAATGGTTGGTATCACAACCACTAACATTATGGAACTACCAATACGAATAAAACACAATCAAAAACACAGATAAAACTGATACACAATGACATTAATATCACACTGATAAATAATATTTTATGAATGTTTTTTAAAAATATATAAAATTGGAGCATTTATTTAAACATAGAATAGAATGCTTTCTGAATTTACATTGATTTTAAATGTTTAAATTATGAACATACCTACAATATACCTACAATATGAATAAATGATCAAATAAACATTAAAAAGTTAAATAAGAAGAACCACAGAGCTTGTAGCAGCCATCATTCTGCATGTCAGGGTTGGACATTTGAACTAAACCTAGACTGGAGACATTACATCAGTCACTAACATCAGGATCATGTTCGGCTTCTACTTTTACCTTTTAATACCCATTGGACATTTCAGGGACCTTGCCCAGGGACCCTTTCTGTTTCTTATGACATCTGGATATATTTCTATTTTATTTTTAATGTTTATGTAATATTATTTCATCATTGTTATCCTTAAAATTCAAACATTATTACATTATTTTTTTATCCTTGTTATTTACTGTAATGGGACAGTTATCAACTCATTTCACTACTAGATGAATTGTGTATAACTATGCTATATCATATAAGTGTGTATATTATAATATTAAATTGAATACATGGCCTTCTCATCTCTGGTATCTCAAACATTAACACCAATGGTCTGTATTTTCACTTAGGTCTCTGTTTTTTAATTTACTTATTTTGCTAAAATGATGAAATATTTCCTTCACTCATCTGGCATCACAATTATATCAAATAAAAGTAATTTTTAAATGAACCAAATCTAAAATTAAGGACTTTGTAGTACTCCCTCTCTTTAACCGTGAGCTCAGAGCATCTGTTTCCAGTAATTTACTGGTTTTAAAGGACTGGTGGTAAAAATATAGTTTATCCAGACAACTGGTAACATTTTCACCTCAGATTTGAAAACATTCTGCTTAGAACACAAAACACCCCTGTCCTCCTACTTCACATCCTAACTCACTTAAGACTTTTAAAATGGTGGAACTAATTGGCAGTGTTAATCAACATTAAACACTGTTAGCTATGCACAGATGTGTTTCACTGCACTGAGTATTACAGCAGGAAAACAGTACATAATCCAGGCTATTAAATAAACTCATTTCTGTGGGACAGAACAGACTGATATATGAACACTGAAGGCTGAAGAACACATTAGGCTGTTTTGTTAAACATCATGAATTAAGATTACAGAACTAAAACTAAGCTCTGTTTGTCTTTCACAGAAACTGAAAGTTTTACTAGATTCAGATTTGCTAATGAAAGAGCGCCTAGTTAAAAGTTGCATAATTACAAAACTAAGGGCAAAAGAAAAAGTAACAAAAGCACTGAAAGTCTGCTTGGAAGATTTAGTGTAATGTTTTGAGTATAAATAGTCAAGTAAACTACATAATGTACAGTACCAAAGTACTAATACTACCTTATGTGCCACCACTGCAAATTTTGTGGTAACTTAGCTTAACTATCTAGCTAACTCATTTATATTGTAGTTGCCTGAATAGTTGTCTTTGCCAGCATTTGCTCTGTTATGCTGAGTGTACAGTACATGATTTCATCCCTGTTTTCCTGTCACAGACACATATTTGGGACCTCTCCAGCTCGGCAACAAATTGCTTCCTAGGGAACAAAGTACATCCTTGGACATCCAGATTCTGTTTAAAAATAGCCTCGAGGACATGTTATGAACCTCGATTTGTTACTGACCTATTAATAACATCAATGGATGTCTAAAAGAGTCAGTTTTAAAGTTTTAAAAGGTTCATTAATTACCCAATAACATCAATAGACATGTAAAATCTGTCAAAAAGTCAATTGATTAATTGAACCAATTAATTGTCAATGGATGCCCAAAATCTTTTTTTAAAGTCAGTTAATTGGTAATCTATTAATAAAATCAAAGACGCTGTTGCTAATGTAGAGCTTTGATTACCGTTTAATGACTTTGTGTAACAGTCAAGTTTTGTTCAATGTCTGACCTGCTTTCTGGTTTCTTTCAGCCCTCTAAGTGTTTTGCTCTAGTTGAAGGCTACTTGCTAACCTGCTAACCTTAGGCAGTCAGTGAGAGGAAGACGGCATTCACGGAAACACCTGTTCCTGCAAAGAGGGACTGAGACGACACTCTTTCATTTCTGCACTGCTGCCTCTTAGTTCCCAGGAAAAAAAGCCCAAACCGACAGCCCGCAAAGCATGGTGGTTCTGTGATCACAGTTGTTTCCACACCTCGGCCAGATGTTCTGCCAGGTGAGGAGCGGCACTTTCATCTAGATGACAACCCTTCAGCTGAGACTTGTCAACACCGTCATAAGGCTTAGCACAGCTTGTGGTTCACCGATCAAGAAATGTACTGTTTATATAATCCCTTTCCTGTTTTGAAAGTAAAGGGCAGATAAGGACTGTCTTTAACACTGCATTGCATTGCATCAAAAATATAATACAACATTCAGTGCAATGCTCTTTGGGACAGCAAATAGTAATAATAATGATATTGCTCACACATGAATGCTAGATATGATCAAACTAGAGATTAAAAACAATATGGTAAAGTAAGGTTAAAGTAAGAAACATAAAATAAACAACTATTAATTCATTTTAGAAGGTAACAAAAATTAAATTAAATATAAGTAACTAAAATATATCAACAACATACATCTTGCCTGCTTACAATCTACACATAGTTGAAAACATTTAGGTGCATTAAAAAGGTTGCCTTACCACCTTATTGTCTTGTTGATGTTTAGTATATTGATATGGCTGAGTTGCTGGAGCTTAAAAAAAGGTTGAGGGTCCACAGAGAAAGACCACCCATGATGTATGATGGAGCTAATCCATCCAAGTTTTAAGAACCAGTAGCAGTATTTTAAAGTCCAACTAAAAAAGCCTGGAAGTCACTTTAAATATGAATTTAAAGTTTTTATTTTTATTTTTATATTAATTAAAACAAATTATGTATAATTTTTGTTATTATTATTATTATTATTATTATTATTATTATTGTTTCATATTATCTTTAATATTATATATATCTGAAGACCCTAATGTTCAGGATCATGACATGGCAAAACAGCACATACTGAAGTAAAATGATATTGTGATGCTCTGATAGATACCATTGTTTATTTATTTACTTATTTGCACTTTATTGGACTATTTTATGCATTCAGTACTGTTTATGATCCAGCCTCACTAACCTGCTTGGTAATTTAATGTCATATCCTGTATGTTTTGTGTTTTTTTGTATTATATTTTTTATCATTTATAAAATGATCTGTTTGACTTTCCCTTTATGATATACTCCTTATTACTTCATTGTGAATTTGCAGGATGAAACTGCTATAGGCTGTATGAGGTGGATAAACAGTATGCAAATTGATTGTTTTTTTTTTTGTGACAGCACAAAATCCCCAAATTCTAACTCTAAAACATGACAGAAATTTAACAATGTTTACATATTGCATTAAATTCATTTACTGAAAAAAAGTCAAGATGTTTTGGTTTGCTATGAAACAGCCCTTTAATGTGACTCACAAGACCTTCTACAGTATCTCCTAAATGGTTTTGATAGCTTGTCACTCACTGTAAGTGGTAGACAATTTCCCAAAGCATATAAACTGTAATACAGTATAGTAACTGTCAGCCTACCTTTTACATCCCAAGTGTAGACAATGGCTAGTTGAGATACAGTGGAGACATTGACACTGCAGATTTTACAAATCTAAAATCTGCACTGTAAAATAGTTCTACATTGTAGACATCCAAACTGCTTTGTTTACTTTGTAAAAACATATCATTGCTTCATGCTGTGGATCGATTTCTTCTATAGTGCCTATAAAAAATATATAAATACAGTGCTAGCACCATAAACAAAAAATTAAAGGTGTGCCTGCATCTGCCCCACGATGTCCAGAGCCACTGGATATCACTGGATATTCCTGAACGCTCTATTAAAGAAAGACTATACACTCTTGTCAAAATGACACTCAAATGACCTTTCAGTCAAAACATCCGTTACGAGACAAGGGCCAAAATCAATAGGCATTCACTGTTGTGTTAGTAGGTTCTAACAAAAGTAAGAGAATTGCTCTGACAGTTAGACGTTGTAATGAACAGAACCTGCTAGCAAAGCAAGTTGAGCTGTGTAATGATGTTTGTTTTAGACACACGAGACATTCCCCAGAAGAATAGAGGAACACAGCCAGCCAGATGACAGAAGGCAGTAATTAAGCTTCTCTGCTAAAAGGCTAACTTTTAGTCCTTAGAGGTTCCCTTGTTTTGAAATAAAACAAACAGTGTTTATTTATTTGTTAAATGGGGCATTTGCTAAATGTGCTTTCTGCCTCCTCCGAGAGTGCAGAAAAGGCATCTACAATTGCAGTTTTAATTAGAAAAATGTATAATGTATGCTATTATAAATGATTCTTGAATTTCTCAATGTTGTTAAGGACATTTATTCCAAATGTGCATTTGTGGAGAAAATGTGTTCAGACACTTTTGGCAACTACAGAAGTTTCACCATTTGCCATGCCGCAAACTAACACACATCTGCTCCTAAAACATAAGAAATATTTTCTTGAAATATCAAGTCTCCAGTACAGCAAACCATGACTGCTTTTACAAAAGCGGGAATCGAATTACTGTCTTGTTATAATTGTCACTTTCTTTTTTTGGTGTGAAGCCCCAATTGGTGCTGATTTAGGCCTATGAACCCTATGAAAAGTGCACATTCCACACCTTTAATCAGTGCCAATTAGTTTGTAAGTATATGTCCATGCTGATCTGGAATAGTGTGCTTGCATGCAGCTTTTGGATAAGTGATATAGGATTCTATTAGTAAGAGTCCAAACACAATTTGTGGCCAAAACACTTCCATAGGAATGCACTGAAATGTGTCTGTAAACTTTTAACCAAACATTCAAACTTCTCTACAGATCAAGATTTCTGAGTTACAAATCATAGAACCTGCAGCAGACTTTACTTTGCTTTATGAATGGATTCAATTCATGGCATTTTCATAAAGTAATCATATATTTTTCCCCATTCCCTCAGGAATGAATGGTGGAATGTTCAGAACAGCCACACTGATGATGCCCCAATGGGCAGCTCTCCCATACACCAGCAAAGAGAACGTGCACAGCCCCCCCTTCGCCCCAGTGCTTAACAGCACCATAGTAACCACCTAGCATCTGCTGCTAAGTGGTTGCTAACTGGTTGCTATGTTTTATGCTAATACTTAATGCTAATACCATCTGGGATACTAGATTTGCACTTACTGCAACACACCTGCAATGTCTGCAGGAACTGCAATATCCAGTTAATATTTTATTATCTAAATTTTATGAAAAGTTATGGTTGTGTGTTTGCAAGATGCAGGAACAACCAAACACAAGGAGCATTAGGTGAACACAACATGCTAACCACAAACATGTTTTTTTTTTTTACAAGCAGCCGAGTTTGCACAAGCATTGCACACAATCGAAAGAGTTGCAGAAACACTTGGAGAGTGAACCTTACAAAACTTCACCTCAAGATGTTTAGCTAGCTGCTAAAACCACTGTTTCCACAACTGTTTCCAGGCTGAATTAACTTATGACCCAAATCTATTGATTGCTAGTTGAGAGGTTCTCACGAAAGGTCACGCACCCCCAAAGTTACATAGTTGCAGTAGTGGTCCTGGAGTGGCAATAAGCGAAGATGCTATTCCTCCTGTTACAAGTCAAGGTACCATAAAAATGATTCAAATGTTATTTTAAGATAAAATTGCTTTCTGGCTCATTTGTTTCTTTATCATTTTTTGCAGCAGCAGAATGTTAAAAAATGTGCAAAAGTTTAGCGAACATCAACCAACCTCCTGGGATAACATATCAACTGCCTCCTACAAAGTGGCAAAAACAAAAAAACACTATAGCATGTTATCTAGTCACACCCAAGCAGCCATCTTGCATACTATTGCAACTTGGCATTATTTTGGCTATATGCTGGAAACCAAATGTATATCTAAAATACCATGTATCTACAATTCTATGGCAACACACAGGCAACATACAGACAACACATGGTGTGGGATTGCTTTAGCTGACCAGTCAGTTTGCATTTTCTTCAGTAAATATATGTTTTCAGTCATGTCATGTGAAGGTATAGCAAAACGGTAATAATATATCCAAACTCATAGCTTGTTAACATCATTAGCACATTTGCTATTTTGTTAAATTTTTGGTTAAACTAAATGATCTAAATGATGACTTACAGACTAGTGTAACACATTTTTATTCCATGTAAATGTTGTGTAAACACCTTAATTTAGTTTAATTGCTGAAAGTCTGCAAAGGCATTTAACTGTAAAGCTTTTAATGTGTTTATGTTTATGTGTTTTGCTATGAAGATGTTGTGCAAAAACCATCTCCATTTTTGCAGATTATCTTGTTTTGACATACTGTGAATATGACAGTTATTCTTTATATTGTGTCAGAATTTCATGATGAATGGGTCAATAAAAATGCAACAGAATCACATAAACTCATACTGACTTCCAATTAAGATTTGGAAGTTAAGATATGTTTTTCTTCTCTTTTAAAGTTGATATTTTGCAAATACAAGGTTTTTATGTGTCTTGACAATGACCATGTCTACATTCATCCTTCCCTCCCCCTATCTCTTTAACTATCCTTTGCTGCATTATCCACTTTTATTCCCCCTCTCATACAGTTTCTGGGAAGAGGAGTAGTGTGGGAGGGAGATGTGTTGACAGAAGGAAGGCCTCTTTTTATTCTGCATTCCACAAGCGTTTGGGCTCCTCTTTAACTCACACACTAAAGGCCTTGGCTCTTATGTAAGTCCTGAACCCATCTTCACCTCAAACCTTTCACTGTTGACCTGTGCCCTCTGACGTATCTGCCCATAACCCACTGACCCCATTGACCCTGACTATAGCCTTTAGACTACGGCCATGTAATCAGGAACTCAGACTGAAACAGTAAAATGCTGTCTGTGTCTGATAGCAGCAACACACACACACACACACACACACACACACACACACACACACACACACACACTAATGTCACAGCCATGCTGGGGTCACTGCTGTGCTAAGAATTGTTCACTACCCAGATGATATTAGGTGAGCAGTTGTTCTATGGTGGTTTCTGATAAAAAAAATAAATAAATAAATAAAAAAAAACATGCTATAAAATAATAATCAGTACACAAGAATATTTATATGAAAGCTAGTGTGAAAAAGCTAAAATGAATATGAATATGTCCAGTAGATTTAAGGGCCAATACTTCATTTACAGAGCAAAACCTGTCTGTGGATCTCCTCGAGTAGACCACTGGACAAAGATATAAAACAATGATGATTGCTTTAATTGTTCCCAGGGCCACAGTGACCTTCAACTTTAAATTGATAAGTTTGGCACAATCCTAAACCTTCCTAGAGTTAGTCGTACAGCCAAATTAGGGCTAGAAGGAGTCCAACGGTCCTGTGAAGAGTTGAGAAATACGGTTGAATGGATAACTGCAGTCACTTCAGTACTCCATAAATCAGGCCTTTATGACAAAAGGAAAGCCACTGTTAAGTAAAAGGCATAGACAGCCAGTTTGGAGTCTGGCAACATGTGGAACATATTCTCTGGTCTGATGTAATGAAAATTTATCGTCTTTGGAGGATCAACTAGCACTACCTCAGGCACCTCATATCACCTGGCTGATAACATCCCCACAGTAAAACATGGTGGTGGCAGCATCATGCTATGGGAGTGCTTCTCAACGGCAGGGCCATGGAGACTGGTCAGAGTTGAGGGACGGGTGAATGAAGTCAGATACATAAACATCCTTCAAGAGAAACTCCTCCAGAGTGCAAACAAACTCTGACTTGACCCAAAGCACACAGACATAGTCTCTGAATGTCCTTGATTGGCCCACCTAAATTCAAATTTCAAACCTTCAAAAATCTATGGAATCTATGGCAGTTCACAAACACTGGCCTTCTAATCTGATGAAGCTGAAGAGGATCTGGCATGAAGAACTAGATAACCTGCCCAAAGCAGGGTAGGCAAAGCTTGTAGAGATGTATCCAAGACTTGCAGCTGGAATTGTTCCACAAAGTATGGAATAAAGAGTAACCAACCTAAAACAGCTCACAGGGAAATGTCATAACTCTGATTACACACTCAACAACTGGCAGTAGGTAACCACATGCATCAACACTTTAAGCATTTAAGAGTGACGGATAGCTAACTATTTAAGCTTCTATTTAGTTAGCTATTTTTTAAAACTAACTATTTCGACACCAGAGAGTGGAGGAAATATGGGATAAAACACAAGATACAAGTTTTACATTAGCAGCTATATGACTCTTCTTAACTCGGAAGAGACTTATCAAGAGGCCTATCAAGAGTTGTGCAAAAATATGTGAGCTACTGATAATTATTATTTCTTTAGCCCTCCCAACCAAAATTTATGAGCAGTCAGCACTGCCTCTATGGTAACTGTATTTTATAAAATGGCCAATTCTAAAATGGTAAAGTGCATGGTAAAAATATGGCGCATGGTAAATCTCCAGATACCAAAAGCTTGTGATGTAACGTGCCTTTATCGTTATTTATACCCATAGAGTACAATGAAATCCTTGAAATATATGTCAGCTTAGAAAGTCAGGGTTAAAATACAAGGTCAGCCATGATATGGAATCCTTGCGGCAATGAAGGTTAAGTTTGATCAAGCTTAGTGTAATGTCCTTTGTAGTCAAATGTGTTTACGAGAAAGTAAAGATAAAGTGTGTGCTGCTGGACGAACATCAAAAATCAACAATTTTCATTTCGACTGCAGCTGAGCAAGCCTGTTAATTAGAGGTTGGTGGATGCAGGCCAATCTTGGACCTTTCACTTTTCATCACAAAACTGAAGAAGTGGATTCATCACACATAATATTTTGGATGCCCTGGGAAGTTCTCATGACTCACTTTATTCACCATTCACTCATGCGGAGAAGCCCTGTCTAATCGAAAGTGACATGACAAATTGATCGAAGCAATCACAGACATTACATCAAGAGAAGAGGCCCAGCTGGTCGGCTTCTGGGGTCATGGGCAATTCGTGTGCGACTGGAGGATAGGTCATGTGAAGAGGTCAGTCGAGGTCCCCGTTTTGGGCAGACAGTGCCGGACAGGCGGCTACATGTCAAGCAGCCAAGTCGTTAGCCCTCGTTCCTCCCGAGCCCTTTAACCAGCCCTGCCTTCTCTTTCAACTCTTCCATAAACGGCTCCCATTCATGTCCAAGAGGAAGATGGAGCATAAACACAGGAACCATCCGGCTCAAACTGAGCAATGATACACAAGTGAGGGAGGGCGGAGTGTGGGCTCCACTGATGAAAATCAAGATGAAGGAAACGTACCATGTTATCTGCATCAATTTGCATTTTGGAAAAGAGTTGGGGCATTAAAACAAAACAATGGCATGTTGACAAAAGGGTGGTCTGATGGTAAAAGTAAAAATATGAATAGAGGAGAGAGGTGGGATTTGCACATAGAGTTCTTTCCTACTGTGCAGATTAGACTTCTATGTTGCAAGGGACACATATCTTTCCTAACCCCTTAAGTCAAAACTGTCCACTTTCCCCAGATATATTCAGTCAGCCAGGATATGTTTATCAAAAATTATATTGAACACTCAATAGCCCTGACTGAAAAAAAGTGATCGGCCATTCCTTAGATGGTTACATCCTCTTTAGAAGGAATTACTGCTACCAAATGCTTTCCATAATTGTTGTCCATAATAAGTGTATTACAGCGCCTCAGAGGAATTCTGGCCCACTTGCAGGACTGCTTCAGCTCAGTGACATTTGTAGGAATTTCAGGTCATGCCGTATTTTGTAAGGGTTTGGATCAGGATATAGAATATATCATTTCAATAGCTTAAATTTTTCTTTTTTAACAATTTCGAGGTAGACTTGTGTGCTTTTGATCATTGTCTTGTTGCATAACCCAACTGTGCTTCAGCTTCAGCTCACGCACAGATGACCTGACATTCTCTAATATAGATCATCCATAAAGTGGCAAAAGGCTTCTTTTGACAGAACACTGTTCAACACTGGGCAGAAATGGGATCCATGGCAAATTGACACTGTGTCGCAATGGCAGAGCATGCAGCATAGGGCAAACACTTTTTCCACTGCAAAGAACTGTGACATTTCTTTTTCCATTTTTTTCATCATATTGTGCTCTAAACAACACTGACTCACGTCTGCCCAACCTTAATGAAGACTTGGAAACAGTTTGAGTGGGTTGAGAGAGGTATGTGGGCATGTGTTTATGGAAAATGTGTAGGTGACTATTGAGTTCTACTGTTTGTTAGCAAAGTTAGACTTGTAGATGCAGCACTAAAGTACCAAAGCAAAATCTGGCCTTCAAACATGTCTTGGCTGATCGGCTATGTCTGAGGTAAGTGGAAAAATGCGTAAATTCGATTTTTCTATTCAGACTATTCCTTGAAGGGCCCATTGGTGGGCTAACACTTCCATAGCTTCATAATAGTGACTGATTAATTCATAACAGTAATAAAATAATGTTGAATAAAGTCTAATGACTGTTGTCTACTATACCCAGACATTCATGTGTTTTATCTCAACACCTAAAACATTAGCAGTTTATGATTCATTTTGTATTGTTAACATTCTTTGTGATTTTTTTTTACCAACACACCATTGTGCATATTCACAACCTACAACCAAAAACTGAACAGATATTCTGTGGAGATCCAAGAGCTTAAGCTCCTTTGACCTCATGGAAGAGCACAGCTACAGCTGGACACAGCTGTCAAATGTCTGCAGACCCTAGAAAGAGAAAAAGGGAGGGAATTCAAGGCTGGCCAAAACCAGCCACACAGAGCCTTGGGGCCAGTTCTTCATGGTTGATACACACACATGAAGAGCCATGGTGCCCCCTACAGTTACCTTAAAGCAACATATTATACAAATAAGAAACATTCAGACTGGTTTACTTGTAGATTCTACTATGTTAAGCAAGCGAGCAGATTTTAGCTTTTAACAATTACAGTTGTTCATTCCTCGGTTCTGTAGGCCACGAGTCTTAACATGCCTGACATATTGTATGAAATTCAGCTCCCCCTTCCATCAGCACAGTTCTCTGTTCTGTCTGTCTTCTCCCTAATCACCTATAATCCTTTCAGTAGGCCTCCAAGATGGAGCCATAATGGCTGCTGAAGAACAGAAAGCCTGTTTGAGGATTACACAGCCTGCGCTTGACTCACCAGTGTTGACTGTCGCTTTTCACTGGATTATGACTGGATCCATCTGACCATTCTTTTTTATCAATGGGTGAACTGCTTCAACACTAGTGGCTCCTTTCAGTTCAACAAAGCTTTCAAATGCTTTTCAAGAAGAGCAAGTCTTTTTCCACCCGTTTGTGGCTGGTGAAATGATGGCGAAGTTGCTAACGGTTGATGCTGCAGGCCACACAAGAGCAGTGCGTGGGCGAGACCATGTGTGGCTGCTAGTGTAGTAAAAACAATATAATTGTAAACCTCCACAGCAGGGTTAAATGTGTCAGTAAACTCAAGCCCACAGACTGCTCAAAAGTCTTTCCAGGCACATGTGGATATGAATTCAGTAAGATGAGAATTCCTGCTAGGTTACGGTGTGATATTCCCTGTTAAATCTATAACTTATCCTTTCCACCTTACTGTGTGAGGTGCAATCATGTGAAACAATTAGGACACCCCATTAAAACTTTTTTAAACCCCGGATTCATCTGTCCATAGCACATTGTTCTAGAAGTTCTTTTCTGGCAAACTTAAGTCTTGCCCTCATGTGTTTCCCTTTTGCACACCTCCCATGAAAATAAAACTTGTGCCATTTCTTTCTAATGGTAGATGCTGTACTTTGGCAACAACTGTGGCAAAAGCAACCTGTGGGTCCTGGGATGACATCTTTGAATGATTGGAGGTTTGTTTAAGCATATTGTTGTCTGCTCTTGGACTGAACTTGCTAGGGAGGCATTACCTGCCCATATTGGCAGTTGTCCTAAATGTCCTAAATTTGTGGACAGTGAAACAGCTGGTTTCTATTTGCCTGAGAACTTTTTAAATCCCTTCCCAGATTCGTATCATCTACGACCTTCTTTCTGAAGGCCAATGGTGATCCCACTCACTTCAACAATCAAGAATAAACCAAACCAAATGTCTGAGGTTTAAATAAGACAGGCTCCTCCAAAATCCCCTCGAACCACGCTCTAATCATCGGCAGCTAATGTGCTGCACCTGATTTTAATTTGAGGCGTTTTCAGTAGTAATAAATATGGGGGTGTCCTAACTTTTTCCTGCATTTCTGTTAAAAGACATTTTAGATTTATGTGTTTATTATTTCACCTCAATCTCTCAATAACAAATTTCAATTTTCATCAGGTGTTTTACCTTTTTTACTTACATGGCTTCTTAAGTATACAAAGTGTGTTAAGCAGACAACAAGCACAACAGTGGTCCTCTTTTTTACCCCCCATAATTTCAGTTGAACTTATACATTTTAAATCTTATTTACAACAGGGCTTTGTCCTGCATGTGCATGTAACTGCATTGACGCCACAAATGAAGTCACAAATGCATTTCCAGCACAGAAAGACCCCTGCTTGACAAGGATCCCAGGTTTTAGTATGTTACTGGCTTGCCTAGTCTTCTCTAGTAATGATCACAACTATCAACCAGAGTTCTGTAACTCTGCTTTGTTGTAGCAATGTTTTATTATCATTTCCAGAACAGAACAATCATGTTGGCTACTGTTGTATGTCCCCTATTTCTGCCATTATACTGATCTGATGGCTTGCTGCCTCACCAAGCTAAATACCCATGTATTATAATAAAAAAGAACATCCTGTTCAAAACATAAACTAGCTGGACCATATTCATACTGCAAGTTACGATTCATAGGAGATTTGTTTAATTCACACCAGAACATACTGGATGTGTGTTTGCCACACAAGAATACCCAGCAGATCTAAGTGAAAACAAAATATGTGACCTGGAGATTGACCAATAGAAATGACCAAGCTTTATTTGTTATACAAAACCCAGCTGTTCCTCAGTCTGTTTAATGAGATTGGATGAATTGTAACTTGATCATGTATCTAGTCAATTTTTAAGTCTCTATAACTGCTTGCCTTGACCTGTGAAAAGGCGTCCTATATGTTAACCTCTTTA
This sequence comes from Salminus brasiliensis, assembly GCF_030463535.1. Lineage (NCBI taxonomy): Eukaryota > Metazoa > Chordata > Actinopteri > Characiformes > Bryconidae > Salminus > Salminus brasiliensis. Next base: position 8,757,971 of record NC_132892.1, on the reverse strand, counting down.
AACTGCCTATGGCCGAAAGTGTTAATACAAAGAATAGCCCCATATGTGCAGATGTTGCTGTAGTTACTAAGTAATACACCTTAGTACACAATAAGCCTTTCTGCATTCTGCAAGGGGTTAAACGGCTAATCACGAATTTATCCAGTAAATAGGCCGGATGGGTTATTTCACCCATCTAGCTAAAACCACTGCACAGGACACCAAGATGATTCTTCTGCCACTCCATGTACTCACAAGTAATGGGTTTACAGTCTGAGAAAAGGGCAGAAGCCTCATCTACTTCTGAAACATAAATACACCCACACAAGATATCATGAGATTCATGGAAGCTCACATGCACGTGAAACTTTCTCTGACTCTGGATACCCAGAATCTGCCACATGCAACTTTCCAGGCCTTGATTTTCAATTAAATCTCTTCTTTGCGGTTATTTTGTTTCACGCCCATTCCCACAGTGTCACTTCCTACTGTGCATCAGTCAGCTGCTAATCTCCACCTCGCCACCACTGCTGTGCTAACACTGTTTCCTCTAGCCCCACAGGAGAGGAAAATTCATGGAAATGTGCAGCGATACAGGGATAGTAGAATCAGTGATGGGCCAGGGCAGGGTGGCTTGGGGTTGGACCTTGCGGTGCGTAAGACCTCTGCCCCAGGGAACCGTACGCCCCTCCACAGAGCCGACTTCCTTCCTGCAGGAAACCCTGCCCACCCCCTTCTCTCTGTGGCCACTAATGAGCCCAGCAGACCTAGAACATATACAGGAGCCTCAAGACAGACAGCAGCCTCACTCTGACGTGGTGTGCCAAGCAGGGATGGACTAAGGTCAAAAATTTACCCTGGACTTCTGTCCAGCCCACCCTAAGCGGCTGTATTTCTAACCACTCTTGTCCATGTACTTCCGCTGGTCCATTTTTTGACTGGACTGAAATCTAGCTAGGTACACGTTTATTCTGCCTTAGCATGAAACATGCTGATTTCCTTTTATGAAGGGCTTGTGAAAGAAAACGATAAGCTGTATTGGCTGATTCACGGCACAATAATGGCTAATCAGAGCCACATAGCACAGCACATTATACCATAGCTTTGTTTTTAATATACTGTAACAAAAAACTTTTTTTTGGAATTGTTCTTGAGTCCTACCAGTTAGTGTTGCTGTCCTCTCTGTGTCCTCTCGTTGTGTCCTCTTGGCAATAAGCTAGCTGAAGAGATTGTAGACGGGTTAGCTTTTAGCCTTGCACCTGCTCACTTCACTGGACACATTTTGTGGACGCTGGCATAGGAGAAGTTGTGTCATGAGACTTGGTGCACATAGCAACCTGTATTTGGATAACTAGCATATTCTTGTGGTCATGTACTGGGATCCACCTCTCCAAATATGAACAACGTCCTATTTTGCTGACGTTTCGGCTTTACTCGATTTTCTTTTCAGTAGAGGCAACCATGTTTGTGGCTCACAGTATGCCACTTCGATATACCACATTATTCAACTATGCCTAGATTGTTTATATGTAATCCATTCTCTGGAACTTTTAATGCTATCAATGTGGCTGCAAGCAAGGTATGATTTTTAGAGGAGCCGTTGTTAACAAGTAAATAGCTCTAGTTATACTCAATATGGTACATTTCCCTTTTTTCATCTCCTGTCAGTTTTCTGTTACCTCTATATGTTTGGTTGGAATCTGAAAGTGAGGTGATGCTTAAAGTCATATAATGTGATTAGTGGATAGGTGTTTTGAGAATGCAGTGTGTGATCAACTCACGTTTAGTCTCTCTCTCTGTTTGTCTCTCTCTGTCACTGTGAACCAACTGTATAGTTCATTTTCCCCACAGTGCCAATGGCCAGTCCATCTCTGTTAACAACCTAATCCAAAAAGAAGGGCTCTGGAATGGTAATGTAATGGATAGGATCTCTTCTGCAGCAATGTGTTCTCCAGGCACATGTTCACTACACAGACAGTGGGTTGCCTAGTGTCTCTCAGTGGTCACCACTTCAAGGAAATGGACAGGAAGATAGTGATGGTGCCAGAAATGCAGATGGTTTCTTGGGTGGGTTTCCATATGACCCACTTTCTTAACTTTGCTAGGTTTCAGCACCAACCCTGCAGGTTCTATTCCACCTACCAGTGTAAACAATGGTGTTGTGTGATGGAGCAGACTAGAAATGTTGCCGTGGACAGGTGCCATAGACAGCTTGACTTCCTTCAGAGGAGAACAGAGAAGCATTTTAGACTCAGCTTTGTTGGGGCATCAGAACAAAGAAGACAAAAAACTATGCCTTTTCTCCCCTTCACCAGCGAATGTGGCCTGGTCAGGTCAACAAATGCATAACCTATGTAATTTATGTATTCAATATGAACCATATTGTAATATCATGTATGCAAATGTGGAATTATTGTAGTATACTGGATAGAACAACTTTCTTGGTTAAATTCTACAGCAAAGGTGTATCTGTCAGAAATCAAGTGGTCAAAACGTAGCAGCCTTATTAAGTGATTTACCTAGACAAAAGAAGCACAAATGCATGTTTACATCTTGACCTAGAAACACTGACGACAAGCAGAGTGTGATAGATGACCTTGATATGTCTCAGAGTTGGATTCCCTGCTAAAATGTCTGGACAAAGTAATCAAACTGCACAAAAACCTGAAGTACCTCAATATGAGAATTACAGATATTCCTTCACTAAAAGAAGGTCAAGACACTTCGCTTTGGCTGGCAGATGGAAGAGCATGTCCCAGATTTATCACAGACGCCATCACATGGCTTTGTCCTCTAAGCTCTTCCATTTTTGGCTCATGCGAATCGCCACAGGTTTCCTTTCAGTGTTCCAGAGAAGTCTGAAGAATCTATTTGTTGCAGGAAAGGTGTCCCATATCCAAAGTAGTGTTTCAGGTGAAATATTTCCACCACTCTCACCTAATTACAAAACACTTGCAGGTCAATAAGCATTTCGTTTTATTTCAGTTGAATACATTAACAAATGAATATCCCAAAGGAAACAGGGATAACAGCAAAGTAATAATCTTAGTAGAATATACAGTACATAATTAGGAAGTAACAGTATGCTGTTGGTAAAACTGCAAGTAAAACTGCAACATAGTTCATTTATCTGTTACAGGCTTCAAATACAACATGGAATGTGTTTTACAAGCTTCAAAATCCATGTTTGATAGACTAGAGTAGATAGAGTGGGTGCAAATGCAGTTTAAAAGAGCATGGGCAAAAACAAACAACAGTCAAACAGCACTCAAAGTCACAAGTCCAACAAACCACAGCAAAAACAGATTCCATAAGACAGGCAATGGTTAAAAAACACAGGCCAAGCAGATAGAAAAACACAGCAAGGCTCAGAGCTAAAGTAACAAACATGAGACTTTGTAGGGCAAGGAGTGAATCCTTGAAGATGAAGAAAAGTGCAGATCAGGCCATGATCAACATTCAATGGGCTGGAAGGCTTATAAGGAGGCACTGAAGCATGTTTCAAAAATATGGTCAAAATATCAAGTGCATAGCTGTTAGCCTAGCACTAACATGAAGTCCTATCTGTAATGGTCAGCATTCGCCCCTGAGGATAAGTGACTAGACATGATATTCCTCACAGCAGACCTCATATCATAATCATATGCATATCATAATCATATCATTTTAAACACCACACATCTTTCTAGATAAACTGTATACATGTAAAGTTCAATGTAATACTAATAAGTAAATGTCACACAATAGTTCTGAAACCATTCAGCCCATTTTGAAAAGCTCATGGAACCAAAGTTAAAGGATTATTTTGTAGATTACATTTTAATGAGATTTAATCCATGTGATCCAGTCAGTTAGTACTGAGTCAAGTGGTTTTGGCTTATTAGGTTTTAATGACTGTTAGATTTACCTTAGAGGTCATGGCTACTACGGTCAAGCACATTTAAAAGTTCTAAATGGCACATGCATGATCAGTAGAGCTATTCCTACATCTGTCCTACATCAACTGACCTGCATCTGTAACAAAACAGAGCTGAAGGTAAAAGATCTATGGCCTGTGTTGCCCAGAGACTGAAATCAGTGGCCAATGGCCCATAAGAACACCAAAGGTCAAGAATCTCTTGACTTTGTTGTGCAGTTTTTTTTATGTATAGCTTAGTGATTTACTACACCCTTGCTCCCAAGTTAACACTAGTATTTGCCAACTTCACTCAAACTGCATCCAGCTTCAGCAGGTTGAAAGAAGTGTTTAGGGAAAGAATTTGGGTGACTGTTGACTTCTATTGTTTGTTAGCAATGTTAGCCTCGTAGCTCCAGTGCACAACCAAAGCAGCAACATTTGCAAATCAAACATATGTTGGCTGATTGACTACATTTGGCGTCAGTAGAAAAATTGTGTAAATGTACTTTTTTTGTGTTAAAAGTTCTTTGTTTTGTGACACAACCTAGATACATAGATAGAAAGCTGATGTGGTGAAAAAGTGGTGTTTCATAACCATTCTCAGATGAAATTTTAAAAAAGGAAAATATATTCTGGAAATAAGCAAGGCTTTAGATATACAAATAAGCAATATGACTCAACAACTGAAGGACGTTTTGCCTTCAGGACACTTGGATTCATTAAAGAACACAAATAATGTCAAAGTTTTTTATCCAGTGGAGCTCATAGAAGCACATGCTCAGAACATTCAAGTTTAGAGGCTTAACATCCCAATCAAGATTGGCCTTGGGCATTAGGTCTTTGCTTTGAATCTTCAGAAAGTGTGAGGCCTGGCACAACTTCACCAGTGTTTAGTCAGATGTCTACAGAGGGGAAAACCCTTGTTGTATAATATGAGCTGAAGAGTAATTCTGCTCTGTTGAACATCTGCGGGAAAGTAGGATGCAGGCAAGTGTTAACCTGATTCACATTACATCAGAGGAACTGTTCCTTCCATGGGAAGTTATGATGCAGACCTTTCTACATCCTGGTTTTCAACCACCACTCCCTGCAGTCCCACTAGATACGGCTGATTCATTGGGGTGTTGCTTTCTCGCTGTTCTTGACGCATCTGTGATTTCCTTCCTCCAAGGGTTCCCAACTTGGCACTTCCTGGTTTGCTTTCAACTCCCCTTTCTCTATTAGGATTGGTCATGCCCATTCCAGGAATGAGGCTGGAAGGTCCTTCTGCCAAGGCACATGTGCAAATTGTTTTCATGCATATTACAAGTCAGCACGCGTGTTGCAAAATAATGGGGCTTTCCTGCCATGAAAGGGTCTGGAAGTGGATTAGGGGAACTTGTGTGTGTGAAAATGAGACTGTGATGTCATGAACTTGCAAGGTTAGGAGCAAGACAAAAAGGAAGGGAATCAGTGTGCTACTGCGTTGAGTTGGGACAGGGTTCTACTTCCTGTAACAAATCATAAGCCAGACAGAATTTCTTTATCTCAGCACAATTTTCCAGTTTTGTTTTGTGTGTAGATCTGACCGACAGTGTAAAAGAGTGGAGGAGGTGGGGGCAATCCCAAAATGCATGAGAAAAACAGGCCAATTTCCAGTGACGTTTTGGCATATGCCTTTCAGATTGAACCTCTTTTTTCCATTTAAAATGACTCCTAGTTTGAGCGTAAAATAAATATATCAGATATTTGTAATCCCATGAAGCATGACAACAGTTTCAAGCTCCTACACTAAAATCTGCTTTCTGTTAAGCATCCTGTCTCCGATTCCACAGCAAGGTGCAGACATTTAAGACAAGTAACAGTGGCGTAGGTTGATGCTGGCAGAGCCATGGAGGAAATGCGTGGCGACTGCCTGGTGACGCTCAGACCCTGGCCCTTTAACATCATTATCTTACCAGTAAATGATGTCATCCATCCACGGCCTGATGACTACAGCCCAGTGGTAATCTGAGACCCCATCCTGCTAGTGGTTGGCTCCAGCAGCCATGACAGATCCCATTGAAAACAAAAGTATGTATACCTGATCCCAAAATGTCATTAACTGCAGATCAAATACAATTTTCTGCTGCCTCAGCACGGCTTCCATCCTCCACTCGAAACCTAAATTGTGCCCCCTTAGGGTACATCTGTGGTAAATTAAGTCTTTTCATTATTAAAAGTCAAACACAAGCTCTATAGTAAACTTGAATGAAGGGTCCACCCACATTAAGGGTCTGGTAGAAGGGTCTGGCTACTCCAACATCCCCCATATGCCTGCAGCTTCTGGTAGAATATGTTAAAGTCTTTTTTGAGAATACAGAACGAGCCTCCTGTGTGAAGTAATTCAAAACGATCTAATCACATGAGCAGATTTGATACTAGCCACCTAAGACCTGACAATGTGTCCAGGTATCATTCTGTAAAGGTTAGATATAGCAGGCACTACACACAGGGGAATAGTCAATAGTCAATAGCTTACACACAATAAAATCACCTGTATTAAATTAGCCACTGCAGTGAGAACATCTGAGAACTGCCCTTTTCAAATGTACACTGCAGGTGTTGGTACACTACGTTGTGCAGCGCAGTGCTCTGGCTGGGGCCTGGGCAGCCTTTCCTGAGCACCGTTGCCCTGACCTCCATGTAGCCCTGCTTGATGGTTCCCTTATGCTTATGTGTGTGCACTGAAGGAAAACCTGGCTTTTTTCCCCTGAGACAACCCAAGAGGATGCTTCCTTCTGCTGCTTTCAGATGAGAGGAGCAGCTGTGCTAGTAGCTTCCTTTTTGGCATACAGAACTTCTCTTAAATGTCCTCCCTCCACCTCCACCTCTGCATATAATACCTGTATTAATGCTGAAGCCAAAGAGTTCAGAAGTCGGGAGCAGTAGATGGTGGTCACTTCAGCAGCTCTTTCACCTCTTATTTAGTTTCCAGTGAATTCAGGCTTTTGTGTCAATCATCTTCCGACTGGACCTACTTGTCTTTCCTATATATCTGTCATTTTGTGCCCGTTTGTCACTATGGGGTTTGGCCTCGAACTGGCTTCCTGTTCCACTTGTAAGAAGCGGAGGGAGTTGAGAGACAGGGATGGGATGGGAAGTGGGTGATTTTGGCACTGGAGCCAGGGTCTTTTCCTTCCTGTGGTTTTATGGCCTACTTACCGGTGGCTCACTTTCATCTGTGCAGGGTGGATATCTTTGACAGATCTGCATCCGATATTGCAGTGGGAAGTTCCGATATTTTGGGAAGTTCAGGCCACTCATGTCTTCTGTCCATATTAAGCCGGATGGCCTGTGCTGGGTGGGCCACAGGAGGTGCAAATTTCCACAATAGAAATGCAGTGCATTTATCTAATTTCTTGATGTTTGTTAGTTTACTTTGTTCAGACCTGCATATATTTTGGTATCTATCAGGGGGGTATTTTACAAATCATTCAAGATTCAACTAACTAACTTAATCAAGCTGTCCAATAGGAACAGAGCTGAGAGGCATTCCTATTTGATCATTCTCAATCCTTAAGTCCTAACTGAAAAATGCTGCTTTGTAAAACATTTAAGCTGATTAAACATTCAAAGTGCAGGCTAGAAAAAATAAGTGAACCCTTGAATTTAAAAAAAGTTTCCTGTGTCTGCAAATAAGATTTGCACAACTTTAAGGATGGATTCTGGGCCATTCCTTCCTGCAATAATGTTTTAATTCATCAATATTTCTGGGGTGCACACCCCCCTCAGGTCTTTCCACAGCATCTCATTCGGTTATTAAAAAAAAAAAAGTGCCTCCAGTGTTTAATGGGGTGACTGCTGCTACAGTTCAAATTAATGAACTGATGATCACAAGGCATCCAGGCAGCCCCACTATGCTTTGCAGTTGGAATGAGTTTTTGGTGTTGGAGTTGTGACGGTACCCTTGAGTTCTTTCTCACATCTTTCAGAATTCTTTCAGAACTCTTGGAGTTTTCTTGGGATCTAAGAAAGGACACCCACTCCTAGAAAGAGAAGCAATACAATTTATCAAACCATGGGGTGGATGTAAAACCAAGTTTTTAGCAATGCTTATGTAGTCTTTTCCAGCCCAATGTGTCTTTTATAGCACTCAACTGAAAGTTGTTCCAATTAAGGCATTTTTTCTGATATGCCTTTAACCAGGCCTTGTGTGCCTTTATGTAATGGGCAAAGCACTTGTAAAACCCACAACTCATTTTCTCAACTGAAGCACCTACCAACATTCTGTCAACTAACTCTTTTTTGTTTTAATTTAAATTTCTTTAATTTAGTCCTAAGAATTATTGGAATAGTACACTTACAATAAAAAACATTAATAAACTTATAGTACAGTATACTAGGGAAATATACTTGACTCAAGTTTACTTTTAAAAGACCATACCATTGTGAGTTAATCCAAAGTGCCTTAATTATCAACTTTTATCTGCCCTTTTTATCCCTAAATGTCTCCTTTTAGTCTCTCTTTAAAGTAGTCTCTCTGGCCGTGCATCATGTCCAGGAGTTCAGTTCCCTTTCTCTATGCCAGCAAGGGCACAAGTTAATGGTTAGTTGTATGAGCATTGTTGGAGTTCTAGCTAACATTGTATGTTTAACGGGATGATCAAACAAGTCACCACATGGTGCTATAATTGTTTTTTTACTTAGATTAAACATATATCATATATCATATTATTTCCAAATAATTATTATTCTTTCTTATTCAGTTCCGTCAGGGCCAGAATCACTGGGCACTAAGCAGGAATACCCCCTGAACAGGGTGCCAATCCATCACAGGTTCACAGTATATTCACAGTGACCTGAACAAAGATTGTTTGTGGATATTTGACTTCAAAATGTAGTGTGGTCTATGTTTACTGTATTTAAGTACAGAAACTATTTACATATATTTATGGTCCACCACAATTCCTAAAAGGATTAGATACACATAGGTTTAGTTACACAAAATCCAGGCCTCAGCAAGGTCAACTACAAACTCCAGGCCTCCAGTGGTCATAAACTGTAGAGGTACCAAGATTGCCGTGATCTCGTTCTCTACAGCACTGAACAAATGCACTGAACCCTGAAAAAAAGGGAGGCATTAACTTCAGTGTAAACAAAGGCAAGCCCAGTAGGAGCCGGCCATCAGCTGCAAACTTGGGCAGCGGCCGAGTCCAGCTGGAAGCCCCAAAGGGCCACGGATCATGGATGATTCGGCTGGTTCTTAGTTGGGAAAAAGACACGCAGTGCTAATCTAGGGGAAAAACAGACAGAGAGTCACCTTACTGATCCTGCAGCTTTTGGTCCACATGGAAAAAAATGGTCAAAGCGCTAATGGAAATGTGCTGCTACGACTTACCAGTTGTGTATTGTGGATGAGTCAATCCTTTACACAGTTTTCTGGCACTGACGTAGCCAGTCAGTGATAAATTAAGATTAGCTGTTCATCTTCAACAATAAAGATGACAGCTTGTTTTGAACATAATGCACAGAAAAACAAAGGCTAATTTATCATTGATTTTCTTGGGCACTTCCCTCCACAGCTGATCTTAGAACTAACACTCAATACTTTCAGTTTAACACAGTTTAACTAATAATGGTTCGAACAAATGTTGAATCTTAAGTTTGTAATTGAAGCTATACACCATCACAACATTAATACTACCTCCTTTTTTCTACATTTACTGCCCTTTTTACCCACCCCATTTACTATACAGGAGTATTTTGTAATTCTATTAGTACAGTCTGTAGTCCGTCTGTTTCTCTGAATACTTTGTTAGCCTCCTTTCACCCTGTTTTTCAGTGGTCAGGGCCCCACAGGACCATCACTGAGTAGGTACTATTTGGATGGTGGGTACTGCACTACAGTGTTGTGCTAATGGTACGAGTGGATCCGAAGTTTTTCAAACAGTGTCAAATCACTGTTCACTCTATTAGACACTGCTTACTAGTTGGTGCACCTTGTGGATGTAAAGTCAGAGACAGAAGCTCATCTATTGTTAAACAGTGTTGGTCATACTGGTCAACCATCTTGGAAATGCTGGTCAACCACATTAGTCATGCTGAGTGTATTGGTTGATCCATATTGGAACACCAAGCTTGGCCCTACTGGTTGACTAGCTTGGTTAGGTTGGTCACGCTGGTAGACAAACTAAACTATCAAACTCAAGATGCTTGATTTGCCAAATAATTAAAAATATACCAGGTAATCTGAATGTGTATAAAACAGTCTAAACAGTAAAGTTACACTGCAACTGAACTACAACTGACATTCAATTTTTTACTTATTAGTTATATTAGTCATTGCTCTTTTCTGTTAATGTTTTATGTCCTATTTCTGTAAAGATGTGGGGTTTTATTTTCTGTAGCAACTCTTAATCACAATTCTTTGAACACCACAGAGGGAAAATTCCCATTGACTCGTCTAGCCAGGAAAACCTCTCCCCTCAGTTGAAACCTCAGCCTTGCATTTTCATGGAGCACGACATTGCTAATTGGCTTTGCAGACTGCCTTCATCCAATATGACTTATGACGTTAAGAGGTTTGCAGTCTAAATGCATGGCTGTTCAGAACTCTTAAAGGGGAACTTCACTGATTACATTACATTACTAAACTACTGAATTAGAGAAACTGGTTGGTTGGTCCTACTGGTTGTTTTGGAATGCTGAATTGGATGTGATAGGGAGAGTTTATTGCTTCTTAAAGCAACATCACAGAAAGCCTTTCTGTCTGATGCCTGGGGCATTGTTTTACAGTCATTTTAAGTCATTTATTTTAGATTTTCATCTCTTACCATTCTTTACATTATATACAAAATGCCAAAGACATGTGTAGTTCACTGTTGTTTATTTTTCTTTTTTAATCACTGGGCCCATAAAGTGTTTTCCAATCCATTTCTTAAATTGGGATCAAATAGTTTACTACAAAAACAATATTAAATTTAGATGGTCCCTGAAAAATAAAGCTCTACCCCATTTGACTCCAAAATCTATTTTCTTTCATGGTTTGCCTTTAAAATACATAAAAAAAATCACATTGCAAAACTACTAACCAGTCACTGATGGGAAGCCACACATGAAGTGTGTTGGTGGGATCCCAACATGCTTTGTGTCATTAAGCACACAAATGGTTCTTGCTGTGACTGCCAGTTTCAATTTGGAAGTCCAATCCTCAAGTACAAACCACAGCTTTTTTGCTTCTCGGAAGACACTCCTACGTCAAAGTGTGCACTCATACGCTCAACCTGCAACGACAGAGTGGAAAAAGAGAATCTAAGTCAAGAAGCCTCTGGTCCAAAGCGGATCTTTTCCATCACAGCTGCTGCCTCGATTGCCAAGGGGATTTCCACCCATCGCAAGGTGGCAGGAGTAAGGTGAGGGCTGTTTTGGTTGGTCCACTTCGTCCAATGAAAATAAACAAAGATGTCACACAAATGAGCCATGATCTGAGCCCTTCAACTTAGTCACTCAGAGGGTGATGAAGGGAAAGAAAGAGAAGGGAGTCTTAGTAAGCTCTGTGAATCCAGAACTTAGGTCTGCCGAGGCATGTGTAGACTTTCTCAGCCAAGTTTACCAGGATGAAATGTCCGACGATAGAGGCTCAGGGTGGCCCAGTTTAATTCTGGCTAGGAAAAAGACCCTTCCCCCTCCAGTCACCTATGTTCTTTTAAAACTAGGTCAGAGTTTTATGTATAATTATGTTTTTGCTAAAGTGAGAATAGCTGAGCTACAGGGCCCATGTGCTCTGAGTTAGTGCACTGTCTAAAGTCTTTTGGCAGTGCACAACAGTAGGGATTATCACTTCCAGTCTATTTATATCTTATTTGAGATATAAACTCTGAGTGTGTATTGAGATAAAAATATATATCAATATGTGGAACATGCACATAGTAATAATAATAAGTCTACTCACTGACCCTATAGTTACTGTCTGTTGCATTTCATTAACGCTTTCAGAATAGTGCAGCTAACAGTAGATATTTTTGAACATCTAAAAAAAGCAGAATTGGCTCAGTCCACTCCAGCAAATACACATGAAAGATATTGCATTATGCCGGTAACGTAAAGATATGCCATGAAATGTAATTACCCATGAATTTGGACTATAGTTTATAAACGCACTGTTAACAAGTCACGAGGCAGAATTTTTTACTGGGGCAATTCATTGCCCAATATCTGCAGTTATTGCCAGCGATAACAAAAGCATTTTACAATTTGATTATTCTTTGCTAATTATTACTCATTAATAGCTCCACAGAGAAAATATGAACTTGATAAAAACACAGCCTTGTTTTGTGAAAATAATGAAATGGGTTATATTTTGTAATGTATTTGTTATTTGTTCACATTAAAACAAATGGCAAAAGTCAGATGTGGGCGCTCACTACAAAGAACTATCCAACATTGAATACACTCATTTTTACAGCAGCATACTGCTGCAAGTCAATTATAAGGGTTTATAGGTTTATACATTGCCCAAAACCTGCTCATTATTTGTTTCTTCTGAAATCAAGGGTATTATTGTAACTGTCTCTAGTGTCCAGGGAAGGCTTTCTACTAGATCTACTGGAGCATCGCTGTGAGGATTTGATTGCATTTAGCTACAAGAGCATTAGTAAGGTAAGGATGTTAAGTGATCACCACCCCACCTCATCCCCCACTCCCCAACTCATCCCAAAAATACTGAATGCAGCACCATCACCATTGACTAGTGCTCAAGGCTCAGGTTAACCCCCCTTGAACTGCCCTTAAAAGGTGTATAATAACTTCATTTATTAACCCTAACACCTTTTATCCAGGAACTACAAATTATCTTATAACTAACATCAGTTTCATAGGGACAACTGAAGTCACGAGAGTAAGGAACTAAAATATAGGCCCAAATACAAGCACTGGTAAGTTAATATTTGTTACAGTAATGAAGCCAGCCATTCTTGGCTGAAGTATTGTTTGCAGTGGCTCCTATCTCCAGCTGTGCTATGTAAGTCTGAGCACCGAGTTCTTGTTTACCAGAAGTTCAGTCTTATTGTCTTTATCCGATTTCCTGACACTCTCCATTAAACTGGCAGCATGTTTGTTCCCGCCGACGTCAGACGTGTCAGAACCAGCGAGGGTCGAGTTTCTGCAACACGTTGCAACATCTTGCACTCCTGCGTCCACGAGCTGGTTACCAAACAGTAAATTTCGTCGAAGGAAGAACATCAAGAAGATGGGAGTTTGTGGCTCGCCTGCATGTAACCACAAATCTCTCTCAGCTGCTGTGCTCTGTGCTTGGAAATATGTGTGTGGTTAAAGCTAGACCTTTGACGTCTAAGTGCATATTAAAGCAATAATGATTATAATAGGCCATAACAGAAGGTACAGAGAGAGGCGACGGAAAGAAAGTGAGACGGATTAGACGTCTTAGCTGTTCAAAATCAACAGAAATGCTCCTACACCAGGGATGACAGATTTGGAAGCATTGTCGTTTGGAAACTCTGCATAGGGAAGATGAGAAAGTCAGGCAAAACTCATTAACAGCATTAGATATGGAGATAACGGCAGGGTGTAGAAGGATAAACTAGCATGAGGAGTTCAGGTCAGGGTTGCAAAGAACCTGTTATTAATTTCTGGTGCACCAATAATATACAAGTAGTGTCTTAACAAGTATAAACGCCAACACAGTCATCACAAATTCATCACTAGTCAATAAACACAATCCCACTTCAACAAACTGCAAAAATGATGTCTTAAAGCTAAATAGTCTTCAGATACAGCGACTGAAGTTATTTTCTTTCTCACCCTTCACAGTTCCTTCATGCCCATCTTGGGGAGTGTGCCTCACAGTTGGAATACTCATTCCTTTGTTAATTTATTTTTTCAATTTGACATTTATGGCCAATATCCACAACAGGATCATCACTGTAGAAGGGTGGTGTAAGGAGGGAGGGAAAGAGCAGTCTTGTCAGGCCTTCACATTGCGGTTCCCCCACTACGACCATGTGCACTATTCAGAGTGCACCTCAGCAGTGTGTTTATGGTCAACTTTAATGTGACCCTCACCACAACCATCTGATGCTCTTGACTCAGCACCACGGCAAGTGGAGAAATGGCAGATGTTCACTCAGAATTGGGAACATTGCCCAAGAAGGATTTCAATTTGCTTTGATATTAACACCCAGTACGATTCAGTAATAGTTGCTGTGTATTAATGTGTTAATGTATGATGAAGGTAATACATTATTGACTGATTAACCCCCCCAACCCCAAAATGTGTTGTTCTGTGTTGATGAAAAAGATCAATAAAATATATATATATATAATAACTTGTTGTGTTTATCAGTTATCAATTTGTCATGTTAACTAAAAAGTATGAAAATCACTACTAGATATACATCACTAATGTTTTTATATCCATTATCATTATTCATATGTAAAATACATATACTGGTGGTTGATAGAGTGGTGCTGAATTTGTCATTAAAAAAAAGTTCCCAACTTGTATGTTAACTTGGCAGGTTGGTTAACCTACTTTTAGTGATCATGGTTGACTACAGCTGGTAGCTTCTTTGTACCTGCATAAAAAGAGCAATCATTGGTTCGACCAACATACAGTGAAATGTGAAGAGCTCAGTGTTTCGCTTGGAGCCTTTTCTAAAAACTGCAGATTCCAGGATTATCAGTTCTAATAGGTGTACATCAGCACAAGATATTGTGAGGACCAACAAGGCACAGGTCTGTTGAAGTAGTAGTTGCTAGAACACCAGTGTCACTGAGTACAGTCAGAAGGTTTACATAGCCTTAGATGGAGGTGCTGCCCCTGCTCCACACGTTCAGACTTTGACTAAAAATTATGGTGGTGGTAGCATCATGTTCTATGTCTGTTTTGCTGCCTGTGGAACTACTACAGGAATAATGAAGAAGAAGGACTCCCTTAGAATTCGTCACCATAACATCAAATCATCACCTAGACAGTTGAAACTTGGATGCAACTGGATGTTCTATGAAGACAATGATCTTAAATGATCCTATGGATAAAACAGGCTCACATCAAACCTTTGGAATGGCCTTCCCAAAGTCCTGAACTCAACCCCATTGAATATACACTATTTTCAAATGTTTGCGGACACCCCTTCTAATGCATTTAGCTACTGTTGCACGCATTTTCGACACAGATGCACACACACTGGTTGTCTAGTCCCTGTAGAGAAGTATTGCCAATAGAAATGCACTCTCTGGAGCAGATTAACATGAGTACTTTTGCAATGAGTTGGGGAGTTGGGGGTGAGATGGAGTGGTGATCATCCCATAGCCAAACCGCACTAACCTTCATGCCACTAAATGCAATCAAATTCATGCAGCAATGCTCCAAAATCCTGCAGCAAGCTTACAGTAGTTACTCCAGGTACTACAGTTCTTGAAGAAACAATGAATGAGCAGGTGTCCCAATGTGATTGTCTGTATTCTTTTGTGTACTGTGAGGTTGGGTCTATGCCTGAAAACCATAGAGTTAGAACTAAGTCGCATATCCAGCCAGAATTCTGTAAGATGCTTGTTGTTGCTTCACATTTATGGAAATGTAACCAAATCTTTGGTGTGCTTCATGGGTAGTTTTGACCCTGTGTGTATAAATCTGACCATGTTTTTATTTCAGAAACCCCCTAAAACTTGTGCATTATTGTTTTTAATTAAGATATCGAAGTATGATGTGTACTTCTTCTGCCCCAGAGAACAGAAATCTACGTTTATTAAAGGTTATACAGTGAAATTGTTGCCCACTGAACATATTCTACAGAGGAAAAATAGGGAAGATTAAAGCATCATTATGCGAGTATTTTCTGCTCCTGGGCTCACCCTACAGCTGAGAAGTGGTATTCATGCTTTCAGCCATCCATAAAATAGACATGCTTACTACATTTCTGGACAAGCTGAGAGATACAGAATCATCAATATATATTAAAAAAGAAGCATGTGGACTGATGCGGTAGAGTAATGTCACAGGATTTTACATGACTATGGCTCCACAGTATTACACCACAGTTAGTTCTGACCCTGCAGTGTAACTGGCTGAGAGATGTTCTAAGAGTGCTGACACCAGCACATACAAGACAACAATACCAGCCATAATAAAGCAGTGATGTTATAATTATACACTTAAAGGACAGTGTAAATAAATTATAGACATATTTGCCAACAAATAACATTAGTTAACATTAGTTAGTGTACTATATTACTTAATGTACTATATTTAGGACAATGTTTTTGTGTGACTGTGACGATTTACAAAAAGGCACCTTAAAAAAATAATCTTTACTCGAAGCAGGAACGTAGTAGCACAGGTCCTGTTGACGCCCTCCAGCAGACACCGCCAACACACTTTCCACAGTAATTCAAAGTTCAAGCTGATCACAATTATTATTTTTTTTTGTTTAGGGCCTGCATGCCTTCCCGTAAATAGCATACATATTACTTTCATAGTATGAATAGCAATCTCTGACTAACACGCCTTAGAATCAATCGTTGAACAATAACTAGAGTTTAAGGGGTTAATGCACAAAGAAATGAGAGCTAAGGAAGTACTTGGCAAAGGGAGCCATGGAAAATGCAAGCTTTGAACCATTTCTGTTCTCCTCACAACACTGGGATCAGGTTATCGCTGTCAGAGTTTGGGTGCTTGCAGGGTCAGGTTTCAAAACACCATGAGGTTTTCATAATGCCGGCGAGATGCAGCAGCCCCGGCCAAACTCATCTGTGAATATACCATCATTTATTAGGGCATGCAGAGAAGGCGCTTTTGTGTGGGAAATGTTAGTAAACATACAACGTGATAAATTTTATGGCAAGTGAATCAGCCTACGGCCCATCACAAGAATCAACGCATGCCAATCTTCACGCTAGTTATTTCTGCACTTTCTCCTGCCAGCTGGCATCTGGCGGCCAATATTGCACTAGAAAAATATTCAGCCCCCTCGCTCTGAGCTGTTGCTGAAATATCACACTGGGACACATGAAAAGGTCAAAGCGCACAACTCGTCTTTTAGTTAAGAATGAAAATATTCCACTCTACATTTATTTTGTGCCGGCAGGCTGAAGCCACTTTATCCAGATGCTGATATATATGCCATTAAGTTTCTGTTGGAGGTGGGATAAAAGGCTGTTTATAGTTATTAATCCCTCAAGCATATGCACCTATTTTATAGACTCATGCTAACTATTAAACATTCCACATAAACTCAGAAAAAGGAGTTGTGCATGTGGGTCCTTTATTAGGGGTCGAAGCACTACGTGCTGGAAAGAACTGAACACAGGGGTGGGTAATGTGAAGGTACATTATCTTTATCATGATAAATTATGTGACGCTGTTCTGAGTATGGTATATGTATCATCAGTGCTTCTAGAAAACGAAACAATTGAATGTATGTAAGATTTAGACAGATTCACAGCAATGATAGACATCCTGTGAACCAAGACCCTGAAATCTGTATAGATCTGTATAGGAACACCAAGTCTAGCCAGTTTTTCCTGTGTTGAATTTGTATCCTAATCATATGACATATGGTGATTTGGGTGAGAGATGTTAACAAAAAAAGCAGAAATCATGTGGGAATATATTTATTAATATGTATAATTGATCTTGTTTGCTGTTAAATTGCCCTTTGTAACACCACATGCTACATTTACATTTACAAGGTTATGCAGTAACAATGTCAACCACCAAACATATGAGCAGATCATACAGAAGGAAAACAGAGAAGATTTCAGCAGCATCATGCAAGAATTGGTATTTTTTGCTCCCCCCACAGCTCCTCTTACAGCTGGGAAGTGGAATTCTTGCTTTAAGCCACCCATAAAGTAGGACATGCTTACTACTTTTCTGGACAAGCTGAGAGATACAGAATTCTTAATATAAGTGAAAGAAGCATGTGAACTGATGCCGTAGAGTAATATCACAAGATTTTACATGACTATGGCTCATTACACCACAGTTAGTTCTGACCCTGGGCTGGGAAGTGTAATTCATGCTTTTGAACCTTCTAGAAGAACACACTTTACACATGCTGGAGATATACGATATGTTATTTCATGCTAATATGATTTGGGTTACACAGTGTTACACAGTTTTGACAAATACTGTAGCTGTCGCTTCTCCAAAGCTACATAGTGCAGATAGCAGCATTCAAAGCCTGGAGTAGCAACTTTAGAGATGCTGTTCTCCCTATTACAAGTCAGTGAAGCATCACAATGACTTTGAGGATGTTATATTAAGGTAAAAAAAAGCTACATAGTAATGCTTTAAGTCTAGGCTGGAGAGGCTAGGTTTTAAAATGAAATAACAACACTACTACAGTAGTTTATTAAAAAAACACGAGGCCTGAGGCTGCTTTTGTTTACCTGACTTGGCTTAGTCGAGCAGTCCTGGGTGTCCAGATGGTCCACACTCTTGCACATCTGGAAAAAGGGCTGGCAGTGGTTATCTATCTACACATACATTCACACACACACATACATATGTACGCATTTACACACATGCACTAAACGTACATGCACTTGTAAAAATGAATATAAACTTTAATCACTTTAACCACTGCACATGACCAAGTAAGAAAACATTAATCATGTGTTCATTGTTTAAACTTCAGATGAGGGCTAAGCTGAGATTTTAAACAGAGGCAGAAGCACTGGTGTAAACCCCCTGAAACAGCTGCATCAGCAGCTCTTATTGTGATCTCATTTTGCATTTGAAATATATTCCATGAAATATTGAAAGGCTTCCCCTAAATGTATGATAAAATAAATACAATCAGAGACTCCTTCACCTTATATAAACACACCAACACACACACCGCACACTTCCCACATACAGCCATCGACAATATGTTCATCCATCCATTCAGTCTGGAGTCTCACAAAATGAATAGCTCAAAGTTAATAACCCTGCTAGTGCTCTCTCTCTCTCTCTCTCTCTCTCTCTATCTCTCTCATATACACACACAAACTCACTCACAGACAAAACACCGCTCTACTAGGATATGGCAAGGTCCAGCTCAACTGACCCACTTGGCAACAAGCCAGCAAAGTGGTTAAAGCAGGATAAACACTGTATTAAACCCCCCTCTTCTGTCCTCCTCCCTCTCTCCCCACTTCCCCTACATTTACTGCCTTCTCCTCTCAGGTCGGGGGCTGTAAATTGGATGGCCAGTTCAGCCACTGAATCCATTCGAGCTCTCAAAAGCTAGAAAGATATTACTTTTGTGGGTCCTACTTTATTTTGAGTGCAGTAACTGTGTAGCTATCTTCTTGCAATCAGGAACTATTGCCAGTCACAGGGCAACAAATAAATCAATTCACTAAACCATAAACAGGTTGAAACGAAATGAAAATCGGTCAGCTCTGACCACAGCACGCCAACATGTGCATTTCTGTAAACAAATACATAATATACGGATTAAAAAGCTTTGAAAATAAAATATGAAATACAAACACGATAGGGACAAAAGTATTGGGACACCTGCTCATTCATTGTTTTGTTTTGTTTTTCCAAAATAAAGAGCTTTTAAAAAAGAGTTTACTTTACTGCTTTTGTTTGACCCTTGTCCAGGGAAGGCTTTCTACTAGATTCTGGGGCACTGCTGTAAGGATTTGATTGCATTTAGCGACAAGAGTGTTAGTGAGGTCAGATGGTCAGATGGTCACCATCCCACATCATTTGTCAAACACAAAATTGCTGAAACACAAATTTGTCAGTAGTTTTCTAGGGCATGCAGTGCACGGATAATCCACTAGAAACAGAAAACCAATTACTAATTTATTTAATTTGTTATATATTATTGTAATTATTTAGATGTAATTTAACAATTACCTTAGATAATTATTCCTCTACGTTTGCATATGAACCATTTTTCACTTTTGTGTTTTGGGTAAAATGGTCAGAGGTTAGAAAGAGTTCAGGTGCATGTGGGCTGATATTGACTCAAGTGCTTTCAGGTTGGTCAGAATGATAGGAGTATCTGTGGAGTGTGTGGGGTAGTGTTGCAGATTAGATTGATTTGGATGTTATTCACGTTAAAGCACAGTCCTGGGGCCAACATCATGATGTATGGCTCAACTCCACTGAAGCCTATAACCCAAGTCTAAATCCTTTGACCAGTTCCAAAACTCTTTTGTCTAGCATGCTCAATTAGTCACAGCAGTCCGACAAACCGCAACACCATCAGGCAAAGTGGAAGTCAAGGGCACAACCTACACACACACACACCATCACTCAGGAAGAGACGGGCCTACATGTCAACCTTACACATACACATGCATTCCCAAGTGTTCTTCCTTATTTTTCCCAGCCATTCACTTGTGTCAGATAAACACAGATACACTTTTCCCTGGCGGCAATGCGCACTTGGGTCTGTCAGCGAGTGAAATTGCCTGGAAAAGAGAAAACGCAGGAGAATTGAACTGGTAAGGGTTATTTATCATATGACCAAGATTAGCTGATCTCCTCCCAAACCGCAGCACCGCACTACACGCTTCGGTGGGAATGCAAATAGGTGCACATAAAAGATGATCACTTTTTCATGAATTTGAGGCATTTGCCTTTCACTGGCTCCAGCTTTCTACATTTGCTTTCCCCTATCTTTGAAGCCCTTTCCAACTAGGGATACAAGTGTAATTGCCGTGCCTGATTAGAGTGTGCCAAAGGTCTTGTTGATCATTGTGAACTCACACACAAACACACGTTCATTACAAAGGCCTACAGAGTTTGAGAGAGCCTGCAACATCAAAACAAGACAAGGTGGGAATGGTTAGTTTACTTTTTTGTTTTTTACAGTAAAGTGCATGTGTTTCTGATATGCCTGGCTTCTGTTCTTCCCATTGAGATGAACTCGACCTGTTTTACTTCACCTACGCTTGTGAGTCATGTATGTCCAACCTAATTTGAACCCAGATAAAAAGACATTCAGCAAGACTGGAGTTCACCAGGGCCAGAATAAGAGGTACCGCCTGGATAAAACACAGATGTTTAGTGGCTGGTTTTATACTGTAACATGCAACACCTGTGATGAGTATATGTTCATATGCCAGTCCTCATGCAAAATATGCATAAAGCCCATTTATTGCTACATTAGAATTCATTATTATAGCCCTTTTGTTTAAAATCACCAGTGACTACACCAGTGAGCAGCAAATTGACAAAAGGCAAAACTGATTTTTGGTTTCCTTCAAGGGCTTCCACTGTAACAAGAATCCACAAGCTGTACGAGCAAGAGTGAGAGGCTAACCATTGACTGAACATGTGAGCTATGCTATATGCACACAGAATAGTGACAAAAATAATAGGACACCTGCTCATTCATTGTTTCTTCTAAACTCAAGGGTATTAACAAAGATTTTATCCTGCTTTTGTTGGAGTAACTGTCTACTGTCCCTTCTACTAGATTTTGATTGACAATTCTATTCATGAAAGGGTTGTGGGTTCGATACCCAGGCTAAGCAAGCTGACCCTGTTGGGCCCTTAAGCAAGACCCTTCATCCTCCCTGCTACCCAAGCCCTGCAGCGCTGAAAACAGGTGGGGAAAAAACAAGCCCACCATAGTTGTAAGTTAACTATGAGTTTGTTTGAAATGAAAATCAAGCAAACTTGGATATCAATTATGTCTGAAAACAGTGGAAAACACTCCTAAGACTATTCCGCTGCGCTCTTAGCTATGCTGCTTTATCCACTAAACGGGTGATTTGAGCCTCAGTTACCTGAAACAGGGACATTGTTGTGGTGTTTAGCATGCTAGCTAACTTACATAAATACAGCTAGATAGAGCCAGAGCTGACCACAAGTCCAAACACTAGAGAAACTCTCTCAATTTGCCTTTCTGTTTCTCCCAACAACAGTCGCTCAACTTTGCTCTCAAACACAAGTATATAAAGAACCCCCCCCACACACACACATGCACTTCCAACATTAATAATTCAAAGATACCTCTAAGTTTAGACATTACTAAACACAAGTCAATAAGGTGACCACTCTGCTATTCGCCCAAATACTCTCGGAAGAGGTGGGTCTTCAGTCTGCATTAGAAGACAGCGAGTGACTCGGCCGTTCGGACACCCAGGGGAAGCTCGTTCCACCACTTTGGTGCAGGACAGAAAAAAGCCTGGACGCTTGTCTTCCGTGGATTTTGAGGGATGGCAGGTCGAGCCGAGCCGTACTTAAAGGTCGAAGGGCTCTTGGTGCAGATCGGCTTTTGACCATTGCCATCAAGTATGGAGGGGCTGGTCCGTTCTTGGCTTTGTAGGCCAGTGTCAAGGTTTTGAATCTGATGCGGGCAGCAGCTACAGGAAGCCAGTGAAGAAAGAACGCAGCAGTGGAGTGACATGGCTGAACTTAGGAACGTTGAAGACGACCTGTGCCGACCTAATAGATGACCTAATATAACTCTTTGTTTGACTTTGTTTTTATGAAGGGGTGTAAGATGGTAATGTTACCATACCATACCATACCATACCAAATAATGCTTTGTATTGCATAAGAAGGGAGATAGTACTCTATTCTGCGTTGTCAATGGCATATGACATTTTCTGGGACCCCAGATTAGTCTTGATGAGATCTACATTAATATGGACAAAATACCATATTGCAATTAAACTGCTACACATTGTGCTTATGCCTTACACTGCATTCAAATATATACTGGTGAATAAATGCATGTTTGTTTGTTTGTGATCGGTCAAAAATACACCCAGTCCCCAGTGAAAGCACTGTGACTGGTTACAGGGCTTATTTGCATATTGCTGTTTTCATGCAATATCAGACAGAACAATAAGTTGCACAGCTGTCACCTACAACAATGGGAATTAGCACTGATTAGCATAAGGAGTAGATTAGCAAAGAAATGAAAGAAAAACATTCAACAATCTGCATGCAGAGCATGCACCCTAGTGTGCAGTATGCTGTGTGTCCAAAACTAGATGCGTTTGTGTGTCTCTTTTCTTTTCAGTTCGTGTCAAACCTAAAGACTGTTGACTTTGGTTCAGCTGGAGTTGTTGCACAGGAGGGTTTCTTTGGTGCATTGAGAAGAGAAAGCAGCCTGTGTTCTCAAAGGTGTACAGACAAAATTAGGCCTTACTGGCAGACCTCTATATATCGTTTGCATCAGCAGAATGGGACAGACCAGTCATTATGAAGTCTACCAGTGACCTTTCATTGGAAAATGTGGAACCCTATATTTGTCTTTCGGTTTGCTTTGTGTCCTGTATAAATATTTCATTAAACAATTAGAAATTGTTATTAGAAAGGGTTTTCAGAAGATGCTGGAGCATTTCAATCAGGGTTTGATTTTCTTCATGGTCACTGGACACTGACCAAAACAAAAAACGTATTCTACAACAATGCCACATTACCCTTTAGAGTGAAATGTGGTTTAAAGACTTGGAAACCCTCCATGTAGAGATGCGTCTTGAATGTGGTTGTACATTTTAGACTTTTAGGGGCAGGCTAATAACAAACCACACTTAAAGGTTAGCAGGGTAGCTTTCCGCCTCTTCTGGCTTCTTTTCTATGGATGAAAGGGTAATAAAAAACTTGTATATAATGTAGATTTTGTGCTGAATAAAGACAGCTTCTATGTCTTTACAATTTTGTTTGGGAGCTATGGTAAGAGCTAGCTTGGATTCATTAATTTGTCCATCAATCAGGGGCTAGGCTAGACCGACCTGGAGATTTCCAATTGCTGGATTGTATTTGCAACACTCAAAGAAACATGAAAACATGCCCCAACCCCGGTTTTAAAGTTAGTTCTGCATCCAACAGCGGTACTTCATCCCAAACGTATTAGATGGGGCTCTATCACACCAGAGAATGCAGTTTCACTTGCATTATGGCCACTCTTGTGCACCAGAGCACCCCACTGTACTGAACTGTTAACAAATGCAGCAAAAGAGCCAGAAAATGTTTGTTTTTTTTTGAAAAAAAAAACAGTAATCCCTGTGGCCAGATAATTACCATTTTACAGACATTTTCTGACACCTTTGCTACCAGAGAATTACTAGAGAATTAGAAAATTATTTTTTACAATTGTTTTTTTTTACAGTGTAGTAATAAAAGCATTCACTTTCTATACAAATAGAAAGTACAACCGGGGTTGGGGCATGTTTTCATACAAATGTACAACTGTACATTTACATTGTGTCACTGTTCATTTAAAACTCTAAACTGAATAAGAAAATCCATACTGCAGTAGGTTTGGACTGTACACTTTTCTACTGTAGTATTCAGTAGAAAAGAAAACTTCTCAGAAAGACCATCACTCAACTACAAAAGGTTGTAACAGCAAAGATATAGACAACAGATAAAACAGGGTGTTCTCAAATAAACCTCATGACATGAGACATGTTGACACACCCCCAAAGAAGGCCATAAGTCAGCTTAGTTGCCACCCGAAAACACCCAGCCAACCACACCAAAATGTCTCTTAGCACATAAAAATGTGACAACACATAATAAAACTACTACTAAAAGCATCATGGGAGCAGTGTCACAATACTTTAGACAAAATATTTCTATCTTTAGTCATGTATTTTCTTGCAGTAATAAACTGATTGACCGTGATATATCAGCATCACAAAGTCATTTTAATTACAGAAATGTTGATATTATTAGATTCTTGGCTGCATCACGATGTGAACATGGGCGATTCTGAATGGATTCACAAATGTTAACTGATGCCGTAATGATGTCGGAACACAAAATGCAGAATTTTGAAGTATGAAAGTGCAGCACCAGACAATCTGTGTTTTGCAGATAAAAGAGACCAAGATGGATGAGCGAGAAATCCGACCAGCACCCTCTGCATTAAAAGCTCGCATACGGAAGCACTTTGGCTCTGGTTGGCAGCAACTGCTGTACAACCGGGTGCTTTTTTGGCTTTTTTGCCAACCAAAGGAACCATAGATTTGCCAAGGATTTACGTCCACATTCAGTCGTAGAGAATTAGTTGCACACTTTAGAGCTGAGGTACAGCTGTGTCCCCTTCTCAAAGATATTGTACGTACACAGTGATCTCTGCACTCTACAACGAGACCAAAACCGAAGTCATGGAATCATTAAAGAAAGCTGTTGCATGTGACGAGTGGACATCCGTTACCACAGAATCTTCTGTCTAATCTTAACTCAGCATTCTATTACTGATGAGTGGCAGCTAGTGTCTCATGTGCTCCAAAACAAGAGCAGTGAATGAGAGCCACACGGGTGCAAATATGGCTGAGCTGTTAAAGAGTGTAGCAGAGGAATGGCAGATCACTAAGAAAGACTTAGTGTAGTTACTGATAACGCTCCTACCTGGCTGCTGCTGCTGAATTGGGTAAATTCCAGTGTGTGAAATGCTATGTCCACACACTAAACCTGGCCTCTCAGTGAACGCTCAAGTTGCCAGCTGCGTCAAGGCTACTATGAATGGTAAGACGTATTACTGCATTTTTCCACCGCAGCCCCACTGCAAAACTTTCTGTATAACCTGTATTTGTTTTATTAATAAAATATCTTGGAAGTAAATTCATTATGGATCATTACAAATACTTTGCTTTTAAGGTGCCTATGGATTCCCACTCTTAATAAATAGTATATTCTTGTCATTTCAATATGATTTCCACCATGCAGGGGAAATATTGTGATTTGTTTCCCTTTAAATACATGCACATCTCAAAGTTGCTTACTTGACTAACTAAAAGGGATGTCGGGATTCTTTTGGACATACAGTTTACAACAGTGGTCTCCAACCCTGCCCCTCCAGACTTTGGATCCAACCCTAATTCACCCCACCTGGACCAACTAGTTACTGCCTTCAGAGCTTCTAGATTGGCTGAATGGAGGGTGTTATATTTGGTTTGGAGCTGAAACCTGCTGGAAAGTAAAGGATGTTTGAGCATAATGAGTAGTACTCACCATTTAAACTAACAAATGAACTGATATGCTGAAAGTTTATCACCTTATTAGCATTTTACATGGTGGTTGTAATATTCAGCAAACAGTTCTGTTTCAGAGCAAATCAACAAATGCCACACTGGGAGGTAGTCTGTCACATGATAGCACTGTTTACATGTTGCCTTGCTGAGATAATGTGGGTCTGTGAAGAATTAAAGTAGTTTGTTGAAGTCCAAGGGAAAAAATCTATGTAAGGTGTTTATTTATGTGGCGCCAGGTTGTGTGACAACCGTCTGCATGAAACGTTCACTGCAGCAGTTTAGTTAACAATCTAAATATCCTAGAAGGATTTAATTATAGACATCTTGGTTTGAGGTAGTGGTTGCAATCAGTTGAGACAGTGCCACTTGAACTGTTGGTGTTATATTGAAAATGTCTGAATGCAAAAATAAAATAAATATGACTAAAAAAGTGCATTTCCTGAGAGAAACATTGCATTTTCCCACCGCACAAGTAATTTCCACTATCAGGCAATTACTATGTGATTGCTAGGTTATTCCAGATGTTTACCATGGTGTTTCTAGGTGGTTTCTACAGTGTTGCTAAGTGCTTGCTATGGCATTGTTAAGTGCTTGCTAGATGACTGTTATAGTACTGCAAGGTGATTGTCCTGATGCTGCTAAGTGGTTGTTATGGCGTCCCAGGTGGTTGCTATGGTGTTGCAAAGGGCTTGCTAGATGACTGTAGTAGTACTGCAAAGTGATTGCTCTGATGCTGCTAAGTGGTTGTTATGGTATCCCAGATGGTTGCTTTGGTTGCCAAATGGTTGCTGTGGTACTCATGTGGTTGGTTGGCTGGTTGTATTGATATTGTGACATTTGAGGCGTGCACAAACTTTTGCACCCCATTAATCAGATGAGAGCAAAAAACTGTTGCTATTTGGAAACCGTATGTCGATCAAAAACCTGTACACAAGCCAGAATTACATGACCAATGTAGAGCTGAAAGAATGACCACCGTCTGGACGTGGCCCTAATCTTCTAATAAAGCATGCCTTATTGAATTTCATCTGTAAAAAAAGACAACCAGTCAGATACACCACTCCAGCAGAACTAACAGCATACACAGTCGTGCAAGTGGGGCATGTCAGGTTTGTTTAATCCTATGTCTGGACCTGACAATGCTGATTTTAAGAATCAGACATAAGTTCCTCCATCAAATCGGCCTTCACAGGCACCAGATGTTAACCCAGTTAAACACTTTAAGTAGTTTTTGTAGACAACATGGTAAACACTGTCCTCCACCACCATCAATGTGAATTACCAATACCTTTTGGAAGAGTAGTACAGCATCTGAGACGTGTAAAATCTAGGCCAAGGTGCACAGAAGCCCAGCACTTATATACTATATAATATGCTTAATAATAGACTTGTCTACCGCACTCATTTTAAAAGCATAATAGCACCAGCAGTTGAGCACTTCTGCTCCTTCGCTTCTGCAAACCTCTCCTTAGCAGACACCAGTCTGGTGCTTCCCTCACCTTTCTCTCTCATTAGATGTTTCTGAAAGGTTTCAGAAGCAGTGGCTCTGTGGCTTAGCGCCTTGCTTGCAGTTCACTGGAGGCACATTTGGCTCGCACATGTTTTCCCTCAGGGCTGCTCTGGGCCGGGGTGAGAATAGCAGCAGAATCAACAGGGCCACAAAACCACAACAACACACCAGTGAAGAACGGCCTTAGTCGGCAGATTATAGGCTTCGGTCTCCATGCTTATGCTAACCTTCAGGAAGACCTCCCTGGTCCTCACCTTTCAGACTATGTGTGCGCATGTGTCTTCACTAATACAATGCGGCAGGCATCAAGGAACAGGAACTTTTAAAACCTTCCCCTCTTAATCTGTTTGTCTAAACTCAAACCGCTAACCTGCAACTGCCTTTTGCTGCTAATCACAGAGCGATTCCCACAGACTTCCTTGGTAAACATAGGCTACTTAGCCACGAATTAGAAACTCATGCTAGCCACTAAGAAAAGTGTTTCCTTTATAAGTCTACTAACCAATGGCAGAACGTGCCATAATGCCTAGTTCATTACTCAGAAAAGTAATAGGGGCATATTTTCTCTTTAAGCGGATATGTGGGGCTTCTATCATGTTACCAGCAGCCTTGCATGACTAAGTAGGAAAAGGCACGTTGAGTAGATAGTTGGTAGTTGTATGTGAGTTTTGGCCCGAGCCTTTGCATGCTAGCAGCTAACCACAGCTTTGCTAGTTGAGATTTCCGACAAGGAGGCCTTACATTACAGATAATTAAAAAGTGTTATTTTTACAAATACCCTACCATCTCCGCTTTCTCTAATTGTGCTCTGCACTTGAGTCAGCCCGGTAATTAAGATCTTAATGACTCGTACCACTTCAATCTTGTGCATGGTAACTTGTAATATAATAGACTAATGAACAGCTAGATGGAGGGAAAATGGTCCTCACATTATATATGCACACCTGTTAAATTTAATAGAGTAGTTTCATGGGGATGTTATGGTATTTTCTTAAATGACAGAAAGGTTTGATGATAATGTTATCTGACAAAGCACTTGCATGCTATCATTCAGGACGATGACTAATAATTTAGCCATGATAGTTTTCTTTACAGTTTCTTTACAGTTCAGTGTAGGAGTACCAGGGGGTGGCATGGGGTAGCTTATCAGTTATTAGGTTGTCAGTCCTGGGTATAATTCACCATTTCTCTTTATTTGGGAATGTGAGTGTATTCCACTGACAATTCCCTACATGTGCCTAGCTTCAAACTATATGACTTAACTCCTAATAGCATCCATGCTTGCCTTGGACCAGTTGTTGATTTCAAACATTGTGATAATATAAATGTGCTTCACCATTGTTCAAAAATGTGTACACTAGAAAGGGTGTAATTATAGACAAAAGGTCATTATAAATAAATAGGTAATTATAAAGAATGATGGTAACATAGATTTAAGGAGGGGGGTCAACGCCATTGCAATCCTAGCACCAAATACGAGAAAATGATTCCTGCCACTAAATTTGAGTAAATTGACTAATCATTTGCCCTTTTTTATTTCAGAAATCCTCAGCATTGCAGCATTTACATTTAAGCCATTTAGCAGATGATCTAATCCAGAGCTACTTACAAAAGTCCTTCACTGTTTGTTCAAAAAATACCCTTATGTAGTTTAGACTAGGCTCCAAAAGCTACTAAATACATATAAGTATATATATATATATAAGTTACCACAGTACTCTGCATTACCTATTGCCTAAGAAATCTTGGAAAAGCCTTCTTTTGGGGGGGTTTCCCCACTGCGGGACTAATAAAGGACTATCTTATCTTATCTTATCTTATCTTTTGGAAAATAGCCTAGCAACACAGTGCCAAGCATTTGAGCTGTTTGTGATGCAGCTAAATTAGGCAGTACCAAATTTCGTTCTGCACTTTTTGTTGCATACTTGTAAGAAACATGAATTGGAAACCCTGTTTTTTGTCGACCCCCAAACCCCTCCCAATACTTTCCAATAGTTGGAAATTAAAACATAATTGAAATAATTGGGCATTAAAACTAAAAAGGTCACAAATGAACCCATGTAATTAATTACATCATGTAAATTGAATGTGTAGTAATTGGGCAACTCTGACTCCAGACTTCTAAGAGTTAAATGTAACTTTGGTTAGCTGTTATATGCATAATGAACAAAGAAACAAACAATTTGACAATATAGTCATAAATCCTTGGGGAAGGAGATGGAAATAGAAATGAAAAACAAGCAGAGCACATGTTTTCTTTTTGTGATCTGTTGTCAGAGCAGGAATGGGATAGTACATGCACTGAATGTGTTTAATTTCAGCCCCACAAAATGAAACAGTTTTGGCTCTAAACCTCTGCCAAACGTGTCTGAACCGCAGGTCCGAATACCATTTCTGCTGCGACTGCAACAACTGGGTCAACTAAATTGATTTCAGCAAGCGTACTGCATGTTAATAGGGGCAATAACTGAATGCCAGTTTTCCAATTCTTCCCGATTCTATTCATGCATAATTATGCTACCCAAGTGCTGACTATACCAAAGAGATGGGAACCAGAGAGTATCTGAGACTGAAATGAGGTCAAGAAAGATTCCATAAACCCAGCATGAATGCTTTATTTACAAACACGAAGATTTTGTCTTCTAGCAGGCCAGATGCTGTTTGTGCTTTCCTTCGTCCCTCCACAGAAAACTCCCAGAAAGCGGTGGCCCTCTTAAAAACACCCTTAAGAACGATGCTGTCCTGGAGCAGTGAGGCTCAAAACTGGGCTAATATGTTTTTAATGAGAATGATGTAAAATGTCCTTTCTTACCTGATTTATATGCAAAGATTTTAAAGCATGTTTCAGTTCACAGCCACAATACACCCTCTAAACATACTCACAGCTGTCCAACCAAAACACATATCTCTGCAAGAGAATATTGCTCAGTGACACTGAATGGCTGTTGCTTATTATTGCAGCGTGAATTGTGTCCACGGGTTACCCTCAGACCATGTGTTTGACAAAATGTGTTTGTACTGGGAGTTTGACAGGGGGCGGAGGGGGTGGGTGGGATTATAGCAAAGAAGGAGCCAAGTTGTCAGAAAACATTTGTGAAGGACCACGGGACAGCTCATCTTTTTCCGCTCAGTTGACAGCCTTGCTTGGGTCTTGTGTGGTCCCAGCCGATAAGACATTTCTCCTTCAGCATGCAATGGACTTGGAGGGTCGAAGTTCAGCTACTCGAAGTTCGGTGTAACACGTGACTCCATAAATCATCACATGAGGTTTAGCTGCATGTGAGTTCACATAGGAAGACCCTAGCCATTAAAAAGCACATACCCAGACACACACTAACAGACTTCTTCAAGGCTGCCTGTCAGCTTTCTTGCCAGACACAAACATGCAACAAACATTGTTCTCCAGTGATCCAGAACCAGAACCTGTGCTTCTGGATGGCTCTATGAGACCTACATTACATTTCAAACCCATTATACTGGCTATTGTCAGTAATGGTATATTTATGTGCATGATCTACATAGCACAAAATCGCATGGAAACGTGTTTCCCTTGAACAAAAATGTTTTAAAATGTTCTCTTTTTTATTCATTGGGTCATGAAAAAAAATTATAAATAAATAAGTCATAGATCCATGCAGCTCCACCTACTTAGATTTCTTGCAAATTTGCATTGATGCACAGAGCTGGCGAAGGAGAGGGACCAGAAAAACAGAAACCAATAAACAGACTAAACAGGAGACACGACTGGAAACTGGACAGGGGACCGAACGAGGGACTGGAAAAGAGACTGACTAGGGAGGAGACAGGAGCAGAAACAAAAGACTGGACAGGGGGCTGGACAGATAGCTGACCAGGGACATAAACAGGAAACAGGACATGAAACTGGACATGAGACTAGACATTAGACTGAACAGGAGACTGGGCACATAACACAAACCAAGACTGGACCAAGGACAGGACAGGAGACTGGACTGGCGACATGAAAGAAGACTCGACAAGACTGGACACGGGCCTGGGACTAGCACCGACACAGTGACAGAAACTGAATGTGCAGATGACCTTGGAACTGGTATGGGCGCATGCGCAGACTACCTTGAAGCCGTTATGGGAGCAGGCACAGAAACTGAAGACCTGGGAGCCGGCACAGAAACTGAAGACCTGAGAACCGGTACACAAACTGAAGACCTGAGAGCCAGTACACAAACTGAAGACCTGAGAGCCGGCACACAAACTGAAGACCTGAGAGCCGGCACACAAACTGAAGACCTGAGAGCCGACACAGTGTTTGAAAGGCCCAAACAGGACAACAGTGTGACAAGTAAATGCAAAACATTCTTTTGCAAGGGTTTTCACTCAAAATTCACAAGACTCTCTACTTTCTCTACTAAAACTTCCCTACATAATATGGCTGGCATATTCAAGTAAACACACACCTATAAATAAAAATATAAGCTTCACAGGTGTATTCGGGACTAGACTCTGAGGTAGACTGTAATTTGTTGTGTGATCTCAGAAGCTGTACATCATATCAAATCTTGAAAATCTTACAAACAGAATCTATTATCTGATCTCTAAGTGACACCACCAGCCAATCAGCATTTAGCAGGCATTTGACCAATTGGGATGAAACTTGAATGCTATGTTCATGTAACTCTAATCACTTGTTGAAAGTTGAAAAAGGTCACTGGGTGGATCTTCTAAACTAAAATTGTATTATATAAGTATATAAATAATAAATTAGATAGGTATGTCTCCTTTAAAATTTGATCAAATTATATAACTATAGATTTTTTCTTATCTAATGCAGTGATCTAGACAAAGTTGTAAATGCAAGTGTGTAACAAAAAAAAATGTAAAATGATTTTTTGTAATTGTTGTTAAAAAAATAGCTCTGGCTTTTTGTCCGATCATCTCTAATTTAGTTTTCTTGAGTTTATAATTAAATAATTATCAAAAACTCACTAATCATGGTTTCCCTGTATCAATCAGTCCTTGCAGCTTGCAGCATTTCTAATCTAAACTGCTATAACTCATCATCAATTGGTCTGATCATCTCACAATTTTAACACTTATATCTAATAACACTCTGATGAAGTATGCAAACTTTGGTCCAAATTGAAACTTTGGCTACAGCGCTCAAAAATCCTAAAACTGTTAACAATCAAATTAGGATAATATTGTGCAGTCTTCAGATAAACCATAGGTGATGTATGATTCAGTAGTAGAATCTGAACAACTCTGGTATAAAGGCAATTGATATATGTTTGAAAGCTGAGGGTTTTTTTTTTAATCGGTCTCTAAAGATAAAAAAAATATTATAAACCATGAATATACATGGTGTGTTAAAAGTCTGTACATAGTTATTAAAACATGCAGTACCAGCATGGGCCACTGGTGGGTCACTGTGGAAGCATGTCCCTCCCTTTACAAAGGTACAAGGTTTGAATTTTGCCTGAGTTGACTTGATATATATATATATATATATATATATTGCATTTTAAGACATTTTTGATACAGAAAGTTAGCTAACATGCTTTTTCTTTCTTTTCTTTTAATATATATTACATATATTATATAAGTCTATATATTTTATATATATTATTTTTGGCAAGTCTACATATATACAGAATTATAAATCTAATAATGAAATAAGACTATTACTGCAACATTTCTAGAGTTATACAATCTTTTTTCTATTGATACAAATGGACAGCAATTTCACAAACCTAGATTATTCTCCACTGAAAAGCAACTAAACATGATTTTGAGGACAACGTGTGATAATTTAAGCATGCAGTTTGTACAATACTAGTATTTGGTCATGAGTTGTCATGTTGGTTGTGGTTGTTATCCACTACCAACCAGTATGAATACCAAATTAGATTTTTTACTAAACTATCATTCTATTGACCTACAGCGTCCTCTAGTTTAGGCTGTGTAAAGCTCTTAAAGAGATTGTGAAGGGATGGTGCCTCAGGAGAGGTTTTTGTTTTATGGTTTTAGGCAAGCCGAGAATATTTCCTCTCGTCTTTCAACATTTGACCTTTTTAGTTTCAGGGATGCCCTCCTTAACCCCTATAATCCTCAATTCTTCACAAATGTTTAAATACCTGTCATGACTCTTCTGTGGTATTTCGTAGCTTGTGCAAATCTGCACGTCACCTACACAGACATACGCAAACCCAGGACACGTGCAGGCACGCCCACAAACAGGCACACAAACGCAAATATGCAGCTCTTAGGGAAAGTTGGGTTAGGGTTTGTTTTTATGAATTCTGTCCATTTCTATTCTCCCTCTTCTATATCCCTTAAAGGTTTAAAGTTATTTTTGCGATTTGTCTGTAACAAAATTTATAACAAGTGCATTATACCACGGTATTCTGTTTTTATACAGAAAGTTAGCTAACATGCTATTATGTTTCTTCTCAATATTATTATATACTATTTAAACGTTCAATAGTAAAGACATACAATATTAAAAAAACAGAAATTTTACTTACTTTATTTAAGTTTTAATGTACTTTGTAAAGTAAAAAAAGCAAGCAACAGGTCATTGTTGCTCCTTTTTATTTATGTAGCTGCTTGTTAAGGCTTTATTTATGATTCAGTAAACATATAGTAATAACTATTAATAACCGTTTAATACATTTTAAACCATTAATAACCTTTTATAAACTACTAATAATAGTACTAATAATAAGAACCATTGTTTTAATTGCACTAATCTCAAAGTACAGTATATCCTATGTGACAAATAATAAATCATAATCATAAACAACATGTCTAAGGTTTAAAAAGCAAGACAAATGCATTTAAAATGTGATATTTAATGTAAACAATAGATAATATAGACCGTATTAAAGTAGTTTGCAGTTTAATATATTCAGAAATGTTACTGCTCCTGTTGTATTTACATAATTGCATTAAATTTACATTCTGTATGGACATATCTAGATCTGAATTTGTTCTGTTTGTTTTGATTTATACAATAAGAATGAAATTAGGACAAGACTACACACAGTAATGACATTTAATCATATTCAGATCATAATAATACATCTACTTATTAAGGTTAAATTAATTGATTAAGAGTTTACTATGTACTATTAGTTTTGCCTTAAAGCCCTACAACTATTGTGGTCCTAGGCTGTGTTTGCTCATGTATGTGTTTTTTTTTTTTTTTCTCCCACCACAGTCATTAATCGTCATGACACCCACATAGTGGGACGTGAGGGGCCCCGGGTGGTTCTGCAGGTGTGTGGTGACAGTTCAGGAAAAGGCCCCGCTGTTATTTGACGTTTTCTCCCTGCTCCTGACCCCCGCCGCTCCCAGTGGATAGCAGCGTCAGTTGAGAAAGCCCTCCCTCTCCTTCTGCCCTAACACGCCATCATTAACTTCAAAAACATCCCTGGCCTGCCATTTATTGGCCCTGTGGTGAATGTAGGCCAAATTCTCGCTTTATGGGCCCTAGCAAGGCCTGTGTGTGTGTATATGTGTGTGTCTGAGTGAGTGACTGACTGACAGAAATAAGGGTAAGAAAGCTGCACACCTAGTCAACACCTAGTCAACACAAAAAAAAGTAGCAATTTCTACACTTCAGTTTTAATAACATGACTTCTCAAGGCTGTCTAACAAACGTTATATAGGCAGGAATAATATTCATTTTTTCCTGTCACAATGTACTATTCTCAGAAAGCAAATATATGACTGCTTGTATATTTCACATTTCAGTAACCTTTACAAATCAACAACAAATAAGTCTTCAGTGATCGGATTTCTGTTCTGAATGTGTAAACGCTAGCTCAATAACCATCACAGCGCATCCAACATTAAGGACAGCATTGTGTTTGTCTATTTAGTGATACTGGCAACTCTGATTCCACATGTGGATCCATGTATCTATGTCCAGTATGGACATATCCAAATAACTCGGAGAGCAGATTTCAAGACGTTAATGAGGCAAAACTGAAGTCTGAATCAATCACCAACCATTTCACCAACCACTTAGGGTGAAATAGGGTTAAGAGACACTAGTTATTCTATTGGGCCCAGTAGCTAAGTAGTTCTGTGCAATAGCTGCAAAAGGGACAACATGAGCTTCAAGACTCCTTACTCCTTTAGCTTGTACAGGGCGGGCACAGCCCGTGTGGGGGGTTGGGAACCACTACTCTGAGACTTGTTTGGTCTCTGAAGCTTCTTTAGTTTTGTCCTGGAGCTACAAGGCTAACGTAGTTAACGGGTAATAGAAGCAAGTCCACTTCTGAATGGCTAGTCAAAGTCATAAGAGGCCTAGTTAAAGTTTAAGATGCTTTGGTAGAACCCTAAATGGGCAGTTAATGCTTATAAGCCCTTTATTGTGGATGAGTTCAATCAATTCTGCAAAGAAGAGAGGGCCAAAATGCTATAAATCCCCTTAAGCAATCTTTAGTTTTAGGAAGTGTTTTGTGGCAGTTATTACGCTTAGGGATGCAGTTAATTTTACATCATTTAAATGTTTAAATGTGTTTTGTGTTAATTCATGATCTCCTTGTCTTCTTGTTTATTTTAAAATAACAGCTTGAAAATCATTGTGGTGCTCCACTGACTTATGAATAGTAAGAATAATGTCTATGAACTCATGCTACTAACTGCACTATGTAACTTTGGTGAAGAGGGCATGACAACTGCGATGAGAACTGCAGAACTGCAGAACGCTGCATACCATTAATCCAGTAAAATTACAGAACCGCCTTAGTCCACATGCTTCATTCACTTTCAGATGGCAGTTCTGTATCTCTCAGCTTGTCCAGAAATGCATATGTAAAGCAATTCCATTAGGAGTGGTTCAAAGCACAGATTACACTTCCTCACTATAGGGGAAGCCCAGGAGTAAGAAATATCAATTCTCCATATTGCTGCTTTAAGGCTGAAATGTTGTCCGAGACAATCAGTTTGCTCCAATTGGTTAAGCTTGCATCTGGTAGTCTGTGATAACAAACATGTCTTGATTACATTTAAAGTATATTTGAAGAAATTCTGAAATTCTGTTCAGTTTTGAACTGTCCCTTTAAACAAACCATTCGAACACCCCTTTGATTTGTTACATTTCAAGGCCTTTTATTACACTTCTATCAATTACTCCCTGTTTTTTTCTTTTGTAGACTTCATTTGTATCATCTTCAAAGAGAACCAACACGCTTTACTTAATTTAAGGGTTCATTTGTTCCTTTGTTTCACTTCTTTGCCTCGTCTTCTGTCTTCATCTTTACCTTTTTTTCTATTATATGTCTGGCCAGAGCGCTGAGATGATGGACAGTGGGGTGCAATAAATCCTGTCATTTTCACGGCTTCGGTATGATAAACGCTGCATACAGTGCCGCACTCCTACATCTGGCTAGGACCCCAAGTGCTCCTGTGCAAGTATAAAACTCGACCCCCTCAGCCCAGTTGAGTGATCGCTCACATTCAAACAGACCTCTGAGTGTGTCAGATTCTGTGTAACCAGAGAGATATCACCTGTGTAAAT
This sequence comes from Salminus brasiliensis, assembly GCF_030463535.1. Classification (NCBI taxonomy): domain Eukaryota; kingdom Metazoa; phylum Chordata; class Actinopteri; order Characiformes; family Bryconidae; genus Salminus; species Salminus brasiliensis. The sequence continues at coordinate 8,721,152 of NC_132892.1, read as the reverse complement.
TCCAATAAATTCATGGCGTGCACAATTCATCTATCTAATGGTTTCTCATAGCTGAGACGCAGTCCTAGAATGCTGTGGGTCTCCATAATAACTCAGTCAGCAATGAGACTATTTATCATACACATACAGCGCAAGTATCAGTTCTTCGAATGTGGGCTGCACATGATTTTCACCGCACCTGTGTTGTAGGGGTTCGAAAGTGACAATTGCGGCCGTATGGAATTCTCGTAAGCTTCTGCTTAATAGTGCTGCAATTCTGAGACTCCACTGTAAGGTCTGTGGCATTCTCCTGCAGGTCATATTTCCACAGCTTTGACGTTTATGAATCCAGGGCAGTGGAAAAGGTGCTACAGGGAACTGGACCGGTGGCCAGGAGTCTACACGTGTCATATGGCCGTTTGCACCACATTCCAGTCCCACCAAATCCACACATAGTTGAACGTGATACTGCAGACAATTTGAGATGCTAATGCTAAGTCATTATTTTGAGATGGTTTCTTAGTATTTTGCGAAAACGTTCTCATTATTTTGAAATCCTTATCTCTCTTCCTGACTAAGTCCTTTTAAGATGTTAATGCTAAGTCATTATTTTGAGATGATTTCTTAGTATTTTGAGAACCTTTCTTGGTATTTTGCTTTATGCTTTTGGAATAAAAAGTGGCAAGAATGGGCTTTCATTACATACTATTCCATTCTAGTCCAGTCTATAATATTCCATTGTCTACTCAAGTGTGCTGTAAAAAATAGGGCCAACTTAGATCTTTTAATTTTTAACTTGCAGTATTTGATGGTTTATAATATATTAAAAACCCATTCATAAACATAATACAGTGCTCAAACATGTTATTTAATAACATAGTTGAAGGCTCTTTTTTCTGCACCCAGTTGTAAGGGACTAGATCTAAACTTCAGAATTGAATACAGTATAGAATACAGAATAGAATACAGTAATACAAGCTGAACTCAAACATTTATTTCTTATATATATAGGTATACACAGTACAACTAGCAGTGAAATGAACTAAAACTGAACTAAAAAACTAAACAAAACTAAACAAAGGTGCTCTGAATGTTGGGTAAATTAACACAACTACTTTGGTTGCATTAGTCTGCAGACATAATGGAACTCAGATAAAATATTTGGATACTTATAAAATAAGGATGTTTAATAATTTTTATTAAGAATACAAATTCATACATTATGTCCATTGAACACAGCGAGCCTTATTTATCAACCCCTCCTAATAAGGAATTCTTATGCAGTGTTTTTATGATTCTGACATTTACCAAGGTTTTCTTATTTGGGACTTGTTCAATTTACAAGGAAAATGGGATCCATCATTATGAGCGCAGAGCTGTGAACAGTTTTGCAGTTACATTTTATTAGGACTTTGTCAAGACCAAATGTAAAAAAATAAATCTAGCTTTTATTGACTGCTTTCTAAAATATCATTTCGGAGTATCATTACCTCTGACTGAGTTATTCATTTTACAGTGCCTATTTGTGAGGTGAGCATGTGCTTCTTGTTTACCCAGTTCACTTCCCATTTAGCCATTTACACTGAGTTACTAATTTATGTTTAATTTCATTTTGTTCTGTTTGTCCTGCAAGCAGTCACAGAACAACAAATGCTACCTAGTTAAGAAGCAAAAATGTTTGTTCACTAAAAAGGACATTCCGATGTGTGGTTAGTATTTTTCCAAAGCTCATTAATGAAAGAAGTGAATGTTCTGGAGTGAGCACAGCCTTTAGAGTGTTCTGCTCAAAATAAATAAAAAAGAGAAAGATTGCTTCACTCCAAGTTGTGTCTGGGTAAAATCAATGGAACAGCTGTGCTCCTCTCTTTCTTCATGATTCTCTGCTCAGCAACACTCACTTTTAGCTTAGATTTTTATTATTAACATAATGACTACACAATTTACACTCATAAACCTAACAATATAATATGTATTACATAATGTGAAGATCACAGGATAGGGAATCTTTGGAAACTTAATGGTGGTTTACAAACTAATGTATTGGGGGGGGGGGGGGGGGGGGGAGCCTGGTAATATTTTTGCTATGCTGATAAATCCATCCCAATGCCAGCTTTTGGTCTTTTTTTGCTGGTTCCAGATGATCTAAGCTGCTCCTTGATGGTCAAGGAGGTTAAATGCAGGTCATAAACTTGGTCATGGTGGTTAACCAGCTTGGTTAGGGGGAAAATCGGATAAAAATTGTCTGAAAATGGCCTGAAAATTGTCTGTTCACTTGACTTTCACCTCTCGGACATGAGGCTTTATCCGACAAACGGGTGTCATTTTAGCCTCAATTAGTTGGATGTTCCTGGCTACACATCAATGTACAGGGACCATTGGTTCTTTGATAATTTGGTGGGATTGCTGCTCCAGATTGCTGCTAATTATTTAGTAACTACTATGAATTATTCAGTAACTACTTTAAATTATTAAGTAATTACTAATAATTATTTAGCAACTACTAACTACTAATTGATTCCTACTGACTGACCTGTTTCCTTAGCTTATGTTATTGTCATGCGGCTTGCTGAGGCAGAAGTGGACACACTTGCAGGTACTTTACGATACATGAACTAAGGTAAGAACAGGAAACAATGAAACCAGAACAAGAGGGCTTCTACACACTAACCAGACAAACCCAAGAACATAAACCTATTGAGACTAAGACAAGAAAACCTAAGGACATGAACAAAGTGATGTAACAAAGAAACACTGAATAGATACAGACATAAACTGAGCGAGGTAACACTGACTAGATAAACCGTTGGCTGATAGGCACACATCAAGAACAGAGAAAACAAACACGTGCACCATGTGCAAGGACAGACAAAGGCAAGGGGTAGATACACAAGGACGAGGGACACCTGGAGAAAATAAGAGGGTGTGGCAAGTAACGGGGTACAGGTGTAAACACAGGAGGGACTGAAACTGACAAGATACAAAACAAAGCCATGTGCTAGAAAGCACATGGCAAGGCAAAACAAGGGCAGGTGTGAATCCCCCCCCCACACCCCGAACGCTCTTGAGGCACTTAAGTCCACCAGGCACTGTACTCAACAGGGAGCCGGACAGGGAATGGGACTCTAGATCGGACAGGGTGCTGGACAGGGACCTGGACACAGAGAAATTTTTTTTTTAATTGTACATTAGCAGTACAAGTACAAATAGTACAGGAATGGTTCAATAGGTGCATTATTAATTGTAACTTTCATATTCCGAATAACTAAAGACACAGCTGCCCAGTTAAAGTAGTCTAGAAGTTAAAGCAGGGGCTGAGTGATACTGCAGGAACATATTTTAAATGGCTGGTCTCTGAAAAAATGTACACAGGGCTTTGAATTAGGCAGTCACACCAGTGCAGAACAGAGAAGTACTTTGAAAGCAGCTGCAGTCCAGAAACAGAGTCTAAAATGCTCTTGGTTTAGTTAAGAAGCACAGACACAGCTGCTTCTAGCTCCTTGTAGCTCCGGTGCAAAACAAGAAGCTAAAAGAAGCACAGTTCATACACTGAACATGTCTTAGCTTATTGGGGTGCGGATAAGGTGTGTTGATTTGAGTTTGTGCCGAACTGTTCCTTTTGTACAACCACCTTCATATAGCTTCTTGTGCACAACTGACAGGACTAAACATTCTGAACACGCCTCAGCACACTGACCCCTCCCAGGATTCATCCTCACAACAGAACCACTTTGAAGTCCAAAGTGTCAAGCTGCATCCTTAAAATGCAGTCTCCTAATCCCAGCATGCGCCAGCCGCTCGTAAAGCCATCCCACAAATCTGTTATGCTCCGTTTGGCTGAATCTTTTGCTGAGTGGCCAGGACTGAACATCCTGCACAGAAACGTCTCACTGATCATGGCAGTTTTCTTGGAGGCTGGCCCTACAGTGCTCCTAATTCACTCGATTCAGGCTCTAATGTTACACCCATAAAGATGTCGCAAGTGTCCACAGGGGATAGTACATAGAAGCACAGGTTTTCCTGTTATCTGAAAATTCTGTTCTTGGGTTCTCCACCAAGTTTTTCAACTACATCTCAAAGTGCCACAGTGCTGCAGTGTACAGTTGATTTCCATGGACAATCATTTTGTTCATCATCACGTCATCATGTCCCTGTACTTACCAAAGAAACTGCTCACAGGCTCCTATGTGGTTTTGAGTGAAGAGATATTTTGTACCTTTCTAAGTACAAGAAAACGTTAGAATTCCAGTCCCAGGAAATCGACAGTATGCTGCAGATGCAGATGATACTCATTAGTTGATGGTTCGTTAAAAGAACCATCTACTGAAAGCATCTTTAACCCCTTAGACTCTGTATATAAGCCCACACTTTCTCCAACTCTCATAACTACATCACTGTCCTAATTAGTATCAGTTTCATAGGCCCTAATATAGAACCCTGTGGGACTCCACAAGATATGCTAAACCCAACAGTTCAAATCATTCAAATAGTTTGTACATTAGGCCAAACTACATTAATACCTGAATAATAAACCTTAGGCTTCTTGGAGTTAATGAGTCAAATGTGTTTCTTTAATGGTAATGCTGTGAGTCCAAAAAAACCCAGTAGGACCGCACTCAACATGGACATGTCGCCAGACTCTTTTTGCAACAAAGACCTTCCAAGACTTCCATTACTAAGAAAATAAAGGTAAATAGAGCAGAATTCAATTCTGTGGAGTCAGCTGGATTGCTCTGGGGTCTCCTCCCCCACACCACTCCTCACCCCCACCTCCACATCCACCCACCCACTCACTCATTTGCTTGATGGCCTTTTGGGGCTGGCGGGTCTGGAAAGTGTTAAATACTCTCTTCTGTGGATCATGGCCAGGTCACAGTCACAACGAGGCAGTCTGGGATATGTTAGACACCCTCGTGGAGATCAGCTGCCTCAGCGAAGAGAAGGAACCTGAGTCTATTTACCACCTGATTGTCAAGCTACTATTGCCTAAAATGTCTAAGAATTAAGGTGCACTTCTGCACGGTTTTGTCTTGTTATGTGGGGTTGAGGCAAAAGTGAGTCGGTTTTGCTTATAAAATACTTTAGAAGGTAAAGGAAGGTAAATTTTAAAAGGTAAAGCAGAATTAAGCATTAAAGTACGTGTTCTTACATTGGGTGAGGGCTTGGGCTTAGGATATCTCTCAGACAGGTCCGAAAAAATGTCCTCATGACCTCAAGGGGCAGCCTTAAGATGGTTTAAAGTTTTCGATTTTATTGGCACCAAACCTTTATGTTGCGTTAAAGGTTCTTGAAATGTTTAAAAGGTTCTTCACATTCACACATCCCGTAGGTCTCTTAAAAGGAATTACAAGTCAGGAAACACTGGCAGTTTCGTGGAGTTTAGAAGGTTAACAAAAGCATCCACTGAAAATCTGGTTTTCCAACAAACTGCTCCAAAGAACTGCTCTTGGCATGTGTACTTTTAGCATAGTATGACCATTTTAAAAATACCAGTCATAAATATTTGAGACCAGTCTAGTCTATTAGATTGATAGATGACAATGATATTCTGTACAATGCTGGATACTGGCAGCAGACAAGTGTTCAGTTTTCATATACTCATATGCTCACTGTAGGTGGTGTTGGAGGTGCTTTTGCACCTGTATCAGTTTTGGTTGCAGTAACACTGTGGATCGACTGTCATGGCTAACTCCTTGAGTGTTCCTGGAAAGCCTGTAAGAGTTAGCCAGTGTTTTTCAGACAACAGCGTATATTTACTCCTTTCTGCAAAGTAAACATTAAGAGAAGAAATTTAGTGGATATATTGCCAACCTAGGGCATGTATCACCATCTCGCTCCCTCTCATTTCTCTCTCTCTCTCTCTCTCTCTCTCTCTCTCTCTCTCTCTTTCTCTGTCTGTTTCCCTGCCAGCAAAAACAAAGAAAGCACCTCTCAAAGCTGTTCAGCTTCAAGCAAAAGTAGGACCCTCAAACCTGTCCCACATGGATCAATGCTGCCCTCTGTTGACTCTCTTCATGCAGCCTTTTTTCCATGGAACTTTCCATTCCATTCATTCAAACCGTCCCTGGAAAAAAGTGCCCTTAAAGAAGCATGCAAACTTTCTGTCAAGACAGTGAAGTGTACTTTTAATGGAAGTCCATTGCTATTATGTACACACTATACAGTTCACCATATAGCTTCACTATCTAAGACCTGTTTCCTTTAGTACACTGTAGCAAATTGGATCAGATCTTATTGGATCAGTTCCTCGTACATAGCGTGGCAGCTCGACTCTCCAAGCCTGGCCTGCCCTGGCCTCCTTTTTCTAGTGCGTGTGGCCCTTATAAAGACTTGGCCCTCTGGAGACCCAGGAATTTCTAAATTAAAAACAAGTTTGTTTCCTTATCGCTCTGCACTCACACACACACACACACACACACACACACAAATTACACGTTTTTACACCCTCTCTTTTATGTGTCCCTCTCGTGTCTATAATTCGGGCCGAGTGGGGACTGTTAATGAGTAAAACAGCACATCTAAGTTTTTAACTGAGACCATCTGGAGTGGCTCCCCATATCCCAGACCAAATAAAGGGGGTGGGAGATTTCAGAAGTTTGTTTGCGCTACAGGGCTGTCACTGTCAAAATGAGGGCATAGGTGCACAGTTCACAATTGTCCAAGTTTCTTTGGTAGTCTGTAATTGTGGATAATTGCACATTTGTTTTAAACACTGGCCTAACAGTGAGGCTGGAGAACTACTGGCGTCTGCCCCCAAACACCAATAGTAAACTGACTGGGCTGGAATCTGTAAATGTTAAAGGGCCCATATCATGGAAAGCTACATTTTTTCTTATTAAAAAAAACAATCTCAGTCCAATACAACCAACTGCTTGTTTAATTTCACAAGAACTAACTCATTTACATATCTCCACCCATCTAGCCTGCCACAGTTTAGCCCCACTCATTCATATTGCAGCTCTCTGTGCTTAAAGGACATCCAATTAAAACAGTGCCATTTCTCTTATATCCTTCTTAAATGCACAATATCAGAAGCAGCCTGTTTAATTGTAGTGGATAAAGAGAGGTTTTGTAAAAAAATTTATTACATCTATGTCTGGAGAATAAACCCACACCACACAAACCGTAGAAGTGGAACTCAAAGAAAAAAATCAAATAAAAGCCATCACACTGGATGGTGCCTGCAAGTCTCTTCGGGGCGCAAGGGCAAGCCATACTCTGCAAAATTAAAACACCACAAATGGCTGGTTTGGCTTCTTCCACACCCTGCATCTTCAAACCATTATGTAACCATGACATGTAGGCTTCAAAATGCTGCAGCCAAGCGTCGGCTCATTTGCATTTAATCATAAAAAAACTGCACAAAACTGTAAACAGTGATCAATGATGAAGAAATAACTTATGGCTACATGCTAACTACTGCCACGCATATCTTTTTGTAACAGTTGTAAAGTTTTTTTTTTAAAACTAAGCTCTAAAGGCAACATGTCGATTACTTTTGCCACAACTACAACTACCACAATGCACTTGGAGAGTACCCGGAAGTGGAACGACGCTAGGGCGTACATGTGCGTTTTCAAAACAGTGCGGTGAAAGGCAAGAAGGTGTGCAACTCTGTAAGACCGTTTTCTAATTCTGATTAATAACTTAATCAGGGCGGTTGGAAAAGTGTTTGAATGTAGGAATACTCGCTGGAGGACATTGGTGTCAGTTGTTTGAGCGTTTTGTGGATGACTTTGGTATCTGTGTAGGTTCAGACAGCGCCTGTAATGTAGCTAGCTAGCTAGCATGGTGGCATTTCACTAACAGGACACACACTCATTTTATCATTTTAATTAAAACGTGTTTCTTTGTCTGTGGATTTATCTGCGCGTTAGTCTGTACTGTAATTGTGGTAGGTTGTTATTTCAGCCCAGCTGATGTTTATTGTTTTCGGTAGCACATCAACGGCGAGCAGGCAGCGTTATAGAGCATAGCTCGTTAAAGACACTGTAAATCTCGCCCAGACGACAGATTTCTGTTAATCGTCTCGTTTTTACATAGCTAACAAATCTCACACTCTCGGGCCTTTTAACTACCAGCGCAGTTGCATGTCCGCCGACTCCCAGAAAATAAACCTATAAAACTAAAAAGGAGCCCTTTCCTTTCGCGTGCTTAGGAGCAGCACTTTTACAGTCGTGTTGGTGTGGGACCTGGGGCTGTGGTGGGATTTTGTGGGCTGGATTGTTTTTAGTGCTTTTAGCTTGTACTGTACACTCCAACATGCCCTTCGTTAGAAACACCCCTTATTCACTCCTTTGCTAGTCACGCTCAGACTTAACTTGATGTTTTATGATTGTAATCCCCATAGTTTAGCTATATGTTCTATATTTGATATTTTTAATTGCAACTTGAGGACAGACATATCTATAATACGCATAAAAAACAACTGCTCCTGTATAATCCATATATTTTGTATGTATATCTATATCCTCAGAGGGGTAGTGTGGGTGGGGAAGTGTCTTTGTGGGTGCTGTGTGACCAGTAGTAAGTGCAGGGTGCAGAGTGTTTGTATGGGGAGGAGGTGTGATGGTACAAATGAGGTGCACAGTCCACCACCTACTGTTCATTCAGCAGACTAATTTCTTGAGGATAGCAGCACCCTGTTCTGATTTTTCTCATTTTAGTGGATTACCTGCTTTAATAGACCTCCTGCACCACTGAAAGGGCATGTTAATAATAAGCTCATTACTTAAATCAGGTGTGTCGGGAAGAGGGAGAGCACTAAAGGGCAAGGTGTCTTCAGAACCAGGGTTGAAGAACACTGCTCTAGGACCAAAACCTAATACTTTATATAATTGCACGTTTGCATAATTGCAATAATACCTTATGGAGGTGGACCACCTTAGGTATTCCGTTCTGGTCCTAGAACAGTGTTTCCTGTACTCATTGGGTCCTGTAAAGCTGCAGCATTTTTTGTAGCCTTTTCCAGATCTATACCTTGACATAATTCTCTGTCTGAGGTCTGCAGGTCATTTCTTTGGCTTTTTTTTTGCTGTGACGTGCACTGTCAACTGTGGGGCCTTAAATAGGCAGGTGTTTGCAATTCCCAATCGTGTCCAATCAGTTGAATTTTACTAATGGGTGCTGTCCCAAAGGGTGTGTACACTTGTGTACATGTAATGATTTTATATTTTGATTTTAAATAAATTAGCACAAATGTCTAAAAATATGCTTTCACTTTGTCATTGTGGGCTATTTTGTGTAAAAAAAGGTCATAAACTGTGGAGAAAGTGAAATGGAAGTGCAGACTTTCTGGTTTGACTGTATATATACACACACACATGTATATAAGATATGATAATCCTTTTTTTTTAAAAAAAAACATTACTCATTTATTCATTCAGTCATTCAGTCTTTCAGATTGTTTATAAAACATGCTTTTAAGCGCAGTCACTCTTGCTGTCTTATTTTCTCGCTCTCTAATTGGTGGACCCCCGCATGCTTCCAACTTCTGAGCAGACTACGCTTGTCTGTCTAACATAACACTAGTTTGGATCCAGCTTCTAGTGTTTTATCTCCCCCTATTTTGACTGATCCATTGCCCAAAGTAAATAATCTAATCTAATAATAAATATTTAGGAGTAGTGTGCAAATTATGCAATGTCTAATAAATATTGAGTCCAGTGAGGTAGTAAAGTTATTAGTGCAAAATGCTTTGTGCAAAAATGCTTCCCATTTTATCTGGGGTAGAGAGAGAGAGAGAGAATGTGCATGTAGCAGAAAAGACATCAGTTCAGAAGTTGAGTTGAGAAGTCTGATGGCTTGGGGGAAGAAGCTATTGCAGAGTCTGGTCGCGTTGGACCGGAGAGAGACTCCGATGATCCTCTCAGCTGTCCTCACAATGCGTTGGAGGGTCTTGCGGTCAGAGGCTGTGCAAGTCCCAAACCAGGCAGTGATGCAGCTGCTCAGGATGCTCTCTATGGTCCCTCTATAATGGGTGGAGGGAGACGACTTTCTCAGCTTCCGGAAGAAGTAGAGACGCTGCTGGGCTAAAGGAAACATTGCAAAATTTTAAGATGAATAAGTCATATCCTCACACCTCTCATGTTGTTTCCCACACTTCACCCCCCAATATCTGATGCATGTAACTTGTGGTTCATCTATTGTGCTCTCCCTCTTGTTTTAGGAAAGTTTCACATGCTGTCCTTTACCTGACATGCCGGTCTGATGTACCCGACTCCCTTGTACTCCCATGCTGGTCGTGGGCCTTTCTCAGAGGTGTATGATCCGGCTGAAGATTCCTTCCTTCTGATTGATGCTTTGGAGAAGGATGCTGATTTGCTGAAGCAAAGCAGGTGGGTGGTGCCTGTTGGGCTGCGTTTGTATCCATCTGCTTTCTGTTATGGTAGAAATCAATACGCACAAAAACAAGTTTACTGTGTAGACAATCAGCCAAGACAGATTTGTTGTCTGAGCTAGTATATCCTTAAATTACTGGTTGTGGAACATTTGACCTCGCTACCTAGCGTTGTGTAAACTGCCACACTCTAACCATTTTGAGTTGTTAAGTATCTCAAACAGACACACCGATCAACCATAAAATTACTACCACCTGCCTAATATTAAGTAGGTCCTGCCACAACAGATCTAACCATGTGAGGCATGGACACCACAAGACCTCTGAAGGTGTACTGTGGAATCTGGCACGAAAAACGTTAGCAGCCCACGGCCAGTAAGTTGTCAGCAGGGGCCTCAGTGAGCATCAGTGAGCCTTTGGTACCCATGACCCTGCTGCCAGTTAACCGGTTGTCCTTTCTTGGGCCATTTTGGTAGGTACTGACCACAACATACCAGAAAACCCCCCCCACAAAACCTGACTGATGTTTTGGAGATGTTTTCTGTTGTCTAGCCAAAATGTGGCTCAGATCCTTATGCCTTTACCTTTAGGAACTGACTGCTCACTTGCTGCCTAATCCATCCCATCCCTTGACAGATGCCACTGAAGATGAAGTGTTTTCCCACTTCCGGTACTAATGTTATGGCTGATCAGTGCAGGTCATGTGGAATTAAACTCTAATAAGCTAATGTGGCTTCTGACAATTTAGAACACACTGGTATCCTTAAAAACTGGACACAAGTAAAGACAAAATTAAGACTGTTAGACTATTTTTAAATTGTTTTTAAAGGCAGATGTTTTATATAGAACCATGACGACTCATAAAATAGTTTGGATGCTGGAATTGTTGTTTGCTTGGTTAGGGGTTGCTCAGATTGGTAGAAAACCAATATGGTTCTATGTAGAATCTTTAAGAAATGGATTTAACTAGGGTTCCACTGTTATTGAGTCAAATAACCCTTTTCAGTGCTAAATAGGCCCTTTATGCTTAGAACTCTGATATGGTGTATGTGTTTGTAGTTTATAGTGCAAAATTATAGTATAGTTATAGTATATGATACTAATATATATGAGAGTCCCAAGTAATATATATTTTATTATTTAGTAATGTCTTTATAAATAATTGTTTTAGGACTGTAGTCAAACAGATTTTTAAAGTGTGTGTTATCCCTTCATCCACAAGATGGCATGGTTTCTTTCTGGTGAGTCCAAGGTTTTTGTCAAGAGGACTGTTATTAGGAATGGTCAGATAGTGCAGATGGCAAAGCGCTCGCAGCAATTACACAAGAAAATGGGATCTGTCCTCCATTCAAGCAGGAAACACTTACTAGTAAGAATCAATGAGCGAGCCCTCTAACATTACACTGCACACCTGCAGTTGTAAACTGCTCTGGGTAGGAGCACTTATAACAGATCACACTTGGGCGGTATAATGGTAATACTGTTAAATTTCTGTTAACCAACTTCTTTCTCCTGATTCAGAGCACTTATAATATTTGGAACTGTCGGATTGATGCCTCAGCATTGAATGTTGTCTTTGGTTTCTTGGTTTTAAAATTATTTGGTTTTAAAATCATTTTATAAATTATTTGGACGGTACCTAAATGTAAGACCACCCATGTTAATACTGTGTACCGTGGTGCTATTTTGAGACAGTATGAAAAGTGGGTACCTACTAACCTTAATATCGGCAGCGGGAATACATTGCCGCAAATTGAAGACAGTCATGTTTGAATGTATGGCAATATTTCTCTTTCCCCTCATGATGACGTTTGATAGAAAACACATGGATGCTGCCTGCATAATTGATCCAGCTGAAATCTAATTGGTTTCTTGTGTGTTCAGACCTGCTGTTTGTCTAGAGGTGGGCAGTGGCTCAGGGGTGGTCTCTGCCTTTCTGGCATCTGTGACTGGGCCAGAAGCCTTATATCTGTGAGTATGTGAATGACGTGTGTCACAATACTTAATAAATGAAAACTTTTTAATGTTGATGTTGCATTTGTGGCTGCAAATAACAACTGTTTCCTGAATGCATTAGTTGGTACTGTTATTTGTCTAAGTGTTAATACACTGTGTGCAGAATTATTAGGCAAATTAGTATTTTGATCACATCATCCTTTTTATACATGTTGTCCTACTCCAAGCTCTATAGGCTTGAAAGCCAACTACCAATCAAGCAAATCAGGTGATGTGCACCTCTGTAATGAGAAGGGGTGTGGTCTAATGACATCAACACCCTATATAAGGTGTGCTTAATTATTAGGCAACTTCCTTTCCTTTGGCAAAATGGGTCAGAAGAGAGATTTGACAGACTCTGAAAAGTAAAAAATTGTGAGATGTTTTGCAGAGGAATGCAGCAGTCTTGAAATTGCCAAACTTTTGAAGCGTGATCACCAAACAATCAAGCGTTTCATGGCAAATAGCCAGCAGGGTCGCAAGAAACGTGTTGGGAAAAAAGGCGCAAAATAACTGCCCATGAAATGAGGAAAATCAAGCCTGAAGCTGCCAAGATGCCATTTGCCACCAGTTTTGCCATATTTCAGAGCTGCAATGTTACTGGAGTATCAAAAAGCACAATGTGTGCGATACTCAGGGACATGGCTAAGATAAGGAAGGCTGAAAAACGACCACCTTTGAACAAGTAACACAAGATAAAATGTCAAGACTGGGCCAAGAAAGATCTTAAGACTGATTTTTCGAAGGTTTTATGGACTGATGAAATGTAAGTGACTCTTGATGGGCCAGATGGATGGGCCCAAGGCTGGATCAGTAAAGGGCAGAGAGCTCCAGTCCGACCAGCAAGGTGGAGGTGGGGTACTGGTATGGGCTGGTATCATCAAAGATGAACTTGTGGGACTTTTCGGGTTAAGGATGGAGTGAAGCTCAACTCCCAGACCTACTGCCAGTTTCTGGAAGACATCTTCAAGTCAAGTCAAGTCAAGTCAAGTGGGTTTTAGTGTCATTTCAACTACATACAGAGTACACAGTGAAACGAAACAACGTTCCTCCAGGACCATGGTGCAACATAGACACAGTGCATACAAAACACAAGTGCAACACAAAGAAGTGCGGACAGACAACACAGTGCAGACAGAGAATAATAAATAATTGGCGGTAGTGTGCAAATGATGCAGTGTGTAATAAATATTGAGTCCAGTGAGGTAGTAAAGTTATTAGTGCAAATGCTTTGTGCTAAAAATGCTTCCCATGTTATCTGGGGTGTGTATATATATATATATATATATATATTCTTCCTGATGGCAGGAGGGAGAACAGTCTGTGTAAAGGGTGGGTGGAGTCATCCACAATGCTGGTTGCTTTGCGGATGCAGCGGGCAGTGTAAATGTCCATGACGGAGGGGAGAGAGACTCCGATGATCCTCTCAGCTGTCCTCACAATGCGTTGGAGGCTCTTGCGGTCAGAAGCAGCAGTGAAGCAGCTGCTTAGGATGCTCTCTATGGTCCCTCTGTAGAAGAGGGTGAGGATGGGTGGAGGGAGACAGGCCTTTCTCAGCTTCCGGAGGAAGTAGAGACGCTGCTGGGCTTTCTTGGCTGTAGAGCTGGTGTTCAGGGAGGTTCTCCGCTAGGTGGACACCAAGGAACTTGGTGCTCTTAACGATCTCCACAGAGGAGCCGTTGATGTTGAGCGGAGAGTGGTTGTGTCTTGTTTTCCTGAGGTCAACAACCATTTCCTTGGTCTTCTCTACATTTCAGTGAAGGTTGTTGACTGTACACCAGTCTGTCAGCTGCTGCACCTCCTCTCTGTATGCTGACTCGTCACCTTTGCTGATGAGACCCAGCACAGTTGTATCATTGGCGAACTTTATGATGCTGTTAGAACTGTGCAACACAGTCATGAGTCAGCAGGGTGAACAGCAGAGGACTCAGTACACTGCCCTGGGGTGCCCCAGTGTTCATTGTGATGGTGCTGGAGCTGCTGTCCCCGAACTGGGGCCTCCCTGTCAGGAAGTCCAGGATCCAGTTGCAGAGGGGGGTGTTGAGGCCCAGCAAGCTTAACTTCCTGGTGATATTCTGTGGGATGATTGTGTTGAATGCTGAACTGAAGTCTATGAACAGCATTCTGACGTAGGTGTCCTTCTTCTCCAGGTGGGTAAGGGAGAGATGAAGGGTGGTGGTGATGGCATCGTCCGTGGAGCGGTTGGGACTATTGCAGGGGGTCCAATGAAGAGGGCAGTTGGGTCATGTTCCTCATGACTAGCTTCTCAAAGCACTTCATGATGATGGGCGTGAGCGCAACGGGACGGTAGTCATTGAGGCAGGACACCGTGGACTTCTTCGGCACAGGGACGATGGTGGTGGTCTTGAGGCACGTTGGGACAGTGGAGCTGCGCAGGGAGACGTTGAAGATGTCCGTGAGAACATCTGTCAACTGGTCTGCACACTCTCTGAGCACTCTGCCGGGGATGTTGTCTGGTCCTGCAGCTTTCCGTGGGTTGACTCTGTGCAGAGTTTTCCTCACGTCCACTGCAGTCAGGCACAACACGTGCTCGTCTGGCTCGGGTGTGATCTTGCTCGCCAACGTGTTGTTCTGTGCCTCAAACCGTGCATAGAAGTCGTTCAGGGCATCGGGGAGGAAGGCATCACTGTCACAGGACGGTGGCATTGTCCTGTAGTTTGTGATTTCCTGGATGCTCTGCCACATGCACCCGAGTCCTTGAAGTAATTATTATATTATAATAATTCTGCACAAACAGTTATCCTCTATCCTCTATCTATCCAGTTAAGATAGACAAATCTAAAAAAAAAACACTCCAACTTCCGAAAATATTAAGCTTTGATATTTATGAGTCTTTTGGGTTGATTGAGAACATAGTTGTTGTTCAATAATAAAAAGAATCCTCTCAAATACAACTTGCCTAATAATGCTGCACACACTGTATATATATAACACACAAAAAATGACATCACTGATCTGCATTGCTCATGAAAAAGCTGCTTTACTCAGTGACACTCCAAATACTCTTATAGAGGTCAACTGATTCACTTTGCATCTCTATTCAGACTGTTCCAGCTTTAATGTTAAAACAAAGATTTTGCAGCCTCATGTGAGAATTGGCATTCTTGCTCCTGGGCTCTTCCTACAGTTTGGAAGTGTAATTTGCAACATGAGCCACCCGTGAAAGACACGTATTACACATGCATTTCTGTATTCTGTATTTCCAGGGTAGCTCAAAAAGAATCCATTGATGTGAAAAAAACATCCATCCACACGACAACACAGAAACCATTAAATAAACACATAAATTAATAAATAAAAAAACAGACCTACCAGAAGTTCTGTTTTTCAGAAATATTTACTTTTATGTAATGATTTATATTGTCTTTATTTTTGTGTGTTAAATGTTAAAGATGTACTGACTTGAATCCGGCCGCAGCTCAGTGCACTGCTGAGACGTCTCGCTGCAATAAACTGGACCTACAGCCAGTCATCACAGACTTGGTAGGACACATTTGGCTCTCTCTGCTTCCCAGCTCTTTAATTATTAGACAGTTACCCCAGCAGTGCCACCATACATTTGTGGTTGCTGCCAGAATATGCTCCCTCTGTGAGAGTTTCTTGCCTGTTATTGTAGTACTATGCTCATGCATACCTTGATGTGTTGATTATTAATTGTTTGGTTTGTATTGATCCTTTTGTATCCCCAGACAGAGTGTTTGTTGCCAAGACTCAAAGGAATGGTGGATGTTCTTCTTTTCAACCCCCCATACGTTGTTACACCGTCCAAGGAGGTAAACACAGAGTTAATCGCTGAGATGCTGTTGGCGAAATTTTCAGATAACAATTAGTTTAGGTCAGTTCTCTGCTTCTTCAGCTGTGATATGCTATATTTAATACTGATTATTTAGTGCCATAACAGATCAACATGATTTTCTGATCAAATTTCCCACCAACATTTTTTTAAGATCTGAGACTTGTGAAAAGAGATCTTTCACAAAATAAATCTTATATATTTGATTTAATTCAAAGGGTGTATTGGTTCACTGCCCCTTTTTTTGTTTTTAAATGGCATCATTTTGCAGATTTCTGCAGTAATCTCCATTTCACTAGTTGTGAGGCGGCAAGCACCAACTGCCTGGACCTCTGTTGATTTGGATCACTTACTTATTGACATTACTTGTAGGAATCTGTGAGTTTGAGTTTGTGTTATTCGCATTTCTAGCAATAACGTTAGTTGGCGTTCCCAATTAAACAGGTGGTATGGGGTGTACTTTGCAGCCACTGCAGTCACTGTTGAGAATAGTGAGGCATCCTGATGGGTTTATCTAATATTGTTAAGTGCTTGTGTGCAGGTGGGCAGTCATGGCATTGAGGCATCCTGGGCTGGAGGAAAGGGGGGCAGGGAGGTGATGGACCGATTCTTTCCAGAGGTTCCACACTTATTGTCCAATAAGGGTCTCTTCTACCTTGTTACGGTGTCTGACAATAACCCAGGTAGGATGTTCAATAAGATATTTGATGATATCTTGAAACCAATTCTTGTTTTGTTAAAGTATAAGCCGCAGCATGGCAAATTGAAGGCAGTCATTAAGGTTTTCAATGAGCTCGCTCTCTGTTGTGTCATATGCATGAATTTAATCTTAAAGCACTGAATTGCAAGCATAGCGTATACAATAGAGTAGAATGTAGTGCTGGTTGGATGACACTGGTTCTAAACTAAACATGTTCTTCCCCAAGTATTTATTTATTCATTCTGAATTTTTCCTTGTTTCTCCCAATTGATTGACCAATCGCAACTCCTCCTAGCACTAGCAATGCTCCCAACACTAGGAATGTAAAGATTTAACCTGTCTCCTCCTATAGCTGCAAAGCCACCCGCAGCCTCTTTTCAAACTGCTGCTGATGCGGCATGTCCAGGCAGCTGACATGCTTCACTGCACCAGCTAACAGACTACTCACTGGTGGGGAGTAAGGCCAGTTGTGCTCTCTCTGACTCCCAGACTAATGGCAAAATGGCATGGCTCGGGTTCAGCATTAGACCAGCGTTAGGTTCAGCATTAGATTTATTTATTTTGTTTGTTTTTTATGGTTTTTATTTATTTAATTGCTTTTTCAATATTATGACGACTCATCATTGGGATCATGAATAAAGTGACAACTAGTTTATTGGCTCTGATACATTTTAAAAACATGTTTGCAAGGACCATATTTAATGATTGTGTTAACCATATAGCATCACAAATATTCCATTAAATGTAAAGTAATTAGTGATTAGTCAAGGCATTTAATATCGGAGTTAGAAATCATGCACAGCATACTTAAATCACACTTGCCTTAAACCATGTTAAGTTAAATCATCTCAAAGAGACTAGTTTATCAAGCACCTGACACTGTATGACCTACTTTTGAAAATTCTCATGACCTGATCGTACATTCGCCTCTTTGCTCTAGTGTAAACATGAACAGCAAACATGCCTTTGCTGATCTACTGCTCAATCGGTGTGAACTGTGTACATGTAAACTTACAATCATACTGCAGTTACACTATATTGCAAAATGTATTCACTTACCCATCCAAATCATTAAATTCAGGTGTTCCAATCAAATCCATGGTCACAGGTGTATAAAACCAAGCATCTAGGCATGCAGACTGCTTCTACAAACATTTGTGAAAGAATGGGTTGCTCTCAGTGAATTCCAGCGTGGTACTGTGATAAGATGCCACATGTGCAAATTTCCTTGCTACTAAATATTGCACAGTCAACTGTCAGGTATTAGAACAAAGTGGAAGCGATTGGGAACGACAGCAACTCAGCCACGAAGTGGTAGGTTATGTAAAATGACAGAGCGGGGTCGACGGATTCTGATGCGCATTGTGCGCAGAGGTCACCAACTTTATGCTTTCAGTCGATACATACCTCCAAACTTCATGTGGTCTTCAGATTAGCTCAGGAATGGTGCGTAGAGAGCTTCATGGAATGGGTTTCCATGACCGAGCAGCTGTATCCAAGCCCTACATCACCAAGTGCAATGCAAACTGTTGGATGCAGTGGTGTAAAGCACGCTGCCACTGGACTCTAGAGCAGTGGAGAGGTGTTCTTTTGAGTGATGAATCACGCTTCTCTGTCTGACAATCTGATTGATGAGTCAGGGTTTAGCAGGCGAGCAAATACTTTTGGCAATATAGTCCATGTTAAAGATAAATATTGTGCTGTCGATCGTTTTATGATGTGACCGACTTACTGTTCTCTTTTCTGCCCCTGTGTGTAGAGGAGATTCTGGCTCTTCTGAGGAATTCTGGATTAAGAGGGACTATGTGCCTGTCCCGTCAGGCTGGGAGAGAGAGGCTATCCATCCTGCGCTTCAGCAAGAGTGATGTGACTGGACAATAAATACTGTTGTCAGCATCGCTCTCCGTACTGACTTAAGGTTCTCTCTCAATGAGTGAAAGAGAACTGGCTGGAAGTTCTGGCCATGTGACACAAACAACTTCTTCCCTGTCAGGTTCTTGCCATGGGCTACGATTTTGAGGAAGGGACTGCACCCTGGCTAATGGAGCAGGTGTTCAGGTCTGATGACTGAATGCGCTCCATGCAGTGCATGTGTCTTGCCTAATGAAACTTCAGCTGCACCTTAGAGGAAATTAATATGCATTACAAAAGCCAAAGATTAAAATGAACAAAGCTGGACTGGCAAAAAAAAACCCAACTTGAATCTTGCTGGTATATAAATAAATTGGTATTTAAAACTCAAGTTATGACACTCGAAGTGGCAACAGTATAAGTTTTTTAATGTATATGTATATATTGGAAAGTCTACTATCAATACTTCACCCACACCACTTACCACCAATAAAGATAATACCACTAGTTCCATTTATCTGAAATGCTGATCAATGGATGTCCGGGGCTGTGAATTGGAGAGAACCTTCGATATGATGCACATCACGATCCAGGGGTCACGATTCACGATACTGTGCAGTAATAATACAGTAAGCAAGGTGATTGACAGCTTTCCTAAAATGTGATTTGAAACACTGTATTAAAACACCATCATATGCATAGAATCTGAGTAAAAGAAAAGTTTACGTTTTGGCCAGAACAGTGAGATCTAAAGACAGAACAACACTAATGGTCAGGGTTTAATACAACACCTGTCAGAACAGAACCACTGTCTGTTTATTAAAATGGTCATTTATGGATCGTACATTGAAACAAAAAATGCTTTAGGAGCCTACTGTTAAACAAAAAAACATACTGTAGGGAAAAAAAAACTTTGACTTTGTTAAACTGGTTCCTTGTTACACTTTATAGGAGGCGTTTTTAGTATGTGATTAAAATACAGGACCAACGCTGTTACACTTGTGCAAGTGTAGGGCTACATTAAGATTTAATACCATCAGTGTGAAGCAAATCACAGTATCTACAGTTACATGCAGAGAGAAGTAAAGAGTTTTAATGCAGTTTATCTTTGTGTACTTTCTACATTTAAGAACCTGATCACCTCTCATGCAATATATCTTTACATAAGATGTTTAAAGAATACTTTAGTGTCAAACGTTTCTACTACAACACAATGAAACCATGCCATGGATTTTTTTTTTGACTGTGAATGGAATGCTTGGAAGTACACGATAACACAGGAATACTTGTAACATTTATCCTCCCTGTAAAACTAGAGAGAAGAGCGTTCTACATGCCAACAGCACAGTAATGAAACGGAGAGGAAATGAAAGGTTACTTGTGCTCTCAGTAATGTAAACAAAGCTAATTCAGAATTACTACTGGATGTAATTCCACATGTTGATGAAGTCTGATCTATATAATTTAGCTCTGCCCTGAACTTGCTCCAGGTTACACCACTCTAGTCATAACCCCTATGCAGGCTGGCTCCACAGGATGCGCCCGTCCTCCCCCAGCCTGACCGTTCCGCTTGCTACGAGTTCCAAAGCAGCGGGAAAAGCCAGATGCTCCGCCTGCCTGATGCGTTCCGAAAGGCTTTCCTCTGTGTCGTTCATCAGCACAGGGACAGCCTCTTGTGCTATGATGGCTCCTGCATCCACCTCCTCCTGTGGAATATAAAAAAAAAAAAAGAAAAATACAGTTAAGAAAAAGGAAAAGAAAAAAAGAGACCTCTGCATCCAAGTGATAATTAAATAATTACACAGTATAAAAACAATATTATATAATACATTTAATAAATAAGAAAAAAAGTTAAATCAATGCATGAACCAGAAAAGATATATACTAATTGGCAAGTTTAAAATTACTTGAATAAAATTTATAAAGGCAACCTGTAGTGTAAGGAGTTATAGCTGGAATGTATTGCTCACAGTATTTTATTTTATTATTATTATTATGATTATTAATAAAACATTCAATACAAAACTATATCAACTATGATGCATCATAAGTCATAATGCATGCAAAATGGGATTAAATTTTGTTTTTTAATTTCAACTGGTCAGAAGATCAAATAAAACAAGAAGAATTAGAATTTTCTGGCAATTATGTCATGGTTTAGGATTTAAATAGCATGCAAAACCCCACAAAATTTGCTTCTTCAGTATTGCTTTAGTTATCATAGTTCATAAGTAATGTAATCTAATCACCTCGATACCACTGTGCATAGCTAATCTACACATTTCCATCACATGGTTAATTGTTAAGAGTGTCTCACCACAAAATAGATTTACCCAGTTATTCTCAAACATCTCAAAAATCCCATTCTCAAACAGAGCCAATAGGTGGAGACATGCCAGAGACATGCTGGGTGTCCTAAAGTTTGCTTTTTAAGGGGCTACGTTTTTAACTTTGGACACCAAGCATCTTGTGCAGTTGAATACATTTGAGGTAAATAGTTTAAATTTAATTTTGAATAATCACATTTTGATATATAAATAATCACCTTTTACCTGTGGCCCTCCCCACCCAAAAACATAATTCCTTTGTGCCCAATTTGAATATCCTATAGGACTTACAGCCACAAAGTGCACAGTGCAGCCAGCAACTCGAGCCCCTGCTAGCAAGGCCTGCTTTTGTGCGTTCACACCTTTGAAGGAAGGCAGCAGTGATGGGTGGATGTTGAGCAGCTTTCCTGTTACACACAACACAGTCATATGAAGCACTAGAAATAAAGCCTTGGTCGGTTCATTATTTTAAAGAGCTGGATGGGACATGCAGCAGGTGCTGTATTCATCAACATTGTTTTTCAAATATCCACTTTACTGTACGCACAGCCGTACAACAGGTGTTAATAAGTTAAGAGTTATACATTAACTAGCGTTTATACATAAATGTTTTTTCAGTTTTTCCATTCCGTCTTGAGCAATGGTGTTCCTGAAATACTGTGGTGTTCTTCCCCAGGCAGTAGATCGAACTGCAGTCTGCCATGTTTGAGTGACAATATCACCCTTTACATTAGACCAATTTCACCCTTGCCCTGAATATCTGAAACGGCTAGTCTCGTTTCTTGTTTTTTTTTTTTTTGTGGGGAAGGGGTTAATTAGCACAGATTTATTTTAAACACTTGAAAAGTTAATTTAAACTTTGCATCATTTGCACAATTCCATACATCACTTTTTGTCTTTTGCAAAATGGTAGATAACAGGTTCATCCTAAACCCCAGACTACAGTTCTTAGGAGAACCAGGGATCAGTAGTGTAAATTACTTTTTACACTAAGCCAAATGTATCTAACTCTCAGGGCAAGTCAACCAAGGTCTGAAAACAACGGGCCTCATTCACAGGCCGAAGACATTTCATCTTACGCAGTTTTCTTATTTGGGATTTTTTTTTTTCAATTGATGAGGACAATGGGATCTAACATTATAAGAGTATAGCTGTGAATGGTTCTGCAAATAATTCTGACATAGACCTTTTGTTATGACTTTTCACAACAATTATTTAAGAAAATTCTTGAGATACTGATGAATGGGGGAAGCGTATTCATGAGTTAGTGTGTGACATGTTTAGCTCCATACCATTCCATTTTTTGACAAAGGTTCCAGTAAGGATTCTCATGAAGCCAGCGAGACACACCACCTCCACTCCAAACTCCTCCAGGACACGGTCTATAGTGCTATCAAACTCAGCACGACTCCCGTAAAGCTTATGGTCCACCACCTAACGAGTTGGTACAAGCACAAATACATCTCAGTCCAAACTAGCTTCTACAAAACAGGCCTGCTTCTCATACCAAGACCAATCATCTGCAGGAGGTTTACAAAAGCTGTAGCTGGCATTTCTCTTCCATGAAAACAATACAAATCCACAAAAGGAAAAAGGTGCCCTTATAGTATATTATACATATAATAGTCTGCCCTTTAAACTGTTCTCTGAAAAATAAAGACCTGTGATTTTTTAGTTGCCTACAAATCAGAAAGTAAAGTATTGGAAGGACATGTACCCGAGTCTGAATGCCGGCCATGGAGGCTCTCTTCAGACCCAGCACACCAGGTCGATTGGAGATGACCACTACAATCTCGGCAGAGCTAGATGGCTTTTTAGTCTGCTCTATCAGGGCCTGCAAGTTGGTGCCTAGGAGACACAAACACAACAAAATTCAATACCATATTATAATACCCAACATTTGTTTTCATACACTGTATTCAGTAAACATTTGGGCAATAAGCAAATATGAGTTTCTATTCATTCATAGACAATATGACCAATGAAAACATTCTATACAAATAGATCACAGTTACCAGAGGCGCTGAGAGTATCAACTAATGTGCAAGACTGAGGACTACCATTACGCGTTTTAACCACACAACAGCACTTCTTTCAGAAAATGCACCACTTCTCCCATTACCTTGCTGCACTTACAAATGCTTTGGTATTCACATGTTTATTTCTTTTGTTTGCAGTAGAACAACACAAAAAAAGAAGAAAGAAGAAAGATACACATAGCTAAAAAATGGACTTCACATAATTATTGGCTCCCTCAACTTAATATTAGGTACGAGTCACTGTACTGTTGCATGACTACTGACAAATACCACTGGCAAAGACTGACAAACTGGGCCCTATATTGGACCCCAAAACACTTTTGAACCTCCACCATGTCTGACTGTAGAAATCATGCTCTTCTCTTTAAAAGGACCTGTTTAATTTAGTGAAATATCACAATTATGCAAGTTCTGACAATAATGTATAAGCTCCTGACACTTACCAGTCCCAGAGATTAGCACAGCCACCTTGGTCCTCTTGCGGGAATTGGAATCTGTGTGAGAAGCTCCATTCTGCAGGACACTGGTGTCGGGACAGGGGTTGGGGCCAGCTCTTAGACTGTGTTCCAGGTTTCTGATCACCACAGCCTCTCTACCTGTTTATATATATATATATATAAACAATCTGGTGATTACACATGAAGCACTACATCCAAGTAAGTGCATCCATACGACCTTCTTAAAAACACACACAAAAAAAAAAAGGAAATGCTGTTAATGCACATGTCTCATTCAGACGGTAGAATCTTTAAATGTTTGTATGCCTCTAACCTTTTTATCTACATCTTATTTCATTGGTATCTTATACAACTTATAAAATTTTGCCATGTTTCGGTCACTGTTGGACACTGAAACAAACAAAAATGAGTGCAAACTCATAGAAAGTATATACACAATTAATTAGTTGTCTACACAATTAATCAAGTTTAATCATCGTTTCATTTAAATAATTGTCACGCTATATCAATGCATCTGACAAATAAATGATAACGGTAAACACACCTGGCAGTTTGTGTGTGAGCGAGCCCACAATCCACGCCTCCTCCTGAGCCTGCAGCTGCCTGAGGACCCTCTGGGCATCCTGCTTGCCAACCACCAGCACCGCTCCTAGCCCACAATTAAATGTTCGGGCCATTTCCTCCTCTGAGAGAGCACCTTCCTTCTGGAGCCAGGAGAAGACTGCAGGAATTCTCCATCGAGTTGCATCTGAAAAGCAAACCTTATTACTACAACTCAGGAAAGGATCCATATGTCACTAATAGAACAGAAGCCTCTTGTTACATGTTAAGGAACACATTTCTGCGTATAACATTCTGTTATTTCTTGGGGGAAAGAAAAAGTTTTATTTGATCTTAAACTTTTAGCCTGTAAATGTGGAAAAACACTGAACTGTGCAGCAGCAGTTTTCTGTTCAAAGATCACATCATTCTCAAAGCTTTTCTGTTTTTTGGAATTAAATATTATTATTATTAATAGGCTTCTGTGTTCAGTGTAACACTGCATCCTTACCCAGGTCTACAGCCAGTTCTTTAGGTAGAACTCGAGGAATGTTTTCCAAAAGGCCGCCCCCTGTAATGTGGGCATAGGCTTTCACTGCTCCGCTGCGCAAAATTGGCTGGAGAAGGCGGCTGTAGATTTTAGTTGGTGTTAGCAGTGCCTCACCTGCAAAATAAAAAGCCACAAATACTGCCTAATAACTTACTATTCCAAAACATTCTGGGACATCAGAAATGAATCATATATATATATATGATATGATCATATATATATATATATATATATATATATATATATATATATATATATATATATATATATATATATACACAGTGAGTCCAAGAAGTATTTGATCCCTTGCTGATTTTCTTTGTTTGCCCACTAATAAAGACACTATCCTTCTGCACTTTTAATGGTAGATATATTCTAACATGGAGAGACAGAATATCAAGACAAAAATCCAGAATATAATTTTAAAGAATATATTTTAATTAATTTGTATTTCAATGAGGAAAATAAGTATTTGATCCCTCTTGCCAAACACACTCAATACTTAGTGGCAAAGCCTTTGTTTGCAAGCACAGCGGTGAGACGTTTGTTGTAGTTAACCACAAGTTTAGCACACACACCAGGGGGAATTTTGGCCCACTCTTCTTTGCAGATCCTCTCTAAATCATGAAGGTTGGTGGGCTGTCGCTTGGCAACTCTGACCTTCAGCTCCCTCCACAGATTTTCGATCGGATTAAGGGTCTGGCGACTGGCTGGGCCACTCCATGACCTTAATGTGATTTTTCTTGAGCCAATCCTTTGTTGCCTTTGCTGTATGTTTAGGGTCGTTATCATGTTGGAAGACCCAACCACGGCCCATTTTCAGATCCCTGGCAGAGGGGAGGAGGTTGTCCCTCAGGATTGTGCGGTACATGGCTCCATCCATCTTCCCAGTGATGCGGTGAAGTAGCCCTGTACCCTTGGCAGAGAAACACCCCCAAAACATTATGCTTCCACCTCCATGCTTGACGGTGGGCACAGTGTTCTTGGGGTCATAGGCAGCATTTTTCTTCCTCCACACATGGCGGGTGGAGTTGAGGCCAAAAAGTTCAATTTTGGTCTCGTCTGACCACAAAACCTTCTCCCAATAACTTGGTTCATCTTTCAAATGATCATTGGCATACTTGAGGCGCGCCTCCACATGTGCTCTCTTCAGCAGGGGTACCTTTCGGGCACTGCAGGATGTGAATCCATTGTTGCGCAAAGTGTTGCCAATTGTTTCCTTGCAAACTGTGGTCCCAGCTGCCTTCAGGTCATTTGCTAACTCCTGCCGAGTGGTTGCAGGACGATTTCTGACTGTTCTCAGCATCATTGCCACCCCACGAGGCGAAATCTTCTTTGGAGCACCGGGCCGAGGTCTGTTGATTGTCATGTTATACTCTTTAAACTTTCTGATAATTGCACCAATAGTTGTTACTTTCACATCCAACACCTTACTAATCTTTTTGTAGCCCATTCCAGCTTTGTGAAGGTCAACAATTCTGACTCTGAGGTCCTGTGACAGCTCTTTGGTTTTACCCATGTTGGAGACTTGAAATCTGTGTGATCTGTCTGATTCTGTGGACAGGTGTTTTTCACACAAGTGATTAGTGAGAACAGGTGGCTTCAGGTCAGGTAACAAGTTGATTGGGAGTGTCTAACTGGTCTGTAAAAGCCAGAACTGCTAATGAATACTAAGGGATCAAATACTTATTTCACTCCATGAAATACAAATCAATTAATATATATTCCTTAGATTTATTTTCTGGATTTTCTTTTTAATATTCTGTCTCTCCATGTAAGAATACATCTACCATTAAAAGTATAGAATGATCATGTCTTTATTAGTGGGCCAACGAAGAAAATCAGCAAGGGATCAAATACTTCTTGGACTCACTGTATATATATATATATATATATATATATATATATATATATATATATATATATATATATATATATATATATATATATATATATATCTTTGTAACAAATTATGCTGGCAATATGTGCACCCTCTTGTAAAGTCATACCCATGGTTTGTCCAGGTAGGCCAAAGGGAGCAGGAGAGCTGTACTGGAGGCCAGCCCGCTCTAGGACTTTGCGCACCAGGCTAAAACCGTTGCTGTGCACACCAGAGGAGGCCACACCAATCAGCAGGTCTCCCTCTTGAATATCCCCTAGCCTGGGTAGGAGAGATCCCCGTTCTACTGCCCCAACACAGAACCCGGCCAGATCATATTCTCCTGAGCCATACACTCCCGGCATCTCTGCAGTCTCACCACCTGAACATGTACAAACCGATTTCTTAGTCAACAAGTCAACAATGCTGGAAAAACTCAAATCCCCCCCCCAAACCAAATGCAGTCTGAGGTTTGTTCTTTTGGTCTTGCACTGGAGCTCCAAGGTTATGTATGTATAATTAATGTTTTTTAAATGTTATTTTTTCCCCAATGTTAAATTCAGTAAATGCAAAGAGAAAAAGTCTAAAATCATAAGTCTGTTTTCTGTAGAAGATTATTATTATTCACTGATTTTCACTAAGAAGCAATGCATGTTATTTGACCAGGGATTAGAAACAGAATTTGTTTTACGGTCGTTCCAGACATGTTGTACAGGAAAGGGAATGAAATAAGGTACTCCGGTCCCAGTTGGGTAGCAGCAATACTAAAAATACACAATCAGAAATACTATATGTAATATGTATATGGAGATTTTTGATATGAAAATGTTGGCCATAACTGAGGTAGTGCCCGGATACGCAACAAAGGTTATCCAAACATATATTTTCATTAAATTTGTAATTTATATTAGTTTCTCAGTTTGTGTATTTAGTATAAGTCTTTTATTTGACTTTATATTCCTTCTGTTATTTGTTACATAACATCAAGATACTGCACACCATTGCTTGAGCCATGTCAGCTTCCCCCCAAAAAATAGATATATAAAAAAAATAAATAAATAAATAAATAAAATTCCTAGGAAAATCACAAAAATTAACACAGAAACAAATAAACATAATAATTCCCATTTTCATAAGGCTACTTAAATGAAAACAAAGCTAGAGGGTAGCTGGTGACACTTACCTAATAAAGCACATCCTGCCATCTGGCACGCTTTCGCTATACCGCCAATCACAGATGAGGCCACGCCCACATCCAGGTGCCCACAGGAGAAATAGTCCAAAAAGAAAAGAGGCTCCGCCCCTTGGGCCAGAACATCATTCACGCACATTGCCACCAGATCTTGGCCGAGAGTGTTGTGGACGTTGCAAACTTGTGCAATCTAAGTGGTCAGTAAAAGAATATAGCTGTGCTACTGAAACACTCAAACAGTTCCCCAGCCAAAGCCAACGGCCATTCATGAAGGTTTTTGAACAAATGATCAAGGTCAATCTGTACCTTCAGTTTGGTGCCAACTCCATCAGTTCCAGCTACAAGGATGGGGTCAACAAATCCGGCGGCTTTTAGGTCAAAGAGTCCAGCAAAGCCTCCCAGCTCTGCATTACAGCCTGATAAACACAGAACGCAAAACACACTCAATTAAGTAGAGCTGTAGTAATAACAATAAAAAAAAATACATTGTGAGGCATACATCTGAAGTTGGATATTAAAGTCAACTAATTCTGGAATATTATTATTAATTATAACTGATTCTATTAAGTTTCAAAATCCCATGGTCATTTTACAACATTCCACTTTAAATTATATTTCACTATATTTCTCCAACATAGTGACTATACAGGAGAAAATGCTAAGAGCAAACTTTGCTCTCAACTTTGACATTTTTCAATGTAAAATGTATTCTTCTTATTACATAAGTTTATTCCAAGTAATTCAGAGCATTTCTATTGGTCCCTTCATCCAGAATCATTTACGCTGAAAGCAAAATTGGAGATACTTTTTCAACAGACAGCAGAATTTTTTGAAATGACTTCTGATCATGACAAAATGTAGTGCAGGTTATTAAGCCGCATTGTTGAGCTTCTTGTAATTTTTGAAAGTACCTGAGCGAGAAGTGGCCTTGGCCAGAGGTTTAATTATGTCCACCAGCTTGTTCCCTGCAGCTATATCCACTCCACTGTCCTTATAAGTCAATCCTCTGCAAAATGCACACAAGGGGACATGTCAGTGCACCCTTTTGGGTTCTGATAAACAACAAAAATATTTATACTGTGAATTTTGATAATTTGACAAAATGTTTTTTTTTTTTTTTTCCCCAAACAGACGTGGTTAAGAACATTTTTGCAAAATGTTGCGTTTATTAAAGAAAAAAAAACAAAGAAAAAAAACAAACAAACAAACAAAAAACAAACATCCAGTCCACAAGCCCACAACAATACATATGAACATAAAGTAAACCTATTGTACTTATGTTATGCACTAATATTACTGAAGAAGCAGCTCTATCTCTATTAGCTCTTTAAAATGAACTGTTAAGTCACAGAAAACAGAAAATCCGCTTGTCAACTGAAGGAAATGAAAAGCAGACAATGGGCCAGATTTATTAAACGCACCACCAGATTTGGTGCCATCAGGAGCTTTTCCCGCGGATGCACCATTATTAATTCATAACTGAACACCTTTTCAACTAATCATTATACTGTTATGAACTGTTTACACACACAGACACAATTACCAGTCAATTTGTTTGGATTCAGCATCATGGAAATCAACATAACTGCAGCTTAACACTTTTAGCACATTATTGCAGAACCAGATTTCTTTTTTTTTTACAACAGCTTTACTTGTGGTACGGCCATAAAAAAAAAAAGAAAGGAAAAAAAAAGTGACAGGGACGTCAACTTTTGCTTCTCTGTGGACTCATTTTTGTCTGTGGAAGGAATTATCCCACGGTCAAAAGTAATTGTTATATTTGACACCACACAAAACACAGTATTTAATAAACAGGCTGTTTGTTTTCTTGCTTATTGTTTTTTAACTTATGCTTTTTTATCGGAGCCCATAGTGCTGATACTGGCACATTTTGTTATTCATTAAATATTTCTCATTCTAAGATTGTTGTATTAATTCATTTCATCAGGTGAAATAATATTATTACTTCACTGGCAGATAACGGACTGAAGGATGTAAAAATATTTGCCAATGCAGTGAAATTATTTCACTGAATAAAATGACAAAAAACAAACAAATAATGTTTAGAAATACATCGACTATTTTTTTTTAATATTCATACAACAACCATAATATGAGATGTGTCAGCTTTTTGCAGTACAATGCAAATCTAAATCTTTCAAATAAATTTCCTACCACTCTACTTGTAGCACTCAAACAAACAATGGGCCTCAGTCACCAACATCTCCCTAAGAATGTTTTTTAAATTTGAAGAAACCCTAAATAAAAAGTGTCTGGCAGATTCATGATGTGTTGTCAAGTTGCAGAATTGTTCACAGCTATGCTCTTATAATGACAGACACCACTGTTGTCCTTTTTGTAAGCCCCAAATATAGTTTCATCTTAGGAACAACTGATGAACAACCTTCCTATTCCGTCAGTGACTGTACTGTTACATTAGAGTACTAAACACCCCAACTCTGAGCCGAATACAGACTAATTATTTATTATTATTTATATATACACACATATACACACACACAGACACACACACACACAGACACATAAATCATCAGCTCCTCACACACACCTTGTGCGGGTGAGGTAGGCGATGGCACGGTGGCCAATATCTCGGCGGTACACAGCGTTGGGGAAGCCCACCGCTGCCACTCCCTGATTGGCGCTGTGCAAGGCGCTCTCTAGAGTGGGGCGGACAGCGGTCACTGTCAGGACACGTCCACCACTGGACACAACTCCGTCTCCTTCTTTTAGGGCAGTGCCAGCGTGGAATACCTGGAGCCCCATCTCTGTGACCTGAGACAGACCTGTAGAAATGCAGAGACCACTGAGCATTTTCCATTTGATTTCACAATTCTTACCTGACACAATTTAACAGCAAAGGCTAAAAGCAACACTACGCGAATATACTAACATACTATGCGAACTATAAGAATAGTGTCTAACGCTGCTACTCTGGATGCTGCTAACTGTAACTCTGGTGAAGCGGGCAGGACAATGCCCAACGCTGCATAACCTGCGCCATAAAATCTTGCAATATTACTCTACCGCCTTAGTCAACATACTACTTCCACTTTCTGTAACGATTCTGTATCTCTCAGCTTGTCCAGAAATGCCTGTGTCAAGCATGTCCTATATGTCTCAAAGCACGAGTTACATTTCCTGACTGTAGAGGGAACCCGAAAACAAGAAATAGAAATTCTCAAATAATGCTGCTTTAAGTGCGAACACAAGCCAGAAAAGAATACCCTGCAAACCTGACAGAAATGTTACTGCACAAGACCTAGCATATGCTTGTACAATACAGGAGAAAACAAACGCATGCATCCTGTCTAAATAAGCAAATGCCAAATGCACCAGTAAAGGGAACGTCTTGGCTTTTAAAGGTGAGAAAAGGGCTTTATGTAGCAAACTAATAAGAATTAAATCTAACTTCGGGATGTCCTGTCATGGAGCAGAGTTTGGTGATGTCCATGATCAAACACATCTGACTGTAGTCCTCGATTAGTCTTCTGTTCAGGGTGTTTGTTTTAACAGGGAAACCAGTTATGATAATGATCAACATCTAATTTAAAATATGTTTGTTGTGAGGACATTTGATGCTGTCTCGTCCAGCGGGGGCATATTTAGAAGAGTTTACCTGTGATCTCAACGCCCTTTTTGTAAGCTCCAGGGTAGCCTTCACTGGCCATGACCACAGTGACTGCAGCGCTGTTATCCAGCCACACAGGAGGATCGGAGGCCAGTTTAGCCTGCAGTGTGTTCTTCAGCACCTCATAGAGATCACTCTTCAGCAGGGGAAGCAAAATCTGAAGATAAATTATTACAAAGATAAATTAGTACAGATATTAAGAAAGACAACTACAATAAACTAGACTACAATAATTCACTGAAAGTCATCAATGGCCAGTTTATGAACTACTTTCATAAGTACGAAGTAGGTGCATTTATGCTTTATGTAATAAAATGGCCACTGTAGGCATTTCAAATTTGAACAGAAACTTTCAACATTTTAAAATTTCACTTTATTTATTTATTTTTTTCAAAAAATATTTACTTATGGATATTTGGCACACTGTCCAAGGTCATTAAAATAGTTATATTATCTATACAATTAAAGAAATAACACACACACTGGGCCAGTCTAATAATCATAATAATGATTATTACTATAATAATAACTAATAATAATAATAATAATAATAATAAACATGGGTTAATAAGCATATAAAAATAAAACAGCAAAACAATGATTTAGTAAAAGTAACTGTAGTAATAGAAAAAGAAATGAATATAAAACAGACAAAACAAGTTTGGTAATTAATAATAGAATATCCAAAGTTTTCAATCCAATATTCGGTTTTAGATGCTTTTCTTTTTTTAAAAATTAATTTGCTCATAATATTTTTCACTATTAAAATATCTTATGTTTAATTTACATTTACACTGAAAAACACTGCAATTGTAATGCCAACAGTAAAATCTTGAAGGTCTGTAGTCCTGGAGGACTGGAGTCCTCACAGTATTGTTCCCTGCTTAAAACATACCTACTGAACCTTAAACATTTTACCAGGGGGCATTTTACACAAACACCTTAAGCTCAAAGGTAAGCACTGTCCAATAGGAATGTACATCAGCTTTTCTCTAATTGGACAGGGTTGTGTGGCCTGACTAATCCTGCTTTGTGAAAAGCCTTCTGTTGTGTTTAAGCAGGAAATCAAGAAACTGTCAAAGAAGACAGCTTTCACCACAGCCCCATTAGAATCATTCTACACCCTGAATTAAGTAATATTGTAAAAATTGAAAGACAACTCTGAGTATATGGGATAAATTAATTTAGTGTTCTGTATGTTTTTGTTTGTTTATAAAAACCATTATGATGCACCAAATCTAACACAAAATAAAAGTCATATGTGCATTTTTTTTGCTGATCAGGAGGTCAAATAAACACACAACTTTAAAACAATTTAAGATAATAAGGTTCAATGACCAACCCCATTGTGTCATTTTATTGATTAGTGATGAAACAGTAAACAATCTACACACTGACCTGACACTCGGGGTCACCAAAGCGGCAGTTGAACTCCAACACCTTTGGCCCCTGCTTGGTCAACATCAGCCCTGCGTAAAGCACACCTGGGGAGAGGGGCGGAAGTTCAAAGGCCAATGAACAGCTGTTTGCACAAGCATTATCAGGTGTCTTTAATCATAGAAACTTCACTTTATTGTTCCTAAAACAAAGAAGCTATAATAAACATAAAATAGTGAAGCAGAGCAATCTCTTTTTTTCTTAAAAATAATTATATATAGCACCAGGTGTTTTTTCCAATATATACAGAACTTTACAGAACCCTTTTTATTTTTATTAGCATCTAGGCACTTTCAAGTGCAAATCACATACCCACATACGGTATGCCATCTTCTTTCATGCCGTCTACTGTCTTCTGCAGAACAGTGGTCCTGATCTGTTGAAGCATCTCCTCAGGTACCTACATGCATACACACAGTGACTTTGATCTACTGAAGGCTCTCGAGATACGTGAGCTACGTCACAAAGCAGATCTGAGTAACTTAAGACAAAGGTCATGTCTGTCCAGTTGGGTACAGCCCATCCCTATTGGATAAATCTTCCCTTTTGGGCTAAACTGTTCAAATGACAGTTCTGAAATTCCCTTGCAAGCACACACAACTGGCAGAGTACTGATTTGTGCGAAGTAAGCACAGTAATCAAGATAAAAACCCAGACACTATGATAATACGGACTCATGAATCACTATTTACCTGTGGGGTGGGGCAGTAGGCCCCCATTCCCCCTGTATTTGGGCCTTGGTCTCCATCCAGTAGCCTCTTATGGTCCTGTGCAGGGGGCATGGCAGCCACTGTAGACCCATCACTGAAACACAAACACTAAGAGGAAGACAGAGGGTTTAATGTGCATGTTAGGCATTAATCCTCACACACTTGCATATATAAATGGATTCGTTTGTGTGTGCAAGTAAGAAAAGACACTCACAGACACTTCTTCTCCTTCAAGTAGTTCTTCCACCACCACAGTATCCCCAGCAGTGCCAAATGCCTTGTCCTACAAGATAAGGAAATGTTTTCATATAAAAAAAAGCAGGTGTTTAATACAATTAAGATATGTCCTCAGAGCCGACGCTACATACGCCTAACACATTGTTCACATTTTTTGCAATACCGGCCTCTCCAATACTGATTGCTGCAGAAGGCTGCAGTTCTACGGAGCACTCCTATCTAATCATATTCAATTGTGCAGTAACTGCATGTCCTTAAAGCATGAAAGTATTTACATGGTGATCAATTCTGGTTAGAAAAGTGCAGACCAAGCTTTAATTTTGTCCATGTCATGAAACATCAATCACTCAAATGATTCTCGCTAGTGAGAAGGACTCAATCAGCATAAATGAATAATTTTCATTTTAATAATTTTAATCATTTTTGTTGTAGTTTAAATCTGCCAGTCGATATTTTTATCGACAAAAATAAATAAAGAAACAAATAAATAAGAAAAAAAGAAAGAAAATTACAAAAACAGAAACTCACTGACCTTCATGATGTCCAGTACTGCCTGACAGGCTTCATCCTTATCCTTCGCTACAATAACTCCCTTCCCTGCAGCCAGGCCACTGGCTTTCACCACCAGAGCTGGGAAATCCGCTCTGCACAAAAGGTCAGATTCATCGTCATACTGGCTCACAGTTTTGCTTTAGAACTAAGCCTTAATATTTCTTAATGGTCAACGGGGGCAGACTTTACCTTACCCAAGAATCCAAAGACATATAAAAAAATTTGAATAATACCAAAGACATTTTTAATGTGAGTTCTATTATTTTCGAGTTGTACTTTATTAGGATCGGAGGGAAATTGATTTGTTGCTGCAGGATAAACGAAGCATATCAAATTACGATGTTACCAATTAACATATTCTACAGAATACAAGAGAGTTACACATTTATAATATGGAAAAAGATCTGGTAAAAAGTATAATATGTAAAAATAATAACAATAGAATAATAAGCCATTTTATGAAAGGTAAGCACTTCCTAACTTTGTTGACTTCAGTGTTTGATGAAATCTGCTGGAAAACTTATTACGAAGAACATACACTTTGGCAAAACATTTTTCATCAAGCCATACTCTAGGTCTGGGAAATTGGCCCACTTATACAAATGTAGCCCAAGTGGGGCAATTCCCCAGACCTAGATTAGGCCCAAGCACAAAATGTAATAATATTTGTAATGTAATACACCCTTAAAAAATTGTGCTGGTGAGCAACTTTAGTCCTGAATAGATAGATTCCTGCACAGTGTTGTCAAGTACACCTGATTCAACTGTTAGGGCAGGGAAATCACCAAACTGTGCTGGATTCGGGCCTCCACTGCCCACCCCCGCCTTCATTCAAAGGTAGCTGTTTCAACTGCATTGATTTGTTAAAAATGTAAAAGCGATTCTAATCAGTTATAATACGCCACCGACACTGATGATCACACAAACCACGTTCCTAAAATAACACAAACCTCACAACACATCCTCTCTCCTTCTTCCTGTGAACTTACCCTCGAATGTAGCTGCAGGCTTCCTGAGGGTCAGTGAAGGAGCTCCAGCGGGCCGTGGGGATACCATGGCGGTCCATGAAGCTCTTGGAGAAGCTTTTACTGGCCTCCAGCTGTGCTGCCTTCGCTGAGGGTCCAAAGCATGGCACACCTGCTGCTGTCAGATCATCCACAATACCTGGGGCAAAAAGATCTTTACTCACCCTGAGCAATAAGAACCTATAGGAACCTATCTCAGTGTTTCAAACATATACACATACCATTTTATCAGCTCCACTTTGTAGTTCTGTGCAGCAACAAATGAGCTTCTGTTTCTGACTTTATATCTATGAGGTGAACCAACTAGGTAGGCAGGTCTAACAGAGTGGACATTGAGTAGACACAGTGTTCAAGAACTCCATCAGCACTGCTGTGTCTCATGCACTCTTTACCAGTGCAACACACACCCACCACCCAAATACTGCCTGCTCTGTGGTGGTCCTGTGAGGTCCTGAACATTAAATATGCAGAAAAACAGGTGGACTACAGTTTGTAAATATAGAACTACAAAGCGCAAGCATGGTGGGCGGGGCTAAACTGTGGTAGGCAGAGGCTAAACTGTGGTAGGCTGAATAGGCAGAGATGTGTAATATGTAATTTTGTTTTATTCTTGTGTCATTGAGGAACAGTGACATTACGGTGTCACTTTTAAATTCTTTATTTCAATAAAATGAGGGACATTCTGTTTGAAGGGGACCTTTAATTTTATAGGCTCAAAAATAGCAATGCAAGCTTTAAAAGTGAAAGTTAGTTCAGACCACAACAAACTTTGAAAATGCAATAAAACAGATTTAAATGGGAGAAAATGTTAAAATTGTACAGTGGTATTAAAAGGTTTCCTTACCTGCAGCTAGTGGAACCTCTGGGCCAACCACCACCAGTCCCACATTATGATCTTTGCAGTACTGAGCCAGGATGGTGTGATTACTCACACTAACAGCTGAGATGTGAGAGAGAGAGAGAGAGAGAGAGAGAGAGAGAGAGATAGAGAGACCCACCAATTTATAAAAGGCAAGGAAAGTATTAAGAAGCATTCAAATAATATCAACGGCTTACTAAGCTTAGTTTAGTAAAGAGAAGATGTGGTTCTCAATGCCCTTCCCAAATTAAACTCATACTCAGATCCAGTACTTGGAAGAACTTGAAGGTCACTGAAACCCACCAGAAAACTGTCCCGCTCCCAGTGTCCGAAAGAGTGTTTATACATATGCTTACCGGAGTTGGAGATCTTTCCACAGTCGGCCGTGCCCGCATTGCCAGGGGCCACAAGGACTTGCTGGACATGAGGCGACTGCGCCAGCTTCCATGCCAGTGCATGCTCCCGCCCACCACTGCCAATCACGAGCACATGCTCTGCCATGGCAACTGTCTGTAAAGCACAAATCAGAGCATCATGTCAAAGTTTACCAAAAACAGAAGCCTGATGTTTAAGAAGGACGTTGTTTGTTATAAGCGTTATCCTCAGCAGTAAATAGGAACCCTAACCTCGCTGTATTGTGCATTACATCAGCTTATGAAGAAATATGAGGGAACATCATGCAGCTCAAACTAAAAACTGGCTCTACTGCCACACACTCGTCTCGCCACACTCGGTGTAGATGTTTCTGGACGTCACACCCAGAACCTCTACAAACTTCAGAATATCTATGGACCGGTTTGAGCATTGCCATAATGCAGAGGTCCAGGGGGGTTTTCTACACAGCAGGACTTCTCTGTCAATCAGATAACTTAAGCCCAAAGGTGAGGACCGTCCAATAGGAATGCCCCTCAGCCCTTATCTTATTGGATTGAGCAATCGGTTTTGTGAAATTTTGAAGACTTAATGTTCTCTAGACATTTGCAATAAGTGGACATCAGGGGAGGGGGAAAATAATCAAGGAGTCTGTTTAATTGAATGCAAAAACTGACCTATAGGTTACCAGCAAGAGATTGGAACCAACATCTTAATAGCTGGAGAAAATCAGTGACCTTTTATACGGCCATAAGGCACTAAATCCAAATGTAACATAAACGTCCAAGCAGACAGGACTCACACAGCCATGAAACAGCTCATTAATCTGCCTGACAAAAAGAAGGGCTGCAAGGAGCACATCAGCAGAACTCCACATCAAAACAAAGTGTAGTAGCACATGCTTTTACTAAAGCTTGTACAAAAGTACTACAGATTTAAGGCATTCCTTCCATGAGACTAGCAACCTTACCTTGTCCAAAGAACCAGGTACAAGCTTTTTGATCCCAAAGATTCAGTTCACAACGCCCCTGTTTGACCTATGGCACCAAAACCCACTGATACATTTCCCAAAGCCTGAGAGATCGTCCAAAATACTGCTGTACGGCCCTTTGAGCATGAATATAACGGAATAGCAGGCCACTCGGTCGCGCAAAAACGATGCACATGGCTCCCAATTTACTGCAGTGATTAACTTGGTTTGATCGCTGCAACCATGTGATTCACGAGGTCGAAGTTAAGCATGTTAAATCATTGTATTTCAGAAAGCTTCACGCCAACAAACTGAAACGCCCACTGTTTAAAAGACACCTGGAATATCGCATATTCTGCCCGTCTACGAGAAAGCCACGCTTATAGCTCAGGTGCTCACCGACAAGCGTAAATATAGCTAACTAGGTGTGCAGAAAAGTTCAGATGAAGCAATGCTACAGATAACTTCCCTAAGGCAGTAGCAAGTTAAAAGTAAGTAACTAAATGCAACAGAAAGTTTCACCAAATGATTTAGATTACGCTCTTACCTTTATAATACAAGCGAGGATAACGTAGCCTAAATGGTGTCCAGCTACGGTCCGTTTCAGTGAAGGGATTGCGCCAGGGTAGATTGTGACCCTGCAAACGACGTGCAACAAGGAATCGTTTCTTTTCAATCGATTCTTTTCAATAACTCGGCTCACAAGCCCAACTGATTCGAAGTAAGTTTTGTCGCACCTAGAGCTTATGTTACAATAACAACAACAACAACAATACTACTACCACTACTACTACTACTAATAATAATAATAATAAAATAATAATAATAATAATACTAGTATAAAATAAGCTATTTTTTCACACGTCCGCGGTGTGTTTTTGGTACTCGGGGGTAATAATGATGTGACTGTTGTGTGCAATTACCGCAAGTATATTATTATTATTGATAATAATAATAATAATAATAATAATAATAAATAGCCAAAACTACACATATATATATATATATATATATATATATATATATATATATATATATATATATACATATACATATATATAGTGGTGTCGTTTTGGCATTATTTATTATTATTATTATTAATTACCATTAATTACTATTATCATATAATTATTACTGTTATCAAGCAAACACTGGATTCACCAAACGCAATTCCGTTGTACATGGAGAATGTTCTGTATACCATAGCTCCCAACTTCCTATGTTGACTCGTTGTATACTGTGTAACACGTGGCTAAAGTAATATACTGAGCTTTAGTAAAAGATTGCACTGTGGACTTTCTTCTTTTGGCTGGAGAAGCCATCATTTCATGATCTATGTAGCGCACTAACTAGGGAGTACAGATCCTAGAAGGCTGTTCGGTTCATTGGAACGGGTTCGAAAGAAAGATTCGACTCTTTCATCAGCAGACTTCAGTTTATCGGGGAAAGGGAGCACTGTAAGCACGTGGATTCAGTTAAAGCGTACTGACTTAACAATTAACACAAGCTCTCAACTATGTAGCTATGTGAGCATGAGCAATTGGACACCACGTAGGGTTTGAAGAGTGTTAACTGTTTAAAATGTAGTTAAATTGTCCTTTAGGTCTACGTGTTTCATTTTAGCCTTTTTTGCCACACTTCCGCGATGTTTTCGGTACTCATGGGTAATGTAGTTCAACTAAAGAAATCGATAGCCTTACCTGGTCCACTGT
Source organism: Salminus brasiliensis (assembly GCF_030463535.1). Lineage (NCBI taxonomy): Eukaryota > Metazoa > Chordata > Actinopteri > Characiformes > Bryconidae > Salminus > Salminus brasiliensis. Next base: position 8,681,969 of record NC_132892.1, on the reverse strand, counting down.
AGGAAACACAAAATCTCATAATTCCGTTGCAACCCTTCGTCCTTCAGTGATCTCCTCTACCAAAAACTCACGAGGTTCATAATAAGTTTGGTTTCATGTGACCTCATGGCACTATTTGTAGTTCCAATAGCATTTTGAGAAGTTCAGGCACTGAGGCTCTTCCAAAAAGCTTCTGACCATGGGGGTGGTCTCTGATGGTAGAGTTTGAAATGTGAAAAACCCAAGATTCAATTCTTCAAACCAATTCAAGACTTACCATACTTCAACTGTTTTAAACTTCAAGATCACCCTGGTTGTGCTTATGTAGTAGTATACATTTTTTAATGACCACGTCTGGGCAGGTCCACACATTTCTGTCTGATTTGAGTTGGGAACAGCCAGTGAACATTCTAGGAGATGCAGATTTCTATGGGTTTATGTAAAGTAAGCTTTAGGGGAGCATTTGGCTGTATATATTTTTGAATGAATACATTACTCTTCTAGTAAAACAACACTCTTGTAGCACTTACTGTTATTAGATAAATGATAAGCTACTTTGAGAAACATGTGAATCATTTTTCACCCGTTTGCCCACATGCTTGAGAACTCATTCTGGAGTTGACTGGATATATCAGGGTTGAGAAACTTCTGTCCAGAGGGCCAAGTTACCTTATTCAACTCACCGGTTAATTGCCAATGTTAGTAAGAAAATCAGCAAACTGTGTAGGACTCTATTCCTTGGTTCACCACCCCTGCTATATGTAAATGAGCTGTTTTTTTTGTGACATCATGAACTAAGAACTAAGACCGTTTCCATACATGGACCACCTACATCAAGCTTTTTTTTTTCAATAGAACCACCACCCAGCCATTTTCAGGATTTTAATTACATAAATAATTAGTTTTACACATCTGAACATGTTTCTCACAACTAGATAGTGAACACACTCACACGTGCAACATGCCACAACTTGCACATTCCTAAAATTTGTGCTCAAAGTCATTTGCAGGCTTCTCACCAGTCTTTCAAAGAAGAAAGTGTCAAAGATATTGCCGAAGCCTTTGTACAAATTAAAATACTGTCACAATACTTCATTTGCACATCTGTTAGAAACACAGCAATGAGCGGCACGAGAGACAGATCCAGTCACAATGTAGGGAGTGGTACGCTGCTCACAACAACAAAGGCAATTCAGGGGCACTGAGAAGCTCCTGACCAAGCGAAGAGTCTCTGAGAGCAAACAATGTGATTCCAGAGCTGTAAGCTGCAGGGATCCTTATGTGTGTCATTTTTGGATGGTCTTCATCACTGTGGTCTTCTTCATTAATCATACGCCTAACTTGACCTTATTTAAAGAAAAAAAAAAGAAAGAAGGATATGTTGGTGTTAGGACAGCATAATATGGACAAAACGGTATCGCAATTATATTGTTTTTACAAAATGCTGAAAATACAATTAAGAGGTCTTGATGTGACATGGCTAAAAATTGACCTGCCTTGTTTTCGGAGCCAATTATTTGTGCTTGTTAAAGAATGCCTTGATTTATCCCACAACCCAAAGAACAACATTCGTCATTGGTCAGGATGTTTAAATAGCACACAATAAAACTATTGAAGTCCATGGCAAATCTTTCAAACTGTTTGAGCAAAATGATTCAATTGTTCCAGTCAAGTTTTGTTAACGGTCAGCTCAGTGGTAAGCAAGTTTCACTCTTAGACATTGCACACTTTTGTATGTGAATTGGACCTGATATTACATACCTGAAATTTTTAGTGTGGTCTAACAGAGCTATAGAAATAATCTACTCTGCTGAGCTTAGTCTACTTGTGAGTCAGCTGTTGAGAATTAGTCTTCAGCAGGGTTGATGCCAAAAAGAAACTCTGACACTGATTTTGAACCATGCTTCAACAGAATTATTTAAAAAAATAAACTCATAAAACAGGCCTGGACAAAAATGATGGTACCCTTAACTAAATATTTTGTTGCATAACCTTTTGAGGCAATTACTGTAATCAAACGATTCCTGTAACTGTCAATGAGACTTCTGCACCTCTCAGCAGGTATTTTGGCCCACTCCTCATGAGCAAACTGCTCCAGTTGTCTCAGGTTTGAAGGGTGCCTTTTCCAGACGGCATGTTTCAGCTTCTTCCAAAGATGCCCAATAGGATTTAGGTCAGGGCTCATAGAAGGCCACTTCAGAATAGTCCAATGTTTTCCTCTTAGCCATTCTTGGGTGTTTGTAGCTGTGTGTTTTGGGTCATTATCCTGTTGCAAGACCCATGACCTGCGACTGAGACCAAGCTTTCTTACACTGGGCAGCACATTTCTCTCTAGAATCTTGCCAGTCTTGAGATTTCATTGTACCCTGCACAGATTCAAGACACCATGTGCCAGATGCAGCAAAGCAGCCCCAGGACATAACAGAGCCTCCTCCATGTTTCACAGTAGAGACAGTGTTCTTTTCTTGATATGCTTAATTTTTCCATCTGTAAACATAGAGACTGATGTGCCTTGGTAAAAAGTTCCATCTGTCCATGGGACATTCTCACAGAAGCTTTGGGGCTTATCAACATGTAGTTTGGCCAATTCCAGTCTGGCTTTTTTTATCATTTGTTTTCAACAATGGTGTCCTTCTTGGTCGTCTCCCTGAAGTCCACTTTGGCTCAAACAATGACGGATCTGACACTGATGTTCCTTGAGCTTGATGTTCACCTTTAATCTCTTTAGAGATTTTTCTGGGCTCTTTTGTTACCATTTTGTTACCACACCTGCGGCCACATCCAGGGAGGTTGGCTAAAGTCCCATGGATCTTATATTTCTAAATAATATGTGCTACAGTAGTCACAGGGACATCAAGCTGCTTGAAGATGATCTTATAACCTTTACTTTTAACATGCTTGTCTATAATTTTCTTTCTAATCTCCTGAGACAACTCTTTCCATTGCTTCCTCTGGTCCATGTTGAGTGTGGTACACACCATGTCACCAAACAGCACAGTGACTACCTGTAGCCCTATATAGGCCTACTGACAAGATTGTAGACACCTGTGACGCTAATTAGTGCACACACCTTGATTTAACATGTCTCTTTGGTCACATTATTTTCAAGGGAACCATCATTTTTGTCCAGGCCTGTTTTATGAGTTTATTTTTTTAAATAGTTCTGTTGAAGCATGGTTCAAAATCAATGTCGGATTTCATTTGTTCATTTTCATAGAATTTTTATTTATTATTACTTTTGTCAGATTCAAGTTATTTCTGTGACCATTGTGGGTTTTTCTTTCATTAACCGAGGGGTACCAACAATTTTGTCCGTGTGTGTGTGTATATATATACATATACAGACCAGCATAAGACGCATGTAATCAGTATTAGTTCAGGCGGAAGCCTCAGAGTAGCACATTTTTCAGACTGTAGCGAGCTGGATCCAGTATGTAATGTTCATTTTGAGCCATTCTGCGTTTTTAATACAGCCGACCCATGTAGAAAGTATCGATATATTGAAGTGACGCAATATCATGTTTTGCAATACAGTATTGACTCAAAAAAACAGTATCTTTTTTTATTAATAGTCTGCATGCAAACAATTGTGTCTGATAGTGGTTCATTTTAGGTTGTGTTGTTTGAACACCAACCACTAGATGGCAGGACTGTACTCTGTCTGCAGATCTCAATGTTCTGAGTGCATAAAAAAAAACATTTTGTAAAAAGTATCTTGTATTCATGCACATATTTGTACATTTACTGCATTTACTGTCTTTGTATTTTAGTTGTCAATGAACCCTGTCTCATGTCTTCTCTAATGACCTTGCTTACCTATTCTGCACTGGAGACTTAGCCTAACAGTGTTTTGTTGAAAAACAATAATGCTATATTTTTTATATATATATATATATATATATATATATATATATATATATATATATATATATATATATATAATATAGCCTGTGTGACGTTGTAATGGTACATTATGTTGAAATGGCGGAGCAAGGCAAAGGAGACAAATGTATGTACAAATATGGATGTCTACAGCACATGCTTTTAAAGTACCTTCCACATTTAGGGTTTTCCAACGGGCGTCAGCCTGCTGGTCTGAGATCAGCGAAAGTGTGCAGTCTTGCGTTAGCCTCTTTAAGACATCTTCACGCCGGATAAGCAGCACCGATTCACTGCACAGGCGCACGTGTACCTCTTCTTCACCAACTGTGAACATGAAATACCAGATGAGCAATAAATGGCTGACAACAGTCACTGCCATCATTAAAAAAAAAGTCACACACTTCAAAGACACCTGATATAGCACATGAAGGAGGAGCCTGTAAATTAGTTAATGACATGAATCAGGTGTGCGAGATGAGGGACAGAACAAACATGCACATAGTGCCTTAGTGTAAAGCTATGGTTCTCAATTTGAAATCAGTGTTAAATTATATGATATCTCCCCAGTTAAACCTAATCCAGATTTTCAGTGGCCATTATAAGGATTCTAAAATATTTTAGGATGTGGAGATCACAGGCCTCCAACACTGCACCACATACCCACATCCAGAGGATTAGTCATGAACACAGCATTGGGAGCCACCCCAAAAATCAGCTGGTGATGCCAGGCATCAGGGATTTCTGCACCCTCTGCTACTCCCCGTTGCATGTTCATAGTGGCTACAGGCACAGCTCCTCGCCTAATCCAACGTGCCAGCCAGGGTACAAGCTTTACCCGCCTCGCTGGGTGGAAACCAAAGAATCTGCCCAGCACTCGACCACCACTGGCCTGCTCTGCTCCGTCTATCAACTGATGATGGGTGGCACCTGATGGAGAGGATATGCATATTGGGTTAGATTATGGGTGTCTATGAGTGATTCATAGGCTGGGGCCAAGAGAATATCTTTCTTTAACATACCCAAATGAATGAAGAGTACAATAATTAGTTTATAAACTGATTTAAGCATGTTGAGCTCTGCAGTGATGAGGTTGTTCATATCTTAAAGTGCAGGATTTAGATGGCACAAATCAGATCTTTGGACCAGTTGTGTGTTGTCTAGAGCTAGATTTGAGATATGTGTGGCTTTACTACCGTATAGAGAATACTGATTGTAGAGAGGCAGATACACTCAGCCCATGATTCAAACTGATTTGTCAAACAGGGTCCACTGTTTGATACCCTGACAAACCCTCAGCAAGAATTAGTCTAGAGATGCAGAGCTGCCATTGCTTTTATAAAAGTAAAAAAGCTATAAAATGTTGCTATAAGTGACATGTGGTAGAGGGCAATGTACCAGCTTTGCTGCGTGAGTGAAGGTAGTCAGGCAACGGGGAATCGTTTCTCCTTAGTCTAGTCCGTACACAATGGTCTGCCGTTTCTGGAGACACCGTAATCCCCAGAGCCTGAAGCACGTCCACCACAGCCGTAGCCCCACAAGCTGAGACTCCGATCTGAAGGGTCTGCCTTTCCACAGCCTCTTGAATGGACCACAGCATGGCCGTGTGCACCTCTTCCTGTCCTTCCTCCTCAACATCTGCTTCGCTGCTTGCAGTGGCTTTTGTCTCACTACTGGGTGGAACCACCTCCATTTCAAAACGCTCACTGGTACTGAATGGTCAAGATTCTTATTAAGTGCATCAACTAGACCTCTATAGCAAAATGCAGGAAAACAGAAGGAAAGAAAGCAGAAAGAACCAACATTAGAAAATACATACCATGCCAATAGCTGTTTACTTTGTTGGCAGTCCCTTAGATTAACAAAACAAGACCCTTAAGTAATACTACAGGAATTTTCCATTATTCCTGAAAGAACTATGTTATCAGCACTTATTGCGGGGGTGTAATTAAAGATATTTAAAGACATACTAAAGACATTTAGCTTGGTTTGCTCTTGATTGCTGAAGTAAGTGGGGGAACTCCATGGCAAGATCCAAAGAGGTATCTTCCAGCCTTCTGAAAGAATGCTGTAGATGCGTGGGAGCAAGGCAAGACATGAAAAAATAAATAATTAAAAATAAATCAGCCGTTCCACTGTCTACAAAATAATTTACAAGTGAAACAACTGCCTAGCAGGTTGAGCCTAAAATTACACCACCAAATGTATAAAAAGTCTATGTAAAAATCCTAAAATGTCATTATGGAATCTACATGTAGCTGTTGAGACAATTAATGTCTCAAAGTATCTCCAGTATCTACCATCAGTATCTTTTTCTTGCTGTCAAAAAATACCAGGGTCATATGTTTAAATATAATAAAGACAAATGTTTTAAAGGGGTGGCTGTACAAGGCTGTATATTACAAGTGTTATACTTTACAATAAAAATGTAAAATCGTTTCCTATAGTATTACTATGGATCTTATTATATGGTGGTTAAATAAATGATCAACAATTGCCTATATTGCCTATAGGATAACTTTAAAGCCATCCATTATATAAGAATTGAGTACAAACTGATATAGATAAAATTATGGGATGTATGAATACAGCAAATTACTTTTGTTCACCTGTAAAACCTGGGAGATATAGTGAAAGTTCACTACCACCACTCTCTCAACGTACAAGATCTCGGTTGTTCTGCCTAAACACTGAAACACTTCTACTAACACTTGGCAAGCCTATATACGCCCACCGATGAGCCAAAACATTATGACCACTGCTTACTGTTGGTCCTTAACATTCAACCTCTGGTCTGCCAAGGCACAGGCCTTATAAGACCTCCATGGTATCTGGAACAAACATAGCAATAGCAGCAGCAACTCCTGCAAGTCGACAACAGAACGTTGACCAGAGCATCCCACTGCCTCATCCTAAAGTAAATTCTAGGACCACCACTTTACCAATCCAAACGGCACACATGTACCTGGCTTTTCACATGATGTAAAAGAAAATGAGACTCATCAGATCAGGTGACCTTATCTCATCGGCCCAGTTGTGACACTTGCATGATTGTAGGTGCTTTTGATGGCAGAGGAGAGTTAGCATAGTCTGCAGCTACACAGCTCCATACACAGCAGTGTGGGGTGCACTGTTTGTTGTGACAATTCTCCTGTAACCAGTAAAAGAAATGCTGAAGACATCAAACACCTGCATCATTTTGGAGAATCAAATAAACACACCCAAAGCCGGGGTAGAACTTGCTACTCCTAGCAATGTTGAGCAGCACAGCAGATAGAGAGTAAATGTAATCAGTGGATTCAAGCACGACAGAGCATTGATTTTTGTATGTTTTCTGTTGTATAAAATGTAACATAGAGCATCCCAGAGCATGCTGTATAATTAAAGTATTAGTGAAATTAGTATATCAATTTGATGGATGCAAATATTTAGCATTTTGGTGGCTAATGCCATGCTATGTAAGGTGCTAAACAGTAATTAGTTTACAGAAATGTAGGAAAAACAAGAAGACTATGCTTGTGTTTGTGCACTGTGATAGCGTTTGCATTAAGCTGATTTTTGGGGAAAATTCTGCTGCAATAAACTTGGTTCATAAGTAGAGCTCAAAATGACCAAATTTTTTCACCTCCACACCATCAATCAATAAAGGGGGGAATGCATGGGCGTTTCTGGATGCTTTTTTCTGATGAATGGATGGAACAGACATTCATAGACATATTTTACAGTTTTCTTTATTGTTATTATCACCACTGTAATCTTGTTTTAAAAGTAGTAGGCAACTTGATTTGGCATCAAACACAAACATGAGGTTGGTCTTACAGATTTGTTAAGTTACAGCTGCTGTTTATTATTTATTCTTTACTTATTTATTTCATTATTATTCATTATTGCATTTTAATTCATGCATTTTAATGTCTTTTTTTCTTTGTTTCTTTTAAGCACTTTGAGTTGAAAGGTGCTTTACAAATAAACTTTTACCATTTCAGAGGCTGAAAAGTTATGCATTATTATTATTATAGCATTATTAGCATCTGTAGTGATCCAGCTAACAGTAAACAGTATACATTATATATGCCTTGTAAAAGTATTTAACTCCCTTAAAACTCATCAAAAGTCAATGACACTCATACAGATCAGGGAATCCCTCTTTAATAAACGTGTTGCTTCTATAAATATTCAACTTCTTTAGGTTAATGTTCTCAAGGTTGTTCAGGCAGGTTAAATGACACTTGTGGACCTCAGTTTTAAAATAGTGCCACAGATTCTCGATTGCACTGAAATCTGGACTTTGACCTGGCCATTGCAGAACATTCTGTTGTTTGGCCTTGGGATCAATGTTCTGCTGAAAGGTGGAGTTTCCACCAAGCTTTAATGTTTTTTAGCTAAAACATCCTGTAAAAAACCCACAACATAGTGTCATCATGAGTTTGTTGAGGAACAGCCAGTGTTAGGTTTGCGCCAGACTTTATCTGGGTCACTCTTAAACTTTCTGCCAAACTTCAGATGTGCTCTGATGCATTTTCTCTTTTATAGCGATTTATAGCCATCCTCACAGATGTATGCCTGTATCGTTGGCTGGTGGAAGCCAGTCTCAGTCACTGGTCTCTGTAGCTTTTTCAAAGTGATTGTTGCCATTTTTGTGGCTTCTCTCAGAATTCCACTCCTTGCTCTGACGCTGAGCTTTGAGAGACTTGCCTTGTCTAGGCAGTTCCTGGGTGATAGGATGCAGCTACCATTTCCTCCAACAGTGCTCTCTGGAATATCTAAACACTACATAATAATAATAATAATAATTTCATAGCCTTTTCCTACATTGTAACATGTAAATGTGTAAATGTGGAGCTTACACAGCACAGGAGCTTAAAGGCAAGCATAAGTGCCACTAAATATTTTCTAGCAGAAACTCCATATTAATTGAAATGACTACATTTTTTAATGAATTAGTAAATATAACCGTTTAAAATATCAAAGTAATCTGTAAGCCACATAAATCTAGTGAGTTTTAAAGGGGGGGGGGTTGGATATATGTAGGGGGTACTGTATGTGCAGCAGACAGATACAGCACCCTCACTTCAGTTTTGGTTAAAGTGTTTGGTTAAATCACTGCTTTGTCGAGCTTTGGGGGCTGTTTGTCGAGCTTTGGGGGGCCCCTGGTTGCTTTTTTGTCCCTTTTTTTAATGCACTGCCTTGGCCTGATTTCCACGCGGCGGGTATCCGGTTCGTGGTGTGTTCCTCCTGGGACCACTCTCGGTAGGTACTCACCACTGCTGACCGGGAGCACCCCAAAAGCTTTGCCGTTTCGGAGGCGCTCAGACCCAAACGTCTGGCCATTACGACCTGACCCTTGTCAAAGTCGCTCAGATCCTCATGCCCGCCCATTTCTCCCGCACCTGTTGTCAACAGGCTGACAGCTAGAACCAACTGTTCCCTTAATGTCTGATATAATGCTAGCTAACAGACCTTAACGTGCACCGATGTTACGAGATAATTAACGACGTTATTCTCTTCCCCTGTGAGTGGTCATAATGTTCTGGCTCATCGGTGTATTAGACCGGCGTTTAGCACTAGCTGGCTAGCTTTCGACAGGAGGCTGTTTAGCCAGCTAAGCGCTAACATAAACTACTAAACCGATACAAGAGGACACCAGCACTCGGTTTCACGAGGAAAATGGAGAACGTACAGCTGTCGAGGTTGACTATCTGTAAAACCGTGCAGTATATTTACTCTATTGACTCTCCGCTGTGGCGCTGGGAGTGTTTTGGTTTCGTGGTTCTTCCTCTGGTGGGTGGTTGGCGGTTTGGTGCACCACCGCCACCTATTGGGCTGGAGTGTGGAGCTCCGAGGCCGGCTCATGACTATATATGTATCTAACGAATCTATCAAAACTATAAACAGAGGCATAGATCATACTAATTAATACAGTTGTCATCTGATTGATAATGTAGTAATCATATTAGTGTTATTCTATTGAGCTTTCCTTTCATTTCTTAGGCTTACATTATCTTCCCAACTGCCCAGCTTTCTCTTTATTTACCCACACCTTTCCGTTATGCAAAATAGGACTTTAAGCACAGTCGACCTGAACACACATTTAAAAAAAATATGAATGGGAGAGAAGTGACATTTTTACCTTTTAATAACTATCTATAATAAGAGGCTGGCTGCACTATTCACTGCTGCAAAGTGTTCCCTCGCTAACGGTCTGCCTGAAACACCTGAACTCAATCATTAGCGAGGGTGGCCACATACTTTTGGCCACACAGGGTATGTTCCCTGTAATCTCTTAATTATATTAATGTATAATTTTATAGGAGAAGCACTGTTCAGCGTGGACCGTGGGTTTATGGGAGGTACCGCCATTCGAACAGGGGCTGGTGCACTGAGGAGTTACACCACATAAGGGCAGTGTAGCACTGTTACTTAATCCATTGATGATCCAAAATGAGTGCGTTCTTAATACAGAGCAACACAGACTAGTGTCTGTAGTTTGGTTCTTTAGGTTTGCACTGAAGTTATGAGGTTAATGTTTAGCTCAGAAATCCTGAAGACCAGATTTTACTGCTAGCTGGTTTAAGAAGGTCTAAACTGCTCTTTAAGGGGGAAGGTGGTGGAAAAGCTTGTTATCCAGGCAAAAACAGCTGGTTGACCATCTCAGTCCTGATTAATCAGCATTATCAATCATACTTTGACTAGTTTGGCAAAGCTGGCTAACCAGTTTAGCTAACCTGGGCATACTGATGGACCACTGTGTTCAGGCTGACCATGCTGATCGGTCAACCAGCATGGTCATGATGGAGCTTGAGCTTGTCTCTCTCAGCATGTGAGGACAACCTGCTCTAGGCAGATTTTAACACGTGCAATATTCCTTTCATTTATTAATGATTGATTTAACTGAATGCTTAGTTAGATTTTTTTAGATTCGTCCTCTGACTTAAACGTTTCTTAAATTTTTCTTGAAGGCCAAAGCCCAATTGCCTGGACTTTTGTTGAAAGGGGGAGGTAAATATGTGTGGATTCATACATATTTTTGATTTCATTGACATTACCTGATCACTGTTCGTTGCTGTTTTGGCAGGTTCGGCACATATTTTGGGTAGATAGCACCTGTGTGAAATAGAGGCTTGGCTTGGATTAGTTGGATTAGTTGTTACATGTGTCATCTTGCTCAATGAGTCACTGACCTGTAAATGGTTTGCATATATCGTGTGATGACTGTTGTAATGCTATCTATTATTTTTTCTGATTGTCTTTCATGCTTATTCCACATTACATTAGGGAGATCAACCAATAGTGCGCATACGTCGCAGATTACACACTCCTTGTTATAGATGCAAGGAAACACCAATAAATCTTTCATTTATAGAGGAGCGGGTTAAGATGATGTGTAAGCGTTTCCAGTTTTCTCAGATAGGGGGTGGTTGCATTGTATTATTTGTTGTCTTTGGCTGAACTCCCACGTGGTGGACAGAATAATGTGGTCAGAACTGTTGAGAGAGCTATCGAAGACCAAACTGTTGGTGTTCTACAGAAGGCAGTGGACTACAGGTAGTCTAGAACCATTCTGAAAGAACAATAACTCTGGTGCCTGGAAACAGGACTCACCTTTAATGGCACATATGCACATGTACTACTGGCAAAGGTCTGGGTAACTATATAGTAGCATTGCTGTTACAGTCAGCCCACTAAAAGCAATCCTTAACAATGGCACAGACCTCGACTTCAGGTAACTTATAGCTTAATATTTGCCACTAGCCCCTAGTATTAAAATAATTACACTTGCCCGAGGTGAACTAGTATATATTTAAAAGCAGCACTGATTTAGTAGGGTTCTATCCAGGACCTATAAATCAGCTCTGTGAAAGCAAAAACATCTGGCAGCAGTGGAATCAAGCTGTCAACACTTGACAAAACATACAAAGATGATAAACAAAGTCTACGTACACACCAGGCAAATGAAATTCAAAACGATCTAGTGTTTTAGGAAGATGTCTGGCCACAATAAGCCACAGAACAGCTTCAGTGCACTTTGATATAGATTGGTATAGATTAATTGACTGTTTGTGCACCAGCTGAACTATAGACAGTTTGTCCACCGCTACAGAGAAACATATACACTGCTCAAAAAAATAAAGGGAACACTTAAACAACACAATATAACTCCAACTTCTGTGAAATCAAACTGTCCACTTAGGAAGCAACACTGATTGACAATCAATTTCACATGCTGTTGTGCAAATGGAATAGACAACAGGTGGAAATTATTGGCAATTAGCAAGACACACTCAATAAAGGAGTGGTTCTGCAGGTTGGGACCACAGACCACTTCTCAGTACCTATGCTTTCTGGCTGATGTTTTGATCACTTTTGAATGTTGGTGGTGCTTTCATACTCGTGGTAGCATGAGACGGACTCTACAACCCACACAAGTGACTCAAGTAGTGCAGCTCATCCAGGATGGCACATCAATGCGAGCTGTGGCAAAAAGGTTTGCTGTGTCTGTCAGTACACCAGGAGACATGGAGGGGGCCGTAGGAGGGCAACAACCCAGCAGCAGGACCGCTACCTCCGCCTTTGTGCAAGGAGGAACAAGAGGAGCACTGCCAGAGCCCTGCAAAATGACCTCCAGCAGGACACAAATGTGCATGTGTCTGCACAAACGGTTACAAATTGGTTAATACATTTGATTTCCATTGATGATTTTTGTGTGATTTTGTTGTCAGCTTTGTACAGAACAAAGTATTCAATGAGAATATTTCATTCATTCAGATCTAGGATGTGTTATTTGAGTGTTCCCTTTATTTTTTTGCGCAGTGTATATACTAGTGCATCTCAAAATAAGTAAATATTGTGAAAAAGTTTATTTAGGTTAATATAAAACATATCTGTCATATTAGATTTATTACATCGCCTCCTAGTGGAGAATGTTAGTGATCTTCAATGGTCTGTGAACAATCACAGTCTTTTTCATAATGGCAGTTGCATGTGCTGAAATAGTTTGAGCAGTAATTTTAGTCAAATTAAAAGTTTGCTGCTCTCTGGAGCAGATGAGCATGAACCTTTTAGCACCATACCTAATGCCAGATGTGGTATAAAGCTCCCCAGCATTGAGCTCTGGAATGATAGGGCGCCATACTAATACTTTAGGGATAAGAGGAATTGATGACCATCCGACATCCTGACTTCACTAATGCTCTTGTCGCTGCAATCAAATCCTCACAGCAATGCTCCAGTAGCAAATTGATCTAGTAGAAAGCATTCACTGGACAGTGGAGCCAGTTAATCCAACATAAGCAGGATAAACTCTTTTTAATACCCTTGATTTTGGAAGGAACAATAAACGAGCATATTATCCATATAGTTTAGATAGGTAACGAGGGCACTTCTAGTGAAGTCACAAGTAGGTTAGTGTAAATGGCCGAATGTCGGAGGCCACAGAAGCACCAAAGTCCCAAAAGTGCTCTTGATTTATTTAAGCGTTAAACACAGAAACATTTACACTCATGAGTAAAATAGAAAAGAAATTATAATAGCAAGCTAAAAACAATCTTGTTGCTTATAAGTCAACATACTGTTATTCTGGGATTTTGGATTTTCACTATACCTGCAATGAACACAGGTCTAGTGCTGTGAAACCACACAGACTCAGAGACTACATGTGGGTACAGCTCAAACATTGGTACCACTCATATACATTACCTAAATCATTCTTTTCTCGCTCCCCACAGGCTCCCCCTACCCCTGGATCATCCTGGACCCTTTCAGATCCAAAAAGGAACAGGATTGCCCCAGCCCATTTCTGAAGTTGCATCACTACAGGAGTGGTCTTGTTATCAGTCAAGGGGATTCGCTTATAGGGGTTGACCTGATATCATTACATATATGTACATCTTTGTGATGATGTCAAGTAACCCCTATAGGTAAATAACCATTTGAGAGTGCAGTGGCAAAACATTCACTGCTCTGTTTACAGTTTTGGTCAAAAGTTTACCTCCACTCATCATGGACATGAATGTCATGGCAATATTGGACTTTCTTTGTACAGTGGTAGAGCTGAGGGTTTCCTTTGATAGACTCAACTCGATAGGATTAAATGCCATTCAATCATTTGTAAAGGTCTTCTTTCAGACCGTGGTAAAGTGGCTACATCTGCCAATAATTGTACTCATGTACAATTGTTTGATATGTGATCTGTTTAAAAATGGTTCCAAGAAACATTCCTGACTTTATTATGCTTCTCATTGTACTGTGTATAAGTCAGTCTATTGAGCGCTGAGGACAAACCTTTTTTAAGGTAACCGACATTACACAGCAGCCTCCTTGTCTTCTTGCTACGCACTTAAGCATTTACAATGTGACTGTCTATGTAGGATGCAACAATCTTTACATCGCTGTTTGATGCCCTATAACATTGTTAACGATATTTTTTTACATTTAGGTTTTCAAATTAACATGCATATTTAGTGAACGGATCACGTTCAGATTTTACTTGTCTGCATAAAAAGGCTGGTGTAAACACCCCTAAGACACATTGCGATCAAATTACATTGGATCAGTCAAAAGTGGTGGAAGACGGATCTCGTCCACATTTAACACAAGTGTAAATGGAATATGTTTTCCTTGTAGTTTCTGTTGTCCATTACGTTTTCTGATAGAGCCATCATGGGAATGCGAGAACAATCTATTGAATCATGCTTTTCACTAGACACCAAGATGAATTGTAATTAGATTATGATCTGATCACTTAAACCACATTCAGAGGTGGTCAGAGATGGATTTCATTCACATTTAATACACCGTTCACCAAGAGCGAGTTCAAACTAAAGTGATATACAGTGGTTTATTTCCATTAGAACTGTGTAAATAACCCAAATAACTTCTAGCACCTCAGAATAGAATGGAGTGGGTAATTACTATATCGTTTTTCCTATACTTAAAAAAAATAATATTAGCCTAGGAAAACACCAAGATTAATGGAAAACATGCTATTTGTAATTATCCCAGTCAGTCATTTCGCAGGCAGAAGTTTTTTCTTTTTACCCATTTCTTCACTTTCAGGAGCTCTGTACTTTTCTTTTTGGTGCTGATGTCAGCTTTCATATATTCTAATATTGCATGGTGGTTTTAAAAGAAAACAAGCTTGGCCTAGATACTTTTCTTTCAGAACTGTCAGACGTGATGCTGGTGGAATCAAATTTTGGACCAGTGCCATGTGGAAATGTTTTGTCTTACCAGTATCCACCAGATAATGCAAGTGATGTTAGCACACATGTTCACACATGTTCAGTGTTTTGAGAACTGACACAAAATGTACAGTTTGTCCCCAACACTTACCACTATTGGCACCTGCAAAGTCTTCATCTGTCTAGGGAGCTTTTACAGAAATAAAAACAAGGGAACAAGAAAATGCAAATTGTTCAATCTTAAGCGCCACCCACATCTCACTATTGATTTAGTGAATTTGTGCACGTCTGGGGAGACTCACCTGCTCGGCCTTGGTCTTTGCACATTTTAAAAGGAGTGTGCCAGGCAGAGGCCATAAAGTCTGTGTGAGCTTGAAGTCGGGATAATGTATGCAGAGGGTTTTAAGGTTTAATGTTTTCTCCTGTCGTTTGGTGGACACATTCTGTAGCTCTCCGATTTGGAGCCAGTCATGATGGCAAAGAGGTTGACCCCCCAGAAAATCAGTTGGGATAAGTGAATGTGACCAAAATTTCCCAGTGTTTACTCTATTGCCTATGTTCCACATTTCCAACTTGACGGTAAAAAAAGCACAACTGAAAAAGTCAAACAAATACTAGACTCAAGGTGGCCTTTATCACCAAAAGTGACTTTTACTGTAGAGAGAATTTGGAAGGATGAGGCATTTAGCTAATTTCAAATCAAATTGATGTTAATCACAATGTAGTCACAAAGCAGCTTCACAGTGATCTGAATCTGAGCCTCTTTTGAGCAAGCCAGCGGTGACAGTGGCAAGGGAAAACTCCCTCAGATCAACAGGAAGAATCCCTGAGAGGAACCAAGACTCACAATGTAAAACCAATCCTCCTCGTCGACACCAGATAAAAAAACAAAACTGTGGCTAATGTGAAAGCAAGGTAGGACACATGAAGATGTAAGTGAGCGCAGGTCACATGCTCAGTATTATTAGAAGATGGGATAAAACTAACGTACAGTCCATGCAGGCTAGACTTTATTGGAGTGCAGGTAAGAAAAACTTTTTCACTTCAGTGTCTTTATTGGGACTTATCCTTCCAAAAAATTCTATATTACACTCATCAAATGTAACCAATATATTTGTTTTTAATAGAAATTGTTATTTTTGTCCCCAGAATATTTATAGAGTAACAACCAAATGTATTAATCTATTGGTTAAATGTGTTATTAATAATGCTGCATTACTAATGTTAATATTTAATAATAATAATGGAATATTGTTGAATGTTGTAAATTGAGGTTTACTGTCATGGTTTACTACATTTTAGAAAATTAAAACCACAAAGCCTGCCTAATTTCAGAGATGCTCTGACCCAGTTGTCTAGTCATCACAGTTTGGCTTTTGTCTAAGTGTCATGCTGGCTAAGCTAGACATGGACGGGTGAACACTCGCAGGGACGGTGCGATGCATGATAACGTTTTAATCAAAATAAACAGGGGAAAACACAAGAGTGCAGCAATAACAGAGAAGGATAAACAAGACAAACGTGACAAACTAATGCAGGCAAAACCTGAAGGCCACCTGAGGCTGGTAGGCAGCCAGGGAGCAAAGCAAGGTCGGACTGGTAGGTGGCAGCTGGTCAGACGCAGGTAGAGAGGACCCCAGCAGGCCGGGCTGGGTGACAATTTACTCAGACAGTTAGTTCTGAATGAATTTATAGAGAGCAGAGAATGTTGGGCAGTATCAGAGTGTGTCTGACGACTCTGGCAGGTCTGACTATAACAGCCTAATTAAAAGGAGAGAACCAGAAGGTAACGCAGACACGGGAGCACCCTGAAACAATAGCGTCCATCTGCTCCACTGTCCACAAACCTGAGTGATGGCGTGTAAGCAGCAAGACGACAGCTCCAGCATTTCAGTATGCCACAATTCCCTGGGTCCACGAACCCCTGGACCTGCAACCTTTATCTAAGGGGAAACATTAATTACCAAAAGCTAAACTAAACAGATGAGTATTCATCTTAGATTTAAAGATTGAGACTGTGTCTGAGTCCCAAACATTATCTGGAAAGTTATTCCAGAGTTGGGGGGCTTTATACGAAAAGGCTCTTCCCCCTGCTGAGGTTTTCTCATTTTGGGGATGAGTTAAAAGCCAGCACCCTTTGATCTAAGTGTTCTTGATGGTTCATAATATGTAGTAAGATCTCGCAGGTACTCAGGAGCAAGGCCATGTAGGGCTTTGTATGTTAATAGAAGAATTTTGTAATCAATACGGAATTTAACTGGGAGCCAATGTAGTGCTGATAGAACTGGACTGATATGGTCAAATTTTCTAGTCTTAGTAAGGACCCTGGCTGCAGCGTTTTGAACTAACCGAAGTTTATTGAGGTTCCTGCTGGAACAACCTGACAGTAGTGCATTACAGTAATCTAGCCTTGAGGTAATAAAAGTGTGTACTAGCTTTTCTGCGTCCTGTAGAGATTAAGGACTTTCTTAGTTTCCTTAGTTCCTAAGATGCATAAAGGCTGTCCTACTAATATTGGGTATATGTTGCTCAAATGATAGATCTGAATTGAATATGACGCCAAGATTGCTGATAGCTGCTAGACCAGGAATAATGGAAGCATGATGCATACCTCTAACTGGACTTGGCTTGCAGTTGATTTGGGCACTGAAATAAACTTTGTTGTAGGGGTAAATGGCTATTCCACTTTTTTTTGTTTTGTTTTTGGATATATTTGTGGGAATAGACTGTAAACACAATCTAAAAGCAGTCAGTAAGCATAGGACGCAGTAGATAACTTACATTAAATAATTCTATTTTAAGTCTAAAAACCGAAGTGTCCAAGATGGTGCACTGTCCAATAATACCTTTGCTTTCCTGGCCGATTTCATCTGTCTGTGAAAGGTGTTCTGTGTACACTCAAGAGTCTGCTAAGATTAGCACAGACAGCTGACATCTCTGTAGATGGCTTTTCCTGGTGTAAGAGGAACCACTGGTAGTTGTTTTGCCATTTTCTGTACAAGCTTGTTCCATAGCTTTCTCGTCAATGTAGAACAGCTGTACCAAGAATTCAGTGGACAGTCCCGCAATCGCTTGGCATTTGCAATGTCTTTTCCTTCACTGACCAATAATCTGTCTGCTGTTCTTCTGAAACCTCTCCCATGGCTTGCTTTAAAGACACATGTGCCTTTTGCTTAGCCCTTCTCAAACATCTCTGGGCTAAACATATAGAAGTTGCCCTTTTTTTTCATCCACCTGAAGATTCCTGTATATAGGAGTCGCCTGTTGCTGAGAGGATGTGAAGTGAGCTGTCCGAACCTCAGTTTGCTGATGACAATTTGCATTAATGATTTTTGGAAAAATCAGCACATTATGAAAAACGTGTTTTTTGGATCTTTCAACCTTTTTCTGTAGATTTAGAGAGGATTCATCCACATGCATCAGTCTCTAGAGGGCTTTCTGGCATTTTGGACAGTGGTTGTTTCCCTTTTCAGCAAAATTGTTCATTTTTTGTTCATTTCTTTATAATTTGGACCAATTTTTTTTTTTTTGTCCTGACCTCCTTAGCCTGAAATGCTAAAAACGTTAAGTTTAGTTACTATAATGCTTATGATGATAACAAAGAACTACAATTCTCACATATGACTTACTGTACAGTTACTCCATCTAAAATTAAAGACTAATTAAAAAAAGAATCATGCACTTAAAATGTCCTAATCTAACCTGCATCTCTGCCTCTTTAGGATTTTGTGGTGCTGTCATCTCTACAAGCTGCTGCCTTCTTGCTCTGCACCTCCGCTCTCCGCTACTTATGTTTGTGCATTTGCTCCTTTTCACCCAGATCAGCTACTCTTTTTGTCTGGCCTGCATTTCTCCTGTTGTGCTCCTATTTCTGTCTTTTTTTGCAATTTCTTTGCCCTTCTCATAGGGTCGGCATCTCACTGTGACTTGTATTGCTGTTGCCTGCTGCTGAAAGCTAGAATACAAAATCTGCAGTTTCCTTAACCTGTAATGGTTCTTGCAGCCTCTTGCAATTGCGGCATAGAATTTGTGAGAGAACTTGTGGGAGAAAATGGAGCCTGTTGACTTGTGCCTCTGTCTTTTCCATGTCTTCACGGAAATGGTGGCGAGATGCATGTCCACCTTTTTCTACAGAAATGGAAATGCTGAAGATGTTCTTTAAATCATCAGTCATTTAAATTTTACAGGATAACAAAGAGGAATTCAAGTAGGCTGCATTTTAGGGTGTATACAAAGGGTGCTTCACCTTGGATCAGCCTTTATGACGTAGCAGTCGGAAAATGCAGCCTACGGCAGTTACTACCTTCCACATGTTTCCCACCAGAGGAAATAACATCACTGGTTGCAAGTCACATGTTTTGAAGTAGAACCCTTCACAGATTATATGCGGTTTTACTAAACTTTATAACTCTACATAGCCTAAATATTATATGCTATTGATTCTATAACTGTTAATAGAGTAAGTACAAAAATGTGACACTGAATTGAATTATAATTACCCAGCTAACATCTCCATGTGGGGCCCAAATAGGCAGCTTAACTAAGAACCAGAATGTTTTGTTCTCTGGTTCCACATTAGCACCACATGTGGATGCCCACCAGGGTCAGTGATGCGACTAGGAGGGGTTAGGCATGGGCCTTATCTGGGATGTACACTGTCCATGTGGCCTAGATGGAACCTATGTGAGACTGAAGTGGGCTGTAACAATAGCGGCCATTCAAAGCCCTTGCAAACCACTCAGAACCCATGCCCACCTGGCACCCACTAATGAGAGTGACATCAGCATGTTGGCTGGGTATTGTGTGTTAATATAAGTTGAATTTATTAATCAGAATAATATAATGGGTGGGGTGGGAGTCATTTACTTATTTAGTGTAGGAAATGCTATTTTAAAGTTTTTTAGCTTACTGTCACTTATGTGTGACATTTTTCATACATAATTTAATAAAAGTGCACTGCAACATTTACAGTTGCAAGAAAAAGTAAGTGCCCTTTTTGGAATGATCTAGATTTCTGCATTGATTACTAATAAAATGTGGCCTGGTCATTATCTAAATCACAATTATAGACAAACACAATGTAACAAAATCTGCCAAACTGTCATCAGTCTTGATTCTCCTCAACTTCACCGCAGCTTTTGATACAGTGGACCACAAGATCCTCCTGTCTGTCCTCAGCAGCCTAGGTATTACCAGCTCTGCATGGCAAGGGTTTGCATTGTACCTGCAGGTGACATGACATGGGGACACATCTGTTCCTTGCTGTCTCTCCACTGGCATTCCACAAGGTTCAGTGCTTGGTCCTCTTTTTTTCTTTACATTGGCTCTCTTGGTAAAGTAATATCGTCCCATGCATTTTCTTACTAAGGCTTTTTTTTTGAGTAAACAGCGAAGCACTTGTGTAAGTCGCTCTGGATAAGCTAAATTCCTTAAATGTAAATGTTAATAACACACAGTTACACACACTGCTAATTTCTGTTGAGTATTAAAATGGTATACCACATGTCCCCTAAATGTGCATTCAAATCCACAACTCAATTATGAGACTGAATAGTGTCCAAAGCAAATACAATTTCAATTTATGGCTGTAATACTGTAGTCCAAGTACTTTTAAAAGTAAAATGTGTAAAATGTGTAATAAATAATATTCTTTCTGGAGTACTAGTTTTACAATGGTCTAGAAATTTAGACCTGAAAAATGCAATATTGAATGCATCTGATATCATTGTTGCTATCAGTTGCTATCAGTTGCTCATTAGAACAGTGATACAGGAACAAAAGATTACATGAGCAAAGCAACACAAGCACCGTGAACAAATAGGTCGGGTAAAGTCTTTCATTATCACTAATAATTCAGATGAAGCCGGGTTATAATTGCACAAAAAACATCTATATTGTAACTACACCACACTAATTATTTTCTCATTTTGAATTAAGTATAAATAATGAGCTGTTGACAAGAGGTGTCATCACATTTGCTCAGGAACAGAATAACAAAGCAAAGCAACCTTTCAAAGAGCAAAAGCTACTGTGGTTCAGGTCGAATACCTTTAAAAGCCAAGTGAATTTCCTGTTATGACAGGCAATTTAAATCAAGTAAAGAGACAGAAAGAGTATTAATACTCATTGATGCAGAAAAATGCCCAACCCGCCCCCACCTGCCAAATCCCACTTGCAAGTGCACAAAAAAAGGAAATAAAATAATTGAATCCAACTGGGTCATGACAGTTACATTTCACTCCTCACATTAAAACTAACCAAACCTAACTGCTGATTGAAGAACTTCTTTGGAAATGTTTACTTTTTTGTTCTAAGATCATAAGTTCAGTGTTTGAAAGCTGAATGTTTTGATGTGGATATGCTAAATTCCTTTAGCTAAACGGGTGTCTGATATGGATAAACGGGTGTCTGGACTGATATGGTCAAATTTTCTAGTCTTAGTAAGGACCCTGGCTGCAGCGTTTTGAACTAACCGAAGTTTATTGAGGTTCCTGCTGGAACAACCTGACAGTAGTGCATTACAGTAATCTAGCCTTGAGGTAATAAAAGTGTGTACTAGCTTTTCTGCGTCCTGTAGAGATAAGGACTTTCTTAGTTTGACAAAGTTCCTAAGATGCATAAAGGCTGTCCTACTAATATTGGGTATATGTTGCTCAAATGATAGATCTGAATTGAATATGACGCCAAGATTGCTGATAGCTGCTAGACCAGGAATAATGGAAGCATTATGCATACCTCTACCTGGACTTGGCTTGCAGTTGATTTGGGCACTGAAATAAACTTTGTTGTAGGGGTAAATGGCTATTCCACTTTTTTTTTGTTTTGTTTTTGGATATATTTGTGGGAATAGACTGTAAACACAATCTAAAAGCAGTCAGTAAGCATAGGACGCAGTAGATAACTTACATTAAATAATTCTATTTTAAGTCTAAAAACCGAAGTGTCCAAGATGGTGCACTGTCCAATAATACCTTTGCTTTCCTGGCCGATTTCATCTGTCTGTGAAAGATGTTCTGTGTACACTCAAGAGTCTGCTAAGTTTAGCACAGACAGCTGACATCTCTGTAGATGGCTTTTCCTGGTGTAAGAGGAACCACTGGTACTTGTTTTGCCATTTTCTGTACAAGCTTGTTCCATAGCTTTCTCGTCAATGTAGAACAGCTGTACCGAGAATTCAGTAGACTGTCCCGCAATCGCTTGGCATTTGCAATGTCTTTTCCTTCACTGACCAATAATCTGTCTGCTGTTCTTCTGAAACCTCTCCCATGGCTTGCTTTAAAGACACATGTGCCTTTTGCTTAGCCCTTCTCAAATATCTCTGGGCTAAACAATATAGAAGTTGCCCTTTTTTTTCATCCACCTGAAGATTCCTGTATATAGGAGTCGCCTGTTGCTGAGAGGATGTGAAGTGAGCTGTCCGAACCTCAGTTTGCTGATGACAATTTGCATTAATGATTTTTGGAAAAATCAGTGTGAATCAGAAGCTCATCAGATTCCCTGCTTTTCTTCAGGTCATAGAATACTGCTACCATGTGACCATTCTCAGCAGATTCTGTCATGTCAGACATGTCAGTCATGTCTCATAAAGAACACTCTACCTACTTTTCCACAGTCATTCAGCCTGGTCATGATTCTTTCTTACTTTCTTTGTTTGTCTCCCTCTTCTCTCCCAGTTCAGTTGTCCACTGAGCACATGCCCCTGAAGCCTCTGTTTTTATGACCTTTATAGAGAAAGGCATCTTTGTTAGATATGAATGGGTGGACAACCCAGAAAGGACACATGCATCAGAAAAGTGCATGACAGCTGACTTGACAAATTCTCGAGAAGGTATTTGCCATTAAGATTTTGTACTGTATCAATTAGAATTTTTTTCTAAAATAAATGTTATTGTACCTTATAGATATTTCCCTTTTTGAAAAGATTATTAATGTTAGTCCTTGTAGTTTGTAATCTTTCTTGACACAATTCTTGCCGTATTTCCTTGGTACTTGGTAAATGTTTATCAGCACATTATGAAAAACGTGTTTTTTGGATCTTTCAACCTTTTTCTGTAGATTTAGAGAGGATTCATCCACATGCATCAGTCTCTGGAGGGCTTTCTGGCATTTTGGACAGTGGTTGTTTCCCTTTTCAGCAAAATTTTTTTTGTCCTGACCTCCTTAGCCTGAAATGCTAAAAACGTTTAGTTTAGTTACTATAATGCTTATGATGATAACAAAGAACTGCAATTCTCACATATGACTTACTGTACAGTTACTCCATCTAAAATAATTAAAGACTAATTAAAAAAAGAATCATGCACTTAAAATGTCCTAATCTAACCTGCATCTCTGCCTCTTTAGGATTTTGTGGTGCTGTCATCTCTACAAGCTGCTGCCTTCTTGCTCTGCACCTCCGCTCTCCGCTACTTACGTTTGTGCATTTGCTCCTTTTCAGCCAGATCAGCTATTCTTTTTGTTTGGCCTGCATTTCTCCTGTTGTGCCCCTATTTCTGTCTTTTTTTGCAATTTCTTTGCCCTTCTCATAGGGTCGGCATCTCACTGTGACTTGTATTGCTGTTGCCTGCCTGCTGCTAAAAGCTAGAGTACAAAATCTGCAGTTTCCTTAACCTGTAATGGTTCTTGCAGCCTCTTGCAATTGCGGCATAGAATTTGTGAGAGAACTTGTGGGAGAAAATGGAGCCTGTTGACTTGTGCCTCTGTCTTTTCCATGTCTTCACGGAAATGGTGGCGAGATGCATGTCCACCTTTTTCTACAGAAATGGAAATGCTGAAGATGTTCTTTAAATCATCAGTCATTTAAATTTTACAGGATAACAAAGAGGAATTCAAGTAGGCTGCATTTTAGGGTGTATACAAAGGGTGCTTCACCTTGGATCAGCCTTTATGACGTAGCAGTCGGAAAATGCAGCCTACGGCAGTTACTACCTTCCACATGTTTCTCACCAGAGGAAATAACATCACTGGTTGCAAGTCACATGTTTTGAAGTAGAACCCTTCACAGATTATATGCAGTTTTACTAAACTTTATAACTCTACATAGCCTAAATATTATATGCTATTGATTCTATAACTGTTAATAGAGTAAGTACAAAAATGTGACACTGAATTGAATTATAATTACCCAGCTAACATCTCCATGTGGGGCCCAAATAGGCAGCTTAACTAAGAACCAGAATGTTTTGTTCTCTGGTTCCACATTAGCACCACATGTGGATGCCCACCAGGGTCAGTGATGCGACTAGGAGGGGTTAGGCATGGGCCTTATCTGGGATGTACACTGTCCATGTGGCCTAGATGGAACCTATGTGAGACTGAAGTGGGCTGTAACAATAGCGGCCATTCAAAGCCCTTGCAAACCACTCAGAACCCATGCCCACCTGGCACCCACTAATGAGAGTGACATCAGCATGTTGGCTGGGTATTGTGTGTTAATATAAGTTGAATTTATTAATCAGAATAATATAATGGGTGGGGTGGGAGTCATTTACTTATTTAGTGTAGGAAATGCTATTTTAAAGTTTTTTAGCTTACTGTCACTTATGTGTGACATTTTTCATACATAATTTAATAAAAGTGCACTGCAACATTTACAGTTGCAAGAAAAAGTAAGTGCCCTTTTTGGAATGATCTAGATTTCTGCATTGATTACTAATAAAATGTGGCCTGGTCATTATCTAAATCACAATTATAGACAAACACAATGTAACAAAATCTGCCAAACTGTCATCAGTCTTGATTCTCCTCAACTTCACCGCAGCTTTTGATACAGTGGACCACAAGATCCTCCTGTCTGTCCTCAGCAGCCTAGGTATTACCAGCTCTGCATGGCAAGGGTTTGCATTGTACCTGCAGGTGACATGACATGGGGACACATCTGTTCCTTGCTGTCTCTCCACTGGCATTCCACAAGGTTCAGTGCTTGGTCCTCTTTTTTTCTTTACATTGGCTCTCTTGGTAAAGTAATATCGTCCCATGCATTTTCTTACTAAGGCTTTTTTTTTGAGTAAACAGCGAAGCACTTGTGTAAGTCGCTCTGGATAAGCTAAATGCCTTAAATGTAAATGTTAATAACACACAGTTACACACACTGCTAGTTTCTGTTGAGTATTAAAATGGTATACCACATGTCCCCTAAATGTGCATTCAAATCCACAACTCAATTATGAGACTGAATAGTGTCCAAAGCAAATACACTTTCAATTTATGGCTGTAATACTGTAGTCCAAGTACTTTTAAAAGTAAAATGTGTAAAATGTGTAATAAATAATATTCTTTCTGGAGTACTAGTTTTACAATGGTCTAGAAATTTAGACCTGAAAAATGCAATATTGAATGCATCTGATATCATTGTTGCTATCAGTTGCTATCAGTTGCTCATTAGAACAGTGATTACAGGAACAAAAGATTACAGGAGCAAAGCAACACAAGCACCGTGAACAAATAGGTCAGGTGAAGTCTTTCATTATCACTAATAATTCAGATGAAGCCGGGTTATAATTGCACAAAAAACATCTATATTGTAACTACACCACACTAATTATTTTCTCATTTTGAATTAAGTATAAATAATGAGCTGTTGACAAGAGGTGTCATCACATTTGCTCAGGAACAGAATAACAAAGCAAAGCAACCTTTCAAAGAGCAAAAGCTACTGCGGTTCAGGTCGAATACCTTTAAAAGCCAAGTGAATTTCCTGTTATGACAACACCTGACTGTGTTAAGGCAATTTAAATCAAGTAAAGAGACAGAAAGAGTATTAATACTCATTAATGCAGAAAAATGCACAACCCGCCCCCACCTGCCAAATCCCACTTGCAAGTGCACAAAAAAAGGAAATAAAATAATTGAATCCAACTGGGTCATGACAGTTACATTTCACTCCTCACATTAAAACTAACCAAACCTAACTGCTGATTGAAGAACGTCTTTGGAAATGTTTACTTTTTTGTTCTAAGATTATAAGTTCAGTGTTTGGAAGCTGAATGTTTTGATCTGGATATGCTAAATTCCTTGTCCTGTCTTCTTAATCCCAGTATAAAAATCTGTAGATAGATAGATCCAGTTCAATTAGATAATAGCCAAGCCCATATAGCCCAATAGTCTCCAAAGTAAACTTATTTTTCAGATTGACCACTTTATTGTTTTTGCAGTCATCATTGCCACTCTGTGCAAGCTTTAGGTTGTGTGCTTGCTAGGTTTTGTCAATTGGCGAACTCAAATGACAAAGTGGTGAAGCTAACGATACACTGTCCGTCAGTCAATGTCCATATGATGTGGCCATAGAGCGTGACTTTCTTTCTCTCTTTGTGTGGATAATTAACTAATACCATTTTAGATGTGTAGTAATGATCAGGGATCAAGCTGAATGACTGGAAAATTATGACAACAGGCTTATGAGGTGATTCAGATTTTCGAGAGATATTCTCTTAAAACTTTGTGCTGAGCAGGCCTTGATTTTAGGAAAGGGAAACCCAGAGGAATCATGTTTTATCTGTCTCCTTTGCAAGTCCTGATTACAGCCGGGTTCTCAGCAATAGTAGCTGAGCCATGCTATGTCTACTTTGTGGGTTGGTATCATACGCAGGTTACCCAGGCAACTTCCCTAACTTCCTGTTAGTGATCATGATCGACTGTAACACCAGTCCCACTATCTACAGTCAAGCAACTTCTACATCGTCATAGACTGAGAGGCTGCTGTCCAATAATCAGTGGTGCTTACAGCTACCAACATGGACATATAAACATCTTCTGGTGGGATGTGTTATGGTCAGATTAGACAAAAATGTTGTTGTCTGGCCACAATGACCAGAGGTACACTTCTGGTTGGAAGTTTAAAAACACTGATTATGCACATGAATGCCATGGCACATTGTTAGAAGTCATTACTTCCAAAAGCTTGTTAACTTTCTTTATATATTCCACAGCCACCTTTATTGTGTGCTTGGGATGATTGTTCAATTCAATTCAGTCCGAGTCAAAGTTCTTCGTATAGCACTTCACAACAGAGGATGTCACAAAGCAGCTTTACAGCTTTACAAGCCTTTTTTGAGCAAGCCCAGGGCGACAGTGGCAGGAGTGACAAACCTCTTTAGAAAAAGAAACCTTGAGAGGAACCAAGACTCAAAAGAAGAACCCATCCTCCTCTGCTCGACACCAGATAGCAGAACAAATAACAGGGACAAGAATAGCTGGACAAAAACAGCGAGAAAGAGCTATGCTTTATGCGGCATCAAGCCATAAATTATGAGAATGTAAGTAAGTGTAGGACACTTGCTCAGTGTCCATGTGAAAGTCCATGCTGCTTAAACAGTCAAATGGACAGCATTGCAGTGGGCAGCAGGGTAGTGGAGAGCCAGGTCGGGGAACCCCTGGGCAGGAAAGTAGATACTGGGCATCTCAACTGATGGAAAAGAGATAAACAAAGGAAAAACAAAAAAGGGGCAAAAATGGCAGTTTACACAGCAAGAGAGCCTGGACCAGGGGTCCGTGTCCAAGTTTCAACTAACAAACTTTATTTTTTTATTATTCTATTTATGGACCCCATGGGGATCTGTAGTTATAGAGGGATTTCTGGGGTCAGGCAGTGCTTTTCACCCATTGTTCTAAGGACAATGTTTATTTCTTTTCTGAAACATTAGATGCAATCGGCTTCTCAGATCAAGCTGAAAAATAACAATTATGGTTTTTTTATGGGTTGTTTTGTTTGAGTGATAGAAGGGAATGAATAAGCAGCAGAGGAATGTGGGGCGTAGACAGTAATGATTCACAAGCAGAGCTACTGTGCTGAGCCACAGTCTAAAAGTGAAACTCTTCAAGAGAGTGCTATTGAGTAGAAGCTTTTCTACAAACTCTGTTATTAAAAGGATGAAAGAATGTTGTTTGTAGTCTAACTTTCTTTTTTTGCTTTTGCCCTTGCTGTATTTGCAAAGCAGTGTAAACTGTGATGGACAGTAGAAGTGGAACTTACAAGATAAGCAAGGATTCTTCATGAACCAATACTGACAAGTCAAGATTTCTGGATGTGAATAAAAAAAGGTTTACATGCAGGAATGAGTCAAATCTCAGCGAACAAAAGAACCTATCCAGTTCTGATCACACTGCTTCTTTCAGTGTGTGTGTCGGGTAAGTAAGAACACTGAGGTAATTTATTATTTGCCACATTTTTCTAACGTAATTGTATTGTTTTGTAATTGTCTTTTCTGTCGACAGCAACTTATTTAACCTAATTTAAAAAAATGTAATACATGTGTCAGACTAGTGTACAAAACATATTTAGGTTTGTCAAGTGATTTAATATGATCGCATTATACAATTGCTTTATTTGGATATACTATAACTACTTCATTCAAGTCAGGACCATTTCAAAACCTTAATTTTCTTTCTTTTGAGCCATTGGGGGTGAGGGGTGGATTGCTTATGTATTTTTAGTTCATTGTCTTGCTGCATAACCCAACTGTGCTTGAGCCTAAAAATTTGACTCATCAGTACCTTGTAACCACTGTAGGGTAAGACTTCTGTGCATTAGATCTTTGTTTGGATTTGGGTTACCACAGTCAAATGACTCTTAAAGATTCTATTAATATAGTGCTCACGTCACTAATATTATGTTGCCAGCATCAGCGATATATGTTGCTTGTAAATGAAACGTCAGACTCACTTGTGGTACTTGTGGTAGAACTTTGGTTAAGGGAGCCATCAATGGACCTAGAATTAAGCGGTATCCACTCTTTTATTTACCGTCTCAAAATAACATATGGTATACAGTATATGGTAGTACAATGTTATCCTGCCTTTTTACAAAGTAGAGTTTGTTCACAGGGTGACAAAGTGAACACTGCACAGTTTTAAATAATTAATTCTATAAACATTAAAGGAGAGAAAAACCTCACCACAGAAAAACCTCAAGTCTGGCTGGAATGAAGCCCACTTATAAACATTTAGATGATAATAACTCAAGCGACTGCTGTTAAAAGAACAAAAACTGAATTTAACGTTTTTCCCCCACATGGTTTTGGATCGCTAGCCCACTTGCCAAGCTCGTTGAACTAGTCTTTGTATAACTAGCTCAGCTCCAGCTCCAGCTCTAAGTTGAGCAACTGGTGCTAGAAGTGACAGAAAGGTAGAAATGTGCCAGGCTCTGCTGTGTTTGGACTGACAGTTGACTGTCTGTGCTTAGATACAGTAGCCAGCATGCTAAACACGACAGTACAGGCAGTATTCCAGCTAACTGAGAATTATATCACACATGATTAGAGGATAAAGCCACATACCCGAGAGCAAGTCAAGTAGTTTTGAAATACTGTAGTAATTTTGAGATATCGTCAACATTTTTAAATACCGTGGTATGCGGTCTTACTGCTATACCTCCCAAGCCTAAATAGACCTTGCCAAGATGCATTTGAAAGAAAGAGTTAAAATCAATGAACTATAGCGGCATTCATCACACATGCAGCTGCTTTCACCAGGAGTTATGGATGGACTGATATGCTAAAATTAGTGAAATGCACTGTAGTGTAGTGGCATAGGAATGTATCTTGTCAATGTGTTCTTACCATGTAAAAGTTGATGGCAGTATTTAATTTTGCTGTTAGCTGTATATATTGTATATATTCTGTATGCATATGCATTCATAACATATAAAAATGTTTCTTTAGTTTTCCAAATTTAGAAATATTAGAAATAGTGAATTTGTGTTCAGTTTTTTTTTACATTCTTTCAACAGACTGCACTAATGTCACAGCCAAGATGGGAACAGGAGTGATTTTGCCTTGTCACTGCTCTGAGAGTTCTGCTTTGATCAGCTGGCAAAAAGGTACTACTATAGTGTACAGTCATAACAGAAGCTCGACTGCAACACCGGAGGAGTTGCGGTACCGCAGGAGAACTGGAATCCTGGAAAACAACTGCTCTCTCGTCCTGAGCCAAGTCCATGCATCTGATGAGGGAGAGTACACGTGCTACTACCAGACAGAAAGTTTTTTCACAGAGTCTGTAACTCTACATGTCACAGGTAAATAGAGATCAAAATTCCTTAATCCCACCCCTGGTGATGCACTCCTAGAATAGTCAACCAAGTATTTGATTATTTGTTCTTACCTCTAAGAGGAACACTTGATAGATCACATGTAGAAAGCTATTAGCCCTTTCCTCCAAACAAGGTCAGCTGTCCAGTGACCTTGCCTGAGGGGCATCTCAAATGAGACAGAATTTAACAAGAAATATTGGTCACTGATTAGTGATTGGTCAGTGATTAGTCAGAATCTTCGAAACATGTCAATGAGCACTCTGCTGCTTAAAGACGACAGCTCTCCTACTCTGATCACTTGCTTCCGCCACAACTATGCAGTCTTTGAGGGGCAGTAGTGGCTCAACGGTTAAGAGTGCTGGGCTCTCTATAACCGGGTTGTGGGTTCGGTTCCCGGGCTCGGCAAGCTGCCACTGTTGGACCCTTGAGCCTTTACCCTTTCTGCTCCCCGGGCGGTGGAGTTGGCTGCCCACCGCTCTGGGTGTGTGTGTACTCACTGCCCCTAGTTCACTAGTGTGTGTGTTCACTACCACAGATGTGTTAAATGCGGAGGACACATTTCGCTGTACAGTGACAAATACACGCACCTTTACCTTCATAATATAACAACAAGCATAAATCTGAGCTGTTTAACACTGATTTAATCATATTTTTTTTAATAGGCAATTGTCATCTTGCTTGACCTTCCATGTTGTCCATGTTTTCTACATTTCCTGTGTTTAAGCTCTATAATTCCACAAATGCTATATGTAAAGCTCAGGAAGAATTTTGGATTTCCCGTTTTGTGAGTGACTGGGTTGCATTAATTTTCACATGGTTAGCAGGTTGTCACTTTGGCCCTTAGGCAAATATTTCTAATGTTTCTAATGTAGATTATTTTACTGAAGATTTACAAGCTACTGTTATTTTTCTGGCTTTCCTTTTTTCTCCTTGCAGCCATTGCGACTTGTCAGTACAAATCTGGCCTTTACCATTGTATGGCCACATGGGGGTCTCCTGAAGGGAAGATTGTATGGAGACTGAACGGTCAGACCCAGTTCCTGCATCCAGTTTTTTTCCAGAAAAAACTTGACCAACAGACTGGTCTCTATGACATTGCAAGCTCTGCAAGCATCACAAGTAATGGCACAGTGACATGTGAGGTGGAGACTTTCAGATTAGTGACGGAAATTGTGCAATGTGTCAGTGGTAAGTGTGCCAATATACTTTTATCAGTACAGCAGCTGTTACAATGGAACATAACAAATGGTTTACTCATAATGTCAGCCATAGCCATTAATGTGATTTAAAGCAGCATTGTGTGAGTTATGAATTTTTTATGAATAATTATGATTTTTTTGTATTTGCTCCTGGGCTCCCCCTACGGCCAAGAACTGTAATTCAGGCTTTAAGCCACCCCTAAAGTACATGCATTTCTGGACATGCTGAGAGATACAGAACTATCGCTGAACGCATTTTATAGTTATCGTAATAATACAGGTTTTTACACAAATATGACTCAGGTAGCATTACACAGTTCTTGCAAGCATTGTTCTGCCTGCTTCTCCAAAGTTTCACAGAATCTAAATGCCGAGCTGGGAGCAGCACAAATAAAGACACTCCCTAACGCAATCAGTGGAGCATCAACATGATTTTGAAACTTTTATTATGAGGTACAAATGCTACATGATTTTGCTTTAAGTAGAAGAAATGTCAACTGTTAAACAGTGTAGTGTAGTTAAACAGTGGCTCAAATAACTGCTAGTTGTCAATTTTACTTTCATAAACTCAAACTACAAGTCTTTTCATAAAATCTTTTTAAACTACATGTACTTTCATAAACTCATAAACTACCAGACACAGTCAAATTTATACCACTCCAGAATCTTCCAGGACTTCTTCTGATACCAAGTCTTATAATATAATGATAATTATCCTGTTGGAAAGACGTCCAAGTTTCAGCTTCCTCACAGGAGGCATAACATTTTTCCCTAGGATTTTCAGATACTTGATTGAATAAATCTTGTCTTTTATTTATTTAATCAATCAATCAATACACACACACACACACACACACACAGACACACACACACACACACACACACAACCCTGGTTTTCTTCTTCATGGTTTCTGCTTTTCACCCTGCATTACTGGAATTGTGAACCATTGGATGAAACTGGCACATGGTTATGAAACCATTACATCCTCAGTAAACAATGTATTTATTTTACCTGAGGAAAACAAAATCAGCGGAATTGTTGCCAATGTTGTCCTATGTAACTCTCAGGTCCAGGCATCATGATGTCACCCGTTTCTAAATTCTTGGGGAATTTTATCACCATGGTTGTGTTTGTTTATGTGATACCGTCACCTAACATCAGGGCTAAACTAATAATAAGGGTAACAACAAGATTTCTTTGAAGCAATGTCATAGCATTGGCTTTTGATGCAGGGGTTAGACACATTAGGTAAATATGTACCACATTGTTTGGAAGCTCCTGTCCAGTGATATGTGGCTTTTAGCTCTGCTGAACAGCTAATAACGTGTCCAGACTGTATTTGTTTGTGCAATCTTAAAATTTTCCTGCATTGTGCCAGTATATTCATAGTGATTTGTAACCAGATTCATGGCCCCGTTTCCTAGAACCTTAAGGCAGATTACATTTTGGCCTGCTGACACTGTTCTAACTGAAATCAGTCTGGATGGAGTAGTCATTAGCACGTTTAGTTGATGTATAGAGTGACGTAACATATCACATTTCTTGTGGCTCATAAAGTTTACATTGGTCCACAGACCCAATAACTATATGTCAAGGACCCCTGAGGGTAACACCACTTTAAAATGGTCTTAAAGAATCCTTCAAAGGATAAGAGTAAGAGTATAAAGTATCCTGTGTTAAACCGATCCTTACAAGTACACTTTATTGCAAAATGTTAAGTGCATGTAATTAGCACAGTAAGTAGAGCTTCACACCTGCAGGTCGTGCCACTGGCATAGAAATGAGGACTTGTTTGTTGCCCAACATCTTTGTAATATCATGAATCATCTTGAGCCGGTGTAGAACTTTGACATTCATATCATGTCACGGTACATGAGTTATTGGGACACCATTAATCACTGATGTTTGATGATTTCTTTTCTCCCTAGGCAATGATCCCCATGTGCAGACAGCTCCAGAAACGTCCTGGAATGTTCTGTTGGTTTCTGTGGTGTGTGGCGCGCTGGTGGTCCTTTTGATCACAGTATGTTCCTGGATCAAAAAACACAGAAAAAGAACACAAGTGAGAAAACTGGTTCCTTCTGTAGCCTAAGCTTTTGCACACAGAGATGAGCTTCAGTTATTACTGTGTTATTAGCAACTTGGAAGAGCTAGAGAGTTGAGAACTGTTAACCCTTAGCAGTTAGAAGGCATTAGTAATAGCTTTCCTTTGGATACTGCAGTTCGAAAATAATACTTAGGCTATTAATGTACTCATTATTTTCACTAACACACTAACTACATTTATCATATAAATCTCAACATTAAAGAAAATCACATTATTTTAACATAGTAAATGCAGTTTCCAGTTCTCCTGACAAAATTGGTTGCAATGTACTAACTTATTACTGGATATTATGTACATCATCACTGTTGGATCAAAACATTGTATTTTCAAAATGGGCACACTACAGAAGAAGGAAAAAAATGTAACATTCAGTGGAAGTTAATGTTAGAAGATTTTATTCCATGTTATTTTGTAGCATTTCTAATGTAAAAAAAAATGTCAGATACACATTATGTGAAAGTGAAAAACTGTGCTGCGTGACAGCCACAGTATACATCTAGTGGTATCGGCCCCCCACATGATTTAGTATCTGGTTCTTGTTGTTATTCTTGACTCTTTCCCATTATTTTTTTTATGCCATTATAATTACTGCTATTATGTTATCAACACGTTATCTTTGACATTTCTAATAATTACATGATGACATTTAATTACATAGTGAATTAGGCAGTAAATTTGAACTACATTCTGTATTGACAGCTTCAGTTTGTAGTTCTTGTTTTTTATTTGTTTTTCATTTCAAGAAATGGCAAACATTGCAAATTTAAACTGCATAAAAATCTCTTTATCAAATTCAAATGATCTCTACTATATCTTTCTACTTACACACACAAATGTGGTACTGACTGAAAGTGTATAATCCACACAGAAATTCTCTATTTGATTTCAATAAGAAGTAAAAGGTAAATTTAATGTAAATTAGGCCAAACTTTTATTCCTGCTGAGACTATGACATATAAGGGTTAACATTAGAACATACTTAAACATGTGTGGTAAGTGAAGCACATTTTGTCAATAAGCCAGCCAAGGGGGCAGAAAACAAAACCAAACAACAGTCTTTAATGGTTTAAGATGGCCGCATTGACCAAGTGTGTGATTTTGAGGGCAAAAAGAAAAGAAAAAGAATGTGAATAGAAAAAGAATCCTGCACTGTTTTGTCTACACATGACCTGTAATATGAGAACTGGATCTGAGTTCAGGGTTTGATTCACTTGAGCTGTCTTGTTAAGCTGTCAGGAATGTGCCTGGACTCAGTAAATCTAGGTTGGGAAATCTTGTTTATTTTTTGTTCTTGAGTGTTTACAATCTTTTGGGGTCATGTTGTTTTAGAGCTAAAGATTTGCATTCATGTTTTATTGCTTCAGATGTTTTATTTACATAAAACATTGTTTTACTCTTTCAGAATCTTTGCCTCCATTTTTCCTTGTTTAAAAACAGCTGATGCATAAAAGAGATTATTTCCCTAAACTAAATACACCAGTGATGTCATCTTCATAATACACAACCATATGCTGTACCACCAGGAAGCAACTTACATTTTACATATAGGAGATTATTTCTTGGTCTATTTGGCTGTTATCACTTATATATTTGACATTTTGCTGCTGTACCTTATATTCTCAAGATTTCTAATACTCAAAATAATCTCTACTAGTCTAAAATGACTTGAAAACAAAATATGTTTAAGTTAACATTCATTTAAAAGTTAAGAATCTTTTAAGGGTTAAAAGTCATTTCCTCCTCCTGGAAAGTTGACATTTCGGTTGAGATTATTGCATATCCTTGGCAATATGTCTATTTTTGATAAATTTATTGTTCTATTTTTTGGTGCTTACCGATCATATTTGTTTTGATGGTTGTTATTGCTGTAAGAACAAAAGTTATGATCCCTAAAACTTTACAGGGGAAGCAAACTGTTTTTAACTTGTAATGGAAGTTAATGCAACACATTTGCAAGTAATTTTGGAGCACTTCTGTTGGCCTGTTAATTATGAAATTGTAACAATGCATAGGGTAATCGAAGGTTTAAAAGGAGAAACAAGGTTTTGGTGCAACTAACTGTTTTAAAATCTGAAAATCACTAACAGTAGGTGCTGAAAGCCAACTTTACTTTTAAGGTTTGTAGCAGAGATGCGCACATAATGTATAAAAATGAATGAATCCTGCTTGAATACTTTTTTATAATAAGGCTAAGTGTGTAAAAAACAAATGTGTTAGGATGTGTTTCATTTCCTTTTTGCCACAGTACTGTGAAAATGCTGAAAGTCTGGAGCTTAAGATACCTGCAGTCTTCCTCTCTTCCTTACCATTCTACCATTCAAGTAATTTTGTGACAAGTCAAGACTTTGTGAAAAGTCTTGGAGGACATTTTCCCATGAACAGCACTTTCATCTACAGTCATTCTGTGACATACATATCCTGCTCAAACAAACAGATATAATATACTCTAAACTGCCATTTTTTTCATACTGAAGAATTCTCTTGAAACAGATGTTTTTCTTTAGGCAACATTCATTCATATTCATTAACACAGGTTTGTCAAAAATGTTTTAAAAAGTGTGTGATTTATTCAGGTACAGTTGTGTGCAAACGTTTGATCAACCCTGGTCAACTGAATGAAACAACATGTACCTTGTGTATACAAAGCTTACGAATTTCCCAGTAATGTTAAAATAACTTCTATTTAAGTTTGATTAAGAGGATGTATTAACTTATTTTTTATTAGAAGATCAACAAATCAATCAAATCATCATTTGAACAAAGGTGTCCAGGCATTTGTTTATTACTGTGGTTCTATATTGCATTCAAATGAGCTGTGTATGCGTTGAGAATTGATCTTAGAAATAAAGTGACTGTTTACTAAATAAAGTGTAATTCATTGTGTGAGAAATAGGAATCAAGTGTCCTCAATGACATTTTTAATTGTTGATATTTTAACTGATTTTTCGTGACCCTAATTCACAAAAATACTGTATGACTCTTTGCTGCATCTAGAAGGAAAAAAGCTAAATTGTTACACATTTAAATAATCCAGAAAAGCACCAAACAGAACTAGTAGTAAACTGTGTTCGTAGCTTAGTTGCCAAAGTTACCCCTGCCTAACTACGGCCAAAATAATGATAATGCCACTTGCTGAGCTATTAGCAACAATTGCTTTTCAATGCAAAGAACAATCCATAAATAATTAAAAACATAGCAAAACCAACACTGAAAGAACTGTATCTGACTACATCTGAACAGAATCTGACCAACACAAACTAAAATCAGCAAGTTATAGCCATGTATTTACAGCCGATTACAATTCGAAGCAAAGAGGTGTGGCTATTTTATTAAATTAGAAAATCCCATCTATACAAAATACTACAACTGCAGACTGATATATGCAGTTTTTCATAATAAATATCACTTAAATCATTTCCATTAATACCACAATATAGTTGAAACCAGACGTTTACATACACTATATAAAAAGACACATATGCATTTTTTCCTCACTGTCTGACATGAATTTAGAATAAACTTTTCCCATCTTAGGTTAACTATGAGGCAATTTTTTATTACTTTTTTCAAGGTCAAAAGTTTAAATACATTTCATTAGTATTTGGTACCATTGTTTTTCAGGATTGTTTAATTTTTTTTTTAAATTGAATTAAATTAAACTTGATTTTTGTTATTAAACTAATACCAGCTTGTACAGTACAACAAAACACAGAGGCTGAGTCTCCAGTTCAGAATAGGTAGAGAAGGGTGCATAAACAAGAAGTACACAGAGTATTAATACAATAAATGTAAAATATACAAATATGTGCATGTGCAAATGTGTGCATAAACCTGGGTGATTCAAAAACAAACTATGTTACTACACTAACACTAAAAGGGAATTAATATGTAGAGCAGCGATGTGTAAAAGGTCTGGAGTTGATTCCAGGTGTGGCATTTGCATTTGGAAGCTGTTGCCACAACATACGGTCAAAGGAGCTCTCAATGGACGTGAAACCATAATTAGGCTGAAAAAAATAAATCTATGGCAGAGATGTTAGGAGTGGCCAAATAAACAGTTTGGTACATTCACATTGGTGAGCTTGGAAACTCAAAATGGCCCGGATGCTCACGAAAGACGAAAAACCCCTTCACAACATCCACCCAAGTGAAGAACACTTTCCAGGAAGTAGGTGTATTAGTATCTAAGTCTACCATAAAGAGAAGAGGTGCCAACCATTAATCAGCCTCAAAAATAGAAAGGCCAGATTAGACTTTGCCAAAAAACATCTAAAGAAGCCAGCCTAGTTCTGGAACAGCATTCTTTGGACAGATGAAACTAAGATAAACCTGTACCATGAATAATGGGTAGAAATATATATGTTTTAAAGCACACCACATCCTCTGTAAAACATGGTGGAGACAGTGTAATGGCATGGACTTCCAATGGCACTGGGTCACTAGTGCTTATTGATTATGTGACAGAAAACAGGAGCAGCCAGATATGTGTACAGGGATATACTTTCTATTCAGATTCAACCAAATGCAACAAGGTTGATTGGATGTCGCTTCACAATACAGATGAACAATGACCCAAAACATACTGCGAAAGCAGTATGTTTTTTAAAGCAAAAGAGTGAGATATTTTGCAACCCGATCAAGCATGAATTTCACTAATTTAAGACAAAACTGACGACAGAAAGACCCACAAACAAGCAACAGCTGAAGACAGCTGCAGTAAAGGCCTGGCCAAGCTTCCCAAAGAAGGAAACTCAGCATCTGGTGATATCCATGGGTTCCAGACTTCAGATTCTCAACAAAGTATTAAAAATTAGCATTTTATTTATGGTAAAGTTCATTTATCCAATCACTTTTAAGCCCCTGCAATTAGGAGGCTTTGTAGAAAAATGGTTGCAGTTTCTAAACTGATGATATATTTTTGTTCAACCCCTTGAATTAAACCTAAAAGTCATCTCAGTTGTGTCATTTCAAATCTAATGTGGTGGCATGCAGAGCCCAAATCATGAAGACTGTGTCACTGTCCAAATGTTACCCATATAAATATACCCATGAACTACATGAAGAGACAAACTTAAGCTGTTGGAATGGCTCTCACAGTCCGCCAACCTTAACATGATAAACTAACCAAATAAATAAATATATCAGGCCTCATAAATATATTGGAACAAGAAGCCTTCTGCAAAGACGAGTGGGATTGAAAGAACTGAAAGTCTTTTAACTGCTAACTGCTACAAAAAAAAAAAAAAATAAAAGCTTTGAAAGCTGTGGTTTCTGCCATATTTCTTAATCCAGTGAGGTAGCCAGACGTTTGGCCAGGCATGATGTTATGATCTGAACATTATGATTTGTTCTAAATATTGTGTTTTGTTTGATTAGCTACACATGCAGTTATGTATTTCCTTAACAAAACACTTATGTTATTGTTATTCAGTTTATAATGTAGACTTCTTGTGTCACTAAGAACAACTGAGCTATCAAAGTGCTCTCACATGTTTACATATTACCAGATGTGTAAACCTATTAGTAAAGCCAAACTAAATAGTTCATTTTCTGGCCTCAGTTTAATGCTTAGCTGCAGGATGTTCTCATGTGCGTCATTGTGTATACTTGTGTTACTGGTTTGAAACATACTAGGAATTGCAGCTGATAGATATTCAAATGGATTTTTTTTTTACCATGAATATGCTGTTTTTTCACTGAACAAATATTCAAATGACAACCTTTTAAATTATTAAAGCCATAATGCAAGCAGTTGCCACTGATTCCTAAATGATGTCAGTTCGAGTTCACACCCTGGATACAAAATGTTTAGTTTGTTTAGTAGTTTTTTGCAGTACACCTGAAATACAACTGCTGGTCTTCTGCCATGGTATAAACTATTTTGTAATATTTAACATTATTATTATCACAAGATTTACATTACAAATATGTCAGCAGTGCAGGTTTGTCAGTCCCAGTCTGACTGCTTTGCTGAAGCAATATCATCTGAAGCACTAGGACTATACCAGATTCTATACAGTGCATCAGATCAGCAGTGACCCCAGTTCCATTGGCAGCCATACATGCCCATAGATGGTTTCTACCAGTCTAATCTGACCTTTCTGTTTGTTGAGTGCTACCAGTGGTTTGTAAGCCCCTTTGTATTTACTTTCATACAGACATCTCATTTTTTGTAGACTTGACAATGATACAGTGTATAGATAGTGTATAGCAGGGCTGCTCAATCCTGGTCCTGGAGATCTACCACCCTGAGTTCAGATCCAACACAGCTGACTCTAATGTTCAGTTGCTCCTGAAGGCCTTTATTATCTGGATCAGGGTTGTTCGATTCGGGGTGGGGAGCTAAACTCTGCAAACTCTACACAATTTGCTGTTTCAGATTGAGAACTGAGATTGAGGTCTGGAGATTTTGCTTGTCAACGTTTCTCCAACATGTCTGATGAACTGGCCATACACAAACTTAGACCTGTGCTGCCCACATTTGAATGTAACAATGCTTTGCTTGGATGTATTTGTGAAAGAGTGAAATGGCTGAAATGGACAGGAACAGGATGGAAATGAATGGACATGAGGAGAGGTGTAATCCGTACCTGACAGGGTTGAGCATGGTTATAAAATAGCTTTTCTGATACACCAGAAAACTAAATAACATAACAGGGTTTTTCTACATTTGACAACATGGTAAAACGACAGTGTTTAATCTTCGATTTTTACCGTTGTTATATTCAGTGCACTCAAAGACCTCAGTACATAGCTAACAGTGTTTAATATTGAGTGATAGTGTCAAACAGAGTTAATATATAGCAGAGTAGCATCGAGTTAAACTGGTTTGTCCTGTGAAGGTTGGAGTTTTCAGCATCTGAGAAGCATATTTTCAAATCTGATCTGACAGATCTTAATAAAAATGAGTGAATGACAGTTAGTGACAGGGAGGCGTGAAGTGACTGAAGAGCGGGTTTGCCTTGGTTGGCAATGTTGATGCCAGTCTACACTTTGTCATGACTCCATAAAACATGTTACAACATGTTTATGGTATGGTAATATCATGATCCAAATCCCATAAGCAAGTCCACTTCTGAATGGCTCTAAAGTATCAAAATAAAGGTTTTGGTGTTGAAACCCATTGAGATGCTGTGGCAAGAACTGAATAAAACAGTTTTGCAAAGACAAGTGGTTTAAATTATGGAAACGTCTGTTTAGTGGGGAAATTAGTTGTTCACTACATAGGTTTTGAATCAATTTTTATCTTCAGTAAACATAATGATCATTTACAAACTGCACTGTGTGTTTCTTTGTTTTTTATATCTTAAATTGAACTTAGTTTGATGACCTAACACAATCAAATATGACTAACATGCAAAACTGAAGAAATTGGGAAGGGGCAATCACTCTACACATGCAATTTGCACAGCCTTGCACTCTCTCTCTCTCTCTCTCTCTCTCTCTCTTTCTTTCTCTTTCTCTCTCTCTCTCTCTCTCTCTCTCACACACACACACACACACACACATTCACATGAATTCACAAAACCTTAATCTAACTGTTTAATACATTACCTGTTGAAATCTTTTCATAAACCTAAAGTTTGGGTTTCTGTTAAAAGGAAAATAATTCACTTTTTTTCCTACAAATTTGTCTTTGTAGTGTACCAATGTAATTATTAAAGTAAACAACATCCTGATGGGAAAACGCAAAGTTGACATGCTTTTTTAAAAAAAAAAAAAACATTTTTGGTAACATGACTAAGAAAATGCAGCTCTCTCATCCACTTAGAATCCTAAAAGTCATAATAATGTAAAAAAAAAAAAAAAAAAGTTAAACAAGCTAATTCGTTTGTATTATTTATTTTTTTCATTTATTTATTTTTAAGTGGCATTAATCTATTTATTAAGCATATTTTGGTATTGTTTTTACTTTTAAAACAAGTGTAACAAAAATAAAAATAAAAACTAAAAAACTGCTGGGAAATTTATAGAATACCATGCAATCGTACATTCAAATCTGATGTTGATCCATCAATACCACAAAACATGCTCAGATTAATTAAATGAAAACTAGAAATATATTTTATTATTTAGCTAGGGTCTTCTGCTTTGTATATCATCGCTGCATTGAATGGGAGCATCAGAATTCAGATAATGGAGTGGTCTGCTGGGGCAGTAGCATCTCGACGGCAGATAAGAAGAGACTGGACAAACTCATAAAGAGGGCCGGCTCTGTCCTGGGGTGCTTCTTAGACCCAGTGCAGGTGGTGGGAGACAGGAGGATGACAACCAAGCTGGCATCCATGCTGGAGAACAGCTCCCACCCCATGCATGAGACTCTGGCAGCACTGGGCAGCTCCTTTAGCGACAGGCTGCTTCACCCCAAGTGTGTGAAGGAGCGGTATCGCAGGTCCTTCCTTCCTGCTGCCGTCAGACTACACAACCAACACTGCTCCCAGCGGACCACATACACACACACACACACACTTAACTACACACACATGTTCATGTTCAGGGAATACTATGTGCAATATCCCACCCCCATGTGCAATTAAGAGTCTTTTGCTGTAAATAATATTGTTTATTGCTTTTTTTAATTCTTATTTATATTGTGTACATAGTGTAAATTATTTATCTAAATTTTTGTAACTGAGTGTCCTGCTATTCCTTTCTGCTGTTACACTGTGAATTTTCCCACTGCGGGACTAATAAAGGACTATCTTATCTTATCTTATCTTATAATAGAAAGGTACATCCTAATGCTGAATAAACTGTGAAAGAGGAGGATAATAAAGCACTAAATTTAAATATGGGACACAAGTCTTGTTCTGTATGTATTGTTTTAGTGCATTTTTGGGATCTTTCCTCACATCTAGGGTACAGTGGGATCAGTATTGTGGCAGAGAAGTCTGGGAGAAATTAGGGAGAAACTGATAGTTCAAAATGTACTAAATACATTAAACTAGTCTAAACTACCCTGACCAAAATGCAAAAATACATCATGTGGATCACAAATTCTAGCCTAGTGAACTGAACAGAGCGAGATTTCTTTAAGACTTGGGACCCAGGTGGTACAATCAATGAGGCCTTTTTGTAAAACCAAGCTGGAATCAGCACACTCCAACACAGAGGTACTCTCTCAATCTCTCAAAGTTAAGAGCTATGGGTAAAATACCTAAAAAAACAAAGTAGTCTGAACATAGAGGATTTAAAAGGCAGGATGTGTTTTTAAGTTGTACCTGTTTTAAGAGTTGGTTCCTCCCCCAGTTACTCAATTACAGCCAGGACTGTTCTTTGATTCCCACCTAATGAGGACTGGTGAGCAGGGGTATGTTTAATCACAAAACTATGCCCTGGTTGAATGACATGTTTTGTTAAAACTGTGTAAAACAGTGTGCAACAGCATCAGAGGTACATTTTCTGTTGTTCGAATAGTGTGTCAGCAGTGTTACCCAGTCAGCAGCGAGAGGCAGAGCAAACAATGGATCCCAATCAAGTCCTCCTCAAATGCGGCCGCTCTAGCTTTGTGTACACAGCAAAATATTCAAAGCACCACCGTTCCTGTTTAAATATATGCTTCGCTATGTTTTGTCGGGTGTAAACCAGCCCAGGTGTACCTGTGAAGGGTGAGCCAGGGACAAATACACAAATCCAAAGCAAAGTGCCAACAGGTACTATGATTGAAGCATGAGCAGTGCGAAAAATGCCAACAAAACCATTTAAGTCTATTATCCAGTGCTTTTCACCTTCAACTGCAGTTCAAACGAATATATACTTCTGAAAATGTGAGGTGTTGAAGTGTGCTTTAAACCCTGACCCTTAGGGTCAAAGACTGGAGTTAGTCAGTTGGGCCCTTATGTATTTAACTGCGAGCCATGGCAGCAAGTCAAGCTAGAACAATTCACACTTTCGACGTTTCATTCTGACTAAATTTATAATGGCAAATATTTTGGCAGTATGTCTAATCATCTTTACAGTTAAAATATATATTTTTACAACACAATGGCATAGAAGAACCACTTTCGGTTCCCTCAACAGCCTTTCATTAGATGTTTCTTTAGGAAACTTACCTGAAAGGTTCTTTCATGTCTCAATCATGCCACAATGCATTCAATGAACCTAAGAAGATTCTCCCAGCTCCCAGCTCAAATCTTTCATTGGTGTAAATCACCTTACACTGTTTTTCTGGGCAGAGATGCAAGCTGATGTGTGCCTGAGGAATGTGTACGTGTAGGAAGTAAGGAAACAATCTGAACGTGAGTTATGAGGTTAAAACCACAATCATGTATTAAAGCACTTATTACTGGTTCCCACACTTGACTATGGCAGTAGGAGGTTTTCAAATGTTTTGAAGAATCTTCAAAGAAGAACACTGTGATTGACACTGTGACATACTTTTGGCATTTCATGAGAATATCTGGCTTTTTGACAGACCTACTTCTAACATCCCTGTTATAAAACAAAGCCTTTGTGAGAGAGCAAGCAGATTGTCATTATTTCATTTGTCAGGAAGGTTTCCAAGAACAATTCTGTTTATTCAGTTTCGCTCCAACATAGTGTTGTGCAAAACCTTCTCACGTGATGTAAAAAGCTAGTCTAAACAATAACCAGTTGCATGATGTCTGACAGATTCATAACGAAACAAAATATCAAGCATATCTTTGTCTTCTCAAAATACTGACCCCTTTTTGGGGTCAGAGGTGTCAAGTAATCAAGTACTAATACTTTGTTACCTTACTTAAATAGAAATTTTGGTTATCTATATTTTACTGGAGTAATTATGTTTCTGATGAACATAACAAAACAAAAACCTATCCAGATAAATCTTGAATTTGATTGTGGTTGGATGAGAAGTATAAACATATACTATTCGGACACCCTATTGCACATCACGTCACACTCCAGCAAGGACACAGCAGACGTATGTAGCCTAGTATGAAGACGTCTGAGACGCAAGAGAACTGGAGTGAAACGTCCCGACTAAGCCCCACATTTACATTCCAATAAAGCTTATTGATAGCATGCCTCTGAAGTTTGACTTTTTTAATACTTATAGGCAGCTACTCCTCATAATTTTTGCTCCATGAAACATATGGTAATGCTCAGTAGTGCGCATAGATACTCCTTTAATATATTTGAAATTACTAAAATGCATTCATTTTCAATGGGCAGGTCTGCTTTTGGCATTTGCCTTACATTACATTTACTTTTATTCTTTAAGTCGTTTTACACTTTTACTTGAGTAAAAAACTTAAGCTGATACTTCAACTTTTATAGAAGTCTTTTTCAACCCTAGTGCCAACACTTCTACCTGAGTAATGCATGTGAATACTTTTGACCTTTGATAATATATAAAAACATATACACATGTAAGCATGTATCTCCATTGTTGTCCGTTTTTAGTTTTCTCCATGGTTTGAACCCTGTAGCTGCTCTGTTCACTGTGTAAATAATTCTGGATGAACAGACCAAAAGAAATGCTCTAAATGATTTGGAATAAACTCTTTGT
Source organism: Salminus brasiliensis (assembly GCF_030463535.1). Classification (NCBI taxonomy): domain Eukaryota; kingdom Metazoa; phylum Chordata; class Actinopteri; order Characiformes; family Bryconidae; genus Salminus; species Salminus brasiliensis. The sequence goes on along the minus strand of NC_132892.1, from coordinate 8,637,105 downwards.
TTACATTGACTTTTATTCAAAGCTTTGAATGTTTTATCTTCTTCTGTAAACTCACCATTTTGGAGAGTGACGGTTTATACTTAACAGAACTTAACAGAATAATTTACTCCAGTTGCAATCAATCAGCCAAGACATGTTTGGTATCTGAAGTGTGAGTGTTTAGAATAGGAGATGTGTGAGAAGTGTGAGTGTTTAGAATAGGAGATGTGTGAGAAGTGTGAGTGTTTAGAATAGGAGATGTGTGAGAAGTGTGAGTGTTTAGAATGGGAGATGCTAGGCTAATGTTGCTAACACTGGACTGTCACCCACCAATCTCATCATGTAAATGCATGTCGGAAAACTCTTCTCAACCCCCGAAAACAAAACCAGACCTAGTCTATAAACACCAAAATGAACTATTTTTGCTGATCGACATGCGTCCAAATGCATCCCAAGTTTCTCAGCAGTCTGAGGGCTCAAGATGGCTGCACAGATTGTCACAGAGAGAGTTTTTTACTACTGGTGGTGGTGTTTCTGTGCAAAGTGCCCTATTCACTATGCAGTGCACAACTTTGGGGTTCAGCCATTTTGTAGGGGTGTGCAGAAACGTAGTACAGAACGTAGTGCATTATAATAACTCAGAAACAAACTGCAATAAGTAGTAAATAAGCAATTTACCCTGTGCAGACATGGAACACCCATAATTCATTGTGTTTGAAATAAAGATGTAAGTGTAATAAAATGTAAGTACAAGGTTAACCAAAGAAATGTGTTATGACAATAGCAACGTTTATAGCAATGTTTCAGTGCCGGTGCTGTGATGGTTAATTGGTGTGCAGTCAGTCTAATGGTGGATGGACAGCAGTGTGTTGCAGAGTTGTTGAGTTGTTCCCCCACACTAGGTTTTTAAATGCTTCCGTTTCATCGGCACAAAATTGCTTGTGACAGCTTTGAGATTTTCTCGAAGAAAAGCGAAATACATTTCCATCAGAGCGAACATCAGAGAGTATGCAAAATACCTAAATGACCAATGTAAACATTTTGAGCCAGAATGGAGTTTTCTAGAGCCAGATTAGGCTTAATGCAACTGAAATGTTTTTTTTTTTTTTAGATGAAGCAACCACTATGATTAGAGTTAAGTCCAAGAAAAGGCTAAAATGAAGAGTATCTGCATTGTTCAACAACAATGAAATCCTATTTGCTATCCAAAATGACAGTCAGCACAGATATGTCTTCTGATATGCAACTTCTTTTAAGTAATTCTGGTTGAATAGAGCAATTGAAATGTTTAAATTACTTGGAATAAACTTTTGTCCATAGCCAAGAACATTTTTGCCTTCTCCTGTAGTCACCATTTTGGAGATGGGTTTTTGGACATGTTTTTAATTGGACAGTGACAATATAAAGAATCACCACTGCTAATAATGCAGTAAATTAACAGTGCCAAGATAACGAGTGTCCAAAAGCTAAACCTCCTCAGGACCTCACCCCCTCACTAGTTATTTAATTGAGAAAACTTGCACATGACAAATGGAGCCTGTCAAACTCTTGTCCTGCCATATAATATTACAGTGTTTTGAGCAAAACATGCTTCACTATCTTAAGTTGTCATGTTGGAATAGATGTCAGTGGCGTTTTGGTAAAACAGACACACAAAAAAAACAACAACAAAAAAAAATCTGCAGATTGGACTTGTTGTTCCAGCACATGCCAAGATAGCTTGACAACTCTGAAGTTTCATCTTCCTCCTATAACTAACAACAATTATGATTTTCTGTGTCTTGTGCAACAGTAGCACTTCCCCCCCTGATGAGCCTTGGATTGGACAGAGCCTTCTTGCTGGCTCATGGTTGGTCTCTCCTCTGACCACTGTTGGTAGGTACTCACCACTACAAGCTTATTTGTTTTGGAGATGCTCTGGCTCAGTTGTCTCGCCATACAAATTAAGCCCAAGTCAAAGTTACTCAGATCTTCATGTCTGTCCCTTCCTCCCACATTGAACATGTAGACTACAAGACCCGACTGTTCGCTTACTGCATAGCTGACCTGCACCTTCACATGCACTGTTGCTATGAGATAATCAAAATTATTTGCTTCTATTTTCATAACTATCATAACATTGGTGTACATGGCTAAAACCTCGCCCAGTGTTGGCAGCAGATGTCAGCATTGCACTATGGATGAAGAACAAAATCCATTGGCTGCATCTCCAATGAGTTAGACTGAGTGAGAATGCTGGGACCAGCACGCTAACATGCACACACACACACACACACACACACACACACACACACACACACACACACACCTCTATTTATTGTTACACACGTTGCACGCACGTCTTCTGCCTATAGCTTTAGGACTAAACAACAGTAATCATCATGAATCTTGTAGCGCTATCTTGTTGTCCTTTATAAATAAACTAAAATTGACTGTATGGTACAAAGCCATTACAGATGGAGTGCTGACAGTAATAGAGATGAGTATGAAAGCTACTAATTGTTATGCATTCTGTTGAGTAATACCCTCAGCACTCCATATGCTGTGCGCCATATGCACAGAGAAAACAGAATAATTGAACGGCAAAGACTCAAATAATCCTTGTAATCAAAAATGCTTCCATTTCATCGGCACAAAATTGCTTGTGACAGCTTTGAGATTTTCTTGAAGAAAGTATGCAAAGTAGAGTATGCAAAATACCTAAATGACTAATATGAGCTGATTTTTTGTTGTCTACCCATGATTATATATACAAAAATGTAAACATTTGAGCAGAATGGAGTTTTTTTGAGCCAATTAATCTGGGTAAAACATTTATTTATTTATTTATTTTTTTTTAGATGAAGCAACCACTATAATTAGAGTTAAGTCCAAGAAAAGGCTACAATGAAGAGTATCTGCATTGTTGAGATATAGTCAGTGTGGAAGTGATAAGAACTAGAGGTTTTGACATCTACTTTGAAATCCTATTTGCTATCCAAAATGACCAGTCAACCCAGAAGACTGAGAAGAATTTTTAAATGTAAATGTTGATAATGCTAAAGTAGTGGTCAATCTGCAGTTTCATTTGGGATCTATTTGCCTTCAACACCTTGCAATTACCTCTCTACCCTAAATGTATTAAACAAAACATTATTGGCCAAAAAATTCTCAGAACTAATGTGTCATGCAACAGGGAACACTTCTATAACTGCTTTGTATGCTATACATCTGGTTCCTCTCACCTATCACAGCTGCTGTGAACAAATCTGACATCAGTTCAAAACTCTAAATGACCTTACTTGAATGATTTTAATCATTAAAAAATATAGGATTCTTTAATATCTGTGGAATAAGTCACTTCATTCAGCTGTGACTTATGAATCACTAAGAAAGTGAAAAAAGAGATATGTAAGCTTTGAGTAAATATTCAGACTCTTAAAAATGGCACCATTCAGAACAACATCTCACCACAAGCATCAGGATTCTTTAAAATCTGTGTAATGTTAGAGTTGACCAAACACAGACACTGCACAGCCTACAATAACCAAATCTCAGAAAGGCTGCTTCATCAACAGCACCTCCTTATAACTAACTTCACATCTAATGCTAGAAATAACTATAGGAACATTAGTCACCACCACAATGAAAATAAGTAAGTGCATATTGCTGTTGTCCAATGAAATATACGTCTCCATTTTTGGCTGTTTTCTTTTAAACCCTGTAGCTACTTTGTAAGTAATTCTGGTTGAATAGACCAATCGAAATGTCTAAATTACTTGGAATAAACTTCTGTCCATAGTCAAGAACATTTTTGCCTTCTCCTGTAGTCAACATTTTCAAGATGGATTTTCATTGGACAGTGACAATATAAAGAATCACCACTGCTAATAATGCAGTAAATTACCAGTGCCACAACAATGTGTCCAAAAGCCAAACCTCCTCAGGACCTTATCTTTGCATTTATTTATAAGGTCTTGCTTTATCGGTAGTTGCACAAACTGGGCCTTGCACACATGACATTCAACACATATGTGGTCTGAAAACTGAATTCTCCATAAATATTTGGCTCTTTGGGTCAGTAAGTAAATGTTAGATTAAATAAAAAATACAAATTTAACAAAATTGAAAAAGCTATTACTAAAGGAAAAAACCTTTTGCTGGGAGGTAAGTCTAAAACAAAATGTTGCCTGTGTAAGGTGCACACCCATCAGTGCCATTCCTCAAAAGTAAAGTATGGGGGTGGCAGCATGATGTTGTGAGGGACTGGTCATCTTTTTAAAATTGAAGGATGGATAAAGGGTGCAAAATACAGAGAGATACAACAAAACAACCTGCTCCAGTCTGCAAAAAAACTAAAGCTTGGGAAAATGCTTCCTTCTAACTAAACAACAAAGCAACACAGAGTGATTGAAAAACAGGCAGGTAAATATTTACAACGGCACGGTCAAAATCCAGATTTAAATCCAATCAAGAATCTGTGTCACTACAAAAAAATTGAAAACACGTGCGTCATCCAAACAACCTGAATATCCGAGGTAGCAATAGGTGAAAAAACACTCCCAAAACACAAACGTACCCCAACAGACTTACAGCTGTTGTACCAGGTACTAGTCTGAAGTGGCTAAATACTTTGCATATTACTTTGCAATAAAAACATTACATCTACATTATTTAGAGCATTCCTTTAACCCATAACTATTGGATAGCAAAAAAACAAAAACCAAAAAACTATTGTAATGTAATCAATATTAAATCTGATATTGAAGTAACAGGCAGCAGAAAGAAAGTCACAACAAACCACTGTAATTTCATCACTGTCAGATCAAAACATCTCTACTTCTTGTTTTTTTATTTTGACAAACATTTAATTACAACAATGACAGGTGCACTTTAACTAGCTTGAACATTTCAAGACAAACACACAAAACAAATGATCTGAAATGAATTGAAATAACTTCTGAAATATCTCGTTACATTGACTTTACATCACAACCGTGTTCAAATTATACTCTGGCATACGGTATGCAAAGCCCTACATTATAATGCAGTGCTTAGGGGTTGCAAAGTGAATTTGACATTTACTGTGCAGCTTAGAGAGGAAGCAGTTCAAACCTTGGCACTGCTTTGATGTTTTAGTTCTGGGAAACACACAGACGTACACCTACAGACGTGTGGTGTATTTTGCTGCACGCACTAAAACTGTTCTATGTAAGTCATAAACCTTTTTGTGAGATAAGGTAAAGGTAAGGTAAATACATAAGGTGAATCCATTTAAAACTACCAGTCTGATCAAACAGAGCAATGCAAACTTAACATGACATCTCCAGACCCTTTCAGAGATGAAACAATGAAACAAGAGTAAAATATAGTATGATACATATTCTATCATACAATATGAACCCACTCACCACCATACTGCTTAATATCAGTTATTATATGCATTAATGTTCAAGCATTGAATGGCCTTAAATGGTGAAGCAGTCACACGCTGAATATGAAATGAACTTCACAATGAAACAACTTCGCAATTTTCCTGGTAGGAAACACAGTTGCTATGTGGTTGCTATGATACTACTAGCTGATTGCTATGGTGATGCTAATTGGTTAATGGATGGATGCAGTAGTTTAGTGGTAAGATTTGATCATTTTCAGGGATCTTTCAAGGCGCCTAAGCTTCCCTCCTGCTCCCCAAGCAAGATTCATACATACATACATACATACAGTTGATACATACATTATTAACAATCAGCCGAGACATTTTTAAAGGTTGGTTTTACATCTTGTTTCTGAGCTGACTGGTTTAGGTCTTCCAGTTATGCCCTTACAAATGAAACCTTTCATGAAAAAAAGACCCACACAGGGTTTCCTGTTTTCCGCCTGGCTCACCTGCAGACAGGCAGGTGGCCATTAGCTCATGATCCTGGGATGCGGAGGCTGTCAGCACAGATGACTACCTCCTAGTTTCGGCTTCAAATGTCATTTTCTCTGCTACATTTCCCTGGCCCCTGACAAACGGGCCTTCGAGCCAATTTAGACATCAACCCCTGACATTTAGCAGATTTTCCGCAACCCTGAGTCACCCGCCCACCCTAGGCCACACAAGGCAGAGGATGAGGAGATCAGTGCAAATAGAGAAGGGGGAAGGCTCCTGCAGAGAAGAAGAGAAACAGTGGAAAAAAGAGTTCACTTCATTTTGTTTGTTTTCTTTTCCAAAGGTTCAAAAAGCTGCTGAAATCTCAAAAATAAAGGTTGCTAAATGGTTCATGGCTGGAATGTGTGGTTCTTGGAAAATGATGTGGATATTGTTATTTTAGATGCTAAGAAATGTCTAAAAAATTCAATATTTTTTAAGAAAAAGGCCTTTTTTCATTAAAATGTAAACGATTGTGTCTTTTTAAAAGTTAAATGAGAATAAAATAATTGCGTGTGTAAAGCTACAGCAAATTATGATTTCAGTACTAGATTAACCTGTCAAAGATTCAGTAATTGAAAAAAAATACCATCTAAAATATATATGTTTATTATTTTACACTCAAATTAACCTTTGTAAAAGAACTTTTATTATTATTAAGTCCAAGTTTATAAGTAACTGGAGTGCAGTTTCTTGATTTTATTTGGTTTTCTGATTAATTTATAGATTAATTTCTTGGCAATACAATAAACTAGTATTTTAATTTCTTATAAACTACTAGCATTAGCCAGAAATACAAAATAGCTGCAATTCAGTTATTGATAGCATATTTCGCAGTAGGTTTTGTGGTGTGTGTCATATCCAAATAAGGAACTGTGGGTCTAGATGTTTTTTTTGTTTGAAAAACAGAATTGCAAATTTATTTATTTTTTTTAAGGGTCATAATAATGCTAGTGCTAAATAATGCTACAAACAAGCTAATTTTGAGTATGAGCTTTTTCAAGATACATTTGAATGAGTTAGTATTAGGAACCGAGCACATTCATCATTCATCTTTGACATCGGCCCATGCAGCATTGCAGCTTGTTTGTCCCACTTTAGCTGAACTTATATCTGTAGAAGTGATGCTTTACTTTTCACTGAAGACTATTATTTTTTTTCAATGACAGAATCAAGCTTTTAAAGCTTTTTGCCAGAACATTAACTTGCTCAAATTCATATTTTGACCAAATGAAAATAATGACTTTTATTTTGTATCATCTCTGACAGCAATACATTCACATGTTTTCTTTTCTTAAACTAAAATATATATAACACATGATATAGAATCTCTTATACTCGAACATGGCTTTAGAATATTATCCTATAAAATGACCCGTTCTCAGGAGTCTATTAGCTGGCTAGTGGGAAATAATGACAGTCACATCCGGTGCTGTTATCATGTTCTAATTTTGAACACAAGCTTAGCTTAATTGAACCCTTGAACACTATTAAGTGAGTCGGGCGAATCGATTCACGAACACAAACAAATTGATTTTTTTGTTCATTTACTCAACAAGCACAAGGTAGATAAGCTAAAACCTGTTTTCCACAACACCTCTGACACAGTCTACTAGTCTGTGGTTCACTTATCGCAGCTCAATTGTGCTTTATTCAGGCTCAGGCTTATTTAGCAGGTAGATGTCAAGATGGATGTGCACGTCAATGTTGGCTGATTGACTTCTTCTGGGGTAAGAGGAAACTGCATACATTTGCAAATGAAATCAGTAAACCCTCCTTTATCCATAATCCATGTCTACTGTTAGCACAGGTAACCCCAATTGTGCTACTTGACCTCTGTTTTTTCTGAACATGACACTCACTTTTAAGCTTAATCCCTCATTCTGTCCACAGCATTCCTCGTTCAAGTGTTTATTGTTTTGGAGTGATTGGGCCTCAGAGATATGTTCGTATTCAAGCAAGTATGTTACTGTGATGAAAGTGTACATGTAATGCCAGCAAGGGTGAACATGAAGTGTTATCTCCAGATCTAGAACTCATTTTTGTATGCAAATGACCTCAACTGCTTTAAAAAAAATTGAGATTGACTGCCATCAGACAAACAATTGTTGCCTTTTACACTGACTTGGGATCATTTTTGTAGTATGGCTCACAGTGTTTGACAATGGGAACTGGGCAAGAGATACAGGTTCCAGACCAGCATAGAACACAACTGAATTTATGATGCCAGCTTGTCAATACACAATGAGAGAATCAAAGCAGCAGCCTAATAGGAAGGTTTAGTTACAGCAGTATGATTAGCTGATGTGTGGTTTTGATAAATAACTATGGCTCGAGTGTTATTCTAGCGAGGATAATAAACAGAATGTAAAAAAATATTTAGTGCAGCTAAAAAAAAGAATCATTTTTATTTTAAAATGTTGTCAAGTCATATACGGTGTAGAGGACGGTACATGGCCTCTGTGTTGGTTTATTTCATGCATGAGCTATTGAACATTAGAGTTTGCATGTAACTTGCATTCTCATTCTCTGAAACACATCTCCATTTAAAGCATTCAATACCACTTATAATTTGCAAGAGATGTCAATCAAGCCCTTCAGGAACAGTGATCTGGCTGGTAAGTGTGTACCAAAAGAAATACCAGCACTGCACTGGCTCCCAGTTAAATTCCATATTGACTACAAAATTCTGTATTAACATACAGAGCCCTACATGGCCTCGCTCCTGAGTACCTGTGAGATCTTATTACATTTACATTTATGGCATTTTAGCAGACGCTCTTATCCAGAGCGACTTACAAGGTTACTCGTATTACAGAGGTGGGTCAGTGTAGTGTTAGGAGTCTTGCCCAGGGACTCTTATTAGTGTAGCGCAGCATAGTCACCCAGACCGGGAATCGAACCCCAGTCTCCCACATGGTGTGGTAGCTCAGTGGCAGGTAGTGGTGTTATCTGTTGCGCCACACCAACCACAATACGAACCATCAAGATTACTTAGATCTCAGGGTGCTGGCTTCTTACTCGTTCCCAAAATTCAGAAAACCTCAGCAGGGGAAAGAGCCTTTTCTTATAAAGCCCCCCAACTCTGGAATAACCTTCCAGATAATGTTTGGGAGTCAGACACAGTCTCAGTCTTCAAATCCAGGCTGAAAACTCATCTGTTTAGTTTAGCTTTTGGTAATTAATGTTTCCCCTTAGATAAAGGTTGCAGGTGGTCCAGGGGTTCACGGACACAGGGAATTGTAGTATACTGAGATGCTGGAGCTGTCGTCTCGCTGCTTACACGCGATCACTCCGGTTTGTGGACGGTGGAGCAGATGGACGCTAGCGTTTCAGGGAGCTCCTATGTCTGTGTTACCTTCTGGCTCTCTCCTTTTAGTTAGGCTGTTATAGTCAGACACACTCTGATACTGCTTAACATTCTCTGCTCTCTATATATCCATTCAGAACCAACTCTGTCTCTTTACCTTTTCCGAGTATATGGTCACGTACTCATCCAGCCTGAGCTGCTGTAAGACTGACCCCCTGGGGTCCCCTCCACCTGCACCAGACAAAGAACGTGGTCTACGAAAGGCATAGTCTTTAAAGGCTGTGAAGACCGCAAAGGTCGAATTAAAATGAAATGGTCCTCTATCCTCTATGACTGATTTCATGTTTGTATCATAGAACTGATGTTCCAGCCTTTACTGTTGCATCACAAAATGCTGCCATTGTCACCTAGCAACCTTGACGGCTGCAACTGGCGGGCTATGAATCTTGGGATATGTTGGGTGGTGAAGGATCCACCCATCGAATCTGCTGCTGCCATGAAAAAGGACAACATTTTTGGGCTGCATTAGAAGGAGGCTTTGAAACAAGACTGTATAGTTGCACAGCTGTAATGCAATCTGTATTTAAATGCAGCATCTGAAAGATGCAGCCTCTGAATTGGGAGCTAATGACCTAACAGGAACGACTCATAACACTGCTATTTAGCCTAAAGGTAGAACCGGTCATAGTCTATTGTCTGTTGCCCTAGCCACCTTCTATTGTTCTTCTCTTTTGATAGCCAAAGACAAATATCTCTGCTCGTGCTTGTATTTTAGCAAAGCAACTACACCTCTGTAAGACTTTTATTTCAGTTTCTGTCTGGTATTGGCATTGCATATTTCAACATAGAATGTCATGAGCAAAAGCCCATTGTAGATACTCTCTTCAAGCTATCTGCTGAAGCTGGAATGCATCCTTAGTGGGGCCGTAACAGTCTAGAGGCTTGGCACTAGGTGTCAAAATCTGGTCATTTATCATGATTTATCAAGAATCTGAATAATGGTAGTAGCAGCTTAGGGCAAAGCCCAGAGGTCCAACTATAATGTCCAGTCCCAGGTGCATAATATCATGTTCCCAAGTCCAGATAAACTAGAGAAGAGAGGTGAAAAGAAAAGGACACCAGGTTCTCTCACTTCTCAGTCTCCTCACTCTATCGTCATGTGTCAGAGTTAGGTACTTAGCATTGTTCTCAGAGCACACCAAGACTCAGCAATAATATATGGCAGGTGTGCTGCATGGGCATCAAAGGGAACGAGTGCTGCTCTTTGGCCTCAGACATCCCTATCCACAAGAGCAATGAGAACCAGCAAGCACTCCTCCTCTCTCTCTCTCTTTGGCTATGGTATGGTGCATTTGGGGGAAAAAGCAGAAGAGCTAGTTTGGGTGTGGATGGGCAAGTGCATCCATGCCCAAGGTTATTTTTCTAGGTCAGCTTCAAGTAAATTTGTTGGGATGGGACTAGAGCCACAAATGCTCCTAGTAAAACTGTACAGCACACTTAAAATACTTTGGGTTGAGTAGACAAGTAAACCTACACTGACAGTGTAAAGCCAAATATATGTGACAATCATGGGCCTGATCAACAATGATGAGGCAGCCTACAGAGAGGAGGCTAGCTTCCTGACACACTGGTGCCAGGAAATTACCTCTTTAAACATCAGCAAGAGCAAGGGGCTGATAGTGGTCTTCAGGAAGTAAGAGAGAATGCACACCCTTATCTCCATCAATGGAACCACTGTGGAGAGGGTCAGCAGCTTAACATCACTGAGGAACTTACATGAACAGAACACATCATACGGCTGGCGAAGAAGCAGCACCTCTTCTACCTCAGAACATTCTACACCTGCACTGTGGAGAGCATTCTGACGGGCTGTATTAAAATCTGGTGCAGGAACTGCACTGCTCTTGAGCGCAAAGCTCTGCAGAGGACAGTGCGCACAGGCCAGCACATCATTGGGGTTCAGCTTCCAAATCTTTTGGATTTATACATTAGCCGCGGTCTGAGGAATTTCAGGATTTCCAAGCCACTGCCTGTTCTTACACCTGCCCAGCACCAGGAGGTACAGAAGCATGAAGACCTGTACCAGCCGGCTCAGAGACAACTTCAATCCCCAAGCCATTAGGCTGAATAACAGCAAGTAGAGTAAAACATCTTATAATACTTCCACCACACACACACACACACACACACACACACACAACATTCTGCACTTACTTACTTGAGCTGTGGACTATGCACTCACCTTTAAAAACTAGCATAAAATATTTGAGTAAAGTGTTGAGCTACCACAAGCTACAAGAACAGCCTTAATGCATCTTGGCAGAATTATTTTTGTCTATGGACCCGTACAGAATGGAACACTGTTCTTCCAAAAGATATTCCCTCAGTTAGTGTTTTGATGGTGATCTAATATTAGTCAGTTCCACTGGTTGTTCATTTAGTTTTTTTTTACTGACCTAATTTCCAGGGTTAGTAAGGTGTGCAAGAGAAGGGAATCGCCAAACTGTGCTCCCCAGCTCCAAGTGGACTGAACCCATGCCAGCAAAATGCCTCTGTGCTCAGCATGCATGCACTTGCTCACATGTAGAAAATAAGGTGAAGGGAAGGGGGACAAGTCTGATAACTTTTTTGGAACTTTAGGAACCATCACTAGTCAGCTATACTATTAATCTCTTTGAAATGAACCCTCCTGCAATGTTAGTTTTCACTTGGTCACCTTGATCCGAAATCCAAAGATTCAAAAATCAAGGTCAGCTGGCAGCATACAGCATTTTTATACACCCATCAGAGTATTAATGTAATTGAATCATTCAGTGCATGTTTCTCTATTGCCACTAATCTGTATGTTAGTTCATAAAAACAAAAACCAAACAACAACAAAAGACAAAACACAAGATCCTTGGAAAAAAGGACTAAAGTTTGCCGCTGACAGCATAGACATAAAAAGCCTTCTGCAGGAATGCCCAAAGATATGTTTGGTAAAGTAAAGGAGAGGCATTCAAAACGAACACTGCACCAGCAGTTAAGCATGGTGGTGGTAGCATCATGCCCTGGGGCTGGAAGTGGATGGAATAATAATAACAACAACAACAACAACTTCTAAACAGCAGGTAGACAGTAATATATGGCACGTAGACCGGCTAATGTAGAACTTTGGGGTAACACTTTAAAAACATTGTTTCACAGTTGACTTAACTATTCCTCCTTTATTGTAACTCATGATTAATCATTTATTTTAGCAACATCAAACCCTGAAACTGACCAAAAACAAGTTGTGACATTGTTATTGGGTTATATAATTGTCATAGTTAACAAAATAACAGTGACAAGGTTCTTATTGTATCTAAAAGGTCGTTCAGGGTGTCCTGCGGTGTGAGGCGTGACAGTGAAAACAAGGAAACACTTTGCAGAGAATGAATGATGCAAGACTTTAATGTAATGGACAGGGTAACAAGACTGTACAAACAAGGTAGAACTTAAGGTAGCAGCAACTAAGGGACAAGACCAATAAACAAAACTAACTTGACAATGTAAGCAGGACCGGACAAAACAAACCTGAGACTGGGAGGAGTAGGAGCTTGGCAAAAAGGGGGAACAGGACATAAAACAGGTCAGGATAAACACAGTCAGTCATAAACTGCTGAGCCTAGCTCAGAAAAAGAACGGGGCAAAAGGAGAACTCAAAACCACAAGCAGAGCTTGGGTGTAAAACAGGGCAGGGAAGCTAACAACTAGCACTAGCAGAGCTTGGGTATACAAAGACAGGTGAACAAAGCAAAACCAATGAACCCATGCTTCAGACAGGGAGAAACCAAACCAAACAGGAAAACAAATTACACAGGGTAACAAGGGCAAAACAAAAACTAGAACTGAGAAGGGAAGTAGGGCAAGGCACTAGATATAAAGCCATCAGACACACAGACAGGAGTAGCTAGAGCAAGGTTACCCAAGAGAAAACAGAGCATGGACGACGCAACACTGAAGGCTTCCCTCTTGAGCAGACCATGGAAGACTCTGAACCCAGATAGACACCACAAATTCATAGGAGAGAGTTTGTGAGAGTCATTGGCTTTTGTAGTCACAGTCCCAGGTGTGCCACATGAGGTTAACGAGGGGGAGGCGATCGCAGCGCGTATTAGCAGCTGACTTCCAGAATCCCAGCTCCTGACTGGGCTTAAGGGTGGAGTCCATGGATCTAAATATACAGGACTGCAAGGGTTTTAGACACCTATACAAACAGAACAAAAGAAAAAATACAAACAACATTAATACTAAAAGTAGCAGGAAAGTGGGAGTCGTATTATTTACAGTTTACTCATTTAACACCTACTTTGCTAAATCAGTGCTTAATGATGTTAAATCAGATGAGACACTCTCAGACACCCTGGGAGTGGTGTCACTAGCTTCCCTCGTGGGTGTCTTTAGTATTAGCACTGATTGTTGGAGTAGGCTGACTTGGATTTATACTTCTCATGAAAAAGTTTTCAGCTGAGCAGTTGACTGTAATGTGACCAAGCTTTGTTCTTCAAACTACCTCACAAGATATTGACTACTTTCTTCAAAATGTCTTGTTGTTGTTATTGATTTACTGCATTAAGGTTGATCTGCACCTGTTGTAATGTGATCTGGAGTTTTTATAAGCAGAAACACACATTGCAGAGATAAATGGTTTTGAGTAATGTACCTAGGCCTACAATGTTTGCACAGTACTGTCTCTAAAGTCTTACCAGCTTTTGGAATGCCCTGACCTCAACCCTATTAAACGTTTTTGTACTGTGCTTAAAAGCTGGGTCTGTTTCAGCAAAACCTTCGTCTCCCCAAGTGTTTTGCGCTTTGCTAGTGATAGGGGAGTTCACATGAACAGGGACTGGGTATTTAACCGCCCAAATTGGGTATAATATGGGGTAAAATTGGAAATAAATAAGTAAATATAAGGAATTCTACCAGAAGCCTTCTCTAGATTTCAGAAAAACCCAAAAAACTAAAATGTGTGCACCAAATTCTTGAATTGTTTATTATTATTAAAGATATATTTTGCTCATATGTTGTTTTCATTCTGCCCCAGATAAAGAACAGTTCAAAGAAATCATATAAAGCCCAATACTGACATGACATTCATATCCATGATGAGTATATGTAAACCTCTGACTGTATACAGAATTGACTCCATGTTGCTTATTCTTTATTTGTGAAATGGGAAAATTATTGTGGCAGTTAGAGCAGGTGCCTGCTTCCATCCTGCTTCCTGCATAAATTCTCTTTGATCTTCACTTTAGCAGAGCGAGGCGCTAATACTCAGCCCACTTAGCACTCCTTCTGCAAGAACAGATGAAACTTGGAGTAGTGAGGTTATGTAATATGACAAACAGGGACGTCTTCACTACAAAGCTGCAGAGATACTGGGAATATTTTTAGCTGGTTGATCTTTGCTTTCTCAGACAACTCGGAATGCACAGAAACGCAAAATGTGGACAGAGGCCAATATACAATATTCTTCATGCACCTGGTGATGCAGACATCAAATCCATAGTCATTAATATAAGGTTGCCTGCATGTCAACGTGCTTAATTTTATACACCTGTGGCAATTACACTGAATGAACACCTGAATTCATTGATTAAAAAGTCTATGGACTGCCACATTTATTATCAAAGAATAGCCCCAGCAGTTCATACAGAAGTCCCTGTAGTTTACCTTGTATTAGCCTTTACTGTGTAATCAGCCTTGGAGCGCTGAGTGGTTAAGAGGTGTGTCGGAATACTTTTGTCCTTATTGTATGTGTGTGCAATTGCAATAAATGCAAGTGGCAGCAATGGGTGCACCTTAAAGTAGCTAAAACCATTCATTTACAAAACATTTACTGTACTTTTGCTTGTTTACAAATGTTTTGTTTTGTTTGTGACAAACGAAATTTAAGGCCAGAGTTGCAACAATAGAGATGCTACTCTCCCTATTACAAATCAGTGGAGCATCTCAATTATTTAGAAGCTGCTATTTTAATGTAAAAACGTAACACAATGTTGCTTTAATGCTTAGCTAAATCCAAACTGATGTCTGCTGGTTTTAGATTAAATATATGATAGATAGATAGATATCAACAGGTGCTCACAGTCCAGAGGGAAAAAAAACAGATGGTTATCCCACTAAAGGTATATCAGCATGCTCCCACAGGTTTTGAAATTTAATCAGCCTTTAAAAAAATCTTCTTCTAGGGCCATCTGTATTATGAATGAGGTCAAAGACTAATGTGTGATGGATTCTTGGAGGAGGTTTCTTATTAATAATAATAAAAGTTCAAGCCCTGAACCTAGAGCAGTTAAGCAGGTAATTACACCCTTCTATCTGTACCTCATCCATCATGCTTTTCACTTGTATTTTAATACAAGTACTAAAATCCAACTCATTACAGGGTAGTAATACATAAAGTAATATGTAAATACTGGAGCCCCCACCCCTTGCAGAGGTGATTCTCTATCAACAGAACCAGGATACTGGAATATGTTCTCTGCAAAAGACATTGAAAACTGGAATAAATGATTTTCATATAAATGTTGATTTTCCAGCTTGGATACGAGAAACATTATAAACCCAATCACCTACCTCACATGTCTGGTACAACAAACACTGCTTTTCTTTGTGAAAAGACCCCCCCACCCCCATTCTA
Organism: Salminus brasiliensis; assembly: GCF_030463535.1. Lineage (NCBI taxonomy): Eukaryota > Metazoa > Chordata > Actinopteri > Characiformes > Bryconidae > Salminus > Salminus brasiliensis. The sequence goes on along the minus strand of NC_132892.1, from coordinate 8,621,259 downwards.
TTTTTTTGTGGTCAGGTTCTCACTGTCTTTGGTCAAATGACACTTCCAGACAGTATGGGAAGCAAGACCTACCAATTTATGCCACAGTATTTTGCAGAGCTTTGTCTATGTGCTCCCCAGTGTGGCTTTCAGGAAAATATACTACATAAACAAAAGTATTGGGACACCTGCTCATTCATTGTTTATTCTGAAATTAAGTTTATTAAAAATAGTTTATCCTGCTTTTGTTGGAATAACTGTTTCTACTATCCAGGGAAGGCTTTCAACTAGACTTTGGAGGAGCACTGCTGTAAGCGATAAGACCGTTAATGGGGTCAGGATATTAGATGATTCATTGAATGCATTCATTAAAAGGGGTGTCCAAAAACATTTGGGCATATAGTGTAGCTCATTTTCAGACATACATCTCCAGGTGATAATTATTGTTTAGTTGATAGGGAACTACCATAGATATTTGTTTATCTGCTGAGTAATTAATAAGTATACTTTGTAGTTAACAGTAGTAATTTAGGTGTTAATGCAGCACTATTCATTAGTTCCTGCTTAGTCCACACATTGTAACCAATGCGTTACGAAACAGCATTGATATGGTTAATTGACTTCTGGTTACCTCTGATGAGATCTAGAGAAAAATCCTGTGCTTTTTAATATCACAATAAGTATTGCAGAAAATTAATATTGCAATGTCAATTTATTCCAATGTTGTGATGCCCTTCTGGTGGTGTACAGTTTTCAATGAAATCTGAACAATTTTAGGGAAAGGTCATTACATTTCTAGATACGAATAAAGCCTTCCTCTGTATAAAGTTTCCTCTGTATTTGTATACGTTCTCAGACTAACGGATACGGATGGAACGGAGCAGTTCCAATGGAAATCATGGGGGCAGTGTAGTCAATAGTTCAAGCAAAACACAAACACTGCCATATGGACACAACGAAGAAGAAAAAAATGAAGAAAAAGGATTCTCTATCCATTTGTCTCTTTGTAGTAAGTACTTTAGCACAAAGTGTGTGAGCAGTGATGGTTATATAGTGCTTTCCTACATAGTGTCTTCATTTTATTGGAATTTGGAATTGAATTAGACACAAGGGTTAAATTAGAAAATAATTAAAAAGATGAGCTTTTTTGTCAGCGTTCTCAGACTTGCACCATGTTGATGTGTTGAAGATCTTTGTATTACTATAGAAATGCATTTATAGCAGAGTAGAAATTGTTTTTTTTTTTAATACATAAAATTCCCAGAGGCCTTTGGTCTGGTTTCCTTAGATAAACCACTTTCTTTAGCGTTCCTCCTATATTTTCCCACCTCACCACTGAGCCTCTATAAACAACCCGATAACTAGACACAGACGTTTCTGAGACCAGGGCCAAGAACAGACAGTGCTGCCGTCTCAATCTCGCCAGCATTTCCAGAGGCACACTCTGAACCCTATGAATGAAATCATTAATCCGCTCTCTTGGACACAGAGCTTGGAGAATTCTCCGGAGCCCCAGAGCTGCCTGGTTTCGTTGTTTTCCTTCACCACGAGGTCATGCAGTAAATTAGGCTGCAGCCCAGAAGTGTAGACAGCATCATTGTTGTTTTTTTGTTTGTTTGTTGTTGTTTTTTTTATTTCAATGGAAATCTTTTCTGAGTTTTCTTTCTTTGCTCTCACTCTGTCGACACAGAATGAAGACCCGCTAGCTGACCTGCTTGAGGTGAGACTGTGGAAAAAAGGAAAATGTATCACAAAGGCCTTGGGGATACAGCTGGACCGCCGCCTCAGTTCGTGGTGGAAGCCCATTATCAATCCCTGGAGTTCCTAATCGGATTGAATGATGTGTAGAGGGGTGCACATACACGCTTGCCTAATGTAAGCTCGGTGATGTTGACTGTAGAGAGAAGAAACTTTCCAAAAAAGGATGCGTCACCCTGACAACTGGTTACATTCATGCATGGCACATGGAGCGTCTGAAGAATAGGTTATAGAACACTGCAGACAGGCGTTATATGGAGCTTTGCGGTAGACTTAATAGTGAGAAATAAAAAAAGAGGGCCAGATTTACAAACATAGGAAGGCACAATCCAGATTTTAGCCATTTGGCCACAATATGTGCTCAAAATGCACCAGAAATAAGCAAACAGACAAATAGTAGAGATTCTGAGGCTATATACAGCTATCATGGAAACATTCTGTTTCACCACCGGTAAAAACACATGACTTTCTTTGCTTTTACACAGGGACCAAAATGTTGACAACCAAGAGGTGGAGGCTATTGCTAGAGCATACACCTTTTTAGGAAACCAAATCATAGCACATTCGATAACACTTCACATAATAAGGTTTCTTAATTAATACTTAATAGCTTTTTAACTAAGAATTAAGTAAAGCAGTCTTATCATCATAGTTCTTCATTAATGACTCCTTACTATAATAACCTTCTATGTTGACTCCAGTGTAATTTATCAGTAACCAGTCTTAGTATCAGTAACTTACTAGTATGTAATCCAGCATTAACATATTATCCACTAATTACTCATCCATATAATGAAATGCAATCTTAACATTAGTTAGGATTATTTTAGTAATTTAACTACGCATTGATATAATTTCTAATTACTTACACTAAACACAACTACTATGCTTACTCTAATGACCCTGGATTAGGCATAGGGAGTATAATAGACCACAAATAATTTTGCTGCATGTCACATAAAGAAACATACTCCAATTAAGTATATTTTACACTATTTACATATACAGTGCCCTCCATAATGTTTGGCGCAAAGATATTTCAAATCAAACCAATCAGACATGATTAAAGTACACATTCCAGACATTGAAATGATAGATAGTCAAAGAAGATTGAAGACATTTTAAACGTTGGAGCAAAGAGCCATATCAGGACAAACATGTGGAAGGAAAGGAAACTTTAGTGGTTATTAAGTGGTTTAAGTGGTTATTACAATGCTCCAAATTTGCTTACTTATGTTATTTTAAGATTGCAGGTCATTAAATGAAGGAGTAATTGGTAGATAACTGTTAATGCTTGAACTTGTTAATGCTTGATTACATACTAATGAGTTAATAAGCATTTTATTATTAGTTGAAGGAGCTATAAATGTGTAGTTCCTAAAATAACTGAAGACTGATTACTTATTAATTACACTTGAATCAACATGAAAGGTCATATTATTATATAATTTTTATTGATATCACCTATTATTTTACACAACATGTCAATCCTTATCTGTCTTTGTTTACTTTTGAGACAGTGCCATACTTCCAGTCTCAGTAGACTGTCTTAGTGATGATAACTCTCTGTTTATAATGGGCTTATCTTTGTGTGCCATCTTTTTCAGCCTGTAGCTGTGAGTGTGTGCATTTCAGACTATGTCGTAAGACTGCCCCACATGTTCCTGAGTGTCATTACTCAATTAAAGATTAACGGTAAAGTTGTCTGACAGAGTTAAGCAGGAATAGAATACATGCCTTTAAGGGATACAAGAGCATTAAGACCTGAGAGCTTCTTCTTGTAACTAAGACAGACAGTTAGAAGTAAAGACCTGCTTGTGGGATTTGGTGATTGGTTTGTTTACTATGGATAGTGGATAGCACAGTTACTATAGTGAGGCGAATCTCTTGATGTAATCCGAGCACCTAAAAGAAGGCAAGTGATGACAGGACAATGTTCCCATGGTCAGAGGAAGTGAAGAAATGAGAGTGTGAGCTTCACAGGGGGTTGCAGGTTCCAAAAGGTCAAATCATGCAGCAAAACAGCAATGCCGGTCCAGTCCTTGGGTGCGGGGGTGGGGGGCTAGCCCCTAATTTCATCTTTCTTCTTCTGTTTGACAGCCAGTGTATTTTATGATGTTGAAAAGCTATGGATGTCTTTAGCTAGGCAGTGTGTTTTCCATGTTATGTTCTGCGCCACTGTTGCTTGCTATACTGCATGTGAAGTATGCAGATGTGTACTGCTGCTCTGAGTGGACTCGCTTGACCACCTCAGAGCTATTTGTGTGTGCCCTTCACCGTCCTTCTGTAATGAAACGCCTCACCTAGATACTCAAGACATTTTAATAGTCTACAATCACATTCCTCTCAAACTTCTGTCATGACTTTAATTGGCTTCATGCCTGCCAAGCCCTGCATGAACTCCTAACTGGTTTCTTGATGTTCTAAATAGACCTTAGACTCATATCAAACTGTGAGCCATGTTCTTATATCTCACATCTTGAACATGTCTTGCACAATTCTGTATATTCCATGCACCAGATCTTTAGGTGACTTTTAACATGTGCTGCTGGCTTATCTCATTGAGCTTTCTGCAGTGTGATGTGAATGTCTCTACTTAATCTATAGGTTGTAATACAGGTAGTATCATGACTGCACTATGTGCTTCCCAGAGAAAAGTTCCCATTCAGCCTGGTTCATCTCAGTTTTTCTTATTGTTGCTCTTCGTCCTTGAGTAGCTGATTAAGGTTAAATCAAATCCGAAATCCTGGTTCTGCAAGCAGCTTTAATGTGTTCATCTAAAAACAGCTACAGTACTGTGTAGAAGTCAGAAATTAAAAAAACAAACATCATTGAATGTGTTTGTATTTACTTGAATGGTGAGATGCAGAAAACGTTCCAACTTCTATGCCTGAACTTTGGAGGGGTGGAAAAATACCACTGCAGAATTCTTTGAAAAACAGCAGCATCTTACAAACACATGCTTGCTCACTGGATTAGAAACAAACATGTAAGAGGGAAGCTGTAATGTAATCTTTGCTTGCAATTAGCCCATCTTTAAAATGTACCTGTAATGTAATTAAGTATGTTTCCACTCTAACTGTAATAATTCACAGTTACTGTTTTATGTATTCTGATTATGTAACGCCATTGCATGTACTTCATGACTACCCAACCCTGAATATAAATAACTGCAGCATATGGTTTTCCACGTGTCTTCAAGTTGAACATTTGGACTACAAATATTCCTTATGGGACTGCAAAAGAGGTAAAGACTTGTGATGTAAGTGATGGTAAACTGATGATGAATTGAAGCATTGTACATTTGCAGCTTTGACATTTCAGTGGTGGGTTCTTTAAAAAAGGGTGAAGCTGCTTGAAAACATTTCCACAGTCCGTTTTTATTTGACTGGGATTCTAGGCACTGCACAGATGGTGGCTCATAGAAAGACTAGTGTTTTATTTAGTCTCTGTTTGGACATAAAACTCTTTATTCTTTACAGTCTGAAGCACACCATCCTGTATTTGGCTTAGGGGACAATACAGGGTACAATAGTAGTTTTTTTGATTATTATTTTGTGAGGTTTTACTTCAAATTACTCAGTATTAGAGAAGCTATATATTTTAATTAAAATGTAAAAGATCTAACTGAAAATCTGTAGATCATGAACTCATGAAAGGAAATTAATGCACAGGAATATGCTTCAGTCTTCACTCACTTCTACTCAGATTAAACAGATGTTTCCAGCATCTAAAACAAACAAGAGAGGCAGAGTCAGCGCTGGCAGCCGTACCACTGCTTCCTTTTGACACATTTGATTTGTTACTTTAATCAACCTTAGATCATTTTCTTTACAAGTTAAAGACTTTCTTTTAAAATATCATAAAATAATGTATCATAAAAAAAATCCTCATTTTTTTAAATAAACAAGTTTGATATAAACTTAAGGCTGCAAAACAGCCTGTTTGGAATAAACTGGTATTTGTGATCTGATCAAAACCAACATGTTTACTTTTCCAACTACAGCAGTTTGGGCCACTAATTCAGATTTTTTTTTCCAGCCCAGATAGAGCAATTTAATAAGGCACAATACAGCAGGGTCAGTCTGAGCAAAGGGCACTTACATACACTACATTGACAAAAAATCAAGGATATTAAAAATTGGAACTGTGTCTACTGTCCAGGAAACGCTTTCTACTAGATTCTGAAGCACTTCTATGAGGATTTCATTGCATTCAGCGACAAGAGCTTTAGTGAGGTCAGGATGTTGGATGGCCACCATCCTACCTCATCCCCAACTCCCCAACTCATCACAAAAGTATTGGATGGAGCATTATGTCAGAGAACACAGTTCCACTGCTCCACAGCTCAATGCTGGGGGTTTTATAACCCTCTAGCCCACATCTGGCATTAGGCATGGTGCCAAAAGATTCATGTTAATCTGCTCCAGAGAGTCATATTCTATTGCCAATACTTCTACACAGGTGATATGTATGTTTACTTGCAAATCTCATTAGAATTTCATTAGAAGGGGTGTCCACTAGAGTTGGACAGTATAACGGTAATATGCGGTATTAAAATGATGACGGTATCTCTAAGTGAGGATGGTATAAGTGAGTCAGATTTCTGTTCTGTGTCTATTTAGCACATGGCCAAAATAGCTCATTCTTACATTTGCATTTAAATGCTTCACTGATTGATGATGTCTCGCTCTGAAAATAGGTAGGGGAAAAAGCAACTTTCCCACTCTGGTTGTGAGCTGAGTTTGAATAAAAGGGAGAGCAAGCAAACCAGGAAGAAAGGTCTGCAAAAGGTGCCTGAAAACAGATGAAAACACTTGTAAGACCATTCACTTAACGTTGTGCTCTCAGATATGAGGCACTATTATCTTCTAAATCTGTGTTTTGGGACTCAGTGTTTAGCCTGTTAGCTAACTTAACTATGCAGAGATAGCCAGCTACGAGTCCAAACATCAAGTTTCATGTCAGTTAGTCAACAGTAGCTGCACTGGGCTGTCTGATGCTCTGTGGATCAGTAGCTGAGCTAGTTAAGCAAAGGCAAGCTAAGAACCAAAACTTTGAAAAAAATGTTAGCTTTCTGTCCTTCCAACAGCAGAGTCATTCTCATCTAAATGTTTATTATAGTGAGGATTCTGTCAGCTAGAAGTGTTCTGTGGTGAACAGATTGTTATCCTGGTAACAAAGCTAATGGTAACCAGCTTATCTCTCATGATTCAAAGCAGTTTTACACTTGCAGTTGTTCTCAGACTGACAAATATTTATTGAATGATTGATTTGCAATGTGTTCACGTAGCCTTAGACCTTGTGAGCAAACTGAACGTTGCTCTGTTTTTGATCATTTATAGGTTTTAAAGTAATGCAGAATGAGATCATACTGAGGTGGTGTAAACGCTATAAAGCTGTAATATTTGTTGGTACGACGTTATGATAAAGGTGGATATTGCCCAACTCTGGTGTCCACAAACACTGAAAACATATCACAGCTGTCCAATGGAAAACATGTGATTCCATTTTTGTCCAGTTTTCTCCATCATATTAACCCTGTAGCTGCTCTGTAAGTAATTCTGGATGAACAGACCAATAGAACTGCTCTAAATAAACTTGAATTTTACTTCCATTCAAAGTTCAGAATGTTTTTGCCTTCTCCTTTAAAGTCACTGTTTAAATCTAATTAATACAACATGTATCATTTTAAACCATGTTAGCATTGCACCCCAGGCATTGACATTAAGATAATAAAATGCAGAATATTAGTTATACAATATTAATTGTAAATTCCAGCATCTACATCACTATGGGGGTTAAATAAAGAGGTGACTGGGGATGTTGTCTCTGTTCTGCTTTGAGAAAGCCAGAGTATTGCCTCTTCTTTTGAGATCTCATCTTCCTTTACACTATTTTTAGAATGTGGAATTCTGGCAGATGGGTTAGCTGTGACCAGTGCAGTCCCTATCAGATCCATCACTGTCAAAAATCACTTTCTAGAGCAGACGCTTCAGACCGGGGAACAATAACAATATTGCAAATGGCTGACAGGGATGCCTCAAGGTCAAGCCTGTCGAATATTTGATTCTAGGCTGGAAAAGACAGACAGTATTTTGAATTGTGTCTTCTACATTGTCTGTATTATGCTAGAACAATGTGGATTTGCAGAATATCTGCACAGAAAACAACAAAACCAATCAGATTAGCTTGATTGTTTTATTAAGCAGTTTATTGATTCTCTTTCTGTTGAACTAAAGTTGTATAGGATATTACTCCTATTACTTCAATGATGTTTAACATTATATTCAGTGGTATATTGGTATATCATAAGAACTTTCATGACACTATGGCCAATCAAACACATCAGCTGTTTCTCTAATTTCCACTCATGACAAAATCCAGGACTGGGAACTGGATTTAAAGTCCAGATTTGAGAACCAGGGTTACATTAGATCCAGTGACTGAAAAAAGCCCCACACTATTAACCCACTTCCACCAGCTTGGACAGTTGATACAAGGCAGGTTGAATCTACAGTCTTGTGGTGGACACTAACACATCAAGCTATTGTCTGTGTTTTCGGCTTGCACTGAACTTATCCCACCAGTTAATTGGACAGAGTTTTCATTTTGCTCCGTTGAGTATCAGGAACTCTACAAAATTAGAGTGACCATATTTTGTTTTCAAAAAAGAGGACACTGTGGATGTTGTGGCTGGGAGTTTCACATTAATTGATGGTTTATCAAACCTTTAAAAAGTTCTGGAAAGGTCTGGAAAAATCAGTAATTGAATTGTGTATTCCTCCTGATTATGACTGATTGAAATGTTCACATTATTTATATGAATTAACATTTTATATCAGCTGTTGAGCAGTGTTAAAAAAATCCATGGTCTTTTTACCTGAAAAAGAGAAAATTATCATGACCACTGCGTCATTACTAACACACAACTAATTATGATAGTATAATTGATGGTATACCTGATTGTGGTAATGACAAGTCCCATCATCAATATCTTTTTGTTCAGAAATGTAAGTGAAATATTGCTTCCTAAAATAAATATTCACTGTTTTTCAGTGAACATGGTCGTAAGGGTGAAAAAGTGAAAAAGTCAGTGAACCCTTTCACCTGGATGGAAAATATATATAAAATATTTTCATTCTACAACCTGAATCTCATTAAGTTTCTACTTTACAGTATGTAAACATTGTCTTCACATAATTAAAACAAAAGTATTGCTTATTTTATTTGTCAAAGAGCCCTGAACTAAAGAATCAGCCATATACCCTGATCTAAAGCTCGAGCACAGCTGCGCCAGAGCTGTGTCTATGCAACTGAGTGCTCGGGATCAGCACTGGGTGAACCGTAAGTAGCCAATATCACTAACTTAAAGAGCTGTCTAGATACATTTTAAAGTGTATAGTATGTATGTTGTGCAGCTACATGTTTAGTTAATTGATCCCACATATCCCCTTCCAGGCCCTTGTTGTTTAAGGGGTTAACTTTCATGAAGAAAGCTTGAAGATTTGGCGCAGATCATCAAATAAGAAAAAGAATGTACCATTTTACACAGTGCTACCCTGGTACTGATTCAGGAGCAATAGCTGTAGTATTTGTTTTTGCCTTCAATGTAGTCCCATTTAATTCTCCACAGATGCTGTACATTCTCAGCAGGTACTTCTCACCCTCTCCCGTCAGCATCCAGTGCAGGGCACCCGTGCTCCGCTCGTGACCGTGCAAGCTAAGCGCACTGTGGGTAATTGAAACCGTGGCTGAAGTGGCCTGCTCACTCTCCCCAGAGTAAGCACTGAGAGGTTGTTGACACCCGGGGGGCTACTTATACACGTTGCTTGTGTGTATGAGTGCTGGGTGTTTGTTGAGGCTTGGTAACCATGACAGGATCACTAGTGCAGATGCTAAAATACTACAGACAGTAATAAAGCATTCCACATGCTCAAAGTTATGCATTGAATTTTCATAGTGTTTTTGAAATGCTCTAAATAAATAAATGTTGTTTGTGTGGTTTAATTATTGTCTTAAAAAAGGGCAGCCATAAATCAGTGCATGAGACACTTTGACCTCAAAGTACAAAATACACTTGACTGTAGGGGGAGCCCAGGAGCAAGAAATACCAATTTTCACATAATGCTGCTTTAATGTTGCACATTTTTATTACGAGAGGCATAATAGGCCCCCCCCCTCTGTATTATTTATTTATTTATTTTTTTATTAAGTCACTTATTGTCTTATCTGCTTCTTCATAGTCAGGCCCTTTGTGAAATCACTGGGCACTGGACACAAAACACTCCATGGACAGGGTTCTAGTCTATCACAGATATCTCACCCACACACCTAGAAGCAGTTTAGTGAGAGGAAAACCATGAGGACACAGGGCGAAAACATTAAACTAACTAAACACTAAACACTAACTAAGATTAGTAATATTTTTAAAATTAGTATTCCCAAACAAATTAAAAAATCTTATTATTTTATGACTGAAACACAAGATGCCATCATGGTTGGAGTAACACATTCAAATTGCATTTATATTTAAGGTACAATATATTTTCAACAAAATGATGGCAAAAAAGCAAATAAGAAATTATAAAATTATTAAAAATGAAACTATGAAAACTGCAATGCAACTGCTCAGGTATTTAAACATCTCCTTCTCAGTGTGCCCTGCACACAACAGCTAATATCTATATAACCTAAAATCTGATATCTGGCATGAAGTTTGTACTGTATTTTCTAGAATGCATTCTAGAATGCATACCAACAGCATCCAACCTCCACCCAACCTCAACCTCAGCCGTGAATATTGACGGAGGGAAAAGCACCTCCCTCCACTTCCTGCCAGTCTAGTGAATCGAACCAGCAGCCGTCCAGTCTGAAGCCTGTTACTCTAGCTACAGGACATCAGCACAATTAGCCTCATTCACTATTACCTATTATCACTATTATTGTAGCACAGGGTCATCTTTGTCCCCTTGGGCCGTTTTCAGTTTAACAGGTTGTGGGTAGCTGAATTGCCTATGCTCTAGTGAATCCAACCAGTGGCCTTCCAGACCCAAGCCTGACCTCCAGACCGCTAGCTACAGGACATCAGCACAAAGGGCCTCATTTACCATTATCTTTCTGCTAATTTTCTTCAGTTTGTTCTAGAGAAAAGTCCCAATGAAAAGTCTACTTCAGGTTCATGATGTGTTTTAAAGCACAGAATTGTTCACAGCTATGCTTTTATAATAATGGATCCCATTGTCCTCATTAAAGGTGAAAACTGCATAAGTGGGTTTTAAGTTTCTTAATAAGAACAGTGGGTGAATGAGGCCCAATGTTGTTTTCTGCCAAAGTTGGGGTTTATGGAATATGTTTAATTCTTGCAGAAATGAATCAAGTACATTCTGCTTCTGAACCAAATACACTCACGTGTCTTCCTTGATTCACTTCTCATATCATGTTCTTAAAGCCTCTTACATTCCAGCAGGTACCGCCACTTAAAGAAACCGTATTTAATAGCACCCGCCTAATCACTTTGTTGCAGCTTCTTAAGAAGCTCTTCATTTCCTCTCTCATATATACCATTATATGCTTGAACTAAATTACCTCTCAAGACGAGCCTTTTTGGAGCAATATGAATTTTAAATTTGAAAGAAAAGAAAAAACCCTGGGTGGTCGCCTAAGTGGAAAATGCATTTGCCGCCACAGTGCCATGAATCGGATAAAGACATTCTTCAATAAGTTTATTAGAAACTAAATGGTGCTCCAAGTTCTATCTTGAGATCTTCACACCCTCCCCCCACCCCCCGTTGTTGGAGACTTAAAAGGCGGTTTTAACATGGTAACCAGCCGCAGTATATTTTCAGAGGCAGAATAATATCTTTAAGGCCGATGAAAGTACAAGCTATCTGACAATCTTTGACAGTTTGACAGGCAGTGTTCATCGGCTGCAGATATTGTGCCAAACCCATAATTTAGTTTTCATCTGATACGGAGAAGACAGGAATAAGACCGCAGCGGTGCTGCATTCTGGGTAATAACGTTTTTTTTGTTCTCTAAAAACGTGTCTTTCTTAAATGTTTCCCAGTCCGGCTCTAATCTCTTTCCCACAACCTTTACGTATGGCAACTAATCGTGAAGGGTCCAAACAACAATCTTGTAACCCCCTTTTTGTTGCAGCTTGGGACCAATGAGCTGAACATAAACTACTGCACTATTATGATGACCTTGAGCACCCTCTGCAAGAGAGCCTGAGGGGGTGTAAGTGTGTGTGTGTGTGTGAGAGAGAGAGACAGAGTGAGAGAGAGAGCTCTCAGCCAGAGAGATACTGGAGGAAGATAGAGAAGTACATCACCTACTGTGTGACACAATGCTGGCACAATGTTTTGAGATAAAGTCAGACACAGTCTCATGTTTGCTAATGTGCCACATGTAAAAAGTTTGAGCGCCCAAGCTGGAAATGTTTTTTTATATAATCTTTTATATATATATATATTTGTGTGTGTGTGTGTGTGTGTGTGTGTGTGTGTATATATATATTAATGAAGTTCATTTTCAACATGTTGGAATGTACAAATATGAACAAGAAGAGAAGGAAAACAATGTAAATGGTACATTTCCTAAAAAATTTAGTGTTCAGTTCAGCCATTGTATGATGGCACAAAAGGAAATCTTCAACAGAGCCACCTTGGAAACCCTGTATCAGTTTGCCATATTCAGTTTTACAGGTTGGGAGACAGCCGAACTGTCTATGCTAAATTGCCCCCTGTGAATGAATGTGTGTGTGTGTGTGTGTTACCTTGCAATGTACAACTTCATGTACAGATCACTATTATTCAGTTCTAGTATTCAAGAATATCATGATCAAATGAGGTTTCAGTATAAATCAGACCACATCCATTCAGTATATTTGTTGAGACAAGATTAGGCCCCATTATTTAATTATGACCTGCTTAACCTGGGAGGTCTCTTCCCCTATGTGACATCAGCAAGAAACATTTTGACATTTTTGTTCAAAATCGTATTATTATTTTTATAGATTTTTGTTATATGATGAGAATTTGACACTTGAAATGCTTTCAATTTATTTGAATCCCATTTAATTACATTAAATTATGATTTTGTTTTACTTTCCCTGAAATGTTAAAGTAGTTTTTAATATATACAGTACTTAAAATGCAATAACAAACAAGAATGCAAATCTGTCTTTGTGTATCAACCAGCTTCTATTTCTATTTGTTTTGCCATGCCCTCTTAAACAATAACAGTTATAAATATTATTGACTTTAACAGACGTAAACCTTTAATTAGTATGGAGCATTTATATAATGAGAATCAAAACTAAATTTCGTCACACAATTTTTTTTTCATGTTTATGTATCTTATTAACAACAGTAAGTCTTTATAGAGCCATCCATTTAAAAGCTTCTTCAGGGAACCAAAAACAGGTATTGTGACACTGCTCCAAAGTACCCTGTTTGGCACCGATCAAATACTTAAACTTAGGGGAAAAAACAATATAACAACTTAAAAGAACATTACTTAAAAGTAATCTTTATAAATTGTTGCCCCATTTTCCTAATGCTAGCCATGTAGCCAATTGGTACCATTGAGAATTGGCTGGTTTATGTGACAACACAACAAATCAGAGATAGTAAAAGGCTTGCATGTCGAGTAATGCCTGTACATTTTCAAACCACCAGCCATGCAACGCCGTTGGCTACTTTTTTGGATATCCAGCTTGCTTGGAGAGGACCGCAGACTGCCTGGCTCTTCAGTCCTAGCAGGGGACCAGATTGGCTAGTACATCAATTAAATCAATGGAGGAGAGATAGAGCAACTCCATCTGCCATTTTTATCACCTACTGAGCATCAGGTTCCATTGTATTTTTCCTTCCATATTTCTTTGGTTACATAAATAAGACTATTTTATTTGACTAAGTAATTGCCTTGAGAAGTAACACTGTATGTGACAATGCATGTTCCCAGTTCATTAGATACCTTTTGCCATATGTAGATGCACTTTGTAGGTTTAAAATTGCTGTAGCCAATTTGTTTCTGCCTAGCTTATTCTCCCCTCTCTATCTTATGCACAAGGGGCAAGTGAAACTAGGGGACAACTGGTGACCAAATATTATTTAGGTATGAAAATAAAAGTGCCAGGAAGTTTTCTTTAGAGTGCAGCCATATCTTAAACCAGTGTTGTTTTCAAACTGGTATCAGGGTCCCCAGATGGTTCGTGTTTCATTTGTTCCCATGTGCACTGTGAACAGGTTTGAGAATTACTACTTTCAAGAACTGTTTCTTGTGTTAAAGTGTGAAAAAACTTTAAATTCTGAAGAACCTCCGATCATGTAAAGATTCTAAAGCACTGAAATCATTTCCTAGAGTCACACTAATCAGTCAATAACTATTTAGGACTATTTATTAGAAGAGTAAAAGTTGAAGAGTATTGTGGACTGTTGAAAATGTCAATGTCCTTGTTGGGGTCACCACTTAAATGTTAGCCAACAGTGCTCCTATCCTCTAATCCTTCTCATTATGCACTGGACTGACTTTAAACAAATGTATCATCACTGTCCTTACATCTCCATTTCTGACATAACTATGCCATAAAACATGTTGCCATGACAGATGATGTCCATTATTACCAATAATTGGCATGGTTATGGTCATGTTACATAAAGTGCTACTCAAATTTTTCATTGATAAAAGATGTGTAAGGAGCTTGTTATAGTATGCTTGTTATAAGGAACAGGTTATGCTTCATAAATAACCTGTCATAAATGTTAAATCATCTGTCATAACACACATATCTTTATATCTCTGTAATTCTTCTCATTATGCCTGGGCCTACTTCAAACGAATATATCAGTGCTCTAGGTGGTGAAACATTCCCTGCAAATCCCAAGAATGAAAACAGATTATCTGCTGTCAAAAACAAATATCAGCTTGCCAAAGCCAATCTATGAAATGCTGCTCGTTGAATATTCACTGAAGCATAAGCAGACATCGCCATGAAGTGTTTGCAAGCGGAACCGATAAGCACATGTTAAAAAGCTCTTTGGCATTGTCTGAAAGGAAGGTCGAGGACCCGTTCACAATCAGATAACCTAGGCTGCTTGGCGTGCGTTTTAAGAAGGGACTCTAACCAAACAAGGACTAAACAGTTGACTTCGGCCGTCATTGTGTACAGATATGCTCTGATTTCAGCTCAACCCTCAGATATTGACAGCCATCACTGTTATTTTTTCTCTTCTATTCTAAAACGCAATTACTTCAGTTGTATAAGTCAACATAAACGTAGTTACATAGTTACTTACATTGCAGAAAAGAGCAAAACCAGCAACACTCGATGACTGGAGAAATTCACACATTTTTACTCATAAAATGCTTTCATCAGGCTTAAAGAGAATAGTGATCACATTGTTATTTAAATACACAAAAAACAGGAAGTTCATTTTAAAACCAACCAAAAAATGGATGTAACATCCCCGCCTTTATACTTTCTTCACATCAGAACAGGAGGAGTTACAAAGTCAACAAATGATCTACCTCACTGCAACCTGTCAACAATAGTGTTGACAGGCCGCAGTGAGGTAGATCATTTGTTGACTTTGTAACTCCTCCTGTTTTGATGTGAAGAAAGTATAAAGGCAGGGATGTGACATCCATTTTTTGAAGAAACAGCTTGATGAAAAATTTAACAGAACTGAATTTTGAAAATGAGAAGAATACCAATTTTCAATGAAAAATATGCCTAGTAGTAAATAGTCTGTTTGCTTCATACTTCTCAGTCTTGAACAACTGAGCCACCACTGCCCACTTAAAGCTCTTTAAAAAATACTACAGCAACAAAACAAAAAACACCCTGACAAATCATAAAAATAAGTAAAAAAAAACTTAAAAAATAAACGGAAAAATTAATAAAATTAGCAAAGGTTTAAGAGAGGAATTATAAGGAGGCTGGCTTGCAGAAACCATGGATATTGCAAGTGTAATATTAAAACACTAGCATGTCCTTTAGATAGATCATGTTTTTTATAGTAGTTTTCAGTTACTATAATAGTTAATAGTTAATATTATAGCTACTGAAAATGATGCATATTTTAGTCACCCAGTCCATAAAAACAAGGTGTCACATGTAGACAGAAAATGGCCATGCAAAAGTATCTGTGAGTTCCCTCTGTCTACTAAAGATCATATCACAAAGCCAGGGTTGGGTAGTACCAGTAGTGCATACTTAGGATACCCAGACCCAGGATAAACCTACATATGTAATTATATAAGTAATTTTACAGTGAAAAGTAATTAGATTACAAGTACATTTTAAAATTGGGTGACTAGCAGGTTTTACATTACAGCCTACTCATATTACTCTTTCAATGTTTTTATTAATAACTGAGTGAGAGTGTTGATGTGGTTCATTTTAACATGCTTTCTTTTTTAATGATTTAGCTGAGTGTTTACAGCGCCTCCCTGTAAAGAATTTTAAGCTTACAAGTGCAGTCCCAGCATCGAGTGCAGAGAAAATGCATTGACTGGATGATAATTTTAACAGAACTGAATCTTTAAAAGGGAAAAGGACAAGAATACCACTCGCCGATGAAAAATATGGCTAGTAGTAAATAGTCAGTTTGCTTTATACAAAGTAATGTTAGATTAGATTAGTTACATTTTTGCATTTTCCTTCTTCTAGTTGAAATGCTTTTGTCATCTTGGGAAATCTTTTACATGTTACAGCAGCCTTAAAACATAACATTATACAATTCATAACATTTTAACTGAACTATTTGTTGGTGAACATAGATGAGCTTTAAAGACTCCTACTGTATGACTGAGGTTCATAATAGTAACTGCTTTTTGCAAAAAAGCCACTCTTAATTGAGTAGCTTAATTAATGATAACTGATTAATAATAACAGATTAATGTGTTATATTCTGAAATATTTTATGAAGTTGACTCATATTTGTGTTACAACTATGTAACTATGAAATTGCTGCTCTGTCCCTTTAAAGCCAAATTGTGTAGCATTTCTACCTATAAATAACTGCTTTGAATTAGTCTTGTGAAATGCTGCTTTAAGAAGTCCCTAGCCGAATCTACACAGGTGAGGGCAATTTGCTCTGAAGTTCAAATGGAGTACACTAGAGTTGGTCTCATGTACAGGTGTAGGGGCAATACTTTTTAATTTTATTTCAGTTTAGATTTCTGGCTCTATACGCCTGCAGCAACCGGTTTGATATGTTCATAGAACGCAACATTCTGCTTCTCTCTAGGGAGGCCACACAGGTGCTTGTTCATTCCCATGTCATCTTGAGATTTAACTACTTGACTTGAAACTTGACTCCTTCCTGACAGGTCTTCCAGTCAGGCCCTTGATGTCACATATTGGTCCAGAACACAGCAGTCTTTAATATTAGTTCAACCATGTTACTCAGGCCACCTGCTTCATATTTAGGACCATGATGCTGGCCGACAAGGCCGAAAATAGACCAGCCTGTCCCTACCTGAGCATCATCTAAAGCCTTTGAGCTTCAAGAATGGCTCTTACAGTGGCAATCAAAATGATTCAACCTCCATTGCAAAATAGGTTTATTAGCTAAATGTACAAACTTTTATCTTTGCACTAGACCAATTGAGTCTCAACTAATATAACAAGTGCTTTCTCCAAATCCAACACAAAATGTCAAGTCTTTTAATGAATATTGAACATTGAGTTTCAGAATTATTGAACCCTTTCATGACAAGTATTTTTACTACACAGCACTATTTTACTGTGTTGACCCGCTGCAAATCTGATGCATAGCCAGACAACAGCTTCTGGCAGCATTTCAGAGAAATCTTGGCCCATTCCTCATGGGCAGTGGCCTCCAGTTTACTAATATTTTTGGGTCTGCATGCTTTAACTGTCATCTATAAATCCCACCAAAGATTTTCTATGGGGTTCAAGCCAGGCACTTGTGATGACCACTCCAAAATCTTCCAAGACAGGGCTCTTCCAAGCCTTGGTGGACTTTAAGATGTGCTTGGGATCATGGACCTGTTCTAAGGTCCAATGAAGGCCCAAGCTTCAAATTCCCCACAAAAGAGATGATGTTTTCTGCTAGGATTTCCTGATACTTGATTGAATCCATCTTGCCCTCCACACGCTGCAGGTTTTCAATGCCCAGGAAAGCAAAGCAGCCCCAGAGCATTACCAAACCACTGCTGTGCTTCGCTATAGGCAGGGTGTTATTTTTCCTTCTCCAGATCTACTGCTGATCTATATGCCCAAAAAACTTCAGTTTTGTTTCATCACTCTGCAGAACAGAATTAAACAACTTCTGTGGCTTTTTTATTTGTGAGCATACTGGAGCTGACTTTCCTTTTGCCATTGGGTCAGTAGAGGTGTATGTCTTGGAGTTCAGGCATAATGACCTTCAGCATTTAGTATGCACCTTACTGTGCAAAACTGAAACTCAGTGCCTGCTGCCACCAAATCTGGCTATGGGTCTTTTGCAGTGTCCAGAGGGTTTGTGACCTCCTGCCTTCTCAGAAATGTGGTGGCAGCTAGGTTCCTCTTTCTGCCACATCCAGGTAGCGTCCAGTGTTTCTTTAACTTTGAACCTGAGAACCATGCTTCCAAGCATTTCTCTAGGAACATCCAGTGCTTTGTTTTCTTTTTGTATCCCTTTCTGTCTTTGTGAAGGCAATGGTCTTTTGGTTTTGTGAGCTTTATGGACAACTCTTGCCATATTTTTAACATGAAGTCTTTGAGACACAGGGTAAAAAAAAGTAGATTTCATTGCATGAATTGCAATAAAGCAAGTGTGTGTGTGTGTGCACATGCAAGATATGGTGTGTCTGCAGCAAATGCTTTGTTGCTCTATCATTTTCCTCTTCATTTCAATCCCTTGATCTCCTAAGGCCTGCAATAATTACACACCCCATGATTACTGCTTTAAAAGTTCACTATCTCTCTGTGGGAGGCCTCTTTAAATACCAAGGGCACACATACGAGCGAACAAAGGCAAGGAGACGCTCCATGTAGACACAACATCAAACGCAAGCACAAGCATGCACTCAGTCAACCCATTAGTCCCTCCTTTCTCACCCGGAAAGGTTACAAAACAAACGGCTTTGAGTGATTAGCCTTGTCCGTCTAGTCAGGAGCACTCTTTCTTTCTGAGCATGGTTAAGTGATGAATTACAGAAAAAGAGAAATTAATGAAATTGTCATAATGGTGATATATGGTCGGGTTGAGGACCCGACAGAATGGGGAATGTAATTATGGATGTCCCACGCATTTCGACAAAACAAACGTGCCAGAAGAGATCGGTTCAAGAAACTGTGACAGCATCATCCGTCATGTAAGCAAAAGCAAGTCGTTGCAAACGAAATCAAAGAGCCTCGTTGTATTTACACCAAGATTCATATTTTTTCTCCCACAGTGCTCCGATTACATCGAGATCATTTGTGCATCAATCAAAAAGGCATGTTTTCATGCTTTGCTGATGGACAAGACGTTAGTCTTTCTATCTGTTCTTTAAATGATGGAATGCAGCTACAGTGACCTTCGTTGTTTGGTGCATTGTGGCTCAGTTAGCTTTACAGCACTAAGTGGACAATGTCAGAGAGTACCTGTAGAAGATTCTCAGTTTTTTATGTAAGGTTGCATGGACTTGTTCTTGATTTATGACACATACAATATATATAATATGCTGAAATAATTCTTTTTGAATGGAAAGTGGGTGATTCTTACTGAGTGTTCTTTCATCTTGGTCACCTTGTGCTTAAAGTGTATACTCCACCCACCTATACTCATGTCATGAATGTGAGAATACTGGTGATTATCTCATAACAACAGTGCATGTCAAGATCTGGGATATACTAGACCAGTGGTTCCTATCCCAAGTGGTTCCTATAGCCTAATGAGATTTCAGGGCTACAGGTGGGAACACTAAAAACGGGGTGGGGTTAGGGAGTAGACAAGGACCAAAACAAAACTGAGCAGTGTGCTACAATGCAAATAGCAGACTAAGTCAAAAACACTGACACAGAGACCAGGAAGGGCAGAAATGAGGGGAAGACAGAGCTACACCCTGGTCCTGAAGGACCGCATGCCCTACACATTTTAGTGTTTATCCTGCCCCAACACACCTCATCCAGGGTAACAACTAATTAACAAGCTTTTCCTCAGTTTTCCCATAGTTGATATGATGGATGCAGGAGAAACGGTGTACAAATGGCCAGGCGGTAAGGCCAGGCTTATGTGGTGCTTCCAGTTAGCCGCGGCAACTGCCTACAGCCAGTGGTCAGAGGCTATACTGTCTGGTCTGAGCTGACAGAAAGGCTACTCTGTCACAGAAATGTTTAATGATGGTTACATGAGGAATGACAACATGCACTGCTGTGTAGGAGGTGGCATAGCCGCAGACCAGCCAGAGTGTCCATCCTAACCCCTGTCCACCATTGAAAACACCTGAAATGTACACACAAGTGTTGGAACTGGACTTTGGAGCAATAGAAGAAGATGGCCTGGTCTGAAGAGTTCACCATGTGCATGGCCAGGTATGTGTGCTTAGGGATGTGTGCTATGTATGTCCTGTGGAATGTGATAGAACAGAAAGTCTGATCCATTGTGGATCCACCTTGCAACTCGCAGGACTCAGGCTGCTAACGTCTCGGTTCACTGATGGCCCTATTCGTTTCAAGGATATTATTTCCCTTAATTGCTGGCTAGTAGAAACTGTGTACACACTGCTGAGAGCTGAGCTTTACTAAACCGGGTTGCCATATTGCCACTGAGAGAGTGTTTCTTCTCAGCAGCATGCTATGCAGAGCAGACAATGCTTTAAACAGAATTTACTAACTCAGTACAGTATTAACGTAGGAGACACTAACTGCTAACAGCTAAACCAATGTGTAGAGCTGAGCTTGTACTACTGATTCTCTCTGCTTGCGGTAAATTATACCTCTGTACTACTGTAAAGTCATGTTGATTCAGTGGCTGTTAAAACAGCTGGGATGTCCCTGCTATCCCCCCAGTGTTTTGGTAGGCTTTGCTTTTATTTCCACAAGATCGGCTTAAATTCTCAAGTGTAGATAATTAGCCACTGTCTTTCCCTGTCCTTCCTTTTCTTTTCTTTTTTTTTTGGTTAGTTAATGTGTCCTTTGGGGGGATTTACTGCTTCCCAGTATGTATGCTTTGTTGCTTTATTGTTTAGTATTTGTGGGTTTAGGCACATTAGATGGTAGCTTAGCAGGCTGGACTGTTTTACTGGAATTTAGCTTTTAATGCAAAGCTTTTAGAAGTAATGTAATATGGCCTAGTTCTGCTTTCAGTAGTGAGAGTCTTATTTTTGTAGGCCTCCCGCAGTGTGTGGAGTTGTGTGAAGTGGGTTGGATCTTTTAAAGTTGTGGGCTGAAGTAGGTTCAATTTATAGTTTTCTAATGAGCTTTTGCTGTACTATTATTTAGTATACTAATATTAGTGTGCTAGTGGTTTACTTGTAGGTGTACTATTTCTGCACTTTCTGGGACTAAAATGGCCCACTTTATAGAAGTAAGGTTTGCTGTAAGAGCAGCTAGTTTACATCACATAAGTTGTACTTTTTCTGCAACTATACTAAAAGGAAACTCATAGGTTTACTAGTTATATAATTCTATCCCATGTTTCAGTTTATGTAAACACATGTTTAAGTATAATTATTGTTAACTACTAGTTTAATAGTTTATATACCACACATATACAGCTACGATTTTATTAAGGGAACTTGACATTATACTTAAAGGGCTTACTGTTTAGATTTAATTACACTTTAAAGTATACTGCCAAAAACACCCTTGCTGTGGCTTAGTGCTTTATTTGCGGCCAAAATGTATAAACATAATAACTTACATTGACTTTCCAGCTCATAAAAAAACACTACAAACACACAGTCTTTAGGGCAGGTTGATATTTGAATTTGTGTCACACAGCCTGTCTGAAATCCATTGCACCCAAACCACAAGCCAAGTATACTACAATTGTATGTATATAACTGTATAATTGTATGAATAACTAGTTATACCTTTTAAAAGTACATCTACTTTACACTATTATAAGTTTAGGCCAGATACAAATAAAATGTAAATGTACTTTCATACATCTTTTTTTTACGGTTAATAACACTGACTGCTGAATATTTACTTAATTATATACATATCCTTCGTAATCTTGTTTTGGGTTCTTTCTTTAAAATAAAAATCAAACTCTCTAATACTCTCTTATACCAGCTCTTGCCTTTGATTGTTTACAGACAGGAGGATTTGAACTGTATCCTTTTGCGTTTAGTAGGTGTTTTTACACAGTTTTAGAGTGTTATTAGCACTGTGGATTATTTTTGCTGTATTTATTTAGAGAACAGAAGGTCACAGATATAGTGTTGGTTGCATTGTGAGTTGGTGACGTTGAACACTTTATTTCAAGCGGCCTATTGTGATATGGGCTCCATAACACATGTTGTGTTTTTCCACTCTGATCATATCACCTTAATTTTTCCACTACTTCTACATAGTAGATCCCTTTTCAAGGTGTTATGAATGGAAAATGTGTTACTTTAGTTTAAACACTTGCAATTATTCTTAGAACTATGTATTGTTCATAAACAGGCATCTGATAGGAATCATGCTTCATAACAGTATTATAAATTAAGGAAAGGTCCATCGCTTTAGTTTCAGGGCATCAAATTCTTTCATAAAGGGAAACATGCTTCACAGGCAAGCACTGTCCTGGTGACATTGCTGGGAAAGACAAGCAAAAGCAAACTCACATATAAACAGATCAAAAGTTTTTATGAGTATTTATCTATTTTCGTTTTGTGTTATATATAGAAAATTTCCATTTTGCAAAAGTGATGTTGTAATTACTGGCATGATCTATTCATAAATATTTAGGTACTGCTTAATTAATACATTATGCAGTGCTTGTGAATGTGTTGTCCCTATGCAGCTTTCAAGTAGTGTAGTGAAATATTCTAAAGGCTAATCTCCTAGGCTAATCCTAGAGCAGTATTACGTAGCATATTTACCATATTTATCGTTTCTACTCCGGGCTTAGCACATCACTCTATGTAACTTTGTCAAAGCCTAAGAAAAACATTCCCAAAAACTGTGAAGTGCTGCATAACCCTATTCATATTTGTGTAAAATCCTGTAATATGACTCCAATGTGTCAGTCCGCATGCTTCTTTCAGTGATGGTTCTATATCTCTCAGCTTGTAAAATGCATGTGTAAATCATGTCCTTTAGGGGTTGCTCAAAGCATAAACCCGAATGTAGAGGGAGCCTAGGGGGAGCCCAAGGCACACATAATGCTGATTTGGGCTAAGCTAGAACACCTTTTTCAGCTAAGCTAGAACCCTTTTGTCCTAAAAATGTATGCAAGCTAGTTCATACACATATAGAGCAGTTGCACGCTCACACTTTATTGGACTATAAACAGAGGTAGTCTCAGCCAACAGATGAGGCACCAGCTGAACCAAAATTCTGCCTGCAAGAGTGTGATCAATTGTGACACAAATCCCAAACCCACTCACCTTGAGCTCTCTCTCTCTCTCTCTCTCTCTCTCTCTCTCTCTCTCTCTCACTTGCTCAATCTCACTTGCTCTTTTTTACACATACACACAAACACACACACACACCTAACTCTCTACCTTCTGTGTATGTGTATATTTCAAAGGTAGCAGTGTCAAAAGAGGAGAGGAGTTGTGGTGCTTTAGAACTACTAGTCGGTTTTCAGATATTGTGTGTTATGACATTACTGGGCACACAGCCAGAGCGAGAGAGAGAGAGAGAGAGAGAGAGAGAGAGAGAGAGAGGAGAAGAGGAAAAAGAAGAATACTACAGGAAGCAGGGAGATTGTGAGAGGCAGCACTGGGATGCTTCTGCCGTCCAGCACTGAGGGAACTGAAGGATTATGGGTATAAAGGGGTCATTCAGGGTCATTTACCTGAGTGAAAGCTGTGGGAATAGGGATAAAAAAGCCAGAGATATTTTCTCTTCTGCTCCTCTTTTCTCCCCAGCCTCCTTTACCTACTTTATTACTCACCCTGTTTCCATGCATGTCATTTAGTTATGGAAAGCACTGAACATGAAAAACAAGGAACCAGATGTATGCTCCTAAGAATAAAGCTTTGACTCAGACGTATAGTTCTAAGAATAGCCTTCAGAAAACTTTTAATAGGTTCTTCACACTCAGGTAATTCTGGAATGGATCATTTATTAAAATGCTCCTTTTGACTATAGGCTACTTTTGCATGATTTTTTTATATTGATGAGAGATGGAGATCAAAGCAAGATGGTTTATTAACAAAACCAACACCAAACACAGGGACAAAAACCTGGGACTGGGAGCAGCGGGGAGCTGAACGATAGTGAAACTAGGGGGAGAACTAAAGGTAAGATACAAAACCAAGGACAGAGCCGTGCTCTGTGTACAAAAGGGGGGAGGCTGGGGGACCAGCCGCTAGACCAGAAAGTCAAGTCCGACCTAACCTGACTTGAATGTGGGTCGCCTTGGAACCTGAGCAGGAAGTGAACGAACCTCACTTGCCTCTAGGATAGGGTGGAGACCTTCTCCCAAACGGGGACTGCGATCTTTAGCCGACCTAAACATGCCAGTAATGCGTGAGGAATCTCCGAGCATCTCAGAGATCCCGACGGAGTCCATTTTTGGCAGTAAACAAAGAGGGTAACGCTCCTTAAGTACTCCCAGTCCCAGGTGAAACACATGAACAGACAATGAATCGTGAATCTACACAACGAAACATGAGTCAGCAGAAACTAACCATAAGTAACAGAGATGTCCTTATTTGGGCCTGTGAGTGGTTCAGGATCGCCCTGGGGGAGGACGCCATAACGAGGGCCTGACATTGAGATTGCTTGGATTGTAAAAAGCAGATAAGTCTTCTTAGATCTCGTCTTGTGCAGATTTCTGGAAAATAAATTGTGAAAAAAAGTGGAAGCTGTAATAAAGACAAGGGGTGGAGTCAGTAAATCATGGTAAAAACAGTGTCTGTTATTTAACTGTGTCTGTGACTTGCTCAAATGCAGTCACTAGCTACATTATTTTTTAACATTTTGCTGGTGTACATTTAGAGACTGTAGCCTATCCTTTGATGCCCAGTTAGTATTAGCCACTCTCTAGTTCTCTAGTCTTTTATTATTGGCATGTCTCTGACCACATAGCTGCTCATGGCTGGATATTCTTGGGTGTTGGATAAATCTCAACCTAGCACAAACACTGAGACAGATTAAAACCCCTCCCACGCTGCTCTGTCTGATACACCTGTACCAGTGCAACACACACTAATGTGTCAATACCTGATAACTGTCCCGTTTAGAGCTACTTATTAGCAAGAACCTGGTGATACAATATCAATCACAATACAGAGTTCAACACCTGTTCACCACCTGGTCAGTCTCCCATTGGATAGTTACTGCATGGGTGATCCTGTGGTTGTGGAAAATATGTTCATCAAATAATTGGCATGCAGAGAAAACATCTAAGGAGATGCTGAAACTACTAAAATTTAGTTAAGAACTGTCCAACGCATTATTAAAAAGTGTATGGACAGTGGAATCATCATCATCGAGGAAGGAATGCGGGCAGTCTTAAATGCACCTATACATTTGGTGAAATCAAATGGCAGAAAAACAACAGTAGAACTTTAATAGTGTTTAACCTTCCTCTAGTGTTAACTTTCTGTTACTCTTTCTTATGTTAACGGGTCGGTTTTGACCTGTGTCTTAAATCACCCTTCAGATACCCTAAAAACAATTATTTATACTATAATTTGTTTCTTACCTCTTAGTTACCTTGTTAGGGTTCCTCATCTATGAAATGATTGGTTTAAATATTTTTTGTTGTGGCCATCTGGGCCTTTCTTTTGAGAGAATACCCCTCATCTTCAATATAAAAATATAGTCAAATGAACCTCAAGAGAATAATATAAATAAAAAAGGTTGTTATAGTACCTGACTATTACTGAAGGGCATTAGAACACATTTCCTAAATGTAAAAAAATACATATATATGTATATATTTTTATTATTAACTATAGTAACATCTATGGTTTTACGGGTCAATGTTGACCCATATATATAATTACTTCAAGAAGAAGGCAAAAAACAGGAGATATTTTATTTAAATAGAACTTTCATACAAATACAAAATGAAAAGCACCAGTAATAAACAATAAAAACTAGTATTAAATAATAACAAATAATAATAATAATAATAATAATAATAACAGCCAATCAAGCAAATCAAACCCTCCAAAACCAAGTACTAGTTTTATAAATAATCTGTGTGCAAGAACATGCATGTGTACTTGTGCAATATTAGATGCACGTGTGGCAAAAAGTGACACTTTTTGTGTGTTCTTTGCAGAGATATTTTTTGCAGGTGAAGCACAATGTGCTTGTCTTTCTGTCCTTATTGCAAGGGCAGACCTGACACCTCTTTCTTTTAGAATCAGATGGTCTCACTGGGGTTGTGGCTGTTGTGGTTGATGTTGAGGCAGGGCTGGTTAAGAAGGATGCTGGTGCTGATGCTCTTCGTGTTGCTGTGGGTGTGGATGGAGTGCTTGGTGAGCTCTGCAGCTGTCTGACCAAGGCTGCAGCGGCTGGGTCTCGGGGCACCCGTTCCCTTGGCTCAATGTCTGCCTTGACAAGGGATCTTCCTAGCTCCTCAAGAAACATCCTTCGCTTGTTTGAGTTCCACCCTTGGTGAATTTGGTTCCACAACACAAATGCATTGTATGCAGACACATCGAGGATGTTGTAAAATACAACCATTGGCCATCTCCTGGTCATTCGCTGGCAAGTGTAGGTGGCAGTCAGCTTGTCTAGGTTGTCCCTTCCTCCTTTGTTTTTGTGGTAGTCCAGGATAATTATGGGCTTTTTGTCACTTCCTGATGACACAGCTGCATCTTTGTGAAGAGTGGACATCAGAATCACATTCCGTTGTTTTTTTGGACAGTATGAAACTGCAGTGGTGGTGTCTGTAAAAACAAACTTTGAGGAAAGTGGAGCCCTGTCCTTCACCTGCAACATTTCAGGGGGCAGCTCAGGTTTATTCTTTTTTACAGTGCCCACCATGGTGAGTTTCCTTTTGAGAAGTTCTTGCCCAAGGTCATAGCTGGTAAAAAATTGTCACAATGTTGTGACCCTGCAGTCCAGAAGTCATATCCATCCATATACAGAAGCCCCTAACTCAACCTCAAGTGTTTGGAGGTAGAGCTGGCTGTGGGTTGTTGGCTTACAGTGTGTTTATGATTTCAGTTTTTGAATTTATTATTGTTTTCTAACCTTAAAATATACCTGGAAAGGTCATAATTTTATCAAGAGCATTTTGTAATTTAGTAAAATATATTTATATTTATTTATTTTGTTTAAATAAAAGTTCTAGACACAGTAACAAAAAACTGATGCCATAAACACATTTATGTAGTATTTTTATGCATTTAAACTGACAAACGGGTCGCTCACGACCCTAACACTAGAGGAAGGTTAATAGTGAAAGTAAGAGCATTTCTACATGCAAAGGGAACTCAATGGATTGGGACTAAACAGCAAAACAGCTTCAATTTGCAAGGAGGCATCAAGATTGGAGCAATGGAAGAGAGTCCAGATTTATCCTGTTCCAGAGTGATGGGCATATCAAGGTATGAAGAGAGGAGGCTGAAGTGATGCACCCATCATGCCTAGTGCCTACTGTACAAGCCTGTGGGGGCAGTGCTTTGATCTGGGGTTGCTGCAGTTGGTCAAGCCTAGGTTCAGCAGCGTTATGTGCCTAAAAAATTAGGTCAGCTGATTACCTGAATATACTGAACAAGCAGGTTATTCCATCAATTGATTTTTTCTTCCCTAATGGCACAGGTATAATCCAAGATGACAATGCCAGGATTTGTTGGGCTTGTGGAAATGATGCCACAACGAATGCATGTGTTAGGCCCTCGTTTTTGCGACCTCCCCTGGGGCGATCTCGAGCCACTGCCCACAGGCCCAAATAAGGACTTATTTCCGGTTTATTTCCGTTTGTGTGTGTTGATTCAGTGACTCGGTTCATGTTCATGTTCACTTGTGTTTTGGTTCGGTTGTTTGCATTCTTTGTTTGGTTTATGAGTTTCACCTGGGACTGGGGGATATTTAAGGAGACTCCACACCACCATTCCACGCCGAGAATTGTATCATTTGGGACTCATGAGGTTACCCAGGTTTAGGAGCAGGTCACCCTGCTATCCACGTCCCAGTTAGGGGACGACCCTTGCTCATGGCAACACACTACGGTTCCAGGTTTGGTCGGCCTAGCCGTGTTAGCTCATTGTAACGCCGTTTGTGTGCAGTCTACGTTAACCCCTGTTTAGCCTTTTGTTTTGGCAAGACGGTGTATTTAACATAAGTAAAATAACATTACAACATTACTCTCTGCCACCAATCATTGTACATAAATTATTAATTAAAAATTAATAATGTTATTGAGAGTCTATTCAGTATTGAAAAACATCATATTGCAATACTTAAGTGTATTAATACTTTATTTAAACCCTAGTCTTGGTCAACAGTGGTCCTACCATTAAAACCATAAAATAAATGAAGTAGAAGGTTGATAAATGATAAAAGATGGGCTACTCTAGGTACACAATTAAACAAAGATACCACAGAAGTACTACTTTTGATTTGAACCCTTTCAAATAAGTTTCAGTGGAACCATGTTTGAAAAAGAGATGTTTAAGTGTAAAGAATCTTTCCAAATGTTTTAAGAACTTTCGCATAATTTAAATAATGTGCATAATTTGAGACAGCATGTTAAGGCTTCCTCTTAAAACACTTGCAGTAGATGGAGGTTTCCTGTCCCTTTCATGGGAGCTGCAGTCCCTTTAATGGGAGCATGTGCACCAAGAGTACTTCATAAATGAGGAGAGTGCTTGTGTGCAAAGTGCTGTTCAGGAAAATTTCATCAGCGCATCCCAAATGGCAGACATCCTTTGTAGGTAATGAGGATGATAGGATTATGCATGGATGAGATAACAAACTCTGATTATCTGAAATCCAAATAGGACAACATTTACAGCCCTGTTCTCTACATGTTTCTATGGACTATATCAATGCTGTGCATTAGTTAACTGCAAAAGGCTTGCAGGAAGGACACTATTATGAAATGACTGGTAAAAGCTACCACTGATACCAATGTATCATTACACTTTGTCGACCCTTAGAAATGTCATACAGACTGGTTCACTAAGTATTGGGTCCTTGACACATTTAGTAATTTTCAATAGATGTGAAATGTAGCAATCAAAATGTGATTCAAGTGTAGACTTTAGCTTTGAGTCAAGGGGTTTAACAAAAATATCCTATTACCTGTTTAGGAATTAGAATGTTGGAATGTTAGGATATTTTTTACATAGTTTCATACATATTTTCTCTTTTCACAGGCCCAAAAGTAATTGGACTATGAAGTGACAAGCAATTTAAGGGGCAGATGTGCGCTGCTCCCTCCATTAATTCATCACAAAAGGTCTGGAGTGTATTATTTAATATGCACTATGCAAGGTGTTTCGATGGTAGTAAAGAAGGTTATCATTAGGTTGAGAAATGTAACAGAAATGTTGTCAGAAGAAATCAACTAAAGTACATGGTCACATAATTTAATAATAAAAAAAAAATCACAACAATTAGTTGAGACCACTTTGAGGAGTGTTAACAAGTTTAATTTAGTATAGCAAAAGAAAAAAGGGGTTCATGAGCCGATGCATCCCATCATCTGTTAAAGGTGGAAGCGTTCTTGTGACATGGGTATGTATGGCTGCCAATGGGACTGGTTCACTGATGTTTATTGTTTGCAGGTTAAAACATATGTGAGTCATGTAAGAATAAAAAATAATTATAAAAAAATCAGTCAAGTCAAATTTATTTGTATAGCGCTTTTTACAACTGTTGTCATCACAAAGCAGCTTTACATAATTAGTACTTAATAAAGGACAGAGACAGAGAAGAAAGAAGAAATAACATGAAGGATCAAAGACCCCCTGTGAGCAAGCCAACGGCGACAGTGGCAAGGAAAAACTCCCTCAGAGCTGGAGGAAGAAACCTTGGGAGGAACCAAGACTCACAAGGGGGACCCATCCTCCTCTGGCCAGACTATTTAAACATTAATGATAAAAATTACCAAAGCAGATACAAAAGAAAGTTAATAGTGGTGATATTAATAGTGTCAGATTATTATTAGATTTATATACAGATAAATCTAAATATGTTGAGCTTGTGTCCAGCAGTGGGAGCTTTAATTCTAAACCATTTCTTAGAAGCCATGCTGAAAATAATGCAACCTGTAAAGGTTATATATTTTAATTATTATAAAATATAAACATATAGTATATAATATAAACAAATGGAAAATGCATACAGATATTTTCTCCATTTGTAGATAATGTGTATAACAGTGGATTGATGTACACAAAATGCTATACTTTTGGAGCTTCCTGCATCCCTATAACACATAAAGTTGTTTGCATTAAGGCATGGTTCACACTAACCAATCCTTCTTAAAAAGAACAGATTTGTTGGTACACAGACTTTGTGTGACTTCATTTAATAGGCAAAGCACCTGCAGAACCCACACATCCAACCTTTCGTATTTTTACTAGATAGCTCTTCACTTTTCATTTGAATTTTGAGGACGTTAGTGTGCTCACCTGTTTGTGTTCATTGTTAATAGTTTGTCTATAACTGTGACATAGATAATGAGTAGATAATGATTTTGTTAACAATCAATCTAGGCAATTCCACATAGTTCACTCACTTTTTCTTACAACTCTTTACAATGACGTCAAGCGATCCATTGTGCCAATCTGAATTAGAGAATGTTTTTTTTTGTCCTTCTGCAGCTTCTCACCACAGCCCTGTCCCCCCACAATTTCTAGTAAAGTAACCTTGGGAAGAACCAAGACTCCTCCTCTGGTCAGAGCTATTTATAAATTATTAATAAAAGTCACCAAATTCACTTACTTTGTCACAGAATAATCTGTTAGACAAGTCATAAAAAATTAAAGCTTAAAAACAGAACATTCTTGCTGAATCTTTACTGATTTTGGTTGAAGGATTAAAAGAATAATCGAGTTAACAGCCCACTTACAAAATAGCAATAAATACCAGCATTTGAAATTATAGCAAGGACAAAAATCTTACACTGGCAGTGAGTTTATGCCCATTGTCAGCTGAAGGAGAATGGAAGTTTTGGAAATCGGTCTGTATGCATTTCAGCTCAAACATGCAACATGAGTTCAGAAAGGTTACTGAAAAAGTCCTCCGTGTTTACACTTTGATCAGCGAGTAAAGACGTGGTTCTCTCATCTCCTCACTTTGAAGAAAAAGGTCATTTATATGTGCAGAGCTATCAGGCCTACGGGAGATAAACATCAACAGTAGCAACACACATAACAGAGGTTAAGTTCCATTAAGAATCACAGATCAAAACCAGTTGTGGATATTGAAATCAGTTAGAAACCGTGAACATGTTGAATGATTCTGATTCATCCTTTCTTTTACTTTCATTTGTATCCTTTGTTTGTTTTTTCCCCCCACTCACGCATGGCAAGTGTGGTGCCTTAGCTGTCCCATTCACATGGTATGACATTTAA
This sequence comes from Salminus brasiliensis, assembly GCF_030463535.1. Classification (NCBI taxonomy): domain Eukaryota; kingdom Metazoa; phylum Chordata; class Actinopteri; order Characiformes; family Bryconidae; genus Salminus; species Salminus brasiliensis. The sequence goes on along the minus strand of NC_132892.1, from coordinate 8,589,870 downwards.
TCAATTTCATCATCCTCTGTTGAAATGTAATTGAAAGCCATTTCCAGTAGAAGTTCACTCCAATTATAGGCACTGTATCCATGCAAAGTACCATCAGAGGTAGAAGGGTGAGCTAATCAAAGAGCACTCAGCTTATGAGTGATGATGTTTTCATCAAATCCACCTGAAGAATGCATTTAACACAGCCGTTTAGCCCTTAAGATGTATTAGCAGTGGTGGTGCTGGTAGGAAAGGTTAGATGAGAGGGAAGTGGAATGAGGGTGAAGACAAAACCAAAAAAAAAAAAAGGATGTCAAAAACTATTAATGAGTGCTGATGGAAAAAGAGAAGGTAAGTGAAGTACAACAGAGAGGAGGTGAGAATTCCCAGAAAGAAAAGGTTGTTCTATATAAAAATGTACGAGCTGCTGGAGTCTCGGCGCTTTCACCATGGAATGAATTTTTGGATACCTTGTAATATCCTCAGATGCGTATTTGCCCTAGATATGCATTTATGCCATATTTATGGAGGTTTAAAAGTTGTTCAGTGCATAAATCATTCTAGTAAACTCCACTTCAGGTTTTACACTGTCAGCTCAGCTGTGAAAGCTGCTTCATTTCTAGTGCAGCAATCTATCTTGGACCTCTACTCATCAGAGCCAATCCACTCCCAGCACTCTTAGGAGGAGGTCTTTTATAAGTAGAAAAGTGCTGGATTAAAATGGACTCATCCATCTGCAAGACATCAGCGAACACTTTGTGTTCTGCAACCCTGGCACGGAGCGTATTCAACGCTGATCACTATTTTTGCTCTCTGAACCACTTTTCCACCAACAATATGAGCTGGGAAATAACAGCTCTTGACTGGTAAGGTAACTTAATGGTAATGTAAGTACATATCGATTTTGAGGGCATTAATCCGGGCCCTGCAGGCAGCAGAACAGAATCCGTTGAATATCTTAATGGGTAAAAAAAGAAACGCAGTGCGAAACAAGGATAAAACTCGTGTTTTCCATTCATTTGCAATGTTAGTTGCTCCCTTTATATCAATTAATTCACCTAAACCTGACCTGGATCTCTGTTCTGTGGTTTACTTTCCTTTTCTCTCACACATAATGAACCGTATTGATTTGCTTTCATGGCAACTTTCTTTGTGGTTCCCTTACAGCCATTGAACTGGCCTGTTACCAGCAGCCCTTCTCCACCTCCCCTTGAAGATAAGTGGTGGTCCATTTGGAACCTTCATGCCTCACGCACCCCCCGAGGTGAAAATGGTTCACTCTGTCTCCCTTCCACACTTTGTCCTTGACCCAAACCTATCCTGTTTTAGGAAAGATCGGCATGGAGGAAATTACTAAAGCGCAACAGGCTGTCAGCGACCTGACAAAAGACTATTAACCTCCGGAGGTGGAGTGGATGCTTCTGTTCCAACTAAAGCATAAAAAGGTGGGCCAAGCTAGACTAATGGGACATTAGGTTCTTAATGGTTCCTGTTTGTGAGTACCCACTACAGTTAAAGCCTACTCCTGGTAATCAGCTTTGAATTTTTGTATCCTGTTCTATAAAGCTTTTAAAAGCACTGCAGGATCTCATGGTTTTCTTGTGGGGGAAAGCCACATTTACCATGAACAAGAAATGACCAGCCCTGAAACCAAGTGCCAGTTAGACATTTTTTAGTAAGTAGACCATTAAAACTGACCTTTAGTAGACCTATTATTAAAACTGTTTATTAAGAATAGAACTCCAAATGATTAAAACACAAACAATGCAAGCAATGATTCACAGGCCTAAACGTCGGCTACAAGAATGATGTCTAAGTTAATTTTCTCTATTCTAATATCGTTTAACAAGGTTTAAAAATATAAAAAACTTTCAAACCAACATTTTTATATTATGCATATGCCCAAGTGCAAAAAGCAAAAAACAGCAATCAGGCTTTGCATTACAATCAATAAACTACGTTAGGCCAACAACAATAACATAATTTACATTCAAAATAAACCAAGATAACAATGGATATTCTTTAACTAATGAAGACCTATAATAGCCTATCAAACAAACTGTAGTCTAATCAAAATTAAATAGGGTATAAACTGGTGCTGCAGGTCAAGTGTCATGGGGACAAGTGGAGAATCACAGTGTGATATTTCACTTTGCTTTATTGTGATTATCATGGCATAGCTTTATATAAAATAAAAAATAGCATTGAAAAACTTAGGCCTATACATCACAAACCATTTTCTTGACCTGACAGGGCCCGAGGAAAGTGGTGAGAAATCTCAGCACCAAATTGGATTAGGATTAAAATAGCCGATACCTGATCCATTCAAATATGTCTGGATCAGCCCTGATCCTGATTCACTAGGTCAGATTGGAACATCCCTGGAACATCCCATTTTTTAATGTGAAACAGTGACGGCATAGTAGCACTTTGGTGAATACGTTTAAAGTAATGATATAAAATAGTTTCACTTAATTTTATTCTGGTACGCAGGCATGACAGCCATGTTAAGTTTATGTAAGCAAAGTGGACAACCATGTGGGTCATGCCAGGTGCGTTTAGCATCAGGCTAGACCACCCTTGTCTCACCCTGTTGGAGGGTCTCTAATTGTAGGCTTAACAAAGTTGCTGTAGCTTACACCCTAAAAAGACTATGACTGGAATATAGCATGTATTTACATGGACATATGTGCAAATCCATCTGCTAATTGTCACACTTCCCTATTCTTTAAGATTGGTCCTATACCACCATGTATCCCACAATAATGTTGTTGCTACTACTGCTTGCTGCTGTTATCCTACATGCTCCAGCTATCTCTCTGTGAAAGACATGTTATTTTAATGACCCAGCAGTCTGAGGTCCTTTGGGACCTCCCCTGACCATCCATTTATAGTGAACACGACAGCTGAGCATGGACTTACACCTGAAATCATGTGGCCTTGAAGGGCCCCAGTGGGAGGCGCAAGAAAGCTCATCCTCTGTTGTGCTGTCTACTGGAGAAAGAGATTAAGAGAGATGGAGCAAGACAGTGAGAGACTGACAGGTTCGCTCTCTTTTTTTTTAATTCAGAAGAGAAAGAGAAAGGGAGAATGCCAGTAAGATAAATAGAAGCAAGTTAACCTTTTTGTGGTTCAGTAGCGTAGCCACTGAGCCATAATGAGAAGGAACCAATTCTGGAGATGCAGTGCAATGGCTGATCCATATACTTCCATGTAGTCTAATCTCATTTACTCTTTTAAGAACCATCTACTAAAAGCCTCTTTCAAGAACTTCAAGTTGTTCCCCTAATGCCATGCTCCAGAATATTCCTTTTTAGTTTATGAAGTACCATGTTTTTAATTCATTCCGAGAAATGGTGCAAATTCCAAATTCCAAGATTAAATAGTTGTGTTCACTTATGTGTGATGAGTAAGATCCACTCAAATGCTCACTCGAGGCCAGTGACGCAACCATACCAAGGACTTAATCTCAGCCAGAACACTTAATGAAGTTTAAAAGAAACCAGTGTTGCCAGTGGTAAGTGATTGGTGGCTGTGGGGTCTATTTCTCTTTGATGTCACAGCCTCAGACATGCCTACCTGTGTGTCTCCCTTGGTCTGCTTATTTATCGGCCTCCTACAACGAGGTATCAGAGGTTAAAACCTACATATTGCCCCTTTTTTCCTCGCCCACCATGTTCCGCTTTCCCTCGCTCTGCTGGGCTGCAACAACACTTAGCGCTGTAAACGGTCTCACAGTGAGAAATAAATGCCAGGGTTTGAGAGCAATGCAACGACCACAGTGGAAAATTGCAAAAATTCACGCATGGGGGAGATCAAAGTGGAGAGTCCCATTCCAGCCGTACTGCCTGGGATTGCTTCTTCCCTCCACGGAGCAGCGCTCCCCCAACAACATCAAAGACCAGATGTTCGGCCGAGAGAATTCTGCCGAGGAATCAGCTGTCAGCATGCACGCAGAACCAGGCGTAAAAGCAGGGAAATAGATATGTATGTGTAAACATAAATAAGCCTTCTGCCTTCTGCCTTCTTCTTTTTCTCAAAGAGCTGCTTTAACCGAAAGGACAAGCATTTCTCATAAAGAATCAAAAGAGATACACTGTTTTTAGCGCAGAAGCCCATAGCTCATGGTCATTGACATAGTAAGGACTGGCTTGAGGAGAAAACACACAGAGGTTTACCATTTAACATAAACATATTCTTAAATTGAATTATATTTCAAAAGGGACAGTCCTTGTATATTTGATTAACTTTTATAAGTTACTTTAGAGTTTATGTTACCAAGTTTGACCTTTAGAAGATGACCCCCCCTTTCAGTTTCAACTGCCTAATGCCCAACTAATTCCAAGCCAAGTCTTGTGCCAAAAATTGGTGAATGTCTGTTAGGGAGGTTGAGGGATTTGGCATTTTCACAGCCATATCATTGTTACAAAGCAAGTTCTTTTAGCAACAAGCATATTTTTTCCTTTAATTACATTTAAAAATCATTATGAAAGAAATAAATAATCGTTTTAAAATGAATGAAGTCAGTGTGTTGTTAAAAAAAGCTGGCAGGTAGTGTGCAGTCTTGGTAGTGTGAGTCAGGTAACTCAGTTTCTACCAGAAGACTCTGGAGACATGAGAGCAGTAAAGTATAAATTTAATCTTGAAAAATAATGAGATGGGAACAATGTTAGCGAGGTAAAACTCTTTATTAGTAGATAAAATCTTTGATGTAGGCCCGTTATCAGCCCAGGCTTGCAACAATGGGAGTCTCGCAGATCCTGCCGAACTTAGAGGCAGGGGGTGGAACCAACCCCCCTCGGCAGCTGTCGGGACCAAACTGGTGGTGGTAGGGAGGAAAGAGAAAGAAGCGTGACATCACTTCTGAAAGCAGTAATTAGAGGTCTTTTAACACAGGAGGCTGGTGATTGGCTAAAGAAAGGGGATGCTGCATTAGAGTCTGCTGGTAGGACTTTCACTAAAGCTTTAAATTTAGTGTATCAAAAGTGATTATTAGCTAAAAACATCACAAAAAAATAAAGAATATTTCCCTCAGAATGACTGAAGAGGAGCTGGCAGATGTTTGCAAAGTTGTTGTTTAGTTTATTTATGAATAACAATGTTTTCTGAGTGGTTGGTAGCACTTGGTGGCAGAAGGTCACAGTGTTTCAGGGTGTGTTGAATAGAAGGGGGGCATTCCTAAAAGGCTGAGAACCACTGATTCACAGAGCTATGACACATAGATGGGAATTTTAATCATAACAATTCTAATTATGCATTGTGGTAAGCTTTAAGCATGGGCAATGTTTCAAATTTTTTTATTTTGGCAAAAGCTAGCCATTTTAAACTGATTTCGAATCAGTTTCATATTCTCATACTCCCTATGCCATACCTATTTAAGACATATCAGAATACTGGCCTTAGATCAGAATTGAAATGCATCTTTTTTCAGAGACTTGCCATGTGGAGCTCAGCCCAGGAAATGCCTCAAGGACAAACACTGTGGATGCCAACCAAAGCTCTCTCGTAGTCCTTCTCAGATTGTAGACGCCAGGAGCCTAATGAGTAATCTAGCAGCAGGAAATTAGTGTAGCATCATTTTACACAAAGGCTGATGGCTCTAAAGAATGGAATCTTTGTGTGCTAATCCAGTTGTAGTCTTGCCTTCTTTCGCTTAATCACTACTGACACTGCAAGACATGGCTGCTGGGTGACGGTTAATAAAAGCATATATATATGTTTAATAAAAGCATATATATGTGACAGCTCCTGTAGCTATCATGCTAAAAAAAAACCTTGTATCTCCAATTATGAATTCCCGATTTACCAAACTAAGTGTCAGATGCTAGCTATAAATAATACTAGATGTTGCTAGATGCTTTATTGGGTGATTAAGCATGTACTGCCAAGACAATAACCTTTTTAATTCTAAATTCACAAGTGCTTAAAACTTTTGCACAGTATGTATATATTAATTCTAATGTCACAATCAGTTAGCAGAAGCAGGTTGAAAAAGGTCTTTAGCCCTGAGGCAAAGTCTCTGATTGCATTGTCATCCCTACTGTGACAACAGAATACCTAATTTACTTTGTACAGACACACAACCACATTTCAGTCTTAATTTGTCACTTAGTTCTTTTTATAGAGAATGAGAACAGGTGGATCCAGGAATGAATGTAAAAAAAAAAAAGTATATGATACATATTCATTATTCAGGACAAATGTGTTGTCATTAACGTTACACATCAAAACTGAGCACACAAACTAAAACCAGCAAAAGCAATTAGCCTGATGAAAGAACACCTTTACACCTATTATTACAATATCAAGTCCCACTCGGACTCTGTACTACACATGTCTCTGTGAATATGTTTTGCAAAGGAAAAAAACAGCATGTCAGTAGACAATCCTGTCTTCACATTGCTGTGTTTACTAATGTGTACCGGAGCTTAGTTTCATTAACCAGGCCAATGAGCTGGTTAATAAAAACTCTCAAAGACTAGCACTGACTCTCTGTGTCCAGGCATTAGGCTTTCCCATAACAGGCCAAGTGTACATGTAATCTGTTGATCTCTATCTGATAGGCCGTGGTGCTGATGGCACCAAAGATCACATCCTTTAAAAAAAGTACATTTCATGTATACTAAGGTTTAGCATAGTGTGCTTATGAGCTGAACTGAGAGACTCTCAATATGGTTATAAAGTGACAAAAAAAAAAAAAAACATCATCATGTTTCGAACATCAATCATGTTTTGATTGACAAGGGTATGGCTTGAGATCATGTTACTGCTGGATCATGCCCCCTTTAGTCAGACTGAGTGGCAAAGCATTCTGCAACGGCCGAAATGGAAAGTTGAAGGCAGTTGAACTTAATAGCGATCCATCCAAATTACGAAAGAACCAATGGTCCATGGAGCCAGGAATGTTCAGCTAACTGAGGTTCAAATCACACCCATTTTTCTCTCACACTTGAACTTTGCATGCCATTAAATTTGTACCTACAGTGGGCTTGACTTTATCCCTACCTGTTTTCAGAGCATGACATCAACCAATCATTGAGCTCACACACCTTTCAGTGCCTGGATTCCAGTTGTTTCTGCAAATTGCAGCAATTCATTTGCTTCTCTGCTCCTAAAAAAACATGATTGTGAAGGTGAGCTTTGACATTCATAGGCTGAATTGAAGGGCTAGCTGTTATTGTCACAGTTGCACAATTGTTTATTATTCATAAGTTAATTCAAAAAGCTAAAATGTCATTTTATATTAATTACAAGTAAAATGCATTGAAGCCATGGTGTAGCATGGAGGCAATCAGCACTGCTGAGATGTTCTAGAAGCCCAGGTCACTTTGATAGCGGCTCATCTGTATTGCTGGGTTTGGTGTTTCTCATCTTTTAGATTCTAGAGTTCAAGTCCAGAGAATTGGGTCAGAATTCTGGTCAGCAAACCATTTGGTAGTAGTTTTGGCACTGTGGACAGGTGCTAAGTCCTGCTAGATTAGGACATTAGGAAGCATGAACAGAAGCATGAAGTGCTCTAAAATCTCCTTGCGGACAGCTGTGTTGACTTTTGACTTGATAAAACACAGACAATCTCAACTAGCAGATGACATGGCACTCTAAACCATCCAAGACTGCGAAAACGTAACACTGGACCTCTGTATCTATCCCTTCCCCCAGACAGAAAAAATGACTTTGGAGCACTGAGCAACAGTCCAGTCCTTTTTCCTCTTAGCCCAGGTAAGATGCCTCTGACATTGCCTCTGGTTCAGGGGTGGCTTAATATTAGGAATGTGGCAGTTGTAGCCCCTTTCCAAGAGACATATGTGCATGATGGTTCACCAGTCTCAGTCCAAGTTCTTGAATCAAAATTTCTTGATAATCCTCTCAAGGTTGCACCTTTTCCTATCACATTTTCTCTTTCAGTCAACTTTCCATCAATATGCTTTGATACAGCGCTCCACCAAAAGCCAGCCTTTTACCTTCTGTGGTGTACCCTCCTTGTGGAGGATGTCAATGAGCGTCTTGGTCAAGTCATCAGTCTTCCCCATGACTGCGATTGCATGTGCTGAATTACACTGAGCAATACACAATATCTACACTGTTTGAATAGTAATTTACTCAAAGGCTAAACTAAATATTCCAGTGATTAGAGATACTGGATTTCTGGATTTCTAGAGCCATTCTTATGAAAGGTGAAACACAAAAAAGTCACTTTATGTGTAACACATATAACATATTATATTACATATATAATATAACTTTTTTTGAGTGGAACATGTCACTTTATGTGTAATAAATATAAAAGAGATTCACTAGTAGTTGTGGATGTCCAGTTATTGTTCTCAACTCATGCTGCATACCTGACTTGGTCATGCAGATTTCCCTTTTACATCTGGAGAATTTGACCTTTTATGTCAAGAGAGGCCACCCAGGTACTTGTTAACTCCCTGGTCATTTTAAGACTTGACTAATGCAACTCCCTCCTGGCTGGCTGAATGTAAATGAATAACAAAGCACTTTTTTGCAAGGCGCTCTGGATAAGAGCATCTGCTAAATGTAAATGTTTTAAGCCCTGTGGTAAGCAAGGTGACCCCCCAAAAAACACGCCCCCATGTTGTAGCTCTGCCATGTTGTGTGACACTGCTTCCTCACACTTACTTTGGTAAGTGTCAGGCCTTCGTTGCCACACTCTCCCCGGGGCATTCCCAGGACTCCGCCAAAAGCCCAATTCAGCCCAAAGTTAGCCGCACTCGCGTCACACTGACTCTCAGCATCTGTAACTGCGGCTTTTTATCTATCTTGTACCAGCATGCTCTACAGTTCGCTCAAAGGAAACCCTTTGTGTTCTTCACACTCCTGTTTTGTCCCTGGTAATCCCTTCCTGTTAGATTCCTATGTTGTTTGGCTGCTTGGCTTCATAGTTTTGTTTTTTCCTTGTTATCTCCTGAGTGCTGCTCAGCGTTTTTTTGTTTCCCTTGCCCTGTTTTCCCTGGTTGGTTTCCTCTGGTTTGTTACCAAGCTCTGGTTCCTCCTTATCCCTTGGTTTGTTGTTTAATGTCCAGTCCAGGTTGCTTTGCCATTTTAGTCCTGGTTGGTCATTCTGTCCCTTAGTTTGATGTGCTCCTTGTTCACCCATCTCATTTGTTATTCCTATTTTGTTGTTTCCCCTGCAAGTGTTTCACTGTCACGCCTGACCCAGCATGACATTAAACAAACAGTTTACCAATTTACCATTAAAGTTTGCTTTTAACTTTTACATTTGTGGTTCCATTCCTCAAGATCCACAACAGAGAGAAATGTCTTGTTATCCTGGTACTTTGTGAGTAAAGAATTCTGATTCTGAACAGTACCTTATACTACAGTAAAATCCTGTTGTAAAACTTTAAATGGTCTTTGCATCATTCTCTTCATGAATAATATAGGGCCGGTCCACACCTGTTTTGCATAATGCTCCAATATTCATGCTGGTCTTAAAACCTAAAATAACACCTTATTGCCAGTTCTTGTGACATTGCTCATTTCCTTTGTCACCCTTCAATGCAAATATGTGAGTCCACATACAGGCATGTGTAATAAGAGAGATGTCAGCCTTAGTGCTGTCATGATTTGCTTTCTCAGGCAGAGGCAGCTCCAGAGATGCAATTTCTTCGCAAAAGACTTATTGATTCTCGTCGTTTGGATATATTCAGGTGCTATAAAGATAAATACACATCCTGCTGAGTATAAAATGTAGCCGAGAATCTCCAGGTAAAGGAAGTTAAAATGTTTCCAAGCAAAGTGCTTGTCCTTGCCCTCTGAAATTCAAGGTTTAAGTATTTTCAGCTGCGTATTGCCCCCTTGCCAAGTTGCCATGGCAACCAGGCTACTTCTTGACTAAAGGTGACGACTGTGTGGTGAGAGAACATGGGCATCCATTGAAGCAACAGGTGAAGTACTGGACATTTTGCATTAGTCCTTGAACTACATAAATCAGTCATCAGCTCCCGTATCTCTTTTCATAAACACTTATGAAAGCGGCAAGCCAGCTGATCCTTTCCAACAGGACGCTTACGTAGACTTACTTAGACTTATTGTACCAGACTGTTTCAAAGAGCGAGCATCCACCCACAAGCTTAGGCAGTCAAAGCTTGTGGTGTTTTCTTAAGCAACATTCATCCGCATGCACTCATATGGCTCATTCTTTATGACACATAAGCAGCGAATATGCCACAAATCTATGCTTGATGCTTCAAAACATCCCCTAGAAAGCACTAAAATCATTTGTTTGCCCACAAAGCTTTCGTTATCATCTTCAATAGAAGAAAACAACTGCTTTACCACCCCCTAAAAGCAGAAAGCCAAGTAATGAGTATCTCGTGTATGCTTGTTCGGCATGCAGGTATGGAGGCAGGGGCTTGGGTGTGAGCCACAGGACTCAGAAGCAGGAATCAACATCATATGCTTATGTTCGAAAGAAATTGAGGGCTTTGATAGAGTGTGCTTTTCTGTGTATGCGTGTGTGGTATGTGCATGTGGGTGATTAGCAGCATCCCTGCAGTGAAGAGGAGGAACTTGGCATGGAGGATAAACAGCAGAAGAGTTTCTGTGTACCTTTGAAGTTCTACATAAATTGGTGGTTCTCCCATTGTGCACACATTTGCCTCAGGAGCACCTTGAGAAACTGCAATGGTGATATACCCAAACCAGCTTGTGTGGAAGGAAAAGCAATGAGCAATGGATTTCCCATCAATTGAATGGCTAACTTAATTGAAAGCTATGCTCAGTGGTTTGTTTGCAATGTATGTTTGCAGATGCAGTAATGTTTCAGGGGCTTTACTGCTAAGAAAAAGCACAGAATTAAAGCATGCTTAAATTTCAGTTCCAACATGAAGCAGTAGTTTAATATGAGACCCAAAAACGATTAAGCAATACATCATCACACCCACTTTTAGACATTCGTTTACAACTCTTGCTTTGGTTAGTCAAGGACATTCAGGGTTTTTATTAACTTGTTAATTGTTCCTGAAATAAAGGTTGGACTCACTGCATCTGTGACGGGACAAAATTCAAGTTATTCTTCATTATCCCACATATCCAAGATAACTTACTTAGAAAATGATTCTAAAAATTAATAATATTAAACAATGTTTATTAGTATGTGGTTTTTGGTGTAAAAAACATGCATTATATGCTTCCCCTTCCGGTAAACAAAGAAATTGTACAACGCTTGCTTTGTATCTTGTATTTATAGTAATAAATATGTTTTAAATTTCATGCCCTTAATCCAAATTTCCAGTATACTGAATATCCTACAGTCCCCATGCAAAATACATTTGTTTATTTTTGGGATTTAAAATGTTTTTCACAGGCCTACATATACCCTTCACCCTCACTTCACCTTTGTATCAAACAGCATCACACCCACCACCACCCTGCCTTCTCCTATTTTCTATTTACTCATTTTACATACTACCCCCTCATTTAATACTCACAAAATATTTGTTGAATTATATTTTGTTGAATTATAAATACTTTTTATAATTCATAAATAAATTAATATTTAATGAAAGTCTTTATGAAAAGTCAGCTTACTGAGCATGTATTAAGTGTTTAAATTGTACTTAAATAAATAACTAAACTACACTTCAGTTTCCAGACAGATTGTATATATATATATATATATATATATATATATATATATATATATATATATATATATATATATATTCTCTTTTGTCATGAACATATTCTGGTTTATCTGCCTAATGACAATAAAATATAGCTGTTCTTCAAACAGACTGTCTCAAATAAACAGTTCAACAACAATTTGCAAAGGTTATGCTTTGCTAAAAGTATAGTAGTAATTGGAAACTGCAAACAGCCAATCTTCTACTCTCAGATTACCTAATTGAGATTATCTTAACTTTGCACATTTCTCTTTTCTTCTCACCCTGTTGGCAGACAATGTTGCTTTCTCTGGGTGTTTCTTTTCTTTTGTTTTTTTGTTTTTTTTACATTTCTTCTTAAAACACATTTTGTTGCAGTCCAGTAGCACAAAACAGTGTTCTCTTTCTGGGGTCAACAAGATTAACAAGTTGCCCCAAGGAACCTAGTGTAAAAGAAATGTCTCCAACTAACATTTCCATTCATCTACCTGCCCGGGAATTCAGTTCTAACGTGTTCTGTTGTGGTAATTAGGGAGCCTAGCCGGCAAAAACAAAATGAAGCAGTTGAACTTTTCCACCTCTCTGTATTGTTGTGCATATTAAATAGATCAAGGAACTGTTATTATAGCACTTAAGCACTTAAAGATGCTTGAGTGGATCTCCGGTTTCAAAAACAGCCTGATTGATTATTACAAATCCTCCTGAAATGAAGAGAAAATCATCTTGAGACCATATCAAAGGCAATGTGAATGAGAAGTCAGAATGTATACTTTCTTCCTCAACATGGTGTATTTTTGAGTGAAGCAGAATATGTTTCAGGGGTGTTTATGGGGATGACACAATTGATCCATTGGGAAAAAAAAGTGAGCAAATCCCTAATATAAACAACTTTAACTCTATCCTGATATGTCTTAACATGCCTAACCAGAGGCTTAGATAGAACCCAGGCAAAATTGCAGGCTCTTTGTGCATTTAACATTTACACTTACATAGGTGTATACACATTTTGGTGGCATTAATAAAATATTGTTAGAAATTGTAACAGTTTTAATGTTTTAGAATTGGCCTGTTTATAGCTCTGTTTTGCGCATGCAGGATTTTCTGTTGAAGGGGAACACAACACCATGTTTTTGGTACCTGGTGAGTTTCCATGTCACTTCCATAACTGGTCATCACAGTAGGAACCTTTAGCAAAGTCGGCCTTGCTACTTGCCATGTTCCAATATTTAATTATCCAATAAACATGTGTTTATTGTAGTTTTTATCCATTATAAATGCAAAGAAGTACCTGTATTCTGAAGATTGCCTTTCCAAAATGTAAAGTGGACCGAATACAGATTTTTATAATTGCAGTACTTCTATTTAATTCTATTCTAACCATTCATACTATACATACTTAGATCCCTCTAATAATCTCTTTTGATTTCTCACAGTTTAAGATTAAGCCAGTATTCAGCTTCCAGAATGGTAGCGTGGGAAAGCTCCAGGAGAAAAAGGCTTAACACAACTGAAATCATGTTTCAAGGGTCAAAGCAAAGCTTTGGCCTTACCATGACAGGCTATTGTAAATAATGTTTTGAGACAGTGTAAACCAGATCAAATGTTGAACACATGCAAGGTTTCAGACAATAGACAGAATAAAAAATATTAGTTCCTCGTGATATTAGTACTTGAAATATTAAATTGGTCCACTCTACCATAATGACCACTCCAGAGAAATTCCAACTCTTAACAGAAGAAGTGATAAACAGTGACAGTAAATCACTCCCAACAATATTTTAGGCCTAATTTGTGTTTTTGTAACGAGGATTGTCGTACTGTACTGAACAGAAGTTGGTACAATGTTTTTCGAGTTCTTTTTAGAACCTGCAAATCAACAAGAACTTTAATTTACTACTAGCAAGTAAAATGCTGTAGCTCTGTATATTGCAGGAAATAATTCCACTTGCACAAGTTCTGTAGCTTTGAGGCCCTGATTCCTTGTACATATGCAAGGACAAATACAACAGAAGCAATGAATACCTACACTGTCTTACAATTCAGATGGCAGGGGTTTGGGGGTAGGCCAGTTCTGTGTTTTTTTATATTAGTTTTTTAAACTTCAAAAAAATCATGTCATGTAATACCTCACATCTTGAAAACATATTTTTTCCAACCATGGTTTCTCCGGCTTAGTGTATGTTTAAGTATTGAATCTACAATGTGTAGGTTAACTATTAGCAGTGCAGTCAGTTACCACAAGGCAGGACAGCTTTGACTGGTCCACAGTTAATTTGCCTATAGTCCATCAAGGATGGAACAGAGCACAGTAGGCAGGGTAAGCAAAAGCATATTGTCTTCTCCCATCACATGATAACATATCATGATATTTAATTTAATGTAAATTGTCCAAAATCAAATAAAAAAGGCATTTAATTTTGCACTGTGGCACTGAAAGCTGGATAACTCCCACATACACAACTACTAACTACAGTTGTGGAGAGTGTTCACTGCAGTTCCCCCTCTCTAATGGCACACCAAAAAATTCACAAGCAGAACTCCCAGTGAAATAAGCATGTGGACAAGCGTGGTAGATTGCTATTACAAATATGAGTACAAATAACAGTTTTTGCAATGAGTCTCCTGCCTGCCTTACCAAAATTACATGGTGCAGTTAGCAGTGTGGCGTGCCCAGAGTAGAAATCATAGAGATGGCATTCTTCCTATTGCAAGCCAATTAAACAAGTTTTAAGGTAAAAATTCCACATGATGCTTTAAAAGCTAGAATGCAAAGGGCTCATGCAAAAATGGGCTTCATTAATGAGAAAAATCTTGGAAGACATTGAAAGTGTCATTTGATACGACTGCACTATAATTCAAGTGTTAAAAATACTTTAACAAACAAAGCAAACAAAATTTTCCTCAACAATCATTTTCCTAATGCAGCCTGTATTATTTCGAGAAACTTTCAGCTTTCACCTTTTGCAGCCTGTACAGGTCAGAGATATGCTAAAATATGTTTTTTCACATATGTGGTCAATATGTTTTTTCACTATAAAACTTAAAAAAGCAACTGTCTTTAAAAGCAACTGGTGGAAATGGCTGATCTGGTGCTGCTGCTGGATTCAAAAGAGATGTGCAGATTTATTAGCTAAGAGTGATGCTTGGCTAGTTAGCCACTTTAAACTACTAATGATCCATACTTTCCTATTTATGCAATATTTTCTACCCAGCTTTGATAAGGACCACCAGATCTATGCTATTATCATACCTGTACAGGTGCTCTCTGAGCCTGGCTCCTTGGACACAGGAACCAGTATTCCAGCAGGAGATTGCTGACAGGTTAAAAATGTGTTAGGCCTTTTTTTTTTTTGCTGTTTTGTATAAATATAGAAGGTGTGATCTCTTAGTCCAAAGACTCCCTTATAAGATGATCCTTTGTAATTCATTAGCATGGGTTATGGTATGGTAACTGTATAGGGATGTGTACACATGCCCTATTTTGCAAACCTTAGGTATTCATTAAAATCCACGTGTTCTACAAATAAACCTGGTGTGAATCTGGTGGAAAGTTTTGAGAAAGATGCATTTTACCATAACTACTCACAGTTTGCTTATGTTTTTACAACATTTTCATGAATGAGGCCCAGTGTAAGCTACTTTCATCTGATCAAAGAGATGAGCTCTATTTCTTTTGCTGGCAGCTCAGTTTTTTAGCTAAGCAGTGAATACGTTGCTGTTCTGGCTAGAGACCACTGGCTTTTTGCCTTTCCTTGTCTCCATCTAACATTTTGCACTTTGCTAAATGTCCATTCATTAGCATCATTAGTGGAAGCCTTTAGCCAAATGCCTTGAGTGCCAAAGGCTCAAAATTCACGCAACACAAGTCCAAAGCCTACCACTGAGAGAAGCGATATGAAACGTTCTGTTTACTTACTTTTGATGAAACTTTGCTTGTTCCCATCTGTGCCTGTGGAGAAGGAAACGATGCTGTGGATTTAGCACCGGCTCTATTTTTCAAGACTGTCAAATTTGTTTGCAGACTCAAAGCGTTCTGTTGAAATAGAAACATGAGACTGAATTGGGCTCTGAGGGAACATGGTGCTATTACGCCGGCATAATCTGGGAGAAAGATGAAGGCGAAATCAATTAAGCTGAACCCTCTTATTAACAGTTGGTGCCAGTGCGTGAGCTAGCATGGCACGTTGTGCTGCTCTCAAAGTAGCATCCTCTGCAATTGGGGCATTTTGTCTCTCTATTGATCACAGTAATATGATTTTGAATTGCACAACTTCAAAGGAAGCAAAACAAACTCTGGGTGTACAGTTCCTCTTCAACCCTCATAAAGTGATTAGCAACCAATTCTTGAGCATGTCTCTATAGGCTAAAAAGAGCAAAAAATAGCACACAACATGTCCTCATTTTGAGCAAGTTTTTTTTTCCTTCGAGCTTTAATGAGTCTTGCTGAATTGTATCCTCCGAGTCAGCCTGTGTCTTTCCACCACCTCCAGATATGGCTGGTTTATTTGTACAGATGAGGACAAAAGGCTGCAATTACTTACTGGGACATACGGCCTTTTGCTCTGCACCGTTTAATGATGGCTCTGTGCCCTCATCTTCTGTCAGGGCATAAAATATTGTGTGGACTGGGGGTCTCAGAACAGCTGCCTTTATGGCTGCCCTGAGCCTGTCTCTTGCCTCTGCTTGTACAGCTGGAGCAGACCTGTAATCAGGTACCTCAACATTATTCTTTATAATGAAGGCTGACATATATCTGGTCCTGCATCTGCAGAGAAAGAGTGGGAACACCGCTGCTTTATTCGTTTTCCAAGGACACTTTCTTTGGGGCCATTGTCCTTAACCTTTGTCACTGTTGTTCCTACCATAATGGAACACCATAAGTGATGTCAGATAAGTAGCCTGTACAGGCTGAGTCCCCAAACCCCTCCTCCATGCCTAGGTGTTATAATTGATGTATTATTAGATAATATAAAAGTTTTTTATTACTCTTTTTAATGCTGTTCTTCCTTGCTATAATTGGAAAGCCACAGTTATTGGGAACCCAGATGCTCCCTTGTCCTTAACAGAGCTGCTTGATTAGGACACCCCTGCAGAGCAGGAACAACCAAATGAAGTAAAAGACAGAGGCAGGGGGTAATTAGTTACATGTACTCAATAACGTGTTTAAAAGTCAATGTAAATTATACCAAAGTTCCCCTTCGTACCCTGATATATCTCAGGGTGTTTGGCAAAGTCATACATAATGACATTGATATACATGATATAAATTATATGATACATATAGATGCAATGTTATGCAAAAATGTGGACATGCTAGTATCTACATTACAAATTTTGTCACTTTTTTAAAGCTGAGAATCAGTAAACACAGCCTCTGAAGCTAAAGTCCATAGTCACTCCATAGTTTCTCTGATCTGTCATCTCTTAACAACATTTTGTGTTGTAGAAATCACAAGTTACAAATGCTTGGCAATCTTTTTATAGCCTTCCCCTTCCTTGTGGGTATCATTTAATTCTGTTTTACATCTTTAAACAGTTACTTAGAGAAGCCCATGTTTGATGAATGTTAGTACACGGTTTGAAAAGTCAAAGAATTTAAGCATGTAAATTTGATTCAGCTGACAGGTGAATTACAATTAGTGACATGCCTCATGCCTGATTTGCAGTACTTAGGCTGTACAAACATTTGTGCAGGCCATTATGTGATGAAATCAACTTTCCTGTCTCCAACTCAGCTCAGCTCAAAACAATGCTTGCAAAAAGCGTTTGAATCTACAAATGCAAATGAGGACATGTTTCAAGGACTGTTCAGCTCCATTATGAATGTAACGGAGGTGAGCAGAAGATATGCATAAGGTTAGAATTCCCTATAGGCAGGGATGAGTGAATCAAATAGTCAGCTTCCTCTAACCTTAAATGCCGACCACCACCTCTTCCTGTCCCAAACCTGGATTGGGTTTACCTCCAATACCTCCAATCACCCAATTACTAGTCACATTAGTCCTTTGCAGTCTTGGAATCACCTATTACTTACACAATGAACGTATTACACAATAAATGTATTTAATGTGTTTAATGTTTAATGTTTGTGGTCATTGGCAAATCACAGGTCCCTACCATATGTGTTCCTCTGCATCAAGATTCATCAGACCAGTCTACAACTGTGCAGTTTTGGTGAGCCTGTGCGCACTGCAGCCTCAGCTTTCTGTTCTTGGCTGAAGGCTAATAAAAGTTTTTTATTAGCCTCTCTCATCAACAAGGCGTTTCAGTCTGTAGAACACATGAAAGCGTGCTGATAGATGTTGGTTCTTCAGTATTTGTAGAATATTTTTACACCTATTTGGTTGCATTTGTACAGTACTTACATGTCCATTTTATGTAACTATTTGACTGTGGTAACAAGAGTTTCACTTGATTGTTGTACTGAAAAAATACTTAAACCAGCTCGTCTGGCACTGACAACCACGCCACGCTTTTTCTGATGGTTGTCATTAGCATGACTTGAAGCTTATGGCCTGTGTCTGCAGGATTTTATGCATTAAACTTCTGACACGCAATTGGCTGATTAGATCATTGTAAATGTAAAAGTATAGGTACAGGTGTTCCTAACAAAGTGCATGGTTATTGTGCATAAGCACTTTATATACACACAAATCCCAACCCCTCCACTCCCTCTTCTCTCCATTTTTCTCTCTCTGTCTCTGCAACTTGTATCTAAAAGTTACACTGATCTGTGTAAGAGAATTTTGTGAAGAGAAGGAAGCCTGATATTAATATTTGCGTGAAAGTGTGATGATAGATGTTGGTTATTCAGTAATTGAAGAATATCTTATTTGTACTCTTTGTTTTACTTAAGTGTGGGTGGAGTTGAATATCAGCCCCCACTAAGCCTAGCAGGAAGATTCTGCCAAGACATGGTAATGAGCTGAAAGGGCAGTTTTAAAACAGGGAGGGATCAGTGCTTTTGCAGTTGTTTAGAGGTCAATTTAAAAGTGTATGTGAAGTTATTAAACAACACCCATTATGCAAATGAGGTATGTAAATAATACATTTAGAATCTAGAATCTAGAAATATCTTTTAGAATACAATTTATACATTTACCTACAAGCTATGGGTTCTCCTGTCACACAACGGCATTAGAGAGTTCTACATCTTGATCTTCTAGTTATGGATAGAGTGTGTAAATATAACAGAACTGTTATATAAACAGTTTTGGGGGTTTGGAATTGGCATGTTTTTCATGCCTGCTTTGGTTATGCTGGACTGTCTTTTAAAGGAAACACAACAGTGAGCACAAAGGTTCATGTATGAGCTTACATTATATAAGTATGCCAAAAATACAGCTTGACATTCGAGGGCACCTTTAACTTTTTGATATTCTTTCATGCCATGTGATAACATGTTAATCAGCAGCCATCTTGACAACACTTCCCTCTTTCCACCGGAGAGAGTAACAAGGGCGTCTCAAAGTTTACAGATGTTAACACACCATTTACTTCAAAACCTTATAAGGAGCAACACTTCACAATGGAGTTTTTAAAATCAAATCAAAATCAAATCAAATTTTATTTGTCACATACATAGTCATACACAGTATAACTTGCAGTGAAATGCTTTTTTAGAGAGGAGAGTCTTTTTCAGAAAGCCCAGAAAAGTTTGTGAGATTATCCATACAGGTCAGTAACTGGTGTAGAGAGTGTATTTTCCTGTGGGATACCGATTGGGTTGTTAAAAACACATATGAACATGGCCAGCAAAAGCTCAATATCTCCCACAGCTCATTCTATCCCAACCACTTAAAAAGAGTTACATATTGACATGCATACTGACAGCCACTGCCAGTTTGTGCAGAGCGTAAAGCAAGCTTCTTCGGAGTTAGAGAAAGAAAACAACGACAGCATATTCAGCCTCCAACCTAAAAAAAGCATTTAGATAGCTAATCAATATCTCAGTGGGAACACTTACATAATTATTTTTTTCTTCTTTTTTTTCATTTTGAAGGAACGTCTCACTGTTTGTGAGTAGCACAAATAATAAGACAATACATAACATCCCTCACATTATTAATTGAACAGACGTTTCAAGTTCAGAAGAAAGTGACAGGCAAATATGAAAGCAAAAAAAAATACGGCCCCCCTCCAGATGACTCACTCTCAACTGAAGAGTGTTTTCCTCATTTCCAACAATTAGGTCTCTCCATATCCCCAAAGTGGCCAATTAATCCTGAATTAATGTCTCCAAGTAGATCTAAAGAGGAAAAAGTGCATTTGACTGAGAGATGTAAGCCCATTTTTAGCCAAAATCTTAATTTTCCCCCTTAATAGCCAATCAAATCAGGCCATTGAGAGACTAGCACTCCATTTACATGCTTTAAGTGCTCCATTAGTTGTGCCAAGCAGCCCAGTGGTTTAGTGAGTACGAGTAGTCTAGATTGGTGGTTCTAATAAGTCTAAAGGAGTTTTTGAAGTGTTTTCTCAACATTTTAGTGGACTGGCATGTCCCCAGTGTTATTGTTCTATATTATCTATGTCATCTATTAGGGGCATAAACCATTTGTCCTTGTGCATGCTTTGTCAACTGAGAGAAGGCACTGTTTCCATAGCTAGTGTCCGGAACATTACATTACTGGGTGGTAATGTAGGATATAACCAGTTTTCGATGTGAGGAATGTTTTGTTCACGTTGATATTCTTTCATGCCATGTGATAATATCCACACATAAAGAGGCTTTTAGGAGCACAGTTTACAAAGTATAAAATTGTGAAAATTATTTTGAGAGCCTACTGCAAGCATTCTCTTCCACAGACAAACATCAACATTGTGAAGTGCTTCATGAAACTTCTAGTTCTCTTTAGCTGCACTTCTTAACAATTGGCCTTTTTTCAGGGCAAACCCTCTACTTCTTGTATGGTCATAATTCATCTGTAATGGCTCTAGTTAAAATGATCCTGGATTGATGGACACTTTACAATATCTACTACGGAGCTAAATGGATGTAGCATAGTCAAAATTGTTCATAAGTGCTTTTTGGCACAGGTCAAATTGGCACAAAAACACCGACAAGCCAGGAGGAGGTTAACCTCAATTTGCGATATTGCTTCTGGCTGGAGGGCTGCTTCAGGTTCACACTGATACTTTAGAACTTGGCAGAAATTACGCACTTGAATGCCATCGTGGGTGGTTCAATTGGCAGGATCCAAGACATGCTTTGTTTACACACAAAAGCACAGACACAGCAATTTAAAGTTCATTTACAGGGTTAACCTTTATCTTTAAACCCATGATTACTTAATTCCCTACTTTAACCTGCACACACCATGGTTCTGAGAATGTGCTATGTGCAATGTGTTATTCCCGGGCGCATACAAGTAAAGTACAATAAAAAATAAAACTGCCAGAATGGTTCTTGGCTTGATCATACAGTTCAAGGGGGAAAAAGATTTATTTGGTACCCTAACTATGTACACGTTAAGTAAACTGCATGTAAATCCACATTTCAGTTATTCATTCTCATTACTACATTACTGTCATATTGTCAAACTGGCTGCCATCACTTCTTTCTCCACTTTTTGCTACTTCAATACATTTTTACATGCTTTGATTGACTAAACGGGTAATAAAGGGAGCTTTTATACAGCTGAGCAGCAGCAGGTCCTATGCAAGCATATTTAGGCCTATACTTTCAGCTTTAATAAAGCACCGGTGTTCCAGCAGTTCATACACTATGAACATAGTGGAAGAAGATGAAGAGAAAAAAAAGAAATCTTGGAGCGCTAGCAATGACAAAGTTGTCATCTTTCTTTTAGACAGTGTGACTCTGCAGAGATGCAGACACTGGGTGACAGTGCTAAAAAAAAGTCACAAACAGCACGAGGAGCTGTATGGACACAGGAGCTTTCAGATTGCGGTGAAGGTGTTTGATGTGGTGTTTCAGCACAGAGCTCCAAGCATGGAAAACAAGTGAATTAACTACAAAAGGAAGCATAATGACATAGCTCTGCCTGGTCTGCCTGGTAATGAACTCATTCTGCAAAACAGAAAATGTACACAGCATGGCAGTCCAACACTTTCAACCCCAGTATGAAAGACGAGAGAATGTAAAATACAGTAGTCTTTCCTCATGCTGCCAGAACAGCTCTGACTTGTCAAGGCACAGAATCCACAAGACTTCTGAAGGTGTCTTGTTCTATCTGTCAACAGCAGATCCTTAAAGTTCTGTCCAGATGGGCTAGCCTTCTCAACCTGCATGCATTAGTATGCACTGGGCACCCATGTTCTTCCTTGGACCACTTTTCTGCTTTAAACAACCTACTAGAGATACTGTTTTGGAGATGCTCTGACCCAGTCATCTACACTGGTCACACAGATCCTCACGCTTACCCATGTTTTTTGCTTCTAGCACATCAACTTTAAGATTTTACTGTTCCCTTTCTGCCTATTATGTATACTCCACCCAATAACCAACATAATTCACTTTAGATGTCAGTGGATTTAATGTTGTGTTGATGTAACCCTATGATATGTTTTATGTAAGGTGTATTTGGTCTAGAGTTTACCCCTTTAACAGCCATTGTAACCACACTGTGAATCTTGCCACTGCTTTGTCTTTTGGTCACATTAAGGGTAGACTGGTATTTACTGAGGCATGGTGCATGGTGCAACATGGTGCAGAAGGCCAACAATGGCTATTTTTGTTTTATTCATGACACAAATGGATCATTAAAAAAGAAGATTTGAAACATAACCTCACAGACCTAAAGACTTAGAGATAGAAGCTGTTAAGTCCTATGGTCAACAAGAAAAGCTTTCAATGAATGGCTCAACATCCTAAACACAATACCGAAATCATGTGAATCTTATAGGAAAATTAATCCGGTATGGCAAAAAATGTAAGTGTACATGAACTGCAAGAGTCGTAGACATTGAAAAGCACCTTCCTCCAAATCAAAAGAGTGATTTGCTTTATAGGCACCTGACAGAGCACTCAGTTACAAACACATAGTGTTACTAGGAATCCTGCTGAGAGCAAATCCTTAGTATATACATTCACTTTACACCTACATCTTAAAACTGCTCCCAGCTAGGCAATTCAAAACACAGCACACCCAGAGCCAGGCCAAAGCCATAAAGTCGGAATTTCCGAAGGAATAAAACACACTTGGGCAAAAAGTAAACGAGTCTTCATCATTTTGTGCAGTAATGCTCACCCCTGTGTGCCATTAACCCCAGCAGTAATTGTATTTACTCATCATAATGTGGCAGAGGTGTCCTCTCAGGATAGATTTGCTCTTTGTAGCATGACACAGGTATCTCCTCAGGGCTACTGTAATGAAGTAGAAGATGGAGCATCGCAAACTCCAAGCCCCCACTTTCTGTCTGACACATGTCATCTTATCTCCGCAGCACTCGAAGGGTCACTGGACTCATCGCAGTCTGAAGGAAGTCCAGACTTTAAAAAGGAGGAAAGACAGACTGTAGAAACGAGCTGGGGAAAAAAATCCCTGAAGGCACCAATCTCTTCTATCATAGAGGACATCTTCAAAGGCATGAAATGCATGACTTGATAATGAGATAATGTTTGCCATTACTCGATTAAACCACAGCGTCCCACTCTCCGGGAGATCATACACTCTGACGAGTTTAGTTTCACCTCAAATCCAACAACCCCTAGCTCTAATGATTAAATGTTTCTGAAGACCTTGATTATGAGGGCTTTGTTATTCACAAATTTGCCAATTTATCAGGCACTGAGTGCAATGTGCAGGATTTTAATCTATATGTGGGCATTTGGATAAGTTACATTAGTACATGTAGTGCAGCATATAACAGTGTCCCTCATAATAGGACGCCGTAGTGAAGTGCAGTGTCCCCCATAATGATTTGGATAAGGACACATTTGTTTTTTTGTTTGTAACCAAGCAATTCACATGCAATTAAAATGCACAACAAATTTATACATTTTAGTTTTATGATGTAATGATGTTTTTTATGATTTCATGATTTATGATGTTTCTTGTATTTTAATACAAAATATATAAACACAATGGCATTGCAATTCCCTTAAAATACTGAAATAAATATCAGAGGAATTAATTTAGAGGATAGGAAATTCCCACCCTGTTCCCACCAGGGGCATGCCTGTAGCTATGCCCCTAATCAGTTGCTGTTTTTCACTTTTTGACAAAATGACTTCAAAATTATTTGAAATATTTCTACAGTGGCTTTCACTGAAAGTAAAGACATTTTTTATGTTTTCTTTTCCATTTTATCATCAATTCCTGACCACAAACATTTGTAGTTAGCTGACTCTTCTCAGCACAAAATGGAATGACAAAAATTCTAATTTCAAATTTATTTTGTATTTATTACATTCTAGTTATTTCATTCATTACTTTTTACAAATGGCATTGTCACAAAGCAGCTTTACAGGAATGTAGTTATAGGACAAGAGATCAACTCATCCTAAAAGCGACTGTGCCTAAGAAAAACAGAGAATGTTGAACAGTGTCAGAATGTGTCTCGCTACTCCAGCAGATCTAAGAATGACTGCCTAATTAAATAGAGAGAGTCAGAAGGTACAGACAGCCTGTAACACAGACGTCTGTCTGCTCCACCGTCCACAAACCTGAGTGATCATGTGCAAGCGGCGAAACCTCATCTTAAGCATTGCAGCAAACTAACAAAATCTAAAGGGAAACATTAATTACTAAAAGCTAAACTAAACAGATGAGTTTTCAGCCTAGATTTGAAGATGTGACTGTGTCCTAATATGAACTGTATTTTTCACAGGAGGTTGGAATAACAATAATTAGATGTATAATTAGACTTTAATATTGCACACATAATTATTATTATAATTATTATAATTTTACAATTGATTTAATTTTCCTCAAATAATGTTTTGCAACTGGTCTCTCGACTCTTATTCAAGTACAGAATTTTTCCACTCCTGTGCCATAATAAATTGGCAATGCAGTGGACATATTAGGTTAGATTTCCTCAAGCAGAGTTGGGTGCCCACGGACCAGCAAGTCGCCAGTCTCCCGCTGCGGATTATTCTATAAAATGCGTTAAGCCAACATTAAATTTGGCCACCAAGTGTGAAAAAGCCTTTAGTTAACGAGGTCACCAAATCCTAATGCACTTCATTTATAATGGCTCTCATCAGTGATGCTGGAAGCTCAGCTCATTGGACTGTGAGTCATATAATAGTTTGTGTTTTGAGGGTTCTTTAATAATCTGACATGGTTTAATGTGGTTTAAAACACATTTTAGTGCACAGGACTTGGACAGGAATGGAATTACATGTCTGAAAGGCCTGCAGTACTCAAGACACTTTGGTGATATCATCAACCTGAGCTTGCTCTGTGCAGCCTGTTCCCCATATCTCAAGAACTGTGGACAATCAATATGCAACAGCTTCATTACTAAAGAGGTAAATGTAATATTATGCAGTAGAGATAAAGGCTAAAGAAGTTTTTCTTACTTTTTCAAAGCCAGAAGTACTCTCATAATTGGGTAGCAGTGAAATGTGGAGGCAGGAACTACATCATCTCAAAAGACGGAATCAGGCACCACACCCTGGGAAGCAAGGACCTGTACAAGACCAGGCTAAAGTTTCCTGAGGAGCAGCCCATTTGCCCTTCTTGACTGAGCTGTCCCTCTGGAGAGCTAAAATTGGACTAAATGAAATGATCATCATATCATTCAGACCATATCAAGTCAAATTAAAACTTTTTGATAAGCATGGCTTCATTGCACATAGAGATGGAACAATATTGCTATATATTGTCCTATATTATGCCACCACATGAACCAGTCTTGGCTGGCTAACATATAGGCCGCTATATAAGAAGTTCATCTCTAAATGGCTAACACATAGGCAGCTATAAGAGAAGTCAGTCTCTTTCTAGCTTATGACATCCCAGAGAAAAGAAAAATCAAAAAGATCTACTTAACAGTGATTAGAAATAGAAATAGAAATTCAAATAGAAATTCAAAGGCAACTTTAGCATAAGTCACCTGCGGTGTGTCTCCTCAGTAATCTCACGTGCCTCCTCTTTAGATCTCAGTAAAGTCTAACATTGTGTGATATGAGAAAAGAATAACACTTGTTTATTAAAAACAGAAATCTCATTCTCATTTCTCAATTAGGCCATCTTTTTTGATTGACCATTTATTTGAATAAACCAGTAATTTTTATAGTGTCCTTGATCCTTGATCAGATAAATCATCAACTCTTACTGGAAGCCCACATAACCAAACCGAAGCACTAGGGGAAACATATGCCCAGCTGAAGGTAAAAGAGGAAGACCATGACCAGCAACAAGATGGATATAAACAGAGAAATAATCTATTAAACTATTATACTATTAAGAAAAGTTATTTTTTTACTTTGCAAAATGATTTCTATTCAAGAAATAATAGGTTGAAGAATAAAAGTTAAAACTGATTGGACAGTTGGTTGTTTTAATTGAACTGAATGTGTGTTAATTAGGGTCACAAAGCTGCAGTCCTTAACTTCTGAATGAGCTTTCATTGCTTTACTGAATAATTCCTGCTGAGTTTCCTGCCCTGAAAGAGATTAAATCAAGACAAGAAACATATCTCATGTGTCCTTTGTGATTTAAGGATATTTCTCCTAAGCAATTTTAGGAGAAACATTTGTGACAACATTAATTTCTAAAAACAAGTGAGATCCTCAATAATTCCTGAATACATTAGAGATCAACATCTGAGCAATACCATTTTCCTCTGGAAGGAACTGTTGAACACATTGCACAATGCAATATCTTAAGAAACACAGATATGTCTGCAAATTGGGGATGCATGATGCAAATCGGGTAGCAACAGAGGCTTGCACACCACTTTATCTTTTACTTATAGAGATTTGGGATTTGCGTTCATTACTTGTATAATGTAGTTTCAAGTCTATTGATTTTAGGTATATAGCACTTTTGGCAACAGAAGTTTTCACAAGGCACAGATCTTGGTCCAACCCTCGAATGAGTAAGCCAATGACTTGAATAGCTGGCAACCTAAGGACAGATAGATACAAACACATACAGCGACAGAAGCGGCAGCCTGGCATGTTTACTGACACGTCATTGCCAGCTTAAAGACACCTCCTGATCTTCCTGAAAATGTTTTTAATGGTCTTAAAAAGCTGTTTTCACAAGCTCAGTAAAACTATTCATGTCTAATATGAGCTGATAGAAGGCTCAGCGGCCACAAACAAAACCTTCTATGGTCAACATTGCATAGAAAAATAATTAACAAAGTAAAAGCATTAAAATTTCAAAAAGACAAAGAAGTGAGCCTAATTTTACACAACTGGAAAAAAAGTCTTGTTGATATGAATATGTAAAGAACTTGGTATGATTAGTTTTGGTAGTGATGGTTTTAGTAAGAGTCTATGCAGGGAAGAGTGGAGCATGTTGTTTCAGGCTATGTCGGAGGGTGAATGGTACATGCAGGCAGCTCCTAAATATAGGGACAAATGCTTATAAGAGGAGTAAGGTGAAATACAACAAACAGGCATCACTGCAGGCCCGCCTGTCTCTTCGGATGTCGCTGCAGG
The DNA here is from genome assembly GCF_030463535.1 of Salminus brasiliensis. Classification (NCBI taxonomy): domain Eukaryota; kingdom Metazoa; phylum Chordata; class Actinopteri; order Characiformes; family Bryconidae; genus Salminus; species Salminus brasiliensis. The sequence continues at coordinate 8,562,684 of NC_132892.1, read as the reverse complement.
TATTCCTGCCCCTACGGATCTTGTTTCAGGTGGATGCCTACACTCAAGGCTTCGCCATGTCCATCTATTGAGTCTCCTGAGCCACTTGCTCCAGTGCCATCCCCCATGTTGTCTGCTACAGTGCCGACTCCCTTGTCAACCTTCCAGTTTGCCACCGCTCCCCTGGCATGAGGTTTTGTTTTAAATAAAGCTGATCATGCTTAGATCAGTATGACATAGGTCTGTTTGCAGTTAGAAGTGAAGTGGAGAACCCTGCTATAGAGTGCTGTAACCTTTACTGAGAGCTGTTCCGCAGTTCAGAAATTGCCATTATATAAGCAGTAATTGTCTCAACAATAGCTGCTTCAAATGCAAATTTTACATTAAACACATGTTAATTACATGGCATGCATGATTGTACTACTGACTGTCAACAGCAAAGACAGCCATTACTATTGATTTATTTAGTTTTGCCCTTTTGTGTTTCCTTTGTTGGATTTAAGTTGGACAGATTATGCTGAAAGATGTTGAAGTCAATTGATCCCTTGAACTAATCAGAACCCTGCCTTTGAGAAGCTTCTGCTGCTGCTGCTTCTGCTCTCTCTCTCTCTCTCTCTCTATATATATATATATATATATATCTGTATCTTTATCTCTCTCTCTTTCTCATGATTGAATGTCTGAGCTTAAGGCAGAGTGAGCTCTTCAAGAAGGTCTTAAATTGGGCACTAACACCCACCATGTGGTTACAGTAGATACTCCCTGTAGAATGTAAATTTACCTCCATAATCTGATTCTTCACAGATTGACTCTGAACTCAGACAAAATGCTGCCACTGTGGGGGTGTTTATGTCGCAATGTCTACACCACTGTCAATTACTGTGCAGTCTAAAACCACTGACTCCATAATCAGGTTGGGTTTTCTAGCTTAACCCTGCTGTTTATATGCTAATCAAACTGACCTGTTTTAGAGTTTAGAAATACAGACAAAATATTTGGACTCATTTTTGGAGCATTATTGAGCCTTTTCTGTTGGGCTTAATAAGTATAATTAACAAATAAATGGAAAATGCTCCCCAGCAAATGTGAGGGGCTACAAAATTTCTACAACTATAATTGCATAATAATTTAGTAATAATTTGAGCTAAAGACAATTCATATTCTACTTTTGGATAGTTAAACATACTCTAGGCTATTTGGACGCAGGAACATTATTCATGTCAATGCATTTGAGTATTTGCAATCAAGTGATGGTCTCTTGAAAAAACAAATAATCTCAGACACATCTGCACTGGGACAAACCGACACTTCAGATGTGTGCTGGAATGTGGTTTGAATACAAAAAAGAGCAATTTGGGGACGTGAATCTTGTCAGTAGCATCAGCATGGTTTCTTTGGTAATGTGATGCCATGCTTGGTTGTCCCACACCCGGGCCTTTCATATGCTGGCACCAGCTCTGCCTGCATGTGCCAAATGTATGAGTCATTGGGAGAAAAAAACGTATGTGTGTATGTGTGTGCACGTAAGTGTGTAGACACAAACACACACACACACACACACACACACACACACACATACAAAGTGCTATCAGCACTCAACAGTTGTTTTGAACAAAGAGCGCCCCATGCACATATTTATACAGCGTTAATTGATGATTTCTAATCTGAAACTCATGCCTCTAGTGAGGATTCTTACACACCACTTAAAAGTACTCCTAAAGTGATTATCTTCATTGAGCTCATTTAAAAAGTTTCAGATGTGTGAAACCAGAGAAACATTTTGAAGTTGCTACAGCCTTTCCTGTGACCTTTTTGTGGTGCAGGTGTTGCTCATCAGAACACATTAAGAGCTTATCTTATTACACACCCTCTATAATTCAATTTTGGGAATTAGGTTATTTGATCTGGTGAATATGTTCCTCTGCCATTAATGTGAGGTGGAAAACCAACTCTAATGATCTGGCTAACATAAATCCCAGGTTCGTTTTTGTTGCCAGAGAACCTCATTATTGGTGAAAGTCAATTTAATTGTGTTAAAGCTTTATGCAGGCCAGATACTTGAGGTCTGTCAGTTTTCATAACTGTCGGTAATACGCTTACCAATCATTAAGACAGCCCAGGTCTAATGATCTGACTATTGGAATATTGGCAGTGAACATACAATAACCCTGATGTGGTTCGTCTTGAGTGCTACATTGGTGTAATTGCAAAATAGACCTTCAAGCTGCAAAAGTCCATACCTATGTATTGACCCTCTGAAAATTAGTGAGGAAAGCAGTACTACATAACTCAACACTTATTATTCTCCAAGGCCTCATTTTAGAGGTGCAGAGCTGTTCGCACATCAGTGCTTGAACAACTTTCAAAGACAGAGGGAATGTCTGACTCGTTCACCTGCTTTTTTGCCATTAGCCTGAATTAACACTAAAGGGCACATGTTTTAGACTGTATGTGCATAAATTGGACATATTTGCATAATATAATACGTTGTAAACATATGTAAATATCAATTATAGTAAATATACATCATATTTATATATGACACATAATGTGGCATGGGAGCATTCACATGATGCTTTGCCTTTCAAAGCCTTTTATTTAGTAGATTTGTTAAGCATCGCCATTTGTGTTGTTATGTGTTCAAAGGGAAGGTCCGGTGTGGTTGGGTCTGTGTTCTTAGGGAGTTTTGAGTGGCGTAAGTTGGCATATGTGAATCTTAGGGCTTGTATAATGGTTAGTTCTGACACTGTGAGTTAGCAAAAAGCTACTTGTGAGGAACTATAATTTGGCGGAAGGAAATGCTGACATTGATACACATTAAATGCTATGTTTATGGCTTAATTTATTTATTTATTACTTACTCTTTATTTTCCTAGTCTTCCAATACAGTCTATGTCATATATCTGACTTTTATATTATAAAAGTCAGATATATATAAATATAAAATATATATTTTATATTTTATATTTATATTATCTGTTGTATACTATCTGTTATTTATTGCCATATGTCAGATTCAGGAGGGATAATAGCTTCTGTTTTGGAGAAAATGGTTCTGGTGTTGACCATCAAGGACTCCACCCACCCAAGCCAGTGCCTGTTCTCACAGCTGCCCAGTGGCAGGAAGTACAGAAGCTTAAAGACCAGAACCAGTCGGTTCAGAGACAGCTTCTATCCTCAAGCAATTAGTCTGCTGAATGAACTATAGGTTGTGGACTGTGGACCTCATCTATATCATCACACCCATACAAATACATTCTGCACCCTGCACTTACTACCGGGACCCCTATGCACAGTCACACTGCACCCACAAAGACACTTCCCCACCCACACTACACCTAAATTCACACCCATCTAGTGTCTTTTGTAAATAATGTAAACATTTAGATTATATCAAAACTGCACATTTAACTGCTTTACCAGTGTAATACTGTAAACATACAGTGTGTATATGTGTGTATATGTATAGTATAGGTTAAGTTCTATTGTATTCTTTTTGTACTACTGTGAGGGATGATGCACCCAAGTTTTCACCCACCTTTACACCTGTAATGTGTAATGTGACAGTAAAAGTCATTTGATTTGATTTGATTTGGTACTGTTTATACAGAAATGTGCATTCCATTTGTTGAAAAACAATGAGCTTTTCTAACTCTGTCATTGCATCTTTCTCTCTCTCACACTCTTCCTCTCTCTCTCTCTCACTCTCTCTCTCTCTCGGTCACACACACAGACTAGTGTGTATGGCACTCAAAACTTTGCACTTCTGTGTATTCCAGACGTTATCATCTCACAGGGGTAGGAGTTTTCACCTGTGGGGAAGGTGTTATCTTTGGCTGTGACTCAAACCACATATACTGACTGATTACCACATCCAGTTAGTTCACTGCCAATTATCCTGTTACTATTTTGAACGTATTATTTAGTGCAGTAATATGAAGATTGAGACAGACTGCGTGCAGATAACGCTAGGCTCTGTTATGGCTGGAATGAGCAACAAAGAGATGAATCAGTTTTCTCAATTACACTATTTCAGAGAAACAATATATATCTAGGTAGGTGGGTTGTTTTCTTGTGTTTATATATGTGACACAGTATCAGAACAAATAAAATAACATATTTTACAACAGACATTCTGGATGTTGTGAATTCCAGCCTGTCCGATTTTAGCCAGGATGAAACCTGACAACCACACTATAATGCTCAGTGGAAGTGGTGGTTTCTGACTTGCTTACTAATGTGGAGTAAGTGTTGATGACATGTAGTTTACATTTATTTACATTCACCACACAATAAAGTCTAAATTTATCATTTATTGCTAAGTGCAGTACAAGGTTGACCACTTATCATTAGACTACTGGGCTGAACACTGCTGGTTAAACGATCTGTAAGGAAACCAGTATAAATAATCCAGGGAGGTAAGTTAAAATGGCTTGTTTTTATCCCAACCATAAAAATATTTTGAGCTGATGAATAATCCTCAGATAAATTTGAATGGTCCATGAACTAAAACAATCAAACTACTACTTATTGAAAGTAACCTGTTCCCCAATGTCCAGTAAATTAACTAGGTAGACATCAGTAATTATATGAACCAATCTTGGCCATGTACATTTTATATTATGGGCATTGTCTTTTTATTTGACCTTCAGTTAGCAGTGACCTTTCATTTTATTATCAAGAGAATGCAAGTTGAGAAGGGCAGTTTTTACACCATATTCTGCCTTTATTACCGACTCCTGTAATGTTCACAAATACCTAATTATCATGACCTATAAAATAACAGTGGTTGGTAATATTAATAAAACTTATATATATATATATATATATATATATATATATATATATATATATATATATATATATATATATACTGTGTCAGCTATACATTTACATTTACATTTTACATATACTTTTATGGTACTTCATTTTTTTTATTCTAAAGGTAAAAACCTAACACTGTTGGACAACAGAGCATTGCAGTGGATCAGGGGGTAAATATATTCATACCTATCATACATCTCTATAAAAGTATTCCAATGTTGTACAACAACTCTTCTGTACAGTGTCTTCCGACACCAGATTTATATATGTTGTCATGTCCATTTTATTTGTATAGCCTTTTACATCAAGCATCATTTCAAGGTAGCTTTAAACCTGTGTACAGGCTTTACTGTTCTTCTGTTCCTCTCCCTCATATCTGCAGTACTCTCATAATTAATATCAGTTTCATAGACTACAATAGAACCCTGTGGGACTCCACAAAATATGCTAATCCAAATGGTTACAAAATAATTCAGAGCGGTTTCTGCATCAGGTTTAATACCAGAATTATAAACATAGGGTTCAAAAGGTTTTTAAAAGTATTAACCCAATCCAAATCCGGCTTTATTTTCACTTACAAAATGAACACCACATGTGCCCAAACTTTAGCATGAGACTGCGTGTGGACGTGTCCTATGAAGTGACGCACCACAACACACTTCTGGGACCTGATTGGCTCCACTGCTGCTCCCACAATCCCGAACACATATCCGCCATCTTTCTCCATAGATATTATAAGGAGGCTATGCAAAATCCACATCGCTCTGCTGTAATGTTTGTGTGTGATGTCTTTCTGAATATTGGTTCCCATTAGTTCTTCTTCTTCATACACTTCATACTCTTCATACTGTTCATTGTTTTTACTTCATATGATGACTGTCAAGCTGAATTACCTGCAAGCTGCTTTGGAAGAAATATAAATAAAATGGAATTGAATTGAGAAATGAGCACACACCTGGTTTAAAAGATCAAGAAGCAGGTCAAGGGTTCATGTAGGTTTGGCAGATGGTGAGATTGATACAGTGTTACAGTGGGACTTCATTTAGTTTGAAACAATTGATATTTCATGCTCCTGGGAAGAGTGTAATTCACTTTTTACTCCACTGCTGCAATCCAAAAAAATTGTACACATGCATTTTACAAGGCACAAAAAATGAAAGAAGTATGTCTCGGTAGAGTAATATTACAGGATTTTACACAAATATGACTGTTTACGCAGTGTTGTACAGAGTGCTGTTCTGCCCGCTTCACCAAAGTAACATAGCACACTAGCCCAGAAATGCTGCTCTCCCTATTACAAGTCAGTGGAGCATCAACATGATATTAAAGTTGCTATTTCAAGTTCCAAATGCAACAATGCAGCAATAATGTTGCTTTAAGAATGAAAAAACTATGCAAATAGAAGAGATCAGAAGAGGCAGATTCACATTTTTAATCAGTTTTAATTTCTTAATCCACTGCAGCTTCTGTAAGAGAAACTTTTGATGGCTGCCTAGATATTTAGCTTGTGAACTATGTGCCTAATGGTCATTTGTCTATGTATTCCCAGCGCTTTCGTTCTACATTGTTCCACGCCACCAAGTGCATTAGCCCACAGGATTAAATTAAAGTATACATCTTGGATGCACTTTTTTTTGTACAGTGCAAGTGTATTCATTAGATGCTCTATCTCTATAAGGTTATTATCCATAAATGTCAGACCATAATTAATTAATACTGCTTACTTGTAGTGTTCCCATGCTCATTAGGGAGCTGAGGATGGATGAATTTTATTCATATTCCTACCCTAACATACATCTCGACTTAGTTTCCCTTCATAAGCAGTGTGCTCTCAAGCTGCTAACAGTTATATATGACTCTAGAATAAATCAATGGCAGCCTTCTGAATGATGCAAGTCTTTTGTTAGTCAAGTCAAGTGTTGTCAAGGCATTGGAAAAGAATGAGAGAGGCTTACAGACATCAAGGAAGGGAGATGAAGACCCATAATGCACTTCTTTGTGTGTCTCTGAATCACCTTCAGACAGTAATACGATTCAATGAAACAATTAGGCGGTAATTGCTGTGCGTTTAGGAAACTGATTGTTTTAACCTACCGCCAGAGGCACTTCTATTACCCATGCTTTTTGGTTTAATAATAGTCCAATAGAACATCTGCACATGCCGAATGCATTTTGAAAGCAATGACCTGGAACCGTCATAGACTTAGTATCAAATAACAGCGCACGTTTAAGGCATCAGCGTGATTTAATAGAATGATTAAACCTGTAATCCTGTGTGCCTAAACCTACTGGATTGTGTGGTGATGTGTAAAGCAATCGCAACGAAGGATGAAAGAAGAATTGTTCTCTGACACTTCATGCCTCTAAGGAAAGAATAACAACACATTATCATCTGTATATATGTGTACATTTATACTATATATATATATATATATATATATATATATATATATATATATATATATATATATATATATATATATATGCTGTATAGTCTGTATATGCCCATTTAAACAGGGTTGATTAAGATTTTTTCGTACAGGCAATGATTACGTACTAAACCATGACACAGAATCCCATCTCAAATAGCCTTTTAAATGCTTAAGCAGTTCTGTGCCTGGCTGATGGTTCTTTAAAGATATACACTTTGTACCACACATACACATACACTCATTATTGATTTCAATGTCATGGCAGTATTAGGCTTTCAATAAAGTCTTTGAGTTGTTTTCTTTCTTTACACTCTAAACAAGCCAGAAGCACTTTGGTAGGTCTATAGAGTGTGAAGTGAAAATAGGCATGTGTGGGGAAAAAGGGTGCAGAATTAAATAAAAGGAACACCTCACCAACTGTTACGCAAAGAGGGGGTCGATCAGTTTGGCCTTGTGTTACAGCCAGTGTCACAGGGAATCTTTTGTTGGTAGTGGGGATACTGATTCATCATACCACATTAAGCTGAAGATGAAGAGATCCTAAACACTTTAAAATCAGCAATGTTTTCCCTCAAGAGGCGCAAGCTGACGGTTTGCCATTGATGCCCCCCAACTTGCACATCATCAAAAATCTGTGGATAGACTTCAAAAATGCAGTGCATGCAAGACTGGCCAAGAATCTCACAGATCTCAGAATTGGCAAAAATCCAACAAACAAGAATTTAAAGATTTGCTTTGAGATGTTTTTATTTATTTTCTGACACTGTAAAAAAACTTGTAAAATATATGTCTTTTGGAAAAAGTGACAGAAACTTTGTCCAAAGTGCCCAAGCTTTTGGATGCATGCCAGTGTATTACAGTTTAACATGAGGTCCATGACAATTATAACTGCTACAAGAGGCATCATATTGTAAACAGCAGTTGTCTTGTGTAGATGGCTGGTCTAAGGGAATAAAAGTCATTTTTAGATTTTTTTTTTTTTTTTTTTTTTTTTTTACTTTTGAATATAAAAATGCACTACCAGGTAGGCACTTGCTTATACTCAGCTAACATGCCCATGTTGGGCCTGTGTGGTTAGCCCAACTGGGAACCAGAAAGTTTTGTCCATGTGTTCCATGTTGTTCCCATATATGGATGCCCATCCAGGATCCCACCAAGGTCAGTGATGGGGTTAAACATTAGCCACATCTGGGTTGTACAGGTGCTGCTCATAAAATTAGAATGATTTTTTGGAAATGTTGGCCAAATGAAAAGTATGAACATTAAAAATATGAGCATGTACAGCACTCAATACTTAGTTGGAACTCCTTTAGCCTGGATTACTGCAGCAATGTGGTGTGGCATGGAGTCGATCAGTCTGTGGCACTGCTCAGGTGTTATGAGAGCCCAGGTTGCTCTGATAGTGGCCCTCAGGTCTTCTGCATTGTTGGGTCTGGCATATCGCATCTTCCACTTCACAATACCCCATAGATTTTCTATGGGGTTAAGGTCAGGCGTGTTTGCTGGCCAATTAAGAACAGGGATATCATGGTCCTTAAACCAGGTACTGGTAGCTTTGGCACTGTGTGCAGGTGCCAAGTCCTGTTGGAAAATTAAATCTGCATCTCCATAAAGTTGGTCAGCAGCAGGAGGCATGAAGTGCTCTAAAACGTCCTGGTAGACGGCTGCGTTGACCTTGGACCTCAGAAAACACAGTGGACCAACACCAGCAGATGACATGGCACCCTAAACCATCACGGACTGTGGAAACTTTACACTGGACCTCAAGCAACGTGGATTCTGTGCATCTCCTCTCTTCCTCCAGACTCTGGGACCTTGATTTCCAAAGGAAATGCAAAATGTACTTTCAACAGAGAACAACTTTGGATCACTCAGCAGCCTAGTTTCCCAATAACACCACATGTGGACCCACCTGGAACTCACCTAGGCCACTTTCCACCCACGTGAGCCCCAAATGAGCATGTTGGCTGGGTATATAAACTGTATTTGAAATTACCAGAGACTTGTGACCAGAGACTACTACATGTGATTATTTGGTTATTTGAATACTGGTCTTCCTCATCAAAGGACTCAAACTAACACACATCAAATTGTTTAATTGTATTTATTGTAATGTGTAAACAAACTTACTGCCCAATTTTATACATATTGTATATAATTTTCTCAGATGGCAAAATTTTTGTACATATTGTGATACTAAAAATGTTCAGATGTGAATCTTAGGTGCATCCATATTTCGAGCAAAGTATCAAGGAAGTATTTAAAGAAAGTATGTAATGCCTTTTCCTTTCCCACATATTTTGCTGGCTATTTGTTGTTCCCATTTCATATTCCCATTTCCCTTCCCTCCTTCGCTCTATAATCTCCGCAAAATGAGCTGCTGCCGCTTTTCTGTTTTCGGCGTTGTCAGCCGCACAGCAGCGGAGTGAACCCTTCCTCCTCTTTGCAGCTGTTGTCAGCCATTTCCAGCTGGCTGCTCTGGAGTCAGAAGCTGCAGCGATGCAAGGGGCCACGCACCTCAGCCTCTTTAATTATGAAGTGTTTATCTCAACTCATCCCACACACACACACACTGCTCTGCCTCCGCCCCGCTAACAGACGGTAAGCAGAAGCCTCCGGATAACCTGCGAATCATAGCACACTCCGAAAAACTGTGAAGATTAAGGGACAGGTTACTGCGCACTTTTTCTCTTCTCTTTTTTTTATGTACCAGGGGATTTGTTGCCAAGTAGTGGGGCTGCGTACAAATTCTTCTCACAGAGAAGCTGGAAATATGATTGGACTCAAGAAGGTCTTTAATAAACACTGGAACCACGTCGCTGTTGGACAATTCTGTTCTATCCAAAAACATCTTTTTTACTCAAATCAAATCAAATGTAATTAATTTGTATACAGCTTTTACAACTGTTTTGTATTCACAAGGCGGCTTTATACAATCAGCAATTAGTAAAAGACAAGAAATCAACACCATAAAAAGACATGAAAAATCCAAGACCCCAGTGAGCAAGCCAACGGCGACAGTGGCAAGGAAAAACTCCTTCAAAGCTGGAGAAAGAAATCTTGGGAGAAACCAAGACTCACAAGGGGGACCCATCCTCCTGTGGTCAGAACTATTTACAAATTATTGATAAATGTTACAAAACCATCTAAATTGTTGTACTGCTCAGGTGTGCAACATATCTTAATCATAATATAATAATGATGGTATAGTATGTAGTAAACTTAATATAGTCATGGCAGTGATGGTCTGAGTAATGAGAGTAATGATAGTTATTAGTGGTGATATTAACAGTGGCAGATAGTTAAGAGTCCATTTAGGTTTTAACATGTCATTAGGCAGCTAGCAGTGGTGTCCTGGTCTGGCTGGGGTGGTGGTGTGGAGGGGTCTGCTGGTCTGACGCAGGTAGAGGGGACCCCAGCGGGCAGTCTTCCAGCAGGTCGGGCTGGATGAGTAGGTGACCATTTACTGTGAGAAGGTAAAGAGATGTTAGTTCTGAATGAATATATAGGGAGTAGAGAATGTTGGGCAGTATCAGAGTGTGGCTGACAACTCTGGCAGGTTTGACTATAACAGCCTAATTAAAAGGAGAGAGCCAGGAGGTAACACAGAGATGGGAGCACCCTGAAACGCTAGCGTCCATCTGCTCCACCGCCCACAAACCTGAGTGATCGCGTGTAAGCAGCGAGATGACAGCTACAGCATCTCAGTATACCACAATTCCCTGTGTCTGGGAACCCCTGGACCTACAATCTTTATCTAAGGGGAAACATTAATTACCAAAAGCTAAACTAAACAGATGAGTTTCAGCTTAGATTTAAAGATTGAGTCCCGGACATTATCTGGAAGGTTAGAAAAGGCTCTTCCTCCTGCTGAGGTTTTCTGAATTTTTGGGGACAAGTAAGAAACCAGCACCCTGAGATCTAAGTGTTCTTGATGGTTCATAATATGTAAGAAGATCTCGCAGGTACTCAGGAGTGAGGTCATGTAGGGCTTTGTTTGTTAATAGAAGCATTTTGTAGTCAATACAAAATTAGACCCTAACAGTTAGACCCTGTTATCACAGTTTACACCTTAATCTTAAGCATCAGAATGACATCTGAATTGATTTCAGGTGTAAATTAAAGTCTAACTATACCATAAATGAAAAGATGCCAAAGTCATGATTAAAACAATGTATACATAGCAATTTGCGGCTTGCAGTATAGCCCCTGTATTTCTGTTCAGAAGATAGCCATACACAAATGCTTACTGGCTGCCTGAAGAGTCTGTGACCTGGGTTTTTGAGGGTATATATCTTCTGTCAACAGATGTGGCCTGAGACCTACCGGTCCTTTTATAGTTATCAAGCTCACCAGTTCTCCATTTCTTCTTGATAATGTTCTAAACAGTTTATTTTGTTAAACCTTAGGTCTGGCCAAAGTCTCTTACTGCTTTGTTTTTCTTTGCATTGCTCCAAAATTTCAAAACAGCAAGATCAGTTATTTAGATCTTGTGATATACTGACAGGATTGAGAGCAAAAGATAAATGTGATGGTTGTTTACAGAAGGGAAAAAGCTAACCATTTTGAAAGCTGGAGAGAAGGAATGGAATGTTCTAAAGCAGAAAGAAATAGCCAAATATCCAACAGGTTTGCCAAAAAACAAATATAGTTTGTAATAGCAATAATGCTAGCTGTAAAGAAAATCTCCACAGGGCAGGGTGAAGAAATTACAATCCATCGTTCAAAAAGCAGACATATAGAGAGGCCTAGCATATCGTTGACATCCATTGAAAAACTTATATTTTTTTAGTTTTATCCTTCCTTTGAACCCTGTAGCTGCTCTATACACTGCGTACATAATTCAGACAAAAATAGACAAATAGAAATGTTCCAAAAAAATCTTTTTACATTGCCTTTCATTCAAAGTTAATGTCTTTTCCTTCTCCTGTAAAGCTGCTGTTTTGGGAATACATGTTTTTCACTGGGCAGAGATGATATGCAAACCACTCATAAGCAGCAGTATACATCAGAACTCTGAGTGGAATATGACAGAGATGAGACGCAAAAGTTCTGTAAGGTTTTATGGACTCATGAGACCAAGACTAACATTCCTGAAGTTATGGTAAGGCCAGTGTGGAGAAGGACAGCACAAAGGACCACCTCTCAGCTGGTGGTGATAGGAGTGCATCAGGCATAGTGCTATTACTCATGCTCATGAGTTGAGGAAAATCCACCAGCCAAAAACATACATTAAAGAGCATTGAGTGTATGTTAATTGTGCATCCTCTGTAAATGGTAAACTGATGAACTGTGTCACTTGATAATCTTAAACACTTCAAATTAATTGCAACTGTATAAACAGCAAAAAGGGGAGGATGAAACTAAAACATTCTTTATGCACAATGAAAAACTATAGAGAACAAAAGAAAACCATTTACACCCTCACAGCTAATAACACTAATGTTTACTCAAGCATTCAGAAAGCCTTTTGAAAGTGTCACAGCAATTGAGAAGAAAAAAATAATCATACATCATATTTCTTTCAGGGCCAGTACAGGTCAGTTGTATACTGTTTGAGTGACCATTATGTTTTAACATCCTTTTTATGAACTTGCATTTAGTAATTGGTCATTAAAGCAACCAGTAATTTAAAGAAGAAATAGTCTTGAGTAGACGCTGAACAAACAACACAGGGCCGAGTTCATACAAGCACTGTTTTATACCAGGACACATTTATTTACAACAGAAAATTACATCATTACAAGTGTTCCACAGGCGCAGCCTCCATCAGTTCCCTCAGTCATAGGCCAGACAACACAATCTCACAATGTGTTTACAGGAATTATTACAAATGAGGTTGACTCTTGGTTGGATTTTGTGTGATGAATAAGGCGTCCTTAGCCACAGCATTAACCCTTAGAAGTCACAGTTGTTGCCACCAGTAACAGAAGCATGCTCTCACTTTAGATTTAATTTAGTTAGTTAGTTTCTAATTTCACCTCCTAAATAACCTATATATGTATAATCTTGCCACTTCCGCTGGTTTCCCCATTTCCAAATACTTACATACAAGAGAACCGAACCCGTAATTATTTATGTGTAAATCACCTATCATCTAGTAGACTGGGCGACAGTACTTTAATATACTGTCTGATTCTTACCTTTTGCCACATCTCAGAAAACATAAGCAAACTAGATTAGAAACTTCACTGGAGTGTACTGGGCTACTAGACTAATACTATAGAATCTAAAAAACAGCAAAATACACCGAGCTAACCGTCTGTTTGTACATCCAAGCAACATTCTCACCTGTCAGAACCTGTCAGAGCGTTCAGAACAGAGTTCTCGAGTTTGGCTGTATGGAATGGCGAAATTAGGACCACAAGCAGAATCCATAAGTAAACAATCAATGGTCAGCCCAGTCCATTTAAAAACACACCGAAACCAGGCATGAAAACAGCAGTATACAATAACATTTGTCTGTAGACGCAAAATTAGGCAGAGCTATGCTAACTCACTGACGCAAAAAGAGAAATGTGGTTGGAGAAATGTGGTTAGATGCTAAGCTTTGTGATCGTTTTCCTGTTGTGGCCAAAATGATGCTATGTAAGGTTATCCAACATAGGACATACATATTCAAGTCAACAGGACAAAGTTATAGAGGAAGTGTGCTGCCTTGCATCATGTACATCATTCCTCCTTGTTCCCAGGGCAACAACAGTCTGTGCAGCCAGCCGCAGCCGTCAGCTGAACAGACAGTTTCTTAAAAGGATCCCATCGGTAAAATGCTTATTTAGGCTCAGTATGCTCACAATAACCTGGCGGTCATAAAAAGTAAACAAGTTCACTGTATTTGCTGAAGTGGAAGAATAAGTGCTAACGTACAGATGTATCTGCCCATGTATCCTTGCATGGCAGATCTTGCTTTATGAATTCTCTCCGGCCATATCAATGGCTGTCTCTACTTTTAATTGAGGGCGAGGTCATAGAGGATAGTGAAACTCAGTTCTCAAAAACAGCAATATGTTCTAATGTTTATTCATATAGTTCACTGGAGTTACCACTTGAAAGTCTGGTAACCACTTTAGAGACCAGAACATCCCCATTGAGGCAGGAACACTAATGTGGTGAGTTACCAATAAAACCATTTTGTATTTAGTACACAAAATCCATCCAGTCTAAATGAAATTTAAGCAGACTACTGATGCATGCGGCTTCATCCGTGGATGTGCAAGTGAGATTTTGGAGAAAAATAATGGTAGATGTGAAGGGGAGAAAGAATATATATATATATATATATATATATATATATATATATATATATATATATATATAAATTAGATTGTGATGGCAAATACATTTCTGAGGGGATTGGTTTATCATGTACTACATACACAGATCTTGCCGTATGAATAACATGGGCTGTCATTTCTAAATATCTACACCGCATCAATCACCAATGGAAGTCAAAGTGCACATTTCTACATAAAGATTATAAATACCGTAAACTTAGTTTTATATGAAGAACTCCCGGTACATCCAAGTCAGGTCGCAGATGACATCCCCTCGCATCAAACAGTTCTGATATGAATGCTCCTGATACGAATTATAACATCATATTGTTTGACTTATATCATAAAACATTTCACAGCTAAACAAATTAAAAAAAAACAAACCTGTCAATACAAAAACAAACCAGCCACATCACTTAAGGACTTCTAAGGGTTAACTTCTCACCCATGTCGGTGTAAATTTCTAGGACTTCAGATCTGATTTCAGCCTGAGATTCAGATAAAGAGCAAAGACACAAACTCTTTAGACAATAATGCAGGCAGCCACCTACATCAACAACAAGAAAAGAAACAAGACACAAGCAAAGACTGAGTTTCTATTCAAGCTATGCATAGACATCAACTGAATCTTTGAATATAAATTCAAGATTATCAAAAACGTCCCAGAGTGAGTGTGTATCAGTGTAGATAGCGGGACAACAACAAGAAAAATTAAAGCACTTATCACCTAAATTCTATTTGACGAGTCGGCAAGCAGTGCAGGAAGCACAGAGCAAGCCCCACTCCTGTTTTAAAATCTTAAAATTAACATTTACTGCATCAAATCAAACATAAATAAATAAATCAATCAAAAGAATCTCATGATACAATCTCATTCTAACCAACTTCCCTCCTTAAACAACAAAAGATTTAGACACACCCATACTCAACACAAATCACACATCAACCAAGAGAACAAACCACCATCTGAGGTGACCTTTAATCATCTGTTGAACATTTTTACAATTGCCTTACCTCTACATGCTGTCATTGGTTGTTCTGCATGTCAGTTAAATGGCCTCTTCTTGTCAAAGTTTTTTAGCCTTGTTACATGTAGCATTTTAACCTTAAAATAACTTACAAAATAAAATCGAACAACTTTAAAATCATGTTGATGCTCCACTGGATTTAGCACGCTGCTAACTGCACTATAATGTTGCTGAAGCAGACAGGACAAGACTTGCGAGAACTGTAACAATGCTGCATATTTGTGTCAAATCCTGTAATATTACTATGCTTTGACAGTCAGCAAGCTTCTTTCGCTTACCAGAAAAAACGTATAAAGCGTGTCCTTCTTAAGGAATGGTCCAAAGTGTGAATTACACATCCCGACTGTAGGGGGAGCCCATGAGCGCGAAATGCCATTTATTTTTTGCATAATGCTGCTTGAAGAGGGGAAAAGCAACAGAATCTCTGGTGATAGGTAGTGGTCTGACTTGTGAAATTAGTGATTACCTATTGCAGAAACACAATACAAACAATAAACAATAACAATAAAAACAAAATATTTTTCACAATTCAAAACCCTTTTCTGCAGTACTTACAACGAAGTCTACCGAAACTGACCCATTTTCTGATTTTCAAGGAACACTTCATATACAGTATATTAGCACTACATTATACACGCATATGTACAAACGAGTGAACTTCATCATAAAATATATAAAATCTAATAACTCGTTATGGCTCAAGGGACAGACATTGCCTTTAGCACAACATACTCACATTCACACGCACGTTACTGTGTTTAATGGAAAGTGGTATGCAACAGCAATATGAGTGGGCTGGTTTAAAAAAAATAAAATAAAAAAATCTCTTGCGTAGGTCTTTCCTTCACTGGGTAACTGGTGCCTCAAAATCCAAGCCAAATGATGGCTGACAACGACAAGATGATGAGCGCATAGTTACTGTACTCCAAATCCAGATGCACAGATAGAGTGAAACAGTGACAGTTCTGGCAAAAATGGTAAAAACAGCAATGCTACTGTTTTGAAGGACATGGCCATGTCTCACGCCACATGCTGGGGAAATGTGGACATCCACCATGGCACACGCTTTTGGCTCATGCTTTAGAAAGCTTTACGCTTCGATGTTATCCGTGGAGACCCAACATGTTTTAATTGGTAAGGATGGAGTGGAGGCATGAAGAAAGTCCTATCAAAACAAAAAAAAAGTGGCTAAAACCAAAATTCACTCAAAATCAAGTGCATTCAGCTGGAACTGATTCAAATAGAAAGGACAATTAATTTATCACAATAAAAACTCATATCCTTTTTTTTTATATATTTGAACATATTTACAGAGGCCTGTGTGTGCCCTTAATTAGCCGTTTTACTTCTGAGGATTCCGATTAATGCTTTTGTATTTTTCTTTTCACATTTTTTTTTATTGTTTTGGTCTTGCTTGGGCCAGGCTCGGCACGTCCTCCCAAAGAATGTCCTTCTCCACTCCCCTGCATTACGCTTTGCTGGCATCCTGTTTTGTGTGAATGCTGTTGTCGCTGTGCACCTTGATTTCGATCAAGTCTGGCTTTAGGACGTCTTTTCCATTTTCTTCTTTGAGAGGGAGTTTTCTGCAAAAAGAGATAACAGCAGAGGCTTATCATTTTAGCATTTAAGAAAGTCTCAAGCACATTGATTGGAAGGCTCGCACACAAAGAGGATGGTCACAGGTGTGTGAAGTAATGTGTTTGTCATGTATGTGTTTAATTACACAAAAGGAAAGCATAAGATAAGGTACACAATGACATTTCCTGCGTTACTGGAGACATGTGACGGTCTAAAGTCTAAAGCCACAGTCACACTAGACTAGGAATGTCCCAGTCAATGATTTTTTTTTTTTACCCCCGATCCGATCTTTGTGTTTCTGTAAATAATACAGCTCCACAATACAGCTGTGCTAATTCACGCTAGTAAACAGTTGTAAAATGACTATTTTTAGTACTGGTTTCTGTAATCAGACTAAATTCTAATCTGATCTACTTTGTTTGAAGCAACCTTTTAAATATCTTACAGTCCAGTCTGACTGACCTACCTAACCATTCAGCTTCCAGTACATATAAAGCTCTGCAGTCAGATCACTTAGTGTGTGTGCGCGCGCATGTGTGTGTGTGTGTGTGCATTAAGCTCCTCCTCGCTTCTGAATAAAGGAGTAAAGAAGGGATGGGAGGAACATTAGATCTTCCCAAATGGATGTAATGGGATAATATATCTGTCGTTGCAGAACTACAACAAACTGGGTGTTTTTTGGCAGTGCGAACAAAAACGGCAGAAAATAGACCACCTAACACACTCTACCTGCTGCTCTCTCATTTACAGAGGGTCTCTGAGCGAACTCTAAGCCAAGGTTTTCCTCTTCCCCAAACTTTCCATTTCACCTTAAATGATGCAGCAGTTACGCTCTGCTGTTGAAATGGACTCATGGGCACAGTGGCACTATTTAAGGTGAAACACGGAGTTAGCCTAAGAAGCTAACCAAAAAAAGTTTGTCTGCAGCAGCTAAGGATCATGTATATTAATAATGTCTATTATTAAAATATCATTAATTGGAAGTGGATCAGAAATTTAAAAGTCAATACTATATCCATTAAAAATGATTGGATCTGAGTCAGAGTCACTGGATCAGATCGGGACATCTCTACACTAAACATTTGCAATCCATGCCTCACTTAAAAATAGGCATGATCAAGGAGGGACAGGAAAACGTTTGTTTAACCACCCTCCATTGTTTAGCAGTGATTTTAGCTACACTCCTGTTCATAAGTATTAGAACATTTATTTCAGTTGTCCACTGGCAGTGCTGCATGGCACAGGCAAGCCTGCTTTTCTTGATTTGTCATCTTAGCAATGACCGCCACTTCATCTGCCAGTCAAACTTGCAGCTCCAAGTCTTCTCTTTAAAGCTGAAGCTAAGAAGCTGAGACTTTGTTGGATGTTTGCTTCAAGTTGTTGTCAGGTTAACCACCTATCACATAAGTTGTTGACTCTTGTCTTCTGATGCTGTGTATCTGAGTCTCCACCAGCCCTCTTCAGTTCTCTCCAGTTATCAAGAGCCTTTTGATTGTTTAGTAGAAGAAAAGAGTTCCACTTTTAAGAGTTATAATGATCTGTCTGTGCTTTGTTGTTAACTGTAAACATTTAGACATTATGATTTCCAGATGTGCACTTGGATTTTCAGTACAATTTCAGAGAGGAAAACATGAGTGTGATGAAACTGAGCTGAGCTGGTTGCATGCTAGCTAAATAAAAGCTTAATTAACATCATACCTTGCCATCCTCAAATATATTTTACCACTATATTGTGCTACCGCACAAAACCATGTTTATTTAGCACCATAAACCATGTTGAAATATGTTACTTTAGTTATGATTTAATCTTGATTTTACAATCATTTTATTGAATAATTGTCTGGTCTTGTTTTTTTACATAGTTTTTTTCACTTAGTTTCCTTATCTGTATTTAGTGATTTTTTTCTCATCACATCACACATCACACGTGTGTACTGCTCAGTTTGCAAGATCTCTCGTTGGTTTGCTGTTGCTATGGGTACAGGCATCCACACCCTGATCTAATGCACACATGAACCGTCTGTGACTGTCTAGCAAGTTAAGCACTGCTACTCGTTCAGAGTCTGTTTAATCAGTGAAATTCAGAGCAGCAGCTGTAGGAAACCTTATTTGTAGTCAAATTAAACTTGAGGTTGTTTTGGAAGAAAACAAAAACGAGTGAGAAATGGCAAGTGTGCCGTGAGAGCGTGAGATTAGAGCCAATAGTAGTCTCACAGCCAACGTGTGAGAGTTGGCAGCCTTGCAAACGTACATGAACACTCCTCGACACAGCAAGCATACAGATATGAGTCATATTTTTGTAGGGCAGGGAATTGCCAACGTTTTTGGGATGTTACTATTAAATCATTAAACATTACCATTAAACAACCACATTGACCATTTGTGATGGGCACAGATGGAATTTGGCTTCCGCATTTATCCCATCCGTGCAGTAAACACACACACCAGTGAACACTCACACACAGTGGACAGTGAGCACACAGCGGTGGGCAGCGGTGAGCAGCCCAGGGCCTTATGGGACCATGCTGTGGCCTTGAAGGGCCTTGCTCAAGGGCCCAACAGTGGCAGCTTGCCAAGCCCGGGTATCAACCCAGTCATCAATAGCCTGGAGCTCTAACCAATGAGCCACCACTGCACCACTTTTATTTGCAACGTTATTTGATATGTCTTTTTTATCATGTGAATTAGAGACAGACCGATCAGTGTTTTGGGGTCGCTGAACTCTGAGTACTGGTGCGAATGCCTATGAATTCCTGTACGTGCAGAACTGCACTGTGGCTAAACATTCCATCACTTTTAACCTGATTCCTTTAGCTTTCTGACTGCTGCTGCTGTTTTTTTTGCACTTTTTTGTACTGGTCAAACATGGTCTGCATCGTTCGCTGGCTTTTTTGTTTTCTTAGTAGTCTGTGCTAGTTCTGCTATGTTCTGATTCTCACTGTACTGAGCTGTGAGTGATGTGCTCACAGTGTGTATCAGGTTAGTGGTTAAAAGTCTTTATTCTGCTTCCTCACAAGGCACATTAGTTTTCCAAAATTTTCAAATCCTAACTCCATCCCTTGTGTAAATTAACGTACATATATTTAAAAAAATCAGCTCTCATTCATATTTGCAAAAGCCAAACATACAAAGAGAGCTTCCAACGAAGCCATAGCTACAAATCTTCTGCACTGTCCTCAAAAAGTTAGTAACTCAATGTAAGCCTAAAGGAGTGTTATGGAGACTACAACAACTGCTTCTATAACAACCAATTAAGCATCTGCTTAATTCAAATGGAAAATGTAATATTACTGACCCAAAACTGTCTGCTTTGTGCTGATGTCCAACCTGGTGCTTTGATTTTTTCTCTTTAGCCAACCCCATGAAATATATTATATATTTGACAAATCAGACTGACACGCAATGTTTGACTTCTGACTGCAGTTATAGCACTATTTTACTCAATTTCTGGCTTTTTGGCTCTTCCATGCAATGCAATCTCTCCTATCTGGGTTTTCTCTTTTGACCA
The DNA here is from genome assembly GCF_030463535.1 of Salminus brasiliensis. NCBI lineage: Eukaryota > Metazoa > Chordata > Actinopteri > Characiformes > Bryconidae > Salminus > Salminus brasiliensis. Next base: position 8,542,061 of record NC_132892.1, on the reverse strand, counting down.
TGTGATGCACATCATACTAACTAATAATTTGATTTATTCTCAACAATGTTGTATTATCCAAATTAAAATTTCAATTAATTGTTCCACCCGTATGTGGCGATGACATGTTATGAGTGGATTACCCCTAGACACCCCTGCCTAGTTGGTCCAACTTGTAGATGTAAAATCAGAGACAGAAGTCTTATCTGTTGCTGCACAGTTTGTTCACTTGCAAAATGCTGCTGTCAAAATGCAAATGTGACTGGGCCTTTAATATGTAATATGCATGCAAGTCATCCCAGTATGCCTGGGATGCCTGGGATACCTTTGAATCCACGATTCAACAATAATTCTGAAAGTCCAATTAAGTACCTGACAGCTGAACAAATAAGAAGAAAAAATGAGAAAACAAATAAGCTCAACTGAGAATAAACATGTCGAGAATGAATGAAGCTAAGCTAATGAAAGTAATGCAGTGATTAAACAGAAAAAAAGATAAGCTTAAGAAAATGTGTGAAACCACAATCTGCTAGTTCTGCTGCATGACAACATTTTCTGCAGCTTGCTAAGCTAATTGAAACCTTTTCCTCAGTTCAATTATTCTTTAGTACAGTTCTGCCTTATACTCTGGCTCAGTTAGAGGAGTTGTGTCATTTGGTTCATGCACTGGACTGCCGATCTCCACAATGGGCTTCTTGGACCCAACACCCCTACTCACTCCCTCACTCTCAAACAAACACACACACACACACACACACACACACACACACACACACACACACACACCAAGAGGTAGGCATTACCAGCTTGGCAGAAGCTGCTATGGAGACAATGCCATTAGGGATGGGCTTCGCTGGGAATAGGCTGATCCCACATCCTCTCTGTTGACAGAAGAGCCTTATGTGCTGCGCATAGCCTAAGACCGGTAGCATTCAGAGTTATCTACAAACCCCAGAGGCAGCAAAGAAAGAGGCTTTACTTTTCTCTCAAGGCACAATAATCTCACTAATAAGGACTTTACCAGTAAAGCTTTGGGGATGGCTGTCAGTGCATGTTTGGCCTGCTTGTTCTCTATACCTCACAGTCTCTTATTAAATTACAGCTCCAATTGCATGGGGAAAAAGCCTCCTCTGTCTACCCATCACTTAGGACTGGGCAATACTTTACCTACTCTAGTATACCGATTTTGCGGTCACTGGTGTATCAGTATTGCTATTGACAATGATGTTGGATGCTGATGATAGAGAAGAGAGATAAGAAGAGATACATATTGATTAAAACATTAGGTCTCTGTATAATGAGTGTAATGAGGCTGAAATGAAACCAAGTACAATCTCAAAACAAACGACATCCCAAAGCAGCATTCCTCATCATTCCCTAAGTGCAAAATAAAAATAATAATGATATGGTAAGGGAGAAAGCACAGATTAAGCGTTTCCAACAGCCAGGCAGTTGCTATGTTGTTGCTAAGTGGTTGTTAGGTGGTTACCTGTATTACTCCAGGTGGTTGCTGGGTGTTTTTTATGGTGTTGCTAGGTGGTTGCTATGGTGTTGCTAATTGGATGCCAAGTAGTTGCTATGGTATCCCAAGTGGTTGATATGGTGTTGCTAAGTAGTTGCAAGGTGGTTGCTATGAAGCTGATATAGTATCCCAGTTTATTTGCTATGATGTTGCTAATTGACTGCTGGGTGGTTGCAATGATGTAACTAGATAGATGCTATGGTGTCACATGTGGTCACTATGGTGTCACTAGATGAGTACTGTCGCATACTCATACATATATATGCATGAGTGTTGCATAGAGGTTGCTGATGTATAAATACTACACCTTTCTCTGAATTAGCCAAATCCAGCTGTAATTGCCCATGTAGCTAATGGAATGACGTTAAATTAAGTTTAAAGTACCTCCATCAAAGCCTTTATAAGAGCAGCAATACTCAGCAAGCATGTATTCATTAACATTGTTAATAAAAATGATCATATATCATGCCATACTCTGATATATTTGGAAAATATTGTGGCACTAACTGCTACCAGTACCGCTTCCATCCTAACGACACCAGAAGCATCTATTTCAGCACACTAATATCAAAAGCTTAATCCCTTCCACTTTCTCACTCTACGCTCTACTGAAATAATCAGGACAACCACTGACCTTTTCGACCGAATGCCCCTCATTAGAGAACATTAAATTCCTTTCAAGAATTGAGACATTTCACCCCCAGGCTGTCTGAATTTCCTGGGCATAGCCGTGTAAAAGAATAAACACATTCTGTCTGTGATAACTGCACGCTTCAGAAAGGGATGACTAATAGACTGACAAAACTTGGCAGTAACTTAACAAAAGCCACCATTCTTTTTCCATCACTGGCCACTGGTAGGCCAAATACTGTCTGCCAATCAAAAATGGCATTCTAATTTTCACATTTTTTTAGTCAGAGCCACATGTGTTTTGAATTAGGGACCAGTTACACTGATTTAAGTCAAAAGGAAAAGGAAAATTCTCGTTTTTCTATCTATATTCAGCAGCTTATGAAGTACAGAAAAAGCACATGTGGTTTGCTAGGTGACAAAATAAGGGCTGGCAATATGGCGATATGTTTGTGTTATCGCAATAAATCAGCAGGATATTGAACAGATTACACAGAATTGGACAACAATGAGTGGTGTTGCACAATTACATAAAATGCATTGTGTATGATGAAGACGTCCAAAAGTACTGCAGTATTACAGAATTCTGACCATATCGCCCATCCCTATGATACATTAATGAGGTGTACTAACACAGCCAGTATTGGAAAGAAAAAAAGCCTGGGCTAAACTCACAGGTAGGCTGCCTTGCCCTCCTCCAGCTCTTTGCCTTTACTGCTGGTGGCGGTCTTCTTGCTGCAAAGCTTTCGGGAGATGCACATGAGCAGGCCACACTGGCGTAGGAAAAAGCAGCTGACGTCCACAAGCACCAGCAGGAGCAGCAGTGCGGCCAGCCCCAGGCCCACCACCGCACCCAAACCGAGGCCGCTGAACAGGGAGTCTGCTGAGACAGAATACAGAAACATAGTTGCAAATTGTTGAATGGCTCGTCTAATTAAAAATTTAATCAACCTAACCAAGACATCACCATTGATTCTGTAATACTTGGTTATGTGATCCCATGGATTAATAACAATCCTGTCAGGCAAGGATTATCTATTTTAGCTCCCTGTTTCACTAACTGGGTGCACATTTCAGCAAGAGTTCTTGTGTGGTTAGTTCAGCATTTCACCTGCTGTTCCAAACTGAGAAATGGGAATAATGCCTGGTGATTCTGTTTGTCAGTCAAAGGGTCCGGGTGTTCCACTGGGTCTGCTGAACCGGTCATGCAAAGTCTTGGACCTATGCTTGCTATAGCAGTCATTCTGGTATGTGTGAGCATTAATACAGTGCTGTACTTGGACATGAAGCAAATAGTTAGAGGTAGGGTTTTATGAGTCTGGTGTAATCCAATGCCATAACATGCATTTTGTACTGTGAAGATGTCTTAACCCTCCTATTATCTTTGGGGACCCTAATTCAATGTTTGACATTATTTTTTTTGCTTTATATTTAAAGACCTTTCCTAAGTTAATGGGGACAACTGGGTAAACACACAATGTCCTGTACACATATTGTACACATCCATGTTCTTTCAGGCTGTTTTAGCTGTATAAAACACTAAAATATATCAGCACATTTGTTTTGGATGATAGAGGTCACTATGACATGCAATTATATGTATGAGACGGAGGATGATGTTGAGGAGGACCCTGATTATAAGATAGCGACCTCTTAAGAGACCCTGATGAGACCCTAAGTGTTGATTCTCCTTTTGTCTCTCAACCACCAGCAAACACACTACCTTCCAAAAATTGAAATGTATTATGGTCCCTCTCCCCACCTGAACAACAAGGTTCCAGGCCCCACCAGAAACGCTGTCAGCCACATACAGCTGTCGACGCATGACTGCCCGTTGGCCCCTTGTAATATTTTTCAACATCATTGATGTGAGCACCTACAACTCCCTTGTAATATGGAGTGAAAAACAAGGACAGGAACAGTGAGGAAGAGGATTTTCCTGGAAGAGCTGGGTAACGCGTTGGTAAAACCTCATATCAAGAGAAGACAGCGCCTTCTAAGAGCATCAACAGCTGCTGCAACTGTTGTAAAGGACGCACAAACAGGGACACACCCCCCAACTTCTCAAGAGGTTCAAACTGCAAGGAAACATGGCAGGTGCCTGGTCTGTCCCAAAAGTAATTACTCCAAGACCAGCAACACCTGTGTGAAAAGCAAGACATGCATGTACTTTCAGCACATAATGTGTACAGTAGTGCAGACAGAAGGCTGGAACGCATCTTCTGGTGGCCTGAAGGAAAAACACAATGCTGTTTATATTCTGTCCATTCCTGTTCTGCCAAACTAGTAGTGAGCAAATAACTCACTAATTACTCACACATACATATTCACATACAGTCGCATAAAGCAATCCCTGAAAATGCTTGTGTACTTCCTTATATGTGTATCGTAAAGGAAATAACTACTTTGTGTACTTTGTGTTTACAAATAATACCCTTGTAAATGTTTGAATTTGTGTTTGGTTTTTGCTGGGGTCGAATTGACCCCAAACATAACACGTTACTATTCCTGAAAACAAACAAAAAATGTTAGTTTAATTAATGAGATTTTATGGTGATGTGCACATATAACAGGTATTCTGGATGTATAAGGGTGAGTGAGTGTTGGGGTGGTTTTTTTAAGACTATTTCAGTAATCAACAAACAAATATAGCATGTGACAAACTCGGGTAACAAAATTAATTATATGATTTCTGGAGGTTTAAACTGCTGGGGTCAAATTGACCCCAAGGATAAAAGATGTTAGTAAATTTGAAGGTAACAGGGAGTTTAAAATATTGCAGTATTATTGAATTTCATCCATATCACCCATTCTTATGATGCATTAATAAAGTGTGTCTGGGCAAACAAGTATTCTACATCACAGCAGGACAGCCAGTAGGAGAAAGCCCCAAAGGCCCCAGGATTGTGGTGTAATCTTTATCCAACAGAATTGGCACCATTATTGAGGCAGGGAAATGTATGTTCTTTCAAATATCTCAGTCAAGTTAATGAAAACAGTAGAGCATGGTTTTGTAAATTTATACAATTCTTTTTTTTTCCTCAGGGTAAGCAAAACGCCCAACCTGATTCAGCTCAAGGTAGCATTTTGCCATGGTTTCTTGTTTTAAAGTGATTGGAATATATGGCAAAAATAATAAACAATATGCTATGTTGAAAGCCCAGCTGCAGTAGTGTTATAGGTCACAGGCATTAATTATAAACAATGTACATGTTTATTTCTAAAAAAATAAATAAATAAAATAAAATTCTTAAACTGTGTAAAGAAAGAGTGCATTGATATCAGCAGTGCACTGTAGATGTAGATGTTTTGAATGAAGTGAAAAAAGGAGTTCCGTTTAGTTTGAATGAGTTTAAAGCTTTAAAGCTTGTTTAACCTTGCTACAAATTGTGTAGCGTGTGTGGTTGGAGCACTAATAGGCCAATCTGAATTTGGGTAAGCAAATCACACTAGAAGACTTTGCATGCAATGTCAATGTTTAATATGACATCCTAAGAAGTTTTAGGACTCCAGTGTTTGCTGGTGATTTAAAAATCACTAAAGCCTTTGGATGGGTGGTTTAAATGCATTTCCTTTAATGAATAAAAGAAAAGAAAATGTTGCTCTGTTCCTCACAGAGCTGAATGCTCTTTTGATAATTACAGAGTCTTGCCTCATGAATGTGAAAAGATTTCCAACATGTTTACTGAAAGCCACAGTCTTGCCTGTCAAGCACTCTCTCAGGCATGCATCTAAAGTTTGCAACCAGCTCCGTTGCTCCTCTTGAAGATATTTTGATCTCTACTATGTGGAAAGAAATCAAAGGTTCATCCGCAACATCTTTGCAACATGGTGAACCTGAGGCCGGCCAGAGGAAGCACACACGCCTCTGTTTTTTGTACTTTATTGAGCAAAATATTGACGGGGAAAAAACCCAGACCTGAAGCATAAACAAGATCTTATCTGAACGTGCCTAAAACACACTTTGTGATGATCAAATAAACTGAAGATGAAGCGAAATGGACTTCGCTTGGAGACAGTGAACTATGACATGCTTTGGTCAACAACGTTGTATAAATCGACATTTTAAATTTCATAAGGTCTCCAGTGATTCTTATCTGTGAGAGGAAGCAAGCATTAAACACAGCAAACAGCATCAAAGCGCTGTTCACACATTTAGGTTAACCCAAATGCACCCAAGATAGGGCATAAGGACAAATGGATGACATCAAAGGCTGCTAAGTCAATAGTTTTAGTCAATATAGTTCCTGGACTAATGCAAAAGTCTTGTGTTTGCCTGCAGAACACAAACTATATTGGGAGATAAGAGGTTATTTTTGTAGCATGTGCATGCATTTTGTTAAGCAAGCTGACAATCTAATTTGGCCCGATATATATATATATATATATATATATATATATATATATATATATATATATATATATATATATATGTCAACTCTCTCTCTCTCTATATATATATATATATATATATATAGAGAGAGAGAGAGAGAGAGAGAGAATTGTATCTATACTTGTAAAATGTAATTGGTTGAGCATTGTTTAAAACAAACAACCAACCAACAACAAAAACACCTACACACCTACAAATGTCTCACAACGACAGTTTCCAGCTTTAAAACTGTAAATCTTTTAGGTCACTTTTTGACCAGCACATAAAGATGTTTGAGGTCAATATTTAATTTATTGGATTGAATTTAATGGATGGGTTATTTGTTTACAAATCGTGTGAAGAGCTAGAATGAATAGAGGAAAAGGGAAAAAATAAGAAATTATTATTAGGGAATTATTAAAATATTGAAATATTCAAAAAGCTGAGAAATAAAGAATCTCAGTTCTCCTGTTTGTAGACCTGGTGTACTTAGAGAAGTGTATCAGTTGAGCGTGAAACGGTAATCAAAACGGAGCTAAACCAGATTTGTCGTCATGTTTTATGCCATGAAGAATTGAAAAGGCAAATCCTGCGGTTTTAGCAGTTATGTTGGCTTGCATGTGGGAATGAAGAGATGTATGAATTGCCCACCTCTGACAGATTTAGAGTTACGCAACAAACTACCAGGCTATAAAAGATGAAGACTGTAATAAAATCCAACCTTCCCAAAGGGCTGAATCCAAAAACTGCAGTGGGTCTTGCCAACAAGGTTTAGCTTGACGTACAGCTTAATGTGGAATAGCGATCCAAACAGTGGAACCATCAACCAAAGTCTGAACCAATGAGTTCCCTTTGGTTCCATTGAAACTCAGATTATTATTTGTTTTTGCCATGTTGGCGAATTTGCAACCAGAGTGTACAAACTACAGAGTAGAGGCGGAGCCAGACATGCCTCCTAATTTTGTAGAAAATGCCCCCTTATCAGATACCAAGTGTCTCATACTACCTTTACTGAGTTTACAGCACAGCCTGACACTCCCTGGCACTCTCTGGGGTTTTTGTGGTCACTTAGTCTTCATTAGGGGTCAACACACATGATAAATAACAGCATGATTAACCTTAAATACTTCAGAACCACCGGTGGTTCCTGGCTTTGCATGCAAACTGGAAAAAAGTGTAACCCCCCTTCTCATGAGACAGCAAAGTAACGTTTTAAAAACTGATATCTGAGGTACAATAAAACTGAGGAAATCTAACTGTTGGAATTAGACATTAGAGAGGGAAAAAGGAAAGAAATTAGATGGAAAATGGGCTGTTTTGTCACTAGACCTGTGGTGTTGGTCTCAACAATTTGGTATTTGCATATTTTACCACTTTGACCCCTAATTAAGGCAAAAACCCCAAAGAGAGTCAGTGGGGTTCCATCTACGAACATCCATTCCTCCTTTTATCCTTTGAATCCACTGGGCTTTTATTTCCATCCAAAAAGAAAACAAGGTTACCAACGATGTGCAGTAAATATGACAATGTTCTTATTTCTTAACATGCAATGCATTCTCTGACAGCAACAATCATATATTACATTAAAATTCAATCATTTTATTAGCAATAATTAATGCAGGCTAGCATTTCAACATTGTCAAATCTATGTATACATACTGTGGATACATCAAATAGCTCATGGGGTAAATGATCACATCTTGTCTAAAAACACTCCTTTACTCATGAAAAAAGCATAGTAACACATGGCTGTATTGCTGTAGTCTGTTGTCCTTGGTTTATATATGCATATTCACAATTCACTGGCATTAGGTCCATAATGGTCACCAACCTGCAACCCATTATTTAAATCAATTGTGCACAAGTCACAGAGGGCCTCAACCACGTCTAGCATGTAAATTATGTTCCAAGTAATTGCCCACAATCATTTCATATTGTCTTTAAAAACGTATGTTTTCATTCACAATCAAGTTTTTTATGCTAGTGCTAGTACTGCTAGTGTATCTGCCATATATAACACATATATAACAACAAGGTTACAGTGTACAAGCAAACTTGTTGCTTATAATTACCACCATCAACACCTAAAACCCTGAGCCTCTCTCTGTTCTTAATAAGCCACCCAACTCTTTAGATGAAGGTTGTTTCAGGGTGCCCTGTGTCTGTATTACCTTCCGTCTCTCTCTTTTTAGTTAGACTGTTATAGTGAGATCTGCCAGAGTCACTAGCTACAGTCTTTTTACATTCAGTGTTTACATTCTCTGTACTCCATAAAACCAAAACAGAACTAATTCTATCACTTCACTCTTCTGAATTAATGACTATAATAAACTGCCTGTCCGACCTGACACCGATAGCCACCAGGGTCAAATAATCAATTTACAAAAGTTATATCTAAAATGTTAATTACCATCAACAATAAATCTTGATTAGGTGGGTCTGGTGAAAATTACGCTAGGTGTTGGGGGCAACTAAATATTGAGAAAAGCAGATATTCAGAAGCAAAGTTAGTGATCACAATTATGTATTTTCATTTCTTGTAGCTCTGAACGTCAATAAATGGATTATTCCAGCTGGAAAGGATTCTACTTGCTTCAACCCAGCTGGTGACTGTCTGATGATGGTGCATGTTGCTACTGCTTGTGGGGTAGATGTCTAAAATGCTGTCTAAAAGTACCACTTTAGAAACATGGCACCCTGGACATTTGTGGAACTCTGCTCCACAAGTAATTCCTGAAATTGGGCACTCAGTGAATCACCTAACTGGCCTCTCACTGCAGCTGAAGTGGTTGTCCAAATGAAGCACCACCACCTTTAAAAGGCCCATAATGACAGCACTGCTATGGATTGAAGCTGTGCGACCCTTTTTCTATAATTTAACCGCTTTCTAGATGTAATCATTAGTCTAGAACCACTGAGATTATTTTGACTGTTTTGATTCTTTGATACAACAAACCTCTCATGTTTATCCATCTCAGAATTTTACTGTATTAGTGCATGTTTTAGAAGTTTGAGAGCCTTTGTGAGGTGGAGTGATCTTCAGGAGTAAAATCATAAAAGGAACTTGCGAATTACATGAAAAGCAAAGGCTGCACAATGGATGAAGGCTACAAGCCTTCAGGATATCTACATTGAACGATGAGTCTGTGTGTCTAGTTAAGACGTATCAGCTAACAGCTTAGCTTAATCAAAAAATAAGCATTATATAAGTACACATTTTCAGTAGCTTACAGCAGATAGTAGCGTCATACAGCATGTTTGTTTCCAATTAATGGATTTCTCAACTGCTTTTTCCTAGTTTAACGGTGTTGTGCATCATATTGTTGCTTAGACAGATTTACTGTTTATAACAGTTCATTGATTTTGCCAATATACTACTAAACTATCACTTGCTAGTGTCACTCTACAAAATTAGTATCAGTAATGTTCCATTAGTCTTTTATTTTTAAATTAGACCAAATTCTAACTTTTTTATTTAACTTGAACATGCAACGCAACTGTTCAAATGAGAACACACAGATGTACTTCACAGTGAACCATCTTCCATTTTAGAATGTGAGCTTAATTATTATACTAATACTAATACCACATTTCATTTATATAAGGTCTCTTTACAAGCATAGTTTCTTTACATTTGCAACAGCCTAATCAAAAACAGCCTTGCAGTTCACAACACAGACTGTTCCCTAGCAGACATGGGGGGGAAACTCCCAAGACCGAGGTGAAAAGTCTTAGCTGGACTAAGGTCCCACTCAGCTTGAGAAGCCTGTGTAGTACAGTCACTCCAGCAGCCAGACTGGGAGGGATGCAAGTTTGAATGTAGAGACATTGTCTGCTCATGAAACGTACCACCCATTTTACAAACTGAAACATAGACCAATGTCTAAAAGACCCAACTTCAACATAACTACACCATATAAAAGAATCTAAAAATTGTCCATGTCCATAAATTGATGTACCATCCAGTGTGCATTCATGGTAGGTATTCATGGTAGGCATTTTATGTAGACACCTAATCTTTATGTGTTAAATGCATTTCGTCTTTAGACATGAGATCAGTTTAACAGTTCTCGCAGTTCTAGAAAAGTAGATTAAACACGTATTTGTTACAGATTTGCTATGATAATTCTTTCATAAAAAAAAAAAAATCTTGCCTTGGCCTTGCCGTGGTGCTATGATAACTATTAGTGTGTGTGTGTGTGTATGTGAATATTACTGAGTTCTTAAAAGAATCCAACTCAATATTATTTTTAACTGACTTTAAAAAGAAATAAAACAAGTAGTGTATCCTTGGAAGCTTTAAACAACAGGTATAATTCAGTGAGCTTTTGTAAAGATAATGCATACGGTTTTTGTTTCCTAGCTCCTAAAATGACCAGTTTAATGGCAAGATTGATGAAACAAATAACGTTAAAATAAAATGTCAACTTTCCTTTAAGTCTACAATACCAGTATATTTGAGATGGATCAATCAGTGTTTTTCAGGCCAATTAGAGGCCATCTTTCAACTTGAAGGTAAGGCCTCAATCAATTGATCAAGGGTGGGGCTGGATGCCACATTAACCTTTTCAGGCAAATTTTGTAATGAATCATTGTGCAGACCTTCTGTAATGTTCTGTACTGTTTGCTGTTTTGTGTGATAAATGATGTTGGCTCTGCTGTGTTCTGATGTCACTGTACTGGGTTGGTTAGTGATGTTAAGTCATTACTCTGCTTCCCCCACAAGACACATTAGTTTTGCACATTTAACAAATATTTCAGTTTGAGACAGATGTGGTTAAAACAGCCAGACTGGTAACTACAGCCAAACAGCACGCGCCATGTGACTGAGGAGCCTCACACAGAGCTGCTGGAATCCTTAACTAGCCAGTATTATCTGATTGACTCTTAGGATTGGCTAAATGACAGACACATAGGTCGATTGCATGTATATTTCCATTGTTGCCATTTTTAACTTTACATAATTTAAGACCAGAAGAATTAAACCATAAATAGGCCAATATAAGTGTTCCAAATGTTTTTGGAGTTAAATCTTTTTTTACTTTTCTTGAATTTTAAAAAGGCTTTTTTCTTCTTCTGCTATAAAGTTACCATTTTGGTAATACAAGGTTTTTCACAATAGTGTTCATATGAACGTTTAAAAGGTTCCTTGCCTGGAGAAACTGCTGGTTCAAACAAATGCTTATACATCAAATAATTCCACATCAAAATAGTACCACTATTAGGTCAAATAAATAACAATTGGGAACTTTTTAGAATCCTTTGTGTTTTGAAAATGATTTGCTTTCTGCAATGTTTTAAAAAAAAATGCATTAGTTACTGGGAACATCTTGTTACATACAAATACATTAAACTAAAGATTTTCTTTTAAAATCATAAATAGTTACCATTTTAGAGATATGTTTCGGCTACATAAAAGTATTGCTTTTCAGTAATGTGATGTCAGAATTAGCTAAGCAAATCTCTACTTGGAGCACAAACAAAAAAGACTATGCTAAACAATTTACAAGGTAAAAAAAAAAAAAAAGAAAAATGAAAAAAAAAAAAAAAGAAGAATGGTAGCAAAGGCTATGCCAAAACAGATACATACATTGTAAGATGAGAATCAGTCTGGCTGCCACAAACTCACAAAGATGCCCATTTGATTCTTTTTCAAAAATAGCCTTGAAGTAAACATGACCTCGAAAAGCTGTTGGCCAAATTTCTCTGGGTAGAGAATGCTGTATTTACTTGGTAACATTACCCATGCTGTCTTGCTCATCTTCCCAAATGAGAGATGCAAATGTAACCATAGTAACAAGCACTTTGATGATGATGTCATAAGGGGTCAGTTCCTGCTTGTAAGAAATAATAATGAAGATCAATAAAACATGACTTCTCTTACAGCACTAATATTGTCTGCCTCCACTGATCTGGTCTTTGCTTATTGTGGACACAGGGTGGTATCATTGCTAGCAAGAAAGCAAAAAAGCCTAAAGACCAAAGCTGCAGAGTGAAGAATAAAATACATATTATACATTACATTTTCATATTCGATGTTACTGGGATTTCACAAGCAGTTTCTTATACACTCTGTTCCACCGATGTGCCCATAAACCACCTACTTTGGCAAAAAAGAAAAGTTGTATGCGCTAACAAACATGCAAGGATCTACCAAATACTTCCAAGTAAGAGCCTGAGGGACTAACCCTCACAGGATGGAAGAGAAAATGTAACGATAATGACTAATGTGTTCAGACCAGAGAATGGTATCATAAATATGGTGTTCCCCATGGGCTTCATTCTGATCAAGGGTGTTGCTTTGTAGTATATAGAATATATACTATAAGATATATGCTATATACTACGCTATATAGAGCAGGTTTTGCACGTTAGTACACAAAATAATAACATACTAATCGGTTTAATATTAAGAGGAAGTGACCAAGAGGCACAAGTTGTTCCTCTGCTGCTGTTGATGCTGCACTTACATTGTTGTCTGCAATTTTTCACATTTTTCCAGATGTGAGTAGCTCCACCAGTTACACTTTGCATTACAAAATAAACTATACTTCGACTGACCGTTTCTAAATATGAATATATGAAAGGCACACTTTTGTATAATCATCATGAATTTTGTTTTGTTTTGCAGCCAGATCTGCTGATATTAGTCAAAGTTGTGCTTTGTCAGCAACAGACAATAACTCATTAATAACAATGATTTGCTCTGTAATGTGCTCTGCCTTCACTTCACATTAAGTATTCAGAACCATGTTAATAGTGCACATTATAGTAACAGGCTCTGAATACTTAATGAGAAGTATTTAGAAAACTGTTACTTTAATGTGCTCTATTAACATGGCTCTTATAGACTATAAATGATATGTAAAATGGGACCCAGCTACACTTTGATCAACAAACAATGATCAACAATGATCGACAAACCATTTTTATAATGTTACTATATTAACATCATTTAAAAGTTAAACTAGTGCAAGGTGCACACGTTCTATTGTTCCATTTTATTCTCTTCCAGCAGTCTACTTATGACATTTGTGTGGGTGTATGAAACAAAGAGTCATAATTCATGTTTTCTCGTTTTCCATTTAGAAAAAAGATCTGTTTGTAGCACTGTGCCTTTAAGATGGACTTTTCAGTTACTACGGGTTGCCCTGTACTGTGTATTAATTACAGTATAAAAAAAGACTCTAACTTCAGTGTGTATGGGTAGAATAAGATGGAACATTTCCCAATAAGTGCCTTTTTCAATTCTTAATCAAATATCAGCAGTATGTTTATTAACTTAAATAATAATAATATTAATGTATTATATGCAAAAGAAAGTGTTACACTGAATGTAAAAAACAAATTTCAAACAGATTTGAAAGGTGCTCATGCATTCCTAAATGGAATCGACAAAAGCTGGGCTGGTCATGCCATCAAATGTTTATTTATTTATTTATTTTTAAATCATCAGCAAAGCATTTTTTAGGCTGGAGCGGACACAATGTTTTGCGTCTTTTGGGAATGTGAATATTTTTTCTCTCCTTTTCATGTCTTAGCTCTATTTTAACCCGCTGGCATTACCATCCACTGTGACTGATCCTGGGAGATAGACTGTCACCGTGTCAGAGCCTGGCTTTTAGAAAGTCCAGCTTTGCAATTGACCTTGTCACAATTTAATGCATCTACCGACAGCTGGGCTTTTCACGGCGAGACCCAGGCTTGATCTTTTGAAAAGTACCTGTCACAAAACAAAGCCACCATCAACTGATAAAGACCCCTTTAAACAAACAGTTTATTTGAACGCTGTGAAACCTACCAGCCACTACAAAGAAAAACAACACTGTTGTAAAGTAATTAAATTAAATTATTTTAAATTAAAATATTATTTAAAATATTAGCAGCAGATCCTAATGAGTCTTAGAAGAAAATGACCCTGTTCCTGGTTCATTACCATTATAATCCATTATATACCATTATTCAGTACAAGGTCCTTTCACAAATGAGAAAAGGCAGTTTGAAATTACCTGCTTTAAACACAATGCCTCTTTCTGCATGGTTCTCATTATAAAAGCAGAAAGAAATGCTACTCTCAGTCAGTAATGGAGCAAAAATATTCCTGCTTTTCAAACAGCTCACTCGTGGGTTCTCAGAAAACATTTTCCACTGCATCTGGTAATTGACGGAATGGCAGAAATGAAGTAAATAACATTCCAGAGGACCAATGCACTGCTGCTATTTTTGCCTCTGTTTATTCATGTTCTAGGTGTTTCTACCTTGTAGCTGCAGAGAAAGTAGTGTCTACCCATGGCGAACATATTAATTATATACATAAGGGCAGATTTTTAGTAATTACTACATTAGATCTACTCTGTAACAAATTTTTTTTGGTCTTTCTGAAAAAAATACCTCTCAAAAAGCCTCCCAGTTTATAGTGTAAGAATTTTGGCTAGACTAGACTAGAGCTGCTAGTCCTACACATCAGACATCTGAAACTCTGGCGCATGGTCACACAAGTACAAAGTATGTCCTATCCACCCTCATGCTTAAGAGTTGGAGAGGTATCCCCAAACATACCTGTGCTCACTGCAGTTCTATTTTAAAATCAGCAGGATTTGTTTCCACGATGTGTCAGAGTCAGATAGCCAGCTAAAAGTCAGTTACTGTACTTAGATTTTTTTTTTCCAGAAGAGGGTCTTTTGATCCGAGACTCTTGGATCTTCCTGCTGCACAGCTTGTTTAAGGTTTATCCATAAATGTTCTATGATCTGGTGAGGGGAGTGTAAGGGCCTTTACAAAAGCTCTAAAGTGTCCCTTTAGGTAGTGCATGGTGCATTGTGAGGTGTGTTTTGGAACACTGCTGTGCTGTAAAAGAACATTATTTAAAACTCAGCAATAAGAGTGGCTTTGCTTTTAAAAATTTCAGATCACATTAGAACACAGATGCACATCCACATCAATCTGGTAAAAATTAAAAGAAAGTAGTTAATGGAGTAAAAAAAGCTTGGTTCCAGATTTCTCCTGGACGCCTCCAGCCAGTGAGGGGATGTGTTAAATTTCATCACCAGCTCACCTGATTTAACATTGTTAAGCACCAATTCACCGAATCAGGTGTTAGATGATAACTATAAATTATACTTGACTCCCATGTGGAGAGCTTTGGGGATATTCTATGAATAACCACAGCTGCACATTACTTTTTTATGCATGGTGTTTGCTTGTATTATATTAGTGTTTTACTGGTTAAATTATCACCTATAGATAATCCTGATAAGTAAACGTGTGTGTTGCAATTGCAGTGTTGTAGTTTTACATAGTGTGATTCTGGCAGTTGTACGTCATACTGTGTTTAAATGTCATGATGAATTGGGCAAAGGAAAGTTGGCCTTTTTGGAAATACATGTTTTGTGTGTGACAGGGACACTGGAATAAGCAGCAAAAGTGAGTGCAGTAGAGCTGAGAGTGTTGAGATGAGCACAGCACATGGCCAAGGCAATACAATATCAAAGCACAGTTTGATAATAGAAGAAAAAAAATAAGAACTGTTTAAATACTTTTAAACAAAGTTTAAAGATATTTCTAAATTAAAGCACAATAAAAAAATAACTTCTCACACAAACGTCTCTGGATTAGTATTGCTTTCAGTATCAGTACTGGAACAGGAACATATGTGTAAAAAGTCAAAGAAAATTTGTGACTATCAAAGGGTCTTATTTGTATATTTTAGTCTTCTGCAATATCCATATTGCAAAGGGCCAATACACAATATATTGTGTATCCCTAGTACATGGACACATTTGTTTTTCCCGGCAAACATGTGGGCATGTGCGTCTCTTATAGCTTAGAAATGTCCTGAGGTTTGGAAGCCCGAAATTACTTTGAGATTCAAAGGCAAGACAAGAGATATCCTCTTCAAACGGCATTGGCAAATCAAACTAATGCACCCAGCTGCATTTGATCCAGCTCTTGCGTTGAGTCTACATGCAGACATGGAGGCTTGATATGCACTGGAGGAATTGCATCTCTCTGGACCCTTTCTATGCAACAAAGTAACATTTCTGAAAGCTTTATAGTATCAGCATGTAGAACTGTGGTGTCAGACTTGCGAGAGTTAACACACAGACACTTCAAAGATTTTAGATTCAATCTGAATATTGATGAAGGCTTCTAAAACACAAGACTTTTAGTAAAATTTTAGTTTAGAACACTTAAAGATTGCAGGGAACAGTGCCCTACAGATTATGATTTTAACAATATCATAATGAAGGCAAAAGAGAATACACATTTCTAATTGTTCAAACAATTACTTATATGTGCAATGTGATCTCTTCCAAAGGCATGTTTCATATACAATCTGCCATTCAAAACCTTCTATCCTATCTGTCTATAAAAAAGCGCATTTTTTAACCTTTTGCTAAAATGTGAATCTAATGGAAATGGAAGTCAATGTAATAGCTTTTATTTCTATTGGACCATTCATTACGAAATGTAAACACAATGTTAAGAAGAATGGACCAATACAGATTCTCCAAAATGACATATATAATCTTGTAACATTGACTTCCACTAAAAAACAATATAAACAGCAACAAAATGAGCTCTTAAATAAACAGTAATATGAGTTCAGCCTAAACTACAAGGGATTTCAATCTAAAAGTACAACAGTGGTTATGATTTGTGCATAATGCTTGAAAAATATGTAGACGTTTCTAGATGCATGGTGTCTAATGTCTTGGTAATCAATTGAATCAAGCTCACAGACCAAATATTTCTCCATTTCTTGGATTCAAGCAGACAGAGGAACCTTTTATTTTTAAGCCATGCTTCCAGTCACTTTTCACACAACTGCATTTAGAGTCATCGACAGGTCCAGCTTATTATTTGTAGGGGGCTTGCGAGGCATTGGCGATCACTTTGCGAGCTCTCAGATTGCATCTTACAGCGGTTTACACACAGCAACCAACCAATCATAGAACGATGGTCGGCAGCTTTACCTCTTTTTAAATAAATGTTTTTGTGGCTTCAACAGTTGAATGCATAATGAAGACACATACCTGTGATGTCTGGTTTCTGTGGCATGACAAACTGGAAGTAGGTGGGTTCCGACAGGCCTTTGACATTCCGGGCTGTGATCTCCACATTGTAGCGCGTGTTCCACTGGAGAGGCTGTAGGACGGTGAAGTCATTCATACCTGGGACTAGTTTAGTCATCCACTGCTCCTCCTTGTCCTGTAGGACATATGTGGAAATAAAATACAATCTTTACATGAAGACGTACAGAACAAGACTCTGAACAAGAATCAAAATGATTTCAGACAAGTTACAAGAAATGGTAGCAACGGGGAGGTACATGCAGGGCATTATTAGAAAGCATAGGACCACAAGAATATGGGCAACAAATACAATAATTTCATAACTACCAAAACAACAATCATTATTAAAAAAGGGAGTTGGTAAGTTTGTTTGCAATGGACCATTTTACATCAAACACCCCAAATTGTTTATGTCCACAAGAACCAATATAAATGAATAGTGCAGAATTCAATAATAAATAAATAACTTGTGCAGAGATTTTGAAAAATGTGGAATTCTCTTTAAGCATTTGGAGTTAAGAATGTCTACCTGCACCAACCAAGTTTGGAATGTTAGAATGTATTATAATTAATTTAATAAAGGTCACAATAGTATGCAAACATTTGTTGTCCAAGTAAAATTATCTGGCTGTTTCCAAATTGTACAAAAATGTTTCCCTTTACTGTATTAACAGTAAATCTGGTTACATTTGTATATATGTATTGTTGACAGTTCTGAATCTCAAACCAAAACTGCAAATCTGACATTTCTAATGCTCTGAACCAATTTCTAAAGATTTATAATTGAAACCAATTATTGTGAGGATTCATGAAAAAAAATTGTTTTTTCAGTTTCGATATTTCTAAGGAATTAGCTTTCAAAGACTGCATAAGACTACATAAACTGCAAAAACAAACTAGCGACAAGTTCAGGCAGTTACTCTCCAGTTAACCCCGAGCATACTACTAAAAAATTTGGCATGACTAGGATTCTGGCTAATACTTTAAACTCTCAGAAAACATACTGAATTCTAAGCACTTCTTATAGACTCAGGAGAAGTGAGCCTGCTAAGTGGCAGTCTTTCTGTGAATGGCAGATAGACGGGTGGAGTGGAGCGGTGGGGACCTGCTGTGGTGTGGTGGAAGCTCTTCTTTCATCCGTGTTTGGCCGTGAACGGCCTTCAAAGGGCCTCGATTATGGACGCCAACCTCTTTCTCCTCAGACACTTTCATCTACAATGTTATTATTTCCCATCACTCTATCGGCCCCACAGAGGGCACAGAAATGACAGAATGAGGCGCATTAGTGGCGGGGTGCAGGAGAGAGAGTACATCTCCAAACCGATTCTTACGTGCTCTGACACAGTTGGAGTTCTGCACTCTCAGATCCAGCTCGACAAAATGATAGAAATTAGGATTCACTATGGGAGTGTGTGCATGACAAAAATACTTGTACATTAATATTTACTAATGTGTGTTGTCAGATTTCATGCTGGTCACACAGGTCACACATATTTTAAATACTGTTACTGGCCTCTATTACAGTAAAAAACAGCCTGAAAATGTATGTACATTTTTGCATGAACATAAATGTGGAGCTGATCAAATAGCTCCTTCTGAGCAATTAAAACAGCAATTTCTGGCTCCTGAGTTCAGACCTCACTGCATGGATGGGTTAAAGATGGACGACAAATTTCATCTGTGTCCAACACCAATGGTGAATATGGTTGTCTTGTGTGTCTTAAGTTGGCAACCTGGGATTTTATCACGAGGTTTGAAAAAACAAAGCAGCTGTAGATCTTTATCTTTTTTCACTATTTAATGTCTTTATTGATACCGCACATTCAATATAGGGAAGCTCTGCTTCTACACAATAAAACATTTTACTATGGCCAACATGGACATGCACGCAGTGGATTTAAATGAGTTAAAGGCAACACATTTCTGAACAAATCCCCAGCAAGATGTTTTGGTTTGAAAGGGTTAACATTTGATTCCACAATTTTTGCATATAAAATAAAACTGTGCCATTTGCAATGTAGTATAATTGAAAATGATCAGGTGTACCCACTGTCTTGTATTTTACAATGTATTCCACGATGGGCATCCCACCATCATCCTGTTTGACCAGTCCCAGCCTGTAGGCTTTGCCTACTCCCCTCTGACCGTGAACTGTAGGGGGACTAGGTTCTCCTACAGGGAAAAGAGACATTCATTAGAAGTTGAATAATTTTTATCTACTTTGAAGTCTAGGTCAAATTTACTGGTACTCAAGTTGAGTCTTTTTGATTTACTTAAGTTGTGTTACAGTCAGCAAATTCAAAACATAAGTGGACTCTAATCCACATCTCTGCATGAAAGTATTTTCAGAATATATATTATATTATTATAGAATATAAGTTATTAAATGGTAAATGATACACAGATCAGGCATAACATTGCCTGTTTAATACTGAGTAGGTCCCCCTTGTGCCTCCAGAACAGATCTGAACATTCAAGGCATTGGCTCCACAAGCTCTCTGAAGGTGCCCTGTGTATCTTTGTGAGGTGTGGCTTCCGTGGATCAAATCAATAAGTCTTAGGTGCCAATTACCCAGTTGTCCAATTCACAGGTGGGTTCTTTCTTAAAGCATTTTTGGTAGATACTATCGACTGCATACCAGGAACACCCAGGCAAGACCTGCAGTTATACCTGGAGATATTCTTACCCAGTTGCCTTGTCATAATAATTGGACCCTTGTCAAAATAGCTCAAATGCTTGCCGTATTTTCCTACTTCCACACATCACCTTCAAGAACTGACTGTTCACTTGCTGAATAACATTGATCGATACAAGTGTAGATAAGCAATGCCTTTCACTTCACCTAATGTTATGGCTGATTGGTGCAAAGTGATTTACAGTTATATCGCTCAAATGTATATATTAATTGTATTTACTCATCACTTTTCAAATATAAAGTCATTCTTACTGTTACAGTTTCTCATCATTTTACAATCATCTACCCCTCCATTTTACAGATGTCTACCATCTGTTGTAGTAGCATTATATTAGAATCATTTTAAACATTTATCTGCTGCAAAATAAGTTTATATGACTTAAATGATTTTACTTTTGAACCATACTGTACTGTATTTTAAAAATATTATAAAATGAATATTTACATATGTATCAGGGTATATTCAAAACAAACTGTCAAACACATTTTTTTTTTACATCATTTTTGTTCTGAACATTCAATATCATCTAGTGAAATTAGGGTTGATAATGCTCTCTTGGGCTGCCAGCATCACGAAACCCACAATCTTAAATAATGGGTCATAACATTAAACAGCTACGCCTCTTGGTGGTCCCATCTAAATTGGTTCCATTAAGTATGAAGTCGAGAAAATACCCACATTAGGCACAGAAAAACTCATTGTAATGTAATTCATCATGAAATCATATCATATTTCTCACCCTGGGCCACAACTAGACTGGAGCCTTGACAATAAATCATCATTTTAACACATCTGTGTTACTCACGGATGGGTAATGTCTGAAAGGTCTCTGTGTGGCTGTACTCCCCTTGACCTTTTCCATTCACAGCAGCCACTCTGACCTCATAGGTCGTGTTGGGCTCCAGGCTAGTCAGGAGAACCATTGCTGAGACAGAGAAAGAAAAAGACTCAAGTCAGTGTAAAATAAATGAAGCGCCTCAAAACTACTTCAGTGTTTATTCTTCTGTGAGTTCTTTCATTGCTCTTTCTTTCCTTGATTTATCTTATTTATACTTATTTTCTGGAATAATGTTCTGAACTGCAAATCAGAACTGCAACTTTTTGGAAAACCGGTCCCATTGTAAACAGTCAAACATGGTGCTGGTTCCATGATGGTGATGAGATACTGAGATAACCCAACTGAGATACTGTGGTGGGACCATAAATTGGTAATTAATGCTCAAAAGTCCTCCCCTTGGGATGAATTAAAGCTATTGTACAACAGGCAGTGGGCCAAAACACCTCCTCAACAATGTAAAAGACCTTCAGTTATACATAAGCATTTAGTTGCAGGTGTTGCTGCTGAAGTTGACAACCAGTTAGTAAGTTTAGGTGGTTTTACATTTTCATACTTCTGTTGCTTTTAATAAATTAAAAAAATGGTAATTTATTTCATTATTATTAGTGGTATTAATTATTATTAAAACTATGCTTCTCCACGTTTATCTTGTCCTAGATTTCGTATGAGGATCTAAACCATGTAGTGTGCCAAAAAAGAAGAAAGGCGCCAATTCTTTTTCACAGCCTTGTACAAGCCAGCATTTCCATGACCGACAGCTTAGCCTGCTGTTTATTCCGCTCCCTCCCCTTGCAATAATCTGACAGTATCTATTGTGCAGATTTGCTGTGAGCTACACATGTTAATGGTGCAATCAAACGACAAGCTGCTAATAATGGCTCAACTCTCAATGGGGACTGTCAGCCCGGGCTAACACTAACGTCATCCCATTGTGTCACACAGCACAACAAATCCCGCACTCACGTAGGGATCATATTTACTACACACATCAAGGTGTGAAATGTAATTCCATCTCTGTTTGTAGCTTAGAGCTACTCAGTGGTGTGTCAAAGCTGAAAAGCCCACTTGTAGACACAAAGCTAGACACACACAAATACACACACACACACACACACACACACACACCCCACTGCTCTAACCCAAACGGTAACAGATGAAGGTATTTCATATTTAGCCAATATAACCAATTAACCTTTGATGGCGTTCAGCACACTTTCTCTGCAAGGTATTTGTTTAGATAGTAAATTAATTTCTTGATTTCAAAAACTCACACGGATGCAATGTGAAGGCATTTCAGAAATGTTACTTTTTAAACCCAAAGTAATAAATGCAATAAGCAGCCAGAACACTAGACACTACAACATGAATAAAGCTTTGAAAATGCGCTTTTCTTAGAAGTTTCTCATATTTAGTGGTCTCCTCGTGAACTCTCAACAGTCCCTGCTTTCATTTCGACTTCTATTAACATAGCTTTGTGTTTCCCAGCCTGAGAGCCCTGAGGGACTGCTATTCAAAGTTCCAGCGTATAACTTAGCATCGGTGAAGGCTGTTGTTTGTTCCCTGTAATGCTGGTGCTTTTCATGTTCCGCAAGTAAACTTTATTTAAAGGCTTTGTTCAATGTTCCGCAAAATGGCACGTCATTGTACAGAAAGATAATTGCCAACCCAACATTCAGGCAAAAGCAGTTTAATGAAGAAAACTGTTCCAACTCCCTGCTGGAGCCATTTTCTACCACCACTTACCAAATACAATGGCCGAGACAGGATAAATCATTTGCACTACTTCCTGTCTCAAGCTCAATGTGCTCATTTTGGGGAAGAGATAATGACTGTTGTGCAGGACATGGCCATTGCTGAAAACACACTATGTTAATTCAATGTTCTGTTTATATTTTGCTTTGCTTTAAAATGAACACAAAAACAAAACTCAAACTTAAACAATCATTATAAAAAAAGGCAGGGAATGCAGAAATATCCTGTATATGTAAAATGTAAAATATGTAAACTTTTGATTTGCTATACTGTTTCAATGCAAGTAATTACACATCAAGTCATTCATTAATTTTACTTTTGATTTACATTGGATTCTAAACATAATTTAATATTTACTGTTACATATGCATTCAACATTACAAAGTATAGCAAAGTAACCAAGCAAACCTAATTTAAGGTGCGTAAGGTGGCTTCTATCTTACATGGCCCAACAACTGAAATCTGTCAACAGAATTTACCTGCTGCACAATTTAAGGTGGAAAGAAAAAGTCAAAAAAGCTGGCAAACAACAAGCCAACAAAACATCGTAAGCCCAGCAGACCTACAAAACCGTCTGCGAATTACTACATTACTAAACAACTAGAGTGAATTGACTAGACCACTCTTATTTAAATCCATTGCACAACATTTGATGCGTCCATTATTATGCCCTTATCAATACATTTTAAATCAATAACTGCTAATTAATTGGCTCTTCATTACTACACTGCAACAGAGTGATATAACTAAGCACCACTGAACATAAAACGTTATAGCATAAACATTAAAGATTAGGCTAATACAAATTGTTTTATAGCAGAAGTGATGTGACAAAGAGGACTGGGCATTATTTAGCAACCGTTCTTAAGAAGATATTTCTTCTTAAAACCTACTTAGACAGTTGTCACAAAGATTCTGGCATTCGCCAATGTTTTCTTATTAAGCATTTATTCATATTTGATCCATCATTATAGGGCAAAACATGTTTGTGAACAATTCTGTGGTTTATAAACACATCATGGCTCTAAAGAAAATTTCAAAATCATGAATTCAATAAGCCTTGCACTAAACCAGTCTCTAGAAAATGTTACAACCCCTCTTTACCATGAGACAGACTATTCAGCTGTGGCTTTGAGGCAAGTGGCAAGAACAGCAATACTATTGAATAAAAAAAATGTTTTGGAAAATGATCAGTGCTTTAAGCACCAACTACTGGCTTCACTAAACCAACAAGGATTTTGAACTTTGACAGGATTTCTCAGCTTGTTTCATTTCTGATCTTAGATTTTTGGACTTCTAAGGATTAACAAGAGAGTCTGCTGCTGTTGGTAAACAGTGTGGTGGTGCTGTCTTGAGAAAGTGTCAGGTTAAGTCTTAGAAGAGTGCACTAAATGGCAAACAAAAGACAGCATTTCACTGCCAGCACAGATGTACACTCCAAATATGACTTCAAAATAAAGCCACACAACAGCCCCAAAGCTCTTCAAAGCCAGATGACTGACATTTAATCCTGCCGTCTGATATAAAAGGTACCCTGCAGCTGTCCAAGACTGCATGAAAGCTGTGTAGTACTTCACTGTGTTTTTCAGTGGTGTGTCCACAGCTGTCACATCACTTCTTTTGCAAAGAACACCCCAAAAAAACATCTCCCAACCAGAAGATGAGCTTTTTATTTTTGCTTTGACACTTTACTGACCTACCAACCTGAATAAAGTCTTTTAACTCCCAGAGGATATATAGGACACTACATTCCACCTTTTTTAATTACAACTGCTAACTATTAATAATTATTAATTATTAATAATTAACTTATTTTTAAGTTAATAAGTGGAACAAGAGTCCAGCAACAGGTCTGATGCTATTAACAGTTATGACACTCACTCTGCACACCATGCGACCTCACCATCCTCCACTCTCCACTCTGGTCTTTGTAGTTGACAATATAGTGGCCAATGGGTACGCCACCGTGAGAGTCAGGCTTCATGAAGGTGACTGTAGCGATGCGCTGGGACACAGAGGCGAAACGCACAGAATACGGGTTCGACGGGACATCTGTAATTAGGAACATAAGAAATATCGTTATGAGAACAGTCCACACAATATTTTAAAAACGGGCATGCCTTCAATGCTGTCGTCCTTCGACAGACAGGATGATTCTATTAAAGACACTGATATATAACCTATTAGTTTAACCTGAAATTCCATAAGGCTGTACTATCAAGTGCTTGCCAGGTGGTTTAGACAATCATCTTGACTCATCTTCACAACCTCGTAACTCCGGATAGGAGTCACGTATAAGCTGGCAATGAGATGCAATTGAAAGGGAGGGTTCTATAGATGCAGTAAATGTTTGAACCGAATTTTATTACAACAAAGATATTAATAGAAACATCAAGAAATATTGTGTTTGACGCGCTGCCACGCCCATAGACTCCAGAGGGTTAAGTAGTTAAAATAACAGCTTCAAAATGTTGATGGTACATCGACTTTCAATAGGGGGAATTGTGGAACACAGCTACTGCTTTATGTAACTTGGAGCATGCACAAGACCTCTTCTGAAAACTGCCCACAAAGGGCGAGTTGTATTAAAGGCAGAGGTAAAGGTGCATTACACGTCGCTAACTGTAGAGGGAACCCAGAAGCACATAAAACAATTCTGGCATAATACAGATTTACAAATCATGATGAATAAGGAAAAAATGACTTGAGTATTTGACTTATAAGGTAGGAGACTTTTCATACACTTATGAGCCAAAACATGGTAACAATACAGCTCCTTGTACAAGACATCTAAAGGTGCCTTGTGGCATCTCAATGTTAGCAGCGGATCTTTTAAAGCAGTATTATGAAATGTTTCTTGCTCCTGGGCTCCCCCTATAGTTGGGAGAAGTAATTTGTGCTTTGAGCCACCACTAAGACACACTCTACAGATGCACTTCTGGATAAACTGAGGAATACAGAACTCTTAAAGTACAGTCACAGTCTTAAAGTAAATGAAGCATGTGGACAGTCATGGAAGAAGTACATGGTGGGCTTGTTCTGGCCGCCTCACCAGAGCTACATAGAGCAGTTGCTGAGCGAGTGAAACTAACAGAGACATCATTGTTCAGTGGAGAATTACAAGAACTTTGAGCTGTTATTTTAAGGTAATAAGCCTACGTAAAGATGCTTTAAGTGCTGTAAGTTACAAGGCGGAGCACTCGTTAACTTTTAGGCCAATTTGTCCCAGTAATTGACATGCAGCATTGTTGCGAGAGAGGTTATGTAAATTGAGCACACCTGAACATGTGCATACAAATGAATGATGGCACACTTGGATGAAAGGAGTAAAAAAAAAAAAAAATGTTCTCAAACATACATTTACCCGTACACAAGCGCACACACTCTTTCACACAGCACAGATAAAAGACGGGGCCATTATATTTATCAGCACTCTGCTCAATCCTGTTATCACACTTCCCTTTATCAGGCTAGGCCACAGGGGCTCAGCAAATCAAAAGAAGCGCGTACTGCCCTGCACAGTCAAACACACACACTCGCGCGCAAGTGCGCGTCTGTATTCCTGTCTTTGTGAGCAATATCCATTGACTTCTGCTTTGCTAAAGCTACTCTGTCTATTCATAACAAACCATAACCTTGCACTAAACCGCAGGAATCAAAAGGAAGCAGTTTTGCTGCTTTAAGTGTTTAAAGGGCATATATCCATATTTATGATATTTTATGACCTTTGTAAGAGTTTATGTCTTTTTACACAATACTTTTTACAACCTTTATTTACCTCCTAAGAATTAATCAGGCTGGGTTATTATTGTACCAGATATAAGACTGATCTAAATAATCTAAATATAATCTGAAAGGACATGCTTTGCGCATGCATTTCTGGATGCATGACTGACATGGTACAGTAACATTGCAGGATTTTACACAAATATAACTTACAAATTTAACAGTTCTGCAAAAATAACATAATACAGCATTTCTAGCCCAGAGCAGCAATAATTGAGACACAATTCCACACTTTTACAATTAAATGGAGCATAAAAATGATTTTAAAGCTGTTACTTAAAAGTAAAACATGCTACATAGTGTTCCTTTCAAAAGCAGTAAAAACAGTATTACACCTTCTGTGTGATTGGGTGGAGCCAAACCACTGTAGGTGGGGAAAAAAGGACATTACAGTAACAGTGAATAGCTTTTAGACGGTACAAAGAGGGGAGCAAACTGTACAAATTTAACAATGTTTATGTCAAAAAGGCTCAAAAATGGCCTTTAAAGAAAGGTTACATGTTATAAAAAAGGGGGGAAAAGGCAAGTTTTTAGCATTTCAGGGGCATTTTTCCCCATAAGCCTAAATGTCAATCTCTCCACTCCCTAGAACACCAGCCAACAGCCTTAAATGCTTTCTTTTCTTAAAAAAAAGCCCCTCTTCTTACCTTAACTACTGGTTACAGCTGGTTTTACATCTTAATATCGTCTCATTTCATTCCCTTCCTTTCACACCGGCCGTGACTACAATTGCAGGGGAACAATTCTACAAAGAGCCATCAGTAAATTATTCAGGTCCCTTTTTCCATGAATCATAAAGCCCCTTTTTCTGATTGCACTAAGTGTTAGCTTAAAAGGCTAAACCAGAGCTTGCAAACAGTTTCATCAGAGATCCTGTCCTGCTCACTCGCTCAGTTAGCACTGAGCTAAGCAGTGAGCTTTGCCTCACAGACAGCTCCTGGTCGTGGTTGGTAGCCTCAGAGGTCACTTTCTTTTATGTTCTGCTTTTGAGAGTGATGGAGTGTGTATTGGCAAGAATTTGGATATATGTATCACAATGCAAGATGTATGATTTAATATATTGGAATATATTGTAATACTGTAAGCAAGACAATATATTGTTATATTTTATAAAATCTGAGTAGAAGAATATTGATATTTTCTTACACCCCTAATGTTCAAAATGACATTTTACAAAACTGCCCAAAACATTCTGATTAGGCCAATGTATGTCAGAGAAGTGAGCAACAATGTTTAATGGAAAAAGCTTGATGTGTCTTAATATGTTAAAACAAGGACATATTATGCTGGTTTGCCGGACATACAGTGGGGAGAACAAGTATTTGATACACTGCTGATTTTTCAGGTTTTCCCACTTGCAAAGCATGTAGAAGACTGTAATTTTTATCATAGGTACTCTTCAACTGTGAGTGATGGAATCTAAAACAAAAATCCAGAAAAATACATTGTATGATTTTTAAATAATTAATTTCCATTTTATTGTGGGAAATAAGTATTTGATCATCTATCAACCAGTAAGAATTTTGGCTCTCACAGACATGTTACTTCTTCTTTAAGAAGCCCTCCTGTTCTCCACTCATTACCTGTATTAACTGCACCAGTTTGAACTCGTTACCTGTATAAAAGACACCTGTCCACACACTCAATCAGTCAGACTCCAGCATCTCCACAATGCCCAAGACCAGAGAGCTTTGTAAGGACATCAGGGATAAAATTGTAGACCTGCACAAGGCTGGGATGGGCTACAGGACAATAGGCAAGCAGCTTGGTGAGAAGGCAACAACTGTTGGTGCAATTATTAGAAAATGGAAGAAATGCAAAATAACGGATAATCTCCCTCGGTCTGGGGCGCCATGCAAGATCTCACCTCGCGGAGCATCAATGATCTTGAGGAAGGTGAGGAATGAGCCCAGAATTACACGGCAGGACCTGGTCAATGACCTGAATAGAGCTGGGACCACAGTCTCAAAGAAAACAATCAGTAACACTCTACGCCGTCAAGGATTAAAATCCTGCAGTGCACGCAAGGTGCCCTTCCTCAAGTCAACGCATGTCAAAGCCCGTCTGAAGTTTGCAAATGACCATCTGAATGATCCAGAGGAGGAATGGGAGAAGGTCATGTGGTCTGATGAGACAAAAATAGAACTTTTTGGTTTAAACTCCACTCGTCATGCTTGGAGGAAGAAGAATGATGAGTACAACCCCAAGAACACCATCCCAACCGTGAAGCATGGCGGTGGAAACATCATTCTTTGGGGATGCTTTTCTGCAAAGGGGACAGGACGACTGCACCGTATTGTGGGAAGGATGGATGGGGTCATGTATCGTGAGATTTTGGCCAACAACCTCCTTCCCTCAGTAAGAGCACTGAAGATGGGTCGTGGCTGGGTCTTCTAGCATGATATCGACCCAAAACACACAGCCAGGGCAACTAAAGAGTGGCTCCGTAGGAAACATCTTAAGGTCCTGGAGTGGCCTAGCCAGTCTCCAGACCTGAATCCAATAGAAAATCTTTGGAGGGAGCTTAAAGTCCGTGTGGCCCAGCGACAGCCACGAAACCTGAAGGCTCTGGAGGAGATCTGTATGGAGGAGTGGGCCAAAATCCCTGCTGCAGTGTGTGCAAACCTTGTCAAGAACTACAGGAAACGTCTCATCTCTGTAATTGCAAACAAAGGTTTCTGTACCAAATATGAAGTTTCTTTTTCTGGTGTATCAAATACTTATTTCCCACAATAAAATGGAAATTAATTATTTAAAAATCATACAATGTATTTTTCTGGATTTTTGTTTTAGATTCCATCACTCACAGTTGAAGAGTACCTATGACAAAAATTACAGTCTTCTACATGCTTTGCAAGTGGGAAAACCTGAAAAATCAGCAGTGTATCAAATACTTGTTCTCCCCACTGTAGATCAAGCCTAGTCTTGCACAACATTAAAGTGCTAAATCACCACTGAAAAGGCTGCAGAACCGGCCCATAGACAGGGTGACAAGTTTTAAGCAGATTTCCAAGCAGTGTTTTCCATTCATTCCTGAAGACATATGCTTGTGCTATACGGCATGAAAATATCACTCACTATGTGTAGGACATATTATGGCAGGATCTTTAATAGCTCTTAGCAGAGCAGTTTTGACTGCTTTGTTAGCTCTACATGGCTATAACCCTAAGAGTTCAGCAAGGACAGCCAGAGCAAGCTTAATGAGGACTGGATTTGCCCAGTTCTCCATGAGCGGCTCCATGAGGACAGTGCCACTTTGCTACTTTATTTTAAACTTCTCTATTAAACATCTCTATTAAAAATAAACATTTTCCACCTCCGCAGTCTTTTATGTGCATGACACAGGTAAAAATATAAGGCTATAAAGCTAATAAGGAATACCATCAATATGATAAACATGAGTGGGGGGCGGGGTTTGGGGGGCTGATCTTTTCATCAGAGTACATAGTCCATATTTTGCCAGTTGCTACTGCTCTGCACGAGGTCACAGACCCTGCAGTACGGGTCTTTCTTTACACATTTGAGGAATGTGTAAAAAATGACATGCCTCATGGGGGATGCAGAGAAAAGACTTAACACCACTAACCGGATACCGCCCTCAAGAGTACATCACTCAGCCCAGTACAGTGAGTATCAGAGTGAACGAACACCGCTAATGTCCTCTGAGCTCCACAATGTTGTTTTGCAGAGGAATTAATGGACTATCACAGTTAGTACTTGGCGTTCAACAAAGAATTAAAGAAGGTTGATTGAAAGCAACATCATAAAAGCACTGAAGGATGATATGTTTGGCAATTTGCTTGGAAAGGTAAATGTGTAATCTAAGCCTGTCCTCGATCGGTGCATCTAATATCATCATGTCATATCAGAATATTATGACCACCAACATATTAGTGGGAATCACCACTCTTGGCTCAGATGGTACTAGTGAGGCACTAGCCATGGCATGGACTTAGGAATTAGGTGCTTGATGGTTTAGTTGAGCATCATTCATCAGCTAAAAACAGTTCCTTCTCACTATGCATGCCTATTTTACATTAAAGTATGCTTGTCCTAGGAATGTCTATGCTCACTGTACTGTATATGCATATCTTTGTCTATTACTATTATTTCTGCACACTGCGAGAAACCGCTGACACACTTGCAGCGGCATTACTCAGCAGGACACGTGGAAATGTTTGATTCTGTTTTAAATCGTCAACTTTGAAGAGAAATCATTCCCGGCATGGCGGACATGTGTCAGAAGAGAGATGAGACCGTTCCTAATTTCATGGCCTCCAGAGCTTTCTTTTAAAGCTAGACTTTTAATTAAGTTTCCAGCCTGAACCCAGCATGATGCCTCTCATGTTACGCCTTGGCTGATAGGCTTAATATATTGCATCTCTGTGTGTACATCCGTATGTATCTGTTTCTAATTGTGTCTGAGTGCACACTTTGTGTGGGAGAATGTTTCCTGTTCCTGTTAGTGTTTATGTGGTACAGATGAAGGAAGAGAGCAAAAGAGCACAAAGTAATTTGGTCTGGACCTCTCCACAGTGAATGAGGCAGTGTTACTGTAAATTACCTAGCACTCTGGTAAATCAAACAGCAGATAAGCTTGGGCCAAATAAGCAGCAGGCAGCTCTGGAGTATTATTATTGGAAATGCAGGTAATTTGAAAGGAATATAAAAAGCATGTGATAAAGTTGAGATGGCTTAGATTAAAAAAAAAAAAAAAAAAAGCCTAGATAAGTTATTTTCACTTGAAATATTTCCCAAGGCTTAATCTGGGCCAAAAAATGCAATTTGCAAGATGTTCACTTTGATAAATACTCAATGGTTACACCTTTAGTAGCCCTACTTCTCCTAGAGCCTTTTAGATATGCACTTATATATGCCTGCATTTACTGACTACTGTTCTGGTAAGTACAAAATAACGATTCACCTTGTGCCTCAATTTTCCTATTTACCCATATATTTACTTTAGGCACTGTTTTTACTACCTAATGCTCAAATTCTTTTAATATCACCCCAAATCAAACAGTACTGTTTGAAAGTCATCAAATTGTAACACTGAAATCTGCTGTTTATTGCAAACATCATAAAGCTACAATCACACTATGCTTCTGTAGGCAGATTTGGCACAAGGAGCAATTTCGCATTGCCAACCTCCGGAGAAAAAACTTGCATTGGTGAACTCGGGTCATGGGTGACTCACATCCTCATCCGACAACGCACCTGCTCTGACTGTGCTGACCTTTGAACAATCAGCCCAGCTCTGAAGACCCAAAACGGAAATGATAATGTTTCTTCCCCATTGGCTTTAAATAATCTAACACAGTCAGGACATTGCATTATCAGTTTTCTGTGATGTTACTGTTCAGTGTAGGTGAGAGCCAGAACCAGTCCACGTCCATTTCACAAAGCGATGCAAATTTCTAGTGTGACCGCAGCCTAATGCAAATGCAAACATAGGAATAGTAGTTATTAAAAGACAATCTTACAATCTAAATTACATTTTAGATAATGCTCCTTCTAGTGGCAGATTTTAAAAGTCAACTACATTTAAATATCTAGCATTTACACATTTAGCCTGCAATAGCATACCTTCATTGTGTGATCTGATGTCATTAGGTGTATTTCTGGTGGGGTAGAAGAGTGTTTGAGTACATTGTCAAAAGTGAAAGTGGGCAAAAGGTGAGTTATGTTTTAAAAGGTATATTGTATGTAAAATACAGGGTTAATAAATCTAATCTAATTTTGTTTTTGTTGTTGAAAATATAACCATTTATATTGGTTGTTACCATTTACATTGCAATCAGCAAATGATTGCTCACGGCAGGATTGAAGCATGATAGCCATTGTCTGAATGTTCAGGTTAAGTGTGAATTTAAAATTGCTCAATTTTTAAAAATTGCCCAAATTTGTATCAGTCAACACTTAAAGGTCCAATAACAATATTGAAAAGTGTTACACTACAGTAGTATAATAATAATAATACATTTTTACTACTCTTATCTCTACTTTGGAACCGTTTAAATAAATAATGACTTACAAGATTTTTAGATGGTACCAAACATGGTGCCAAAGTATACTCAGCTCAGAAATTTTAAAAAATGCTTGGCAATTGACAAGTTAAAAAGACACAGACAGACTTCCTCTCCTAAACTTCACACAAGGGGATTGTGGGAAAACACACACCTGCCTGTGCTAAAATAAACTCCTGATATCGAGCACCGATGTTGTTCCTGGCTGTGCAGTTGTAGCGGCCAAAATCCCTGTCGGACATCGGGGTGACCTGTGCGCAAACAGAAAACCACGGTCATGGTGAGAAAAGAGGACAGAATGAACATTGATTATGTTTGAAATTAATGAGCAATATACAGTAAACCCTTTCAGTGTCATTTTTCAGTTAGCTATAAAATGTTTTATAGGCGAGGCTGAGCATGTGGAGATCATTAAATTATGTTGATACATTTATCTAACATATTTATAAAGGCATTGGCAGAAATGCATTCCATTTATCAAATGATGTTATAGTACATTTGTTCATGTCACTAGAATATTGCTTTCATGAGAATTAGGTCATTAGAGGGCAGATTTATTTCCACACGCGAACCAAAATTCAGCAGACACATGTAGTGGATTATCTACTAATACATCTACTTACATGCAATATCACAAGAAAAAAAAATAGTTTGGCTCACATGCTTTTTGTATGGAAGCCTATTCCTGCTAGGTAGAAGATAACAGGGGGTTTCTGAGTTCATTTATTTAATTAATTAATTTTATTAGTAGTAAACACAGCCCACACATACAAATATATTTAAATGAACACTTTAATGAGTATAGAAGATTCCTCAACTTTTATGTACTAGCAGTTTAAAACTTTAACTAAAACAAATTTCGCCAAAAAAATATACAAAATCCACTACCAGCCCAACTAAATTTCCTTTCAGTCTTTTGCACTTTGAGATTGCTATTAACACTTGTGCAATGATGCAATCATTGTAAGTGTTCTGCTCCTCTGCATGCACGTTCAGTCAGAAATTACCTCCAGTAACGATCTTCCATCTGCAGTATGAATGCGTGTATTGCTGGTCCCTTCATTGGAGATGGTGAACCGGTCTCGTCTCCACAACATGGTGGCTGGGGGATTGGACATCACATCACAGCTGATGTTTACTGGATTTCCCTCCCAGGAGTAGAAGATTGTATGATTGATCTGGAACTTGGGTGCATCTAGAAAGGGAGGTGGCTGAAGTAAGATTTAGGCAGATTTGGACAGTGAAACTATGAACTATAAAGTTACTAAAGCAAGTAATTAAGGCTAAGATAATATTATACACCCGAATAAAGAAAGGGAAGTTCAAAGTGGAAAAACAGAAGTTTATAAAACAGGAGTTCATAAAACAATCAAAGGATATTAAAACAATCAGATGATCCATTGGAACTCCTAGGAATTTGTAGGACTTGCTAGATAATTCAAAATACCTATTTCTAGCACCTAAAGCTTTCTTCTATGAGAAAGATGAGAAAAACATTCAAGCTCCACTTTCACTTCAGATATGAAAAAAACAGTAGTTCTGTCCAGCCTTACAAGCAATAATATTGCAGTCCAGAAATTAATTTAATTAAG
Source organism: Salminus brasiliensis (assembly GCF_030463535.1). NCBI lineage: Eukaryota > Metazoa > Chordata > Actinopteri > Characiformes > Bryconidae > Salminus > Salminus brasiliensis. The sequence goes on along the minus strand of NC_132892.1, from coordinate 8,507,792 downwards.
ATTTAATTAATTAATTAAGATTTCGGAAAGTTAAGTTCTGGAGTCCAGATTATTTACTTTTAATGGAGACATTTGGCTATACTGTGCCTAAATGAAGGCCCACAAACCTCAATCACCTGAAGCAGCGCTGTGAAGAAGAGTGGACTAATAGTCATAAATATATGTATTGTAAGTCAAAACAGAAAAAGTTATTACTTTTATATAACAGTAAGTTATTACTGTAAAAGGTGGTTCTACAAGCTACTGCTTCATGGGGTGTACCTTTTTTTTATACACAGTTTCACAGCGTTTCACACATGGCTTTTCCTTTTGTTAAACAAATAATGACACTGTGGAATATGTTGTGTGGTGGTATTTACCTGGTTGTAGTTAAATAAATAAACATTGGTCTCTGACTTTTGGACAGCACTGTAGACTTCTATGACTTGATAGCTACATTCGGTTCATAGCGCCAGTGCAAAACTAAATATAAACGTTGGATGCCAACCATGCCTTTCCTTGTCGGCTACAACTTCATCTTTCTTAAGCTTTTACTTTAATGCAATTTATGGTGCTCAAATTCAGTCATGGAGATGCCATTCTATGAGCATATCTGTGACTTCCCTGTACCGCACCCTGTTGGGCTTAATAATCAGCTATAGGATCTTTCAAATCTAGTGTTTACAGAAAAGCACAGAGTTTTTTCCCCTGGGACTAGGAAACACTGGTTTATTCTTCTTTTTAATAGTGTGCCTTGATGAATACCAATCATGACTGACATAACTTTAAACCAACACCCAATTCCTCTTCACATGCGCAATGTGCCAAGCTGAGACCTTCAAGTCGATAGGGTAAAGTATAACAATGATGCATGATTTAGCAAAGGGAAATGAACGATAGCACTAGCTAGCTTGCAGCACTGTCAGACTGTGCGCCTGCAGTCAAGGTGGCATTATGTCTATTTTATGCTGGCGCGCTGGGTTCCATTAAAGAGATTGATGCTGCAGCCCTCTGTCATGTCAAAGGACAGGCGAGGTTGTTGAGAAGCGCTTCCAGACTAAATAAATGAGTTCATTAGCACCCCAGCAACGGTTGGCTAGCTCCTGCCATGCTTAGTCAGAAAGCCTTTTTTCCCTCCTTCGTTGAACACCAACACCATCCCCTCCCAAACCAGTTTCGCTCCAAGAGTGTGAAGAAGATGGTAAAGGAGGAACAGCGATGTCAAGGGCAGCGGCCTTGCTGGTTGGGCGGTTTTGATTATTACTGTTTTGACTGACACAGTGGTCCAACTCCACCTGAGCTAACCCCATCGGGTATTAGCATTCCTTGGTAGCATGTGCTTGTGTGTCCTTAGAAAACATCCCAAGCATGCGCCTGACACCATAGTGCACCACTATTCAGTGATTTAATCAAGTCGCTCTTATCACCCTGCAATTTCATTCAACGGGCTGACTTTAAAGGCTGCAATTGAGAGAATTTATCTTTGCTTTCTCTATGTAATCTTGGATGCTATGTGTCCCACCGTCCTACAGAAGATAAGTCATTTGTGTGCCCCCCCCCCTCCATCTGATCAGCAGCAAAATAACTTAATGTGTGGCTTTTACGAAGACCAGAAACATTGCAAAAAGGCAATTACAGCCAAAGTTGGTAGAAGAACAGAAAAATAGCTGACCCTGTAACTGTAAGGTAATTGAGGAAACTTAAAATTGTAGACCAGGAAATGAGTAAGATGAAGAAATTAATTATGCAGGACTATTTTCTTCCATTAATTGGCTTTGCTGGAGGGCATTTGTCTTTTGTTTGATATACCCAGAATAACTTGTTTTTTCCTTTTTTTGCAAGCCAACAAGGCATAATTAGTTCATTATTTTTAAGCGGAGTAAAACAGTTTTAGCAGCTAATTTAAGCATGACACGTATACTGAAGGAGCCATGGAAGAAGTGTTAAATAGTAGCTCTTTGATTACATTTTGTGAGAAGCAGCTTAGTAACTTTCGCAAGTCAAAAACAGCAATTAGCAAGAGTTTTCACTCCCTTTACTAAGCTACCTCAACAGCAAGCTAAAGTTGGGCTTAAGAATAAAGTCAGTTTATGTGGGTTGAAAACATGCTTCTTGTTACTGCCTTTTCAGCTCAGAGCTTTTCACAGCTGCTAATGAGACCGGATACGTCAGACTTACACTCAATATCCAAGAACATGCTTTTTTGATGGCCTCCAATCCTGCTGAGGGCCTCGCAATCAAAACGACCCCAGTCAGAAAGTCGGACCCCACTGATGGTCAGCATAGACTTGCCGTGACGTCCTTGAACCTCCACTCTCCCGTCCTGGCTCTAAAAAGGAAAAAAGAGGATAATAGCAGCAGTATTCTACAGAGCTAAGAAAGCGCCTTACTTTAACACACTTGATCCAAGTGATAAATGTTTCTTGAAAATTATTTGAAATTATATTTTCCGCAATGCGATATATTCCCATAATGAAATGTTGCTTATTTGCAAACAAATAGCAATTGTAATTCATTAAACCACACTTACACCACATCCAGCTGATGCTTTTAAACACAACAGAAAGTCAGATGTTTAGTCTATCTTTAGTCTAGTCTATCTTTAGTCTATCTTTCAAACTCATAAGGAGGGCCGGCTCTGTCCTGGGGTGCTTCTTAGACCCAGTGCAGGTAGTGGGAGACAGGAGGATGACAGCCAAGCTGGCATCCATGCTGGAGAACAGCTCCCACCCCATGCATGAGACTCTGGCAGCACTGGGCAGCTCCTTTAGCAACAGGCTGCTTCACCCCAAGTGTGTGAAGGAGCGGTATCGCAGGTCCTTCCTTCCTGCTGCCATCAGACTCCACAACCAGCACTGCTCCCAGCGGACCACATACACACACACTTAACTACACACACATGTTCATGTTCAGGGAATACTATGTGCAATACCCCCCCCCATGTGCAATTAAGAGTCATTTGCTGTAAATAATATTGTTATTGCTTTTTTAATTCTTATTCTTATTATTTATTCTTATTATTATTACGTATTATTCTTATTATTAATTCTTATTCTTATATATTGTGTATATAGTGTAAATTATTTATCTAAATTTTTGTAACTGAGTGTCTTGCTATCCCTTCCTGCTGTGACACTGAGAATTTCCCCACTGCGGGACTAATCAAGGACTATCTTATCTTATCTTATCTTATCTTATCCATTTAAAATAGGCAGCTCATCAACTACTTGCACAATGTTTGTGGTGGCCCAAGGGCCAAAAAACAATTTTAAAATAAAGTAAGCGGGTTTTGTGGAACACGCATGCTTTACCATTTGAGATGGCAATAATCAAATACTAAAATCATTAATCTGTCAGTCATTACAGTCAACTTGACTTTGTGCAAGACTGTAAAATCTAATATGTGTGATTAAAACACATGCATGTTCTAATGCAAGCTTGTTGCCAAGAACACATTTTTACAGGCGCAACTGAGAGGTCAGAGACAGCATGGCTGTAAGTATGCTAGTTGATATTAGTTAGATGTTAACTTTTCTACCGGACATGAACTACATGTAACCTACTCTAACTGATGATACCAATGTGTAAACTCCTACTACTGTGAACTGTTCTACCAGACATAAGATAGATGAACTACTCTAGCACATATTAGCTACATGCTAACTATTCTAGCCTAGCTGATACGAGACAGTGAAAATACACCAACATGTGGACACTATCAATAATACTATCATATTAAAGGGTTTGCTTGGCTCCATAAAATTACAAAATATATGAAGAAAACATCTACAGAATGTAAGCAGCGTTACAGTGTGTATGGTGTGCGCTCTCTGGTGCTAGCCTACTTTACTAAGTGTTCGGGCTGACTGTAATGCGTTTAAAGTTCGCAGTGCTAAATTTTGCTGAAGTGCTGAAATGTGCTTATTGTTGTAAACCGTGTTGTTACGGAATGTAAGAAACACTGACCTTAGTCAGTGTATGACTAAATTTTAAATGGTATGTAATGGTAAGATTTGGCTCAGTACTTTAGAAGCCTACATAATTGCATGCATTGTGTCCTTAATTTTTTCTCCTCTTCCCCAAGGTTAACTACTTCGTACAGTTCCTCGAATATCAAAAGTATGGTGTTATAGGATATATACTATATATACACTTTATTTTGCTGGTAGAAATATGCCTTTTTAGAAAATTAAAAACTTCATAAGGCACATGCCTGGCAAAATAGATCATTCTAGAGTTCCTCTTATGAGTGTGTCTAAGAAGTCTAAAAATTAAGATGGTAATTTTCACTACTTAAGAGCCTCATTGATACATTTGGTAGCTCATGTTATTAGGAAACCTACCACTAACCCGCAATCCTAAAGCCTACATTTTAATGCCCTTTTTAATGCACCCAAACACCTCCACTAACACCTTCACCAACCTCTTTAGTGTTTAAAATCACTTATTACGCATTAGTCATGGCCTTATTCTAAGTGTACGCTGCATCAACAATATAACCATGTCAGACAGTTAGGTTCTATTGAAGGTGAAACCAATGTAGACACCCAAGGTCTTAAACAGCACTGGATATAGACAGACTTTGCGTCTGCACTAATTATCATTCGGCAAGCCTCCAGCTTGGAATATTAGGAGATTGGAGAAGTACTCTTCCCCCTGAGTGGAGCTGAGACCTGCGGAGACGCCCATGTTAACGATCCCTGTGCTCCTCTCTCCTGGACAAATCGATATGTGTCTCCTCTGCTAATGCCACAGCATATGCAGAGCAGGCCTGTGACAGCTAACTTTATTGCTTGCCCCTACTTGCGCTTCAGTATTACATTTGACGAAAGCCATTAATGTAGATCTGAAGTAGACTCTTGGGCTGCTCTCCAGTCTAAGCTACACAGATGATTAATCATTGTTCTAGTGGCACACATTCATATCCTCATAGGTCTATGAATGTGTAAAATAGTTCTAGCTCGTTTGCGAATGCGCTCAATTCACTTATATGAAGAAACTTGAGCGGCACGCCCCGCACTCACAAACATTACGATGCATTGTGAAATTCTCTTGCCAGTTGAATGGCTCTAATAAACAGGGCTAATAAAAACAGCAGCCAGAAGCCATATCCTCCGTCCTATAATACCATCTCGCGTATTTCTTGTACAACTTCAAAACGTTACATTTTCAGTCTGGCACCAGCTTCCGATGTGAGAAACTGAGCGATACAGATTGCTGACCATCAACACTCCCTCTCTTTCTTTCACTCGTTCTGACACCACCTTGCCTGAAGCTTCTGCTCTGTTTGATATTCTGTAGAGTTCTCAGTCTGGGGACAGAACTGCTAAAGAGAGCGAGGAGGCAGTCCAGTCTGGCTAACCCAAGTGAGCCTGCTATCACAGACCTCGTCCTTGCATTATGTTTGATGGATGGCCTCTTCGGAACAGATCAAACGCATGCCAAATTTAGGTCAGATCCGAGCCAGTGTGCCTCACTCAGAGACCATAAGGTTCTCTATGTAATTAGAAATTCTTTATGCACCTGAACAGAATACTAATTCAAAACAGATACATCATCTTCATCTTCATGTTCATTTTATTGCTTCAAACTGTTGTATGTTTTAAGACCCCACCACTTAACTTGCCATACTGATGACCGTTATTTTAGATATAATAATGTGAAATTAACTTTAAATAACAATGTAGACAGAAAAGGTTGTGTCAATGTTTTTATTTAGTATTTAAACACTAGGGTGTTCAATTATATTACTCAACATTAAATAATTGCTGCATTATATCTAATTAGAACAAGCAAAGCACCTAATAGACCTGGCTCGTCTGAAAGCCTGAAAGTAGATCAGCAAGTAAGCTTACTCACTCATGCATCCACCCACCCACTCAACTCAGCCAGCCTACTCACCCACCCACCCATTTACTCATCCAACCTACCAACTCACCCACCCACCCATTCACTCATCCAACCTACCAACTCACCCACCCACCCACTCACTCAGCCAAGCTACTCACTCAACCAACCTACTCACTCAGCCAACCTACTCACTCAGCCAACCTACTCATTCACCCACTCACCCATTCACCCAGCCAGCCTACTCACTCATTCATTCATTCATTAAGCCCACTCGCACACCCCACGTTTTCAGCTCATCTCACCTCTACTGGAAGTCTGTTCCAGCAGTTTGGAGGTTAAAGATCTGGGATATTCCTAGTTTCTAAACCAAAAGCATTTTGAGAGGTGTTCTTGGCCTTCAGACATGGGTTATGTCATATAGTACCAAAAACAAACTTACTGTGACCTCCCACAGTACTGTGTGTTCAATTTTCTAACCTTTTTTTATTTTATTTTACACAATTAAACATTAACAATATTGAGAGATGGAGGAAATAAAATAAATTGTTAAATGTAATTAATGTTCTAACTTTCACCTAGAAAACTGCTCTTTTATTAATTATATTATACACATTATTTTAAAGACATTTCATCAGTTTTATTTGTTTAGTTATATTATCAAATATGTCCATAAAAATCACCTGACTTGAAGTTATTATATGCACATGATCATGATATAGGGCTGTCTAATTTAAGCATGTTTTCTGCACTACCATAACTTTCACCCTTGAGCTCAAATAGGCAATTCTTTGACCATCATCTACAACTCTCAGAGTCCAAAGGGCTAAATGTGACCTCGCCACTGGCCCTGAGAGATAGGGTGTACAAAGTGGCATTCAGGAAGGGTCCATCAGATTGCAACCAGCACACAACAGCTTTAAGGCTTTGCCATGTGAAAACGCTTAAAACTATCTCGCCCAATACTGGTGTGCTTCGGTAACACTCCTGTTTGAAATATTTGAGAAGGAATATTTGAGAAGGAGCGTTAAGCTGGACATGGACAACAGCATTAATTTCCATGCAAATCATGCTGTTTTTTTATTTTTGTGGCCTTTCACCAAAATCACATCTACCATACACTTTTTATCTGCTGGTTGCTGTTAGCGGCTGGTGCAATTATGAGTTCATCATCTGTCTACTGTAAGTTCATTTCAGATTTAAAGAAAACCTGTCGCTATGGATGTTCTTAAATTCATTAACATGGTGTTTTTCTGCTTCTGAGGAAACTAGGGCAGATGGGTTGACACGCACACAGAACTACCTTAATGAAGGGCGTTTTTCAGAAAAAGATCTTCACAGCATTAAGGACACCTCTTGTTTGATTACAAAAACACCACAAAATTGCACACCTGGTAGAAGCAGGGATGAGCCTTAGTTTTGAAGGTGCAGCTCAAAGAATGGCACTTGACCTCATTGTGAGGAGAGAACAGCAGTCACTAGACATTTAAAACAATTGGAGGTCTATGTGATTGGATGGCATAATAAAGCAGTTATCAGTTTCCATTAAAGATGCTAAAGTTCCTCTCTAGTTCCAGCAGACTGCCTAAGTATGGGAAATTAACAGTTGGCTTACTAAGGCTGCCAATTCTCATGCAGTCCCTATTAACCGAGGTCTCATGAGGCGCTGGGTTTAAAGGATGTAGTAAAACAGTGACTGTCTAATCAAGACAAAACAAAAAACATTCAGTGCCGAAGAGATTGTGTGTTAACAAATAAGGTCTGACCCACCAGAGCATTCAACAGGTGTTCAAATCTTAAACTGCCTGCAAGCACGTACTGCAACCGCATCAGGGCATATTTGCACACTAACATCTGTGCCCAAGATTTCAGCGCTATTCTGTTAGTAAATATTGTTTGAGTGTGTGTCCACACTGGTGTCTCCACGTAGTTGCTGTTTCTGCTGTCAGTAGAAAAGCAAGTCTCTCACAAACACAGGTTTTGAGACCCTATCATAACACACACGAACATACACACACACACACACACACACACACTCACTAGTGACTCAGCACAGTAAGCACACACACACCCAGAGCAGTGGGCAACCACCTCATCTCGGGCATAAATATTGAGGGGAAGGAAAGTGCTGTTCCTTCAATCCTCCACCCACACGTCCCGCTAATCCAGAAGATCGGATAGCTTCCATTCCCAACTCCACTTCTCCATTAGGCCACAGCTGCCTCTGATGGGGATGGCGTTCAAAGACTGGGAAAATTCATGCAAAACCTGGCACCACAAGTTGCTTAAACGTTAATCAAACAGAACGTGTAATTAGCCACATGTTATATCGCCAACTAGGGTCCCACAACTCAATTCTGCCAAAATACTAACTTAATACATTTTCTAGTGCCTCTGTCAGCCACAGGCCCCTAGAATCTTCCTAATATTCCCCACTATACGATACCCCTGACAATATTTAAATCACAATATGATATAGTGACATGGACAAGACTGGAGTCCAACAGAGACCACTTGGATGCCTAAATGGTTCTTTACCTTGATAAATAGTTTTTGGCTATTTGGGATGACTCGTGTTCTTTAAAGAACTTTTGCTGGTAAGCTGCTAGCTGTTAAGAAAGCTACTGTTTATGTAAAAGCTTCACATATACAACATACAATTACAGAATTCATCACAATAAAATACTGCCATACCATCCACACCTACCGCCATTCATGTTCCTTTCATGTTTTACATAGCTTTTTTCAGAGAGAGAGAGAGAGAGAGAGAGAGAGAGAGAAGGAGAGAGAGAGAGAGAGAGAGAGAGAGAGAGAGAGAGAGAGAGAGAGAGAGAGAGAGAAACACTTCTTGGATGCCTAAATGGTTCTTTACCTTGGTAAATAGTTCTTCTCTATGGTGGGATAACTCCTGTAAAAGATTCTTCTGTATAAGGACCCTTTGCCAGTAAGATGCTAGCTGTTAAGAAAGCTACTCTGTATGTAATAGTTTCACATACACAATTGTCTCAATGAGTGACATTCTACTATGAAATTGTTTACCTTGAACAGATACTGCAACGACACACAAAACTAAATCAGCCACATCATTAGTGTAGGATGCATAAGTGTGGCGTGGGCTACCTCAGCTCTTAAGGATGTAATATTAGCCTCTTAAAGCAAGGGACATCAATTAATCCATCTTTTAAACCTGTTGTCCTTTATAATTTTCATCTGGTGTGACAGAATACATTTGTGGGTTTAAGAAAAATAACTATTACGAAAAGTGTCTACACTGTAACCAACAATACTGACTAAGAGTGTACAATAGGCACAGAGGGTCAAGATGACACACGCGCATATCTTACATCTTCCAAATGTTTTTTACATCCCATATGTTGATAGTTTCCACAGTTACAATTTGTACCCTATCCTACTAGCTAGCTCAGAGATGCAGAATACTTTCTGGAAACTTTCTGGCCACCTCGTGCAACATAGGTAAAAAATAAAAAAAAAAGCAGAGACAATCTATTTTTTATGCAACAATATTTTACACGCTATTCACTTTCCAGGTGGGTTTATTTTCTTATTAATATTAAGAGGGAGGTTGGTAAACTGTAGGATGTTGGAAAGGGCCTTGAAAGGTTGTTGCAATACCTTGTCCCCATGCGAGAAGGTCTGTCCATCGGTGGCTCTCCTCCAGGAGATTTCAGGCAGAGGCTCGCCCTCGGCTGTACAGGAGATCATCGCAGCACTGCCTTCCACTGCGGTAACATTTCTCAAATGAGTGATGTGGGGCTGGACTGTGAAGTGAAAAAGAGTGAGTTCAAGGAGCTTCAGATATTTTATAGAACAGTGGTTCTTTGCATTGTCTGGACAGTTTCCTTGCTGCAAAACACTTGATCCCACTTAGCAGGTAATTTAATAAGGCCCTCAGGAGCTGGATTTGGTGTGCTGTGGTAATGTCAACAGTGCCTGCAACAGGTTATTATTATGAAATAATAATTATTATTATTATAGCTTTTATAAAAAGAAAATACACTATCAAATGTAACATAATAGTTATTGTTTTTATTTATGTTCCATTTGATTATAAAATACATACAAAAACTATACTGGTTTACACAAGTAAATTTGTTAAAGCTTGGTGAAGTTATTTGTGGCTAATGTTATGAAATTGCAGAGCAAGAAACTGCGACTAGAGATGACATACCAAATTTCTTATCTTTTTATACTGTCAAGTTTAAGTCAAGAAATTTGCTATAGTATGGGCGAGAAATTTGGCACAGTAGGGATGGGAAATTTGGCATAGCAGAGTTGAGACATCGGTCTGTGTCTAGAGACTATACATACAAAATGACCCACAATCTAAAAAACATCCTTATGAGAAGACAGCAGGTATGTGGTTGAGCACATTCCATGTAAAATCAGCTGGTTGAGAAAAAAAAAATCATTAATTTTTAGGAAAGCATAAAGAACCTGCCATTAGGAAAACCTGTGCTCAACCTTACACTGAGAATGACAAGAATTAACATAACTGGATATTTTGCACTGCCTATAATAACATTACCCAAAATATATTTGCCACATGCCCAGATTGCAGTGCTGAGATTGCAGTGCTGAGACAGAAAAAAGGGCCCTTGGTGTTTTCTCTGCTCTAACACACCTGCTCCAATGAAACAGCTAATTAACAGGGTCCATTTATACTTAGCCACTTAAAGCAAGTCTTGGGTTCATGGAATAACTTACTATCTGATTGTGAAGAAAATGTAAATGCAACAGGGACAGATTGGAGACAAAAAGCTTGCTATTTCTGTTGCACAGACAAATTCTGGAGAAGCCAGGCATAAACACTGCATCCGTAGGCTTTACTCCTCACAAACAGAACTGTGTAAGCATACAGGACTTTAATTAATAAAAAGAATGCTAAACAAAACCTCATGCCTTTTACACCGCAAGTGTCTATAGTGAAGCCACCCCCTGCTTTTAGTTCTCATACAATACAGAACTGCCCAGAACAAAGTCCCCACTGACCTACAGTTTACAAAGTTCACACTTAAGTCCAGCTGGACCACAAATGATCGCTGTAAGAGTTCATTCAGCACTAGAAATTTTGCTGTGCATTGTTCTGACATGCTTTAGATCAGCAATCACTGTCAGTTTTATCCCAATTTACACCAAATGGCTTGTTCTGTCTCTAAAGTGTAGCCGCTTAGAAACTTGATCGAAAGACTCAAATTGAGCACAATCAGCCCGGCCCACACTATTTCTCTCACATCTCTCCCACTCTCATCCTCTCAGCATGAGCCATCACTCTTTTCCCATCTTAAGAGTATGCCGGAGTGCCACAATGATCCCTTTTTCCCCTTCCTCCTTGATTGCCACAGAGCGGCTTGTACTAACTTGTTCACTTTCTTATGCTCGCAGAACCCATGTTCAGTAGCTCAGTAGCCAGGAGGTATCTCCAGAACCACAGTGCTTCTATTAGTGTAGTCTCATTTTATGCTAAACACCCCAATGAACACTGCTATGAATGTGTGGTGTGTGTGTGTGTGTGTGTTCCCCCAGCTTGTTTTCCACAGATAAGCTCTTTTCCCCCCCTCCATGGCTTAGCGAACTTTTCCCCTAAACACCATGCTTGTCAAGGGCAAACAACCCAATTCAAGTCTCCATGCATAATTCCCCGTTTTCTCTCGATAGGTTCTGTCGAAAGAGTTGCACAGAGCAAGGCTGAATGGCATGGAATAAATCCATACTGAAGTGAATGGAGCCAAGAAAGAAGAGCAGTTGACAGTACGAGCCTTTGAACGATGTCTGGAGAGATCAAGGAGTTATTTGTACAGCAAGACACAGTGAAAAAAGCCCCCCAGAGACGGATGGAGAGATCGTGGCAACGTACACACCCAGACTCTCTCTCTCACAGAAACAAGAAAACACAAACTGTTATAAGTTTTATTCCCATGCAGAAGTGGAGCCACAATACACTGAAGTCACAGCACAATTCCATTCAAAACCAATTCCAAACCAGTTCAAATCAATCAGATACAGGGGGAATTGTCCAAATGTGGGACATTATTTAGGGCAGGTCTCATTAATAAAAGTTTAGGTTAATCACATGATGTCTTAAACATCCAATCTGAGATAAGAGTGCAGCAATCTTCAAACAGGAAGCACCCTGATGCAAAGAATAGCACACATTAGGCTAGGTTAGCCCAATGAATACAGGAAATTCAATGGAATCAACAGTGAAAACAGAATTAGCTTAAAACCTTAAAGTTACAAAGTATATAATGTATCACAGCACTGCGATTTCTCAAGATACTGAATCATTCTTGTCAACACTCAGCCCTACTAGCAACATTTATATTTCGACTACACAGCATTTGAAAGGATAAAAAATTCTAATTGGGGTTGTCGCTGACTACACAACAATGTCCTTGCACTTTTGGCCTATATTTCACTACTTCTCTGTTGAGATATTTCTGAAGCTGACTGGCTGGTAAATCGATGGTCACACATTGAGTGTCACTCAGCATTGTGAGCTTTTGGGTCAACCTTGACAGAACAACGTTTCCAAATTTAAAAGCCCCACTTGGCTAGTAGCCCCATGCTTGTTTGTGAGTGCAGAAGACAACAGTCATAGTAAACAGCCTGCTTATGTCAACACATCAGCATCTCTTGTGCCAACAGTGCAAATGCATTCAAACTACTACATGACCATGACACACCAATTCAGTGTATAACCATGTATTATTGATCAGATAAATATTAGCTACAGCTTTAAAAAATGTAATAATTGCATGTGTGACTTGAATACTACAGATGTATGCAGAGAACTAACTCGCATCCTCTCCTCTTGCTTCATCTCCTTCCAAGTGTCAAGTGTTATCCCCCTCCTCCCTCCAACAATTCTCTGGCTCCTTCCATCTCCCAGCGTGCCGGCTGTCAAGGGCTATGAACGTCGCAAAAGTCACATCTGTGTTGCCGCCGCAGCGCTTTGCAAAACAAAACTCCTATCCAATAAGGCAGTTATATAAATGTGCATTTTGAGGAGCTAGCAGCTTGGGGAGGGCGCAAATAAATCTCTGTGCGTTTTCATGCGCACAAAGAAGGCAGGCGCCCCCAATTGGAATAATCACTCGCCCAATATGCACGCCAGAGCCACTGAAAATATAAACTGCATAAAGGGTGCAGTCGAGATTGTCATGATAATTGAGTGCGCTCTTGTTTTTGTTTTTGAAATAGCAACACGTTCAGGTGCTCCGGCAGGTCTGTGCTGGTGGAAAGTCTGACTTTGAGGAAAGCAAACATGAAAAGGAATGCATAGAAGGAAAGGCCAAAGCTTAGCTATGGTGCCTATGAATAGAGACTCAATATTTCATTGGTTTTGCAAAGAATACTTCAAATGTGCCCTTCCAAAACAGTCCGAACAAGCGTAGGATAAAACTAAGTTCTCACAGATTTTTTACAGTTTCCTACTGTATGGTCAGGTCGAAGAGGAGAGTAACCCCTTTAGAGGGCTAAAAGTGTCATTACAAACTTCTATATCCAAGGAATAGCCAGCAACACCAGTACAGTAGTCCCTTTAGTTACTGAATAATATGCCTTAGTGTGTAATAAGCCTTTCTGCATTAAGGAGTTAACTACTGTTCTAGATAAAGTAGATGTAGAACGGTAAATGAACTGGAATATATATATATATATATATATATATATATATATATATATATATATATATATATATATATTCAGTTCATTTTATGTTCTACATCTACTTTATACCAACAAAATACAGATAACAAAAAAAAAAAACGAACATATTAAAACAAGAACATTTGCGATATGTGAGGCTATCCAAAAAAAAAAAAAAAAAAAAAAGGGTGTCCTAATTTGTCCACATGACTGTACTTTTCATTTAAAGCAATTTTTCATTACAAATGACATCAGCATAACAAATTCTTAATATTAGTATTTACATTCCCCATTTTTTCTTTAATGATAGCCTGCCTCTGTGTGAGTTTGTGCAAAAAATTCTGATAAGTAGCGCAAATCCACCCATCTGAACATGACCTTCAGGAGAAGATATTAATATTTAAAATAAAAACATCTGTCTCTAATGAAAAGATTGTAATTAAGCTAAATAATTACCTACAATTTACACAAAATATTTATCTTGAACATATTTAAACATATGAGATGTTAGTAAATTGTATCAGATAAAACAGAGGAAATATTTTTTAAACATAAATAACAGAAAGCTACTTTTATATGAGGAAACAGTTAGGGAACCACCACAATTACTAGTACTTCATGACTGAAGTAAGAACCAGGTGCACCACATTAGCAGCAAATAAACGAAGTTTAAAGAAGATTGTAAGCACAGGAACATCATAGCAACTGTGAAAAACAGAGGTGGAAAGTTTGGGGTTGCTTTGCTACAGCAGAACCTGGCAAGCATAGTATTCTAGAATCCACTAGGAACTGTTGTATCAGAGGGAATCAGAGGGAAGCGAAAACATCACACAGCTGAAAGAATTCTGGCATGTCTACGTATAAATGTTTTTAAAAAAAAAAGGTTTAATGGAGTGTCCTATTTAAAAAAAAAACATTAGAAATGACATGGAAAGAAAACAAACACACACCACAAAAACAAGACCCAGACTTTGGATATGGCCTCAAAATTTTGGACCCCACTGTCTACACAACATGCATAGCTTTTCTGGCCTCTTTCATTTGATTCTTTGCAGATCAGTTTCTAACCACAAGACAGATATTATTTAAGTAAATGGCACTGATGTGGTTGAGGCACTGAAGTGTGCGGCACTGTTAGAAAGTGTATCTGTGGTCAGCTCTGTAGTCAGAAAATGACTGGTGATAAGAGTGCTAGAGGATGACTTACAAATTGTTTATGACGGGAGTTCTAACTGCAAACAAGAAAAGTGCAGATAAAGTTAGAGGGTTCTAATAAAGTGGATGGTACTCACCAAACACCTTGAGGAGAATTTCACTCTCTTTGCTTCCGGCTTTGTTACTGGCTCTGCAGGTATAAGGGCCTCCATCACCCTGTTTGATGCTCTTAATGGTAAGCATGCTCTTGCCTCCTTCAAGTGTGTTCAACATGTACTGCTCTGATCTCTCAATTTGCCGGCCTTTCCTGTAAAGAAAAAGCAAAACAGAGACTGGGTCAATATAAGCTTAAAGACCTCTGTTTACCACAAGCACATACAGACCACAGACTGTGACTGGACAGACATATCACAATATATGATCAGGTTGGTCAATGATCTATCCATCCAGTCATCAGCCCATCCACCCATCTTTTAAATTGTTCATCCACTAGTCCATTTAGGTATTTATCTAGCCAATAACCCTTCTATCCATCCATGTAGTCTGTATATTCTTACAATAATTCATTTGTACAACCTTCTATCCAATAACCCCTATTCATCCATTTATTCATCAGTCTTTCTAGCAACAACTTATCCTTCCATGCATCCATAAATCCATCCACCAGTGCATTCATCCTTCTATTCATACATCCACCAGTTCATCTGTCCGTCTAGTCAATAACCACGTATCTAACCATGAACTCATCCTGTATTCCTGTGTATTCATCCTTCTAGCAAACAACCCAGCCAATCATCATCAAAAAAAAAAAAAAACACTCGTTCAACCATCATCTAGCCAACAGCTCTTCCATTCATCCACCCAGTGTGTATGTTTACCCATTCATCCATCTCCCTGGCCATCAACTCATCCATTCATCCATCCACACACCCAACACCTCCTCCATCCATCCAGTCTGTATGTTTACCCATTCATCTATCCCTCTAGCCAAAAACTTATCCAAAAACCCACCCAATCTATCAACCCTTCTTCCATTCCTTCATCCATCCAGTCACTCATCTGTTCATCCAACCATCCATCCATCTATTTGTCCATTCATACACTTATTACCCAGCTGGTCACTTAATCAGCACATCCGTATACAGTGCATCTGTACATCAATCTAGCAAATGTATGCATTTGCAAGTTCAAAGGCCACATTATCATCGCTGGCTGTGCTGTGCGCGTCTCATGCCTGTGAATCCCTGGGGAAATACTGGGGACAGGATAATTGGTCCCTTGTAAATGATGGCGGAACGTGCCAAGTAGAGGCTGCTAAATGCACTGAGGAGAGAAAATACAGCAAAGTCCAGTCCTGTGGCAGAAACGGAGAAGTGAGCTGATGTTTTTTTGGAAAGTTGCTATAGGCTAGTAGCCAGGAGACAACATATCATTCAAATCTCTAAGACAAGGGCCAGAGGCTATTCTGTTTTTGGAAACCACTAAGCAGTGCAGATGTTCAGTGGCCGTGCAGAGATGGCTTGGCTTTCTTTAAGTAAGGTAGTGTTCTAAACTATTTACTACAACAGGTCGCCGCTAAGAAAATTAAAATACAGCCACAACATTGTGTAATGAATAGAAAGTTTTATTATATTATTCTCTTGAACAGACACACAGCCTCTAGATTTCCTCACATCATTTCCTTTAGATTCCAGTGGTTGTTTCAGATCTTTAAGAAACTTTAAATATTATTCACAACCACTGATAAACTGAGCATGTGAAGTTGGTCAGTTAATTAATAGTTAACTAGCAGCAGAAATAACATTTTTAATTTGAGAATTTACAAGAACATAAATCAAGTATCTTCATTACAGTCCTTAATTACAGTTTCATTTCTTAGCTTATTCTGTTTCATTCCACTGCTATTTATGAGATCCATTCTTTGATTGCTATTTACTCTTTCAAATCTCTTGTTCTAGCCCAATTTATGCAGATCCTAATAATCTTTTGATATCCCAGGCATGAAATATGAGACAAGTTCATTCACCACTGCTTTCAATTTTTTTCAAATAACAGTAGTGATCCGCATGACCTTTCCCCAAAGCTGAAATGTCTACAGCATGGAAATTTACAGACAAATTCAAATGGGTTAAAAACTCTCCTTCCCTCTCTTTGAGTGCAAGGCATATTTGCCTAGCACATCTTAGCTTGTCAATTTGAGCTAATAGAAAAACAAGTAGTTTGTCCGGCTGCTCAGTACATTGTATGTTCTATTGGTTCCTTTTTTAAGAAGCAGTGCAATTTACCTGTGTGTACAAGAGGACAGCAAATGTAGCATAGCACTTCCCCTTTCATCTTGTATAAACTAGAACACTTTTGGAGACCTAATATTACTCAGATATTTATGTACATTTTTCTTTGGTCCAGTATGAACTGTCAAAATATAATTAGTAACTTTAAAGGAAAGCATGTACGCTTTCACATGTTAAGCGTGCCAGTTGTCTTCTGAAAAAATAAATTACATTTATTACTACTGAAAAAGCAGAAATATCAAACAGCAAATCAAGCAGATGATTAGAACATGGTTAGAGGGGATTTTGGAGGATCCTGTCTCATTTAATCCTCAGGCATTTAGTTTGTCTGCTCTTTACTCTTGGAGTGAGTTTACAATACAATAATTTAGAAGAGCATTTAAAACTGCCAATATGGCCAGGTCAGGCCACCCCAACAAGTTTAGTCCAAGAGCAAACCACAAGATGTATTTAAGAAGTCTCCAACAATCTAAAAATGTCATCACGAGACCTACAGAAAGCTCTTGGCAAAGCTGGTGTCAACGTACAGCATCTACCATCAGACAGAGTGATTTTAAATGAGAGGCGTGCAAGTAGGAACCCTTGCTGTCGGGACAAGACTAATGTATGCCAGAGCACATCTAGACCAAAACTTTGGGGGGAAAAAAATGTATGGACAGATTAATCATTTTAATATATAGATATGTTTTGAAAACTTATTTTTCAATGATCAAGTTCTACTCTTGGTTTGGCTATGAAATCTGAAATGGATCTAAATAAATTACAGAGGTTTCTGTACATCCTTCCACAACTCAACACTACAGTTCTGAAAGAATTTATCACTGATAGAAAAGCAGACCAAAGAGAAGCTGGGCAGTTGGGGATAAGGTGGGGTGGTGACCACCAAACAGCCTGACCTCACTCTTGTCACTGAATGCAATCAAAAGGAGCAACGCGCCAAGATCTAGAAGTGCACGCCCCCTAAACATGACAGACAGTTACTCCACCAAAGGCAGGATCAATTATTTAAATGCCCTTCATTTTAAAAGAAACAATGAATGAGCAGGTGTCCCAACACTTTTGTCCATATAGTGTAGACGCACGCACACGCACACATACGCACATAACATTAAATTAACATAAATAGCCCCTAATTTGCATTATGCAAATTACAGCACTCTAATTAGGGGGTCATCATTCAATTCATAGTTAGATATTAGCATACATGGCTAAATCACTGCTAAGCTTAATTATCTCAACATGATTGTGTGACGAAAACATACTGGCCATTGCAACTCTGACACAGAACCAGCCTTACTCACCGGTGCCACGTGACCTCAGGGTCCGGAGAGCCAAACGTGATGCAAGTAAATGTCACTGATTCCTGGTAGTCAGCCGTCGCATTGAAGGACTCCTGGGGAACTGACAGCACGGGAGGAACTATGGAAGACAGGACACAAACACTCAGCTAGCCATATGATTAAAATAGCTTAGGCCTATGTGCTCAACTGTGCATAGAATTTTAATATTTTCTGTGCAACTGACAGCCAGCCCCGTACACGAGACATCCAGCTGGAGTTAATTAGACCAGGATCCAAATGTATGTACATGAGAAGGCACGGCATGGATGTAGCTAGTCGTGCTATTCGTGAATACTAATTGTATAGGTATTGTGAAACAAAGTGAAAGTGAATGTTGTCCACTTACAAAAACAAAACAAAAAAAAATCCCTCAAACAACTTCTATTCTTCATACAACTAGTATAAGGAATAGGAGTGAAATAGTTACTAACACACTCACACACACACACACACACACACACACACACACACACACACACACACACACACACAAAGGATCTCTTTAAGCTTATTTGACAATGGAAACCATTTAAAAATGAAACAGAAAATAAATATAAAATACTGAAATGTAAAATAATAAATAAATAAATAAAATTGTGAGAGGTTTCTGAGTAGTAACCATTGCACAGTGAGGGACAAGCTACATGCAGAAGGCCATTTACAAAATAATTCTTGGACTGCACGGCACAGCCCCACACTGATCTAAATACACATATGTTCTGTGTAACGGGTATTCTTCTTAGAGATACACACCTTTGTAATTAGCAATAGACGTATTACCTTATGCACTGAAATGAGTGCAAGATTAGTAACAATGTATAATTAAACACATGAAATGGCGATAATGCTAATAGCTTTCTATTTATTTAAATGCACCGTGGTTAACCACAATATATTTGCCATACATCCTTTTTTTGTACAATGGTTACAAAGTGAAAACACTTATTATTTTCGCAACTTTCTGTAGAATTGTCTGTGAATAGAAACTTAACCTGGTTCACCTGAAAAGGAGTTTTCAAAGGGGTTCCCTTTGAGCTTTTTGCTGTACCCCCTTAAAAATGTTAATGTAGGAGGTTTCTTTTTTTTTAAACACACAAAAAAAACAACAACAATAAAATAAGGTTCAGCTTAAACCTAGTAAAACACAGAAAACCCTGACAAAGACTTAGTAAGTAAAGCTAAATGTGGAATCAGCTGCACTTCTCATATCTCCTCTCACTCACTGCACGATGCTCCCTGAAATGCATATGAGAAAGTGTGCCAAAAGGTCAGAGAACCTGTATTCAGTAATGAGCCCTGAGTGTAAAGATCTTGTTCAAGTAAAGGGGTCAGAATTATGGAACCACAATGACACACAAAAAGGGATCAACATTTAAATATATTACATATATACATCAGTAAACAGTAAAACGTTTTAACATATAAAAATGCAAGGCATGCTTTTTCATTTACCATTAAAGATTTCTAACAAGACCTAATCACCCTTTTGCTAGTGTGGCTCACGCCCTGAGGCAAAACCAGAGTGCCGACTCTGAAGGGTTTTGGCTTGGAGTTCGCGTCAGCTTTCCTGTGGTCAGCGCGGTCAAAGCCGGGCCTCACTGGTGTGGCGAGTGAAGGAATAAAATGAGGAGATGGGAGGAGGTGGGTGCAAAGTTTGGCACATGGTTGGACTGACAACCGGATATATAAAGGGTAAAATGACAGAAGGAGGAGATTGGGGCGTGTTTTTTCTCCCAAAATTAATTCACGACACAACTCTACTACTACTAATGAACTTGCCTAGTCTTAAAGCAGCATAATGGGAGGGCAGGCATTTCTTGCTCATGGGCTCCCTCTACAGCGCAATACATGTTTTGAGACACCTCTCCAGAATGACCATTTCTGGACTTTTTTTGAGATACAGAATAGTTTTACATAGTAGTAGATAGTTTTACATTTTATGTGAATGAGTTTTTGAGAGTCACACAGTGCAGTTAGCAACTAGTCAAACTAGGAGTAGCCACAGTATAGATGCTTTTCTCCTTATTACATTTATGGCATTTAGCAGACGCTCTTATTACAAAAGTGCTTTACTATTTACTATTTATTTAACCTCAGCTAGTTTGAATAGACTAGAATTCAAGATACCTCTAAGTTTAAAATACTACTAAACACAAGTCAATATGGAGACCATGCTACTGTACACTTCACCCAAGTAGTCTAGGAAGAGGTGGGTCTTTGGTCTGCGTTTTAAGACAGCGAGCGACTCTGCTGTTCGGACAGCCAGGGGGAAATTCATTCCACCACTTCGATGCCAGGACAGAAAAAAGCCTGGACACTTGTCTTCTGTGGATCTTAAGGGACGGTGGGTCAAGCTGAGCTGTACTTGAAGCTGGAAGGGCTCTTGGTGCAGATCAGCTTTTGACCATTGCCATCAAGTATGGAGGGGCTGGTCCAGTCTTATTACACGCCAGTGGAGCATCACAGCATTTTTTTAAGCGGTTATTTCAAGGTAATAATGCTGCATAATGCTACTTGAAAAAGGAATAGTTTAGCGAACAATCAAACTAACATGATTTATTAGAAACAACAGACTAACACAGTCACCAACCTCATGTCCGTAAATACATATCCATCAAAAAGTTGCTGAGTGCATTTGTCTTCTGTTTTAATGATATAGTAAAGGAATATGCATATATCTTAATAAAACACATCTACTGCATCGAGATTAAAGTTTATCTGCTTACTGACAAAAAGGCTGTCTCACCATTCGGCTATGCAAAGTAGTTGATTTTTGTTTTAGTGTGTTGTATACTGTGTAATAAACCACAAGTTTGTCTACATGAAACTAAGATGTGAGTGGGTTGGTGACAGTCCAAGACCAGTTTTTGTTAGCAACATTATCCTAGCATCATATTAATATCTTTGTGAAAATACAGCGCAGATATGGTTAAAAAATATTCCTGGAACTCGATTACATCACCAGATGTACATGACTTCCAGAATTACGAGGCTGTGAAGTGAAGATGCTAGTCGCCTGGTCTAACTGGTGGATTCATGTGTCCGTTGTCTGCCTTTCATCTGTAATTGGTGGATTCGTGCATCCATCTATGTTTTTGTGTAAAACACTGAGGAAGTCTTCTGCTTCTCTCTGTTTCTACACTACTACTTCCACTACTTTCGTGAAGCTAAGACTCTGCTAAATCCTTTTCAAGCATTAAAAAATTGTCTGCATGAGTAAAGTTATGTTTACACAGGAAATAAAAGATTTCTGAAAAGGACTTTTCAGGTTTAGTACCAGTCTCTGCACAAAGATGAATTAGTACTGATACCAACTAGTAATTATGACCTTTTTTAACACTAAATTACTATAAAAATAAATTTTATTTGAAACTTAAAACAGGCATAAGTACAGGCATTTCGTTTTAGTAATACTCAAAGTATAATACTTTACAAAATAAAATAATACTCAAGTACAGAAAAAATGCAGTTCTATATATCTCTACTGAAAACTGAATATGAATGCTTAATTAGGTTTATGACTGAAACATGGCACAAAGGGCTTACATCTGACCTCATGTCTTTAGAACTTAGTGAATAAATGTGTGTCTCGCTATTTGGCATATGCTGTATCAGCTGTATGATGTCTAGGACGAATCAGCACCCTTTTTAAGGCATAAAGCTACATAAAGTGTCTGAGGACTATGTGTGCCTATCTCTCTCTCTCTCCCCCTCTCTGTCTAATACACACACACACACACACACACACAGACACATAGACACAGACACAGACAGCCATTGTCCTTACTGCAGATTGAAGCGGAATGGCTATATTTCAAAAGATACGAATGTGAGAGGGCTGGGCAGAGCGCTAAGCTAAAGCCTCTCTAACATGATTAGCATTGATCTCTCTGCCAATCGATCAGCTTTGCATGCTCTCCCTTAGGTCCTTTTTTCAGCGCACTTCAACTCTAGATCCACAGCTCCTGCTTTACAGCAACAGCTTTGTTCATGTGGGATCTTGCCAAGTTTGGAGACATCAAAACATGCTAACCAGCAGTGTGTGGACCAAAACCCAAAGTGATAAACCTACACAAACATCACCAAAAAACTTTTGAACCTTTTTCTTTTTCATTTTGTGGAGAACATAAGCTAGTGTTCTCAAAAAGTACTGGAAAACAATGGCCAATCAATTTTTTAATTCCTGATATTTATATCTAGATCTGTTGAGCAGTTAAACATGGCTCCTTGTTGGGACCCACTATTTTTCAAGTGCACAAAAATACTGGAATTGAAAGGCGTTTCAGATTACCCAGGCGTGTCATTAGACTGTTTAAACACTTATTAGCTCGGAATGTGTATTCTTTGTTTAAGCCCTGAGGTTTGTCTGAATATTGCATTGGGTGTTAAAATGGATAAACCATGAAGACTAAAGTATTTTATATGGAGGAAAAAAAACAAGCCATGTTAAAGCTTAGAAAAGACATGGCACAAATATTGAGCATATTCAGTACAAAAATGTGGAATGTCCAGACCTGAAACAGGTTAACTAAGGAAAACAACCAGGATTCATGACAAACATGATATGAGCTGTAAAGAAAAAAATATATTTACAGTACAGAATGATATGCGAATGCTGCATTTGTGCATGGGTGCATTTATGGCATTGGGCCAAAGTATGCATGTGATTAGTGTCGAAGCCCTGTAAGCATGTCTAGATGTGTTTAGCCCAAAGGTAAAAAGGGGTCAGGTACAATGCTATAATAATGGTTGCTTCTGGAACAGACTTACTTTACTTACTTTACATTACTGTGAATTTAGAACAAAAACACTGTCTGCCAATTTAACTTCATCTGGGGGAAAAGGCAGGTCACCAGATCCTAATTCAACTAAGCAGGCATTTCACCTCCTGAAGAGGAGACTGAACCCTGCCCAAACAAAAAAAAACTGAAGGTTTCCCTTATCTCTGCTGTTTCTATCTACTGCCAGAATTACACTATATTCTGGCCATGCCAACTATGGACATCTTTATTGTAGACTGTACTGGGTTCAGATGAGCAAGTTATTGATTTGTTTAATTAGATGTAATGATAAAGTGACAGTTGACCTTCGTATGTTAATACATTACATTATTAAAAAAAGAAAGGAAGAACAAACAGCATAAACAGCCATGTTGTTATGTGCACTAAATAATCAAATGGTGCAAGCAGTGCATTTTTATTTTTGGATAGCTTGTGAGTTAATAAGCTGAACAAAAAAGCCCTCTTTAGTATTTCATGTATTTCTATCTATGAAGGCAGAATAGCATTTTTTTTTGGCTTTTTGAGATCATGTTCTTTAAACCAAGTAAATCACGTCAAATTGGGTAGCTAAAACATTAGAGCACAGTTTTAGTCTTATGCTAAATGTAGCTAAAAATTTGGACAGATGGACGCACAATGATTTGAATCATATTAGTAGTCTTAAAATAACCTTCTTTAAATAATGACCAGCATCAAACTGAATTAGCAGTTGTGTGTTTAGCTTTTAGTTTAAAAGTTTAGCTTCTTTTTTCGTAATACAGATCAAAGATACCTGCCAGTCCAGCCATTTCTGGATAATCTGGAGGTGTATATTTGTAGAGAAATAAAACAGACTTTAAGTAACATTATTATTAATTATTTTGTTTTATTAAATTTGCAGAAAAATGTCTGTAGCAGAAACATCTCGAACCAAAAGAGGCTATTAAAATGATTTCCTACAAAAAGGAAACTTTATCATACAAGCATCAGCAGTTGCTAAGTGGCTCCCCTGGCTGTTCAAAAGCGGTCGTTAATGCAGCTGAAACGTCAGTCTTTAGTGTTCTACCAAGACTCAAGTAAATACTTCAACATCTTGTGCAATGATAAGTTCCTCAAAAGCAATCAAAACTTTGATATCCAAAACATGCCTCAAGCTCTATTGTGAAATGATTCGTTCAATAACATCCTTCAGTTTACTTACTCAAAAGGAAGCTATTTTCTTTTCCTTGTCTTTCCAATTAAAGCTCATTTCATTCTGCCATAATGAAACTGCAGCGAGGGTTATTTAACTGTCAAAAAATAGCTATGCTTAAAAAAGCCCTCCATAAGCTGTTTATTTATATTTGTCCCCTCAGACGCAGTTGCCTTCCCTCGCATTTCATAGAAAGATATCCTCATTTTGTAACAACATTATATCAGGTCATTGTGAAACATGGCGAATTGATTTGATTCGCTGCTCCAAAAGCCTAAAAAAGGCCTCAAAAGCCACCCAGTAGAGTCGGTGCTGCACACGAGTGGCGTGCAAATTAGCCAGAATCATAATTTCGGGCTCTGTGATTTCATTCGTGTTAGAAGTTGGACAAGTTCAAAGAAAAAAAAAAAAAGAAACGATTAGTTTACTGGCGATGCGTATCAGCGAAGGACAAGACGAATGAGCCACCCTTCTATCTCCGTGCCATTTCCTTTTAAAGGATCAATGAAGATTGTTGAGAGAGGCCAAAAGCTCAACCCTTGCCTCTGCTCCAACTGCTTGTCTGATGATGAAAGCCAGGGTTAAGGGCTTGAAAAGAGCACAGCAGTGCGTGTCTGCATGCTAATCAACTCCATTGACATGTTAGGGATTAAAATACAAATATTCTTGCAATGACAGAACAAAAAGGGCTTAATAAAGAACCAAGAATCAACAAGGCGCCTTGGTGCAAGCTATACTCTTGCAACAGCTAGCAAGGGGATCAACTGCAACTATTCTAGAGATAGCATAGAATTGCACCAATATGTGAGGTCTGCCATCCCGCAGACAGTTGACCAGCTATACTTAAAGATAATAGTGTAGCCACAAGCTAGTATGCTAACCCCATGATCTCACACATCTGGCACAAGGCAATAAGGTAGTAGTAGTAGTAATGATGTAACATGGTACTCGGTGATACAATTACACATTGTATTGTATATTGTATTTTTACATTTCTAGAAATGTATTAGTTGACAGAGTTAGCATGATAAAACTAACTTTGTTGAATGAGGACAGGAAGAACAGCATCCAAGTTAGTTTTCTTTAGGAAAAAAATCCAAAGTTTTGTTTTTGAAAACCTTTATTTTTACCCAATACTTTTACTTAAAGTAAATACAAAGCAATTAAGAAGCTAAAATGCAAATATTCCAGGGTTAACTGATTTAGATTTTATGTGCCCAGCTCCAACTGCTTTACAACCACATGGGTTAAAGGCCACTAACTCTGTGTGGACTAAACACATAGAACAGACTAGCACGTGTCCAGCTCTGTCATGGCTACATACATATGCAGAAATAATATATTAGCTGATTTCAGGCTGCTGCTTTGAAGCAAAAAGTGTCTGATCTCGGCTTATTCCCTGTGCACCTCTACAAACTACACACATGATGCAAGCAAGCTCACATTCTTGCACATCATACTGAAGTCCCCATGTTAAAGTAGGGCTACAACTGCTCACTACTTCAACACTATTACATGCAGTCACTGCCAAAAATATTGATGCCCCTGCACTTCTAGTCACTGCACCACTAGAACACACTATTCCACACAGAACTCCAGAAATGGATTAGACAAACTTTCAAGCACCTTAATATCTGGTAAAACACTATTTGAAAACAGGGCAAGCAAAATCAATGGCTTGCTATAACCATGAATGAGTTTCTTATACCTCTCTACTGGAACTTTTTGACCACTGCTCCAGGTCTCTCAGATTTGAGACTGCTGACCCAACTGCTGTTTTTAAGATCTCTCCACATGTGTTCTATAAGCCTTAGATCTGGACTCATAGCTGGCTACTTCAGAACTCTCCAGCACTGTGTCTTCAACCACATTTGGGGGCTTTTTGTAGTCCGTTTTTTGTCACCGTCCTGTTGGGAGACCTATGACCTCAGATGGACAGCCAGTTTTATTTTTTCCCCACCCCATTAGGCCCACATTGTGCTCTGAAATTATTAATTAGTCTTTAGATTTCATCACGTTATGTACTCAGTCAAGTACCACTGTCAGAAGCAGCAGAAAGCAACTTCAAGCCATCTTTGAACCTCTACGCTGGGCTGTAGCGGCCATATTCTTTTCTTTTATTTTCTGTACATGGCACAATCATGTTCTTTACCAAAAAGCTCTAATTTGGTCTAACCCGTCTACAGGGCATTCACTTAGAAGGATTGTGGATTTCTTGGCTATGTTCTGGCAAACATCAGTCTGACTTCTTTATGTCTGTGTCAACAGTGGTGCCTTCCTGTGTTTCCTACCATTGCTCCCCATTTAATTCAGATGGCGACGGACTGTGCAAGCTGACACTGTTCTCGAATCTCGAATTTCTTTGGAAGTTGATTGAGGTTCCTCAGCCACCATTCAAACAAAGCTTTGTTGCAATCGACTATCCAGTTCAGGGAGGTAAGGAACAGTGCCACGGGTTATAAACTTCTTATTGACGTCGAGTACAGCAGACAGCGAAAGATTCAGATCTCTGGAGCTAAACATACCAATACCAAAGCATTTGTAACTGCAAAACATTTCTTGGAGAAGTGGTGCAATTCTGCAAGAAGTGCAGGGGGGAAACATTTTGGCCATGATTGGAACACGAGTGTAAGCACATGACAACACACTTCTCGTGTCAATTCACTGCACCAAATGTGTTACATTGCATGTAGCATCTGTGTAGCAACATTCTTATTCTCAAGTGACATGACTGGTATTTCACGCAAGGCGTAAAATACGGCCTCCGGAACTGTGCTCATGTAATCACTGAGCATGACAGGGGGCGCCATTAATTCTTCCTCCAGAGAAAACTGCTTAAACCAAGGACTTGTCCAGATGCTAATGGCAAACTACTAAATGACGACATGCCCTCAGAGGTCTAAGGAGAATAGACCACAACTAATGGGTGTGACCACCAGCTCTGCCACTACATAGACTGCAGTACATACACTCCATGCAGCACATGCTAAGTGACTCCCTGTAGAGGGTTGTTCAGCTGTCTCGGTAGCAGATGACGGTTGCCATGTCTCGGGGATAATAGGATATGCCTCATTGCACAAGCTTATTGGATCTTCCTGAGAGCTATAAGTGGTGATACAAAAATTGAATGCAACCCCCACCTCCCCTTCCCTCCGACTTTCGTTCTTTTCTTCCTTTGCGTGTTATTACATCAGGTTAAGGAAGGATGAGATAGGCAAACAACTCTTGTGTTCTTTGAGGCAGAGCTGCTGCTTCAAGGCAATGCTCTAAATACCTCCATCGCTACTTCCTAAAGATAGCTCCATGTTAGAGAGCAAATTAAGGTAAATGGTTGCATTTTACAGATCATCTGTGGAGAATGGATCACACTCGCTGCTCGGTAATTCAGGGAAGTCTGGAGTTTTAATTGAACTGCTCAATCACACTCGTGGAAAGCAGCAAAGTGAACCCAATTAATGCAGAATGACTAACTGAAGTCGTTGCATAGCGAGCTGCTCCACTGCAGCCAGCAAATGCACATGCAGTGGGAATGAGGCCGTTTATAACAAGAGAATAAGGTTGAGTGACTTGCTCATTTCCACTCTCATTTGTTGAACAGATCTTAGATTGTTGTTCCAGTCTCTGTCTGTGAAGAGTTTACGTTCTGCCCATACACAACGTGAATTTTTTCTGGGAATTCCAGTTTCCTTTCACCCCCTATAAACACATGGTACGTGAAGTTGCAATGCAAAATTGTCCATGGTGGCTAGGTTTGTAATTAAAACAGAGGAGGAATGAATGGGAGTGTGTGGTACCCTCTAAATGACTGGCACCCAGATCAAGGGGTATTCTATCCTTGCACCCAATAATTCTGGGTAGGCTAGAGACCCACCGAGACCATGACCATAAGATGATGGATGATTGGATGGAGGGAGTCCTCAAAATAGTGTTTAGATATGTTGTCAGATATGGAAGTGCAATATTTTTCATAGTTATTTTAGCTGGTATTCTCAACTCACAGCCAAGTTCATGTTTCTTTGCAAATTACATGACCCCAGTAGAGGAATTCAGTAATGATGACGGTATATTATTTCAGTGTTCCTTGCATTACTTTGCATCAATTATTATTAATAAACAAATAAAATAAAAACAAATGTACACATCAGCCGAACTGATTAGCTAGCCTGTTACCTCTTTGTTTTATGCTTTCCAGTTAAAGCAATAAATCTTAGCCCCTTTGTTACAAAAATGAGTGACTAGGAATGGGCAATGGCACCAATTTTCTTTTTGTTCCGAAAAAAAACTGAACCTAATCCATTTTGTACTGGGGCATATTTGGCATTACACAACATTATTTTATCATCTTTTTCTTATGTTCTGTAATCATAAATGTAAAGGACTGAATAGACAAATGTCTTTACAGTGCAGATTTATTCACTATATGTTATATGTCTTATCCTGAAAATACTAGCGCCCCCTACTAGGTGTGACATGCAACAGCCTAAAGCATATAGTTAAAGTTTGTTTCATTCTGTTTCATTTACATTTCTTGCTATATAAATGCAATAAGAGTTATGCACCAGGATGCACTGCCAATATACATGCTGTTTCAATGGGTGAGTAAAAAACAATTCATATACCAGCCTTGTCTTTCCTCCTGCAATTATGTCAGCTTCTAATGAGTAATCCACTAAATACACATTCACCTATAAATGAAATCTATCAGAGGAGAATCATAGCGATCATGATTATTTTTCCCTTTTTTTTTTTTTTTTGGAAAGCCACAATTGTTCTCATTCTGTCTTAGATGAAAGCCCAGTTTCCATTCAGGGCCGACTCTCCTGCTTTCTGTGAGCCAGCTGACCCTATTTTCCCCTCAGCATGGTTCTTCCATCCATACTATGACCTTCTACGTGAATGAACTTGTCTCAGCTGGGTGACTCTATTCTTAACCTTTCAATGGCCAGCCTATGGCCAAGGACTGGATCAATATACAGCTACAGTTCTCCATCTCAAGAGGTCCTTTACCCACCGTAGGGATTTTTTTTTTTTCTTTTCAAATCTGGTAGCAGAGAAGGACATGTATGCGACCAGGCTAGAGTGGTCTAGAAAGCAGCCGGGACGTACCGTTTACCACCACGACAATGTCGCGGAAATCGATCTCGCCTCTGGCTTCCACCCGGGCCTCGCAGCGGTACACTCCCTCGTCCTCCTTGGCCACTTTCAGGATCTGAAGATTGTTGTTGGGAAGGACCTGGAGCCTATCTTCAATAAAGAAAAGAGAAAAGCGTAGAGAAAACAACAAAAAAAAAGTGAGACAGAGAGGGACAAGAGATATTTTATAAAGACTCCTTTCACTGTTGGCTTAAGCCCATGTGAACTTTCTAAACACTGGATAACTGAACACACCGTGACTAAAAAACCATGGTGAGCTTTCATGGTCATGGGCAATCATGTAAATGCTTAGATGCTTCTTTGCCTGATCAAATTGTTCTTTCTATTGAAGAGAAATCTCTTACATATGTCTCTTGTAGACCCTTTTTTAAAAATGTTCTATATAGCACCAAAAAGAGCTCCACTATTACAAGTAAAAAACATATAGAGCAATTTTTAAGCGTAGGACTAGAGTTTTTCAGAGAACCTCTTAACCCCTTAGAGGTGTCTTTGAATTTTTAGCCTATTCAAACTAGCTGAGGTTATCCTTGGGTAAATAGCAAAGCACTTTTGTAAGTCGCTCTGGATAAGAGCGTTTGCTAAATGCCGTAAATGTAATGCCAAGTAGACACTCAACACAGCACACAACATTTATCACTGGCATCCCAGTTATGTGGACTTAGCGGTGCACATACTACACAAGAAATTTCAGACAAAGCTCACACAATGCAATCTTTCACCTGGAGAGATGTGTGAAAAGCATGATAAGTGTTTATTACATGCTAAATTGGAGTTGTGTAGTTAAAGGGGAATATATATAATATATATATATATATATATTATATAGCTCCTGCTGTATGTCGTCTAGGAGCTCACACTTCTCAAACATGTTTGACAATATCAGGCTGTCTGTGACAGCTCGTAGCCTGAGAAAATCACGCCGCTAAGCCCTACACGTTACACAAGTGGTCATTACAGGTGCATGCATTCCTAGAAAAGAAAGAACCTTTCTACAATCACCAATTAGTAGTAAAAGTAAAACAAAGATTTATTTGACCTGAGGCCAGGATGTGGCACATTTTGCCTCAAAGTCATTAACCCATTCAAATCTTGTCTTCTATGCCATAAAATTAAAGCAGGAAGCTACAGGGCCTGTTTAGTATATTGTTTATTTCAGTTGTATATGTTGATGCTCTGCTATTGTATCAATATTGGCAAAAAAATGGCAAATAAAGTGGCGAATTTCTACTGATGATTGTGCCATTGAAAAACTCTACTTTAGGCTCCTCACACTAAATGAAAACCACAGTACTATAAGTTGAACTGGTGAATAAATATAGTCTTGAGAAACTAAAATAGTTGGTATTGCAAAAATAATGTAACAAATCATAACATTAGTAGTAAAAAAAATACCATGACACATCTTTTGAAGACAAATAATGAAAAATAAAATAAAATAAAATTGTGGTAATGAAAAGAAAACAAAAACAAAAAAGAATTGGGTAACTTTACCACTGCTGCTACATTTTTAAATGTTAAGCCTGTTTGTTTTCCTCAGTTTACTTGACTTTAAATAAATTGACAAAGGAGACTTTAAATCTAATCAGACATTTAAAAAGGAATAACAAAATTAGAATAGAACATTTAAAATCATATCGGCCAATATTATCAGCCTTGTCGTGCCCCAGAAACAAACTGCATGATGAGTAATTCGTATTAAGTAAAAACAGAATGTTTTTTTTTTTGGTCTCATAGAGAGCATGTCAAGACTCTGGCCATGAAAGCTGGCCAATACTGGCTAGTAATACTGGCTAACAACACTGAAGTCATGCTGAGAGGCAGAAGGCACTTGACAGCACTGACACACAGTCAGGCCTGAGGCAAAGTGGTATTTGGACGTCTTTCTAACAATTGTGGCCACAATAGTGTCACAGTGTCTGAGACACTGGCTTTGACCAGTCCTTGAACTCCCTCAAAATCAACTGCAAAAATGTGAAAGACACTTATACTCTACATGTGAAAATGTGAGTGGTCTATTATAGAAAAGGCTGACACTGACTGAGACTTGCGAGGTTGTGCGATATCCACTTTTTTTTTTTTCAATACAGTCTCAAAAGATATTACTATCTTTACGGTATTACTGAGATTGGGGGTGGGGGGGTGGGGGGGCAAGGGCTGAAAGATCCACAAGTAGAGCAAATGCTTCTACATTTACATGCTTGCTCGCAGGGTGAAAACCTAAGTGGACATGCGCAAGCTGGTTAGCATTCACTCTGATACCACAAGAACAGTCTGTTCACTATAAAACTTAAAGTCTGACTGACAGAAACCACATTTATAAACGTTTAGAGGAGAATGGCATAGATGCAGCGACTGCTGTTGAAAGGACAGAAACTTGAAATTTGAAGGTTGACTCTCTTAAATGCACATGGGGAAATGAGCTTACTTGGCCGTGAACTAAATAGACCTCTGTCATACCGTCCTCATTTTGAGATGTCATCAACGTTGAGTTACATTTACAATAAATACCACGGTATATGATATTAGCGTTATGCCGCCCAACCTTATTGTAGGAGGCCGGCTATTTTGCTTGCAGTCCATGAGGTGGTCTAGCCTGGCAGAGACCATCCTAAATCTCCCAAATGTTCACTTCACAGATTCAAGTGGTCATTAACCAAACAGCATGAACTACCAAGATAGCAGAGTAAAGCAACAAGCAGTCGGGTAACAGCCATTAACACTTCTTTGACCTTTTAGACACGTCTGTGGTAGTCGGACATGCCTTGACATTTTGACAAATTTCACCTACCTTTAAAAAAATAAATAAATAAAAAGCTGTTCCTGAAGTGAAACAACAAAGTGAAAGCAATATGAGTACTGTTGGTTATTCATCACTTGTAATGTAGGGAGTAAAGAACCAAACAGGTACTTGAGAAACAGACCTTAATTAACCAATAATTAATAAAACCAGATATTTAATATATTAAAAACAGAAATTATTTATTACCTTAAGTGATTCATCAATCGTGCTCAACCTACAATACTCAAGTATGTAACAGTGTAGGCCTACCAGTCATAGATATTGCATGTAGTGACTGAAAACATTGATAGACGTAGACAAAAATGATATGGCCTTAGGCCTTCAGATCTTTTTAGACTGAGGTTGTTTATTTTACACCAAGCTAATAGTACCATGCTTTTCCACTAATTCTGCATTCGTAAGTGACCAACTTCAGGAAGTCTTTTTTGCTTTCTGGTCATTTTTCAAAACAAGGAAGCAAGCAAACAGACAAAGAAATAAAACAGCCATAGTAGTTTGCATGTATATGAACACTGCCTTGAGAATAAATAAGAAGCAAGAAAACAAGTTACCTCCAACAGTACTTTTTACTAGATTAGTTTTAAGACTCCAGGATGACCTCTGGGAAAACACACTGATTCTTGATAGAGCTACAACAATTTAAAGAAGCCCCTGGATGCTTAAATTGTTCTTTGTCTGATTAAAGGTTCTTTACTTTGGTGGCAAACATTTTGGTAGATGGTTCTACATATAACCTTTTACGCGGTCATTACAGCAGCACTAGCCAGGAACGTCTTGCTCTTGGGCACCCCCTATAGTCGTGGATCTACTGGATTTCTTTTAGAAGACTTAACATGATCCTGTTTTAATCATGTAAATAGCTCTGGCTTTTAACCTTAGGCCACATCTAATGAACGCTGAGTGTAGAGAAGGTGTGAGACAGGAGCCACAGTGTCAAGAAGCTGTTCCAGTTTAATAAGGTGAATTAATGGCACCATGAAGGGACCTGAACAAGACCTTATTAAAAATCAAATTACTCCTTTAACTTATTATGAGTCAGCTATTACTCTGCATGGAGTGTCTGGTTTCGCAGGTACACCTACCCTGTATCACCTTTCGTTAGCCTTTTTATCTGATATTATTTGGATTGTGGGCATATCACATCCCAGCACTGAAATGGTAGTGCCATGTTGGTGCAAGTGTGCATATAGATAATATAGCTTCTTTTTTCTGCATAATGTGTCAGTCTCTGAGCACAGGAGCACTGCTGGCTATAAAGAAGTTGGTGGTTTAGTAATCAACAATGACAACAATAAAAACAACACTTTACTACCTAGATAAATGAACACCACCTATGTCTAATTTGACTGAATCTTTAATTAAAAAGAACCAAAATGTCAAACAGCATACATAAACATTAAGGAGGATCCATGATGGACCACGTGTGCATGCTGATGCAAGTATGTGAGATTTTCACACTGATGTAGCAGCATGGGATAGGGGGCCAGTGGCAGCTGCAGACATTTTTCTAAACCCCACCTACTGGATAGAGCATACATCAAGTTATCAAATAAGTCAACTCCTGACCTTGGTAGAGTGAGTCAACAATAACAGAGAAAATTTTTATTTTGTTAAATGTCAGAAACTAGCATTTTGAACAAGAATGCATATTAATAGGAATATAAGCCACATCACATGAGTTTTATAATTATTCTGGTTTAAAAAATTATTCTAAGCTCTTATCGATCCAAACTGTGCTTTGAATGACCCCTGGGGAAAAATACAATGTAAAGATACCATGTACACAAATCTTGAACATCTTTTATACAGAAACACAATGTTAATATAGTTTACTAAATTATCAGCATGCACAGCCTGCAGAGAGAGGTGAAGTTAGTATACACAAACCCCACAAACCCTGACATGTGCTGTATACCTACATATCACAGGACTGGACTGGACCAGGGGTGGCTTTCCTCAACTTAGCAGTGACATTGAAGTGATACTGAAGACTATAGTGTCTGATATCCACCAGCAGCACGATAAATATTACCATGCTACCAATATACTGACAATGTCTCACCAGTAATATCTGGTCTGAGGTAGTCTTATGGTGGCCAATTTGTAACTGTATACCTACAAAGTGAAACTATGTGGTAGGAGTTTCTGATCAAATGTTCAATGAATTTTGAATTTTCATAAAGGATTATATAAACTGACCTTGCAACAGTATTTAAGGCAGGGCAAAACATCATGTAGAAATGAAAAGTCATCAAATTCTGATTCCAGTCAGAATTGATCCCTTTAGAAAAACAGCCCTTTATCATGTTCTTTGTCCAAGAAATGAAATCATACCTAGCTGCACATCTTAACCAAGGCCTTTCTTTGGTTCCTTAACGAGAAAAACATTATCATCAATCCTTGATACAGTCCTCATTCATTTAAAGGACGTTTGAGAAATGAAATACCTCTTGGATTATGGCGCGAACACACACACAAAGCCTTTCTTCCAGTTTTGTCATCCTTCCGTGATAAACACCAGCCGTCTCTCTTTCATTCGGAGGATATATTTATAACCTTGCTCCCTAATTAGAATTTTAAAAATGGGGAGAAATCTCCACCATGTAATCTCCTCAGCCGGCAAAGTGATGATAGCTTGTCAGAGTTCTGCCTTTGAATTTCAATTAAAGGTTTGACACTTTATATATATATATATAAAAAAAAAAGACAGGCTTTTTCCCCCTCCCCTCTGGGAAACTGCTATGTGTTGTCCTTTGTGCAGTGCTAAGATCAACGCATGTGGCAATGTTTTATGCTTTGCTGCTATGTGCATCCAGAAAAGCTTTCCGGCTCAAGCTGTGGGAGGTGTCTTTCTAAAAGCAGGCTGAGCAGGAGTGCATGGCCTATTTACTCTGCCTTCCACATACTTGTAAGAAATGAATGAAGAAGATTTCTGTGTGGTAAATCATGCAGTGCTGTGGCCCTTTCGAAGTCTGACGCATAAGCATAAAAGAATGAAGCATGCATTTCTTTCCAAAATGTCAAAACTGAATCAACTGGTAACTGAATGACATAGCCAAGTTTACAAACAATTTTGGCAAAAATTTAATGCAAGCCATTTCCATTCCACTTCAAATGTCATAATGTTGGCATTAGCAGTGGGCAGTATACCAGTTAATTTGGTATACACTTTAAAACTGGTCCAAAGGTGCAAAATAAAAACATTTAGCCAAACTGATGCCTGGTTTAGAAAGAAACTAGGCTTATTATAGTCAAGGTCTAACCCAGCAGGTCTGTGAGACACTTAAGAGTAAAAGGGTAGCTATACTTAAACACTGAACACATAATTTTGGTCGTGCCGCCTATCATTACTTCATTCACAACGTAGGCTATGATGTTAGCTCAGCTAAGCAATATCAAAACAGTTGTCCCAACAATGTATCATAACAATGTGATCTTTATTTTAATAAAAAATTATGTGCTAAACTTTCTTGCATGCTTGAAAAAGATTTCTTCCAACATCCTGCAGCATCCCTGCATCCCTTTTAGACTCAGAATCTTTATTTCACCAGGTACCTGGTGTACGAGGACAGTTTTTTTGTGTGTGTTAAGCTCCAGGTTATTATCTCCACATCATAACAGCAGTCGCATTGCTTCCTTCTGGTGTGTGGACTCATCGATTCTTGAGATGAGATCAACCAAAGTAGTGTCATCTGCAAACTTACAGCACCAGGCACAAGTTTGGATACATCTGGTTAAATGTGTGTCGATCATCTTAAAAATATTTTATCCAAATGCTACGGTGACCATATTTTTTTGTTGTTGTTGTTTTTTAAAAAAAGAACATATCCACCATATCCACCGAATTTAGGATGTCCTAGTTGGGGAAGTTTCACAAAGTCCTAACTTGTACATTAAACTGAAAGGAGATTATTTGATCATATAGGCTATTAAGGCCATCTGTTGGTCCTGCTAAATGAGTAAATGTGTATGTATTAATGCACATACTGCAATGTACATAATGTAACATACTGTAGCAGCATGGTTTGAGATGCATTTCCACCCACACATGCGTAGTTCTACACCTTAGGCCTACTTGAAACCCCTCAGCTGTTTGGATCAAATAATTTTAAGACGATGATCAGAACACATTTATCTAGGTGTGTCCAACGTTTTGACTAGTACTGTATGTTTGACAGAATAATTTGGGTATAGAAATGCAGTGCTGAAACCTGGATGTAGACCCACATATCTGCATAGTGCAAGAGTCGACACAAAGTCACTCACAGCGATTAGCATCTCCATTTCTGTTCTGAACTATGAGAGTGCAGCTTCTTTGATAGGATGTAACAATGTTCTCTGAGAGGCAAGGAGACACTAACACAGACGGCAACAACTTTACAGTCGAGGTTTTAACACAGGGCATCAAAGCAACGACATCAAAGCAAGGACATCATAAAAATGTGTCAAATGCAGTCAGTGAGCAGTATCTTATTTCCAGAACACAAAAAAGACTCTTACTGTTATTCTCAGGTGTGATCTCGCGGTTCTTATAGAACCAGGAGACAGCCGGGACAGGTGAACTGATGACATCACACACGACTTCAGCATCCTCTCCTTTTCTAAACTCCTGAGGCGTCTTCACCTCCCGGAATGTCAGCTTCTCTGAGTGGCCGAAACAGATGGAATTCAGTACATATCAGATATGGTGAACAGACTTTTTGTAATATTTGGTGAATATTTTGCTGCCGGTTTGCTGACAGTTCTGGCTACAAATTCCATCCATTCAAGGCAGAATTACAATATCTACAACATTTTTTAAAGCAAATACAAAACAGACAACACAACTAGAAAAATGGAAAGAAAATAAATAAATAAATCTCTACAGTAGAATACCAATGTTGAAGCAGTCTCAATTACTTAGAGGACACTTACTGCAATTACAGTTCTAAAAAGAAAGCCTATTATTACTGCAGATTCCGATGCTGCATATTCTCCATGCCACTATTTGTAACTGCTTTATTTCCTTGTCTGTTGACATACAGCTTGGCCACCTCTGTTCCAATCAAATGATGTTGACCTTTTTGTCTGATGTGCAGCCAACTCATACATTGTTCATGTGAATAAATGCAGCAACAATTTATTTCAAATACCTTTCGACATTTCTGTTGGTTAATTTGTCATAAAATATTCAGGGCAGGCAGCATTTTCTAAATGCCAAAACAGATTTAAGATTTGAAGTTTTACAATTATGCTGTGTCATGCTAAAATTGTTACAGTGAATTGTTAAGATGACCTGATTTCCAAAAGGCATGAAGTTAATAATTACATTTCTTTAATTTTTTAAGCGAGAGTTTTCTCATCCTTTACAGTTTTCATAAAAACAAAAAAGGCTCAAATCAAATATCTTTCGAGTCGTGTTGGGGAGGCGGGGGTGGAGAAGAGTTCTGCACCCTTTTAT
The DNA here is from genome assembly GCF_030463535.1 of Salminus brasiliensis. Taxonomy (NCBI): domain Eukaryota; kingdom Metazoa; phylum Chordata; class Actinopteri; order Characiformes; family Bryconidae; genus Salminus; species Salminus brasiliensis. The sequence goes on along the minus strand of NC_132892.1, from coordinate 8,470,166 downwards.
TCTATTGAGAATTATGGAGCAAAGGCATTGATTACTTGTGAGCAATAAAAGCCTTGTAGCTCCAGCGCACAAACTACAGGAGCAAACTTCAGATACTGAATGTGTGTTGGGTGACTACATTCAGATTAAACGGTCAAACTTTCAACATTTTCCACTGAACTAGCAGTATGATTTTGGGCTATGCTGTGGCACTGTTAGAGTAACTGTGCTATTCTTATCTTTTAACAGCCCTACTTCTGGAACTCTGTACCCATTTAAACTTCTTTAGACTCCACGCCAACACCGCTACAAGGACTATACACATAGGTCAGTCTGTGACTTAAATAATTAAAATACAGTGACAAAATGATAAGAAAGGGCCACATCAAGGGATGTGTCATTTAATCAGGTTATAGGCCATGGTAATTGAGGCTGTAAGCGGCTACTGTAATAAGTGATTATGGAGTAGTTTTCCAAAAGCATCACAGCTTTAAGATCATCTTAATATTGTCAGACACAAAGCACAGAGAGACAGAGAGAGAGACACAGAGAGAAAGACAGAGAGAGAGTTCTAATTTAGATAAACTAGCCCCTGTGAGAGGACTGCAGGCTGAAGCTTAAAGGAATACCACTCCTTTTCCATCTGCATTATCTATAACATGCAGTCAATTACCACAGCACATTTTCCCTGTACTTTGCCAACTGAAAAGTTGTTCACTTTAAACATTTAAAAACCAGATGCTGAAGCAAGATTTTAACCAAGTTGGAAAAATGCTGAAAAATAAATAAAAGATAAAAACATTGCTGGTCCCATATTAAGGGGACTATGAGTCACAGTCTTCTTAATATGGTACCAACATTGATGCATTTGATACACAGTATACATAGCATACCAGCCCTGGAAAAATGTGTCACCTGGCATGACAGCACACTGGTGACTCAGCAACATGCCAAGCTAAGTTTGAATCATCTGACTCATGCACTGATAAGGCCAGTACAAAATAGACGCCGTCAAATATGAACTTACGGTATATTTCCAGCACCACTGTGGCCTCCTGAGTCTGTCCTTTGGTGTCCACAGCCTGGCATCGGTATATCCCAGCATCCTCGATGATGGCGTTGTAGATGGTGAGTCTGGAGCGGACTCCTTCTGTGTGCAGTACTACCCTCTGGTTGGAGATGATGCGCTCACCTTGAGGGTTGAACCAGTTCAAACTGACAGGCTCTCCAATCACTGAAAAATGTGGAGAAAAAAGAAAGAAAAAAAGAAAGAAAGAAAGAGTGAGAGAGAAAGAAAGAAAGAAAGAAAGAAAGAAAGAAAGAAAGAAAGAGAGAGAAACACGTTGCACATTAAGAAGGTGTGCGATAAATGTGGTACCACTGTAATGCTGGTAACACTGCTGGTCAGCACTGCTCGAAACTGAATACTGAGAGTAAAATGAAGGTCAAAAGAGCGTCCCAAAATTGGACTTAACTCCATTGTCCGCTGAGCCATTCATGTTCCAAACAATATCTGTATAGATCATTTATTGCAGGGGTGTTGAACACATGGCCGCTGGAACCGGCTCAATTAAGGTTCTGATCTGGCCCTAGTTTTCTAAACACTCTCCCAAAACCACACTGACAATGACCTATAGGCACAGACAGGGAGAGAGACAAACTCTTTAGCAGAACCAATCAGAATCTCCATCTCGGAGAGGGGGGGGGACTTCGCCCAAACAGTAAAACCAGTGTGAGCCCTGATTCAGCGACAGGACTGCCACAGCTCATTAATCCAGTACATCTTTTTACTGTGATTCACAAATGAATATTAATACACTTGTTCACAGTTTGTGTTCAACACTGTGTGGGATTTACTAAGTGTGTGGTTTTTTTTTTTTACTGCTACCTCATTAAGATAGGACCTGATATTCTCCAGAAATGTTATCTAGCACAGTTAGAAACAAACACTGAACACTGATGATATGATGATATACTGAGGATAAAGGTTTTATTAGGATAGTTATTGTATTAAAGCTCTGAAAGCGGCTGCAAGTAGAGCTGAAAGTCTGTACCAGACAGTCAGCGGCCAGGCCTTCTATCATTTGGCAGTCAGGCAGCCACTCATCCAGTCGCAGCACACTTTAGCCAAAATATGCTAATGATATTTAATTCTCCATTAGCAAACACAGAACTTCATGCTTCTTTTCAAAAGAACTGCTCACAGTGTGAGGTTTTCAATACAAATCAGTCTAGCCCCCTTGATGATATGCGTTCACCTTAAATGAGTTTGCCACCCCTGATGTATACTTTTAAAGATTCCAGCTCTTCATGAT